>NC_135913.1:4627998-5227998 GCF_964194155.1 Cetorhinus maximus
GAGAAAGTGGGATGTGTGGGGGAGGGTGCCGGGTGTGTCTGGGGGTGGGAGAGGATGTGTGTGAGGGAAGCATTGTGGGTGTGTGAGGGGGCGAGGGGGGTGGGTGATGGAAGCAGGGGTCTGTGTGGGGGAGGGAGAGGGTGATGTGTGAGGGAGGGAGAGTGGGTATGCGGGGGAGGGAGGGGGGTGTGGGAAGGAGAGGGGGGGTGTGTCAGAGGGAGAGGGGGTTGTGTTGGGGAGGGAGAATCGGGGTGTGGGGGAGGGAGAAGGGGAGTGTGGGGAATGGTGGGGTGTGTGAGAGAGGGAGAGGGAGGCGTGTGAGGGTGGGAGAAAGGAGTGTGTGGGGGAGCGAGAGTGGGGTGTGTGAGGGATGGAGAGGTGGGTGTGTGAGAGAGTGAGAGGGGTGTGTTTAGGGCAGGCAGAGGTGGGTGTGTGTGAGGGAGGTACAAGTGGGTGTGTGAGGGAGAGAGAGGGGTGTGTGGGGCGGAGATGGAGAGGGGGGCTTGTGTGAGGGTGCGACGGGGTGTGTGAGAGAGTGAGAGGGGGATGTGTGTGGTGGAGAGTGGGGGTTGTGTGGAGGAGCGTGTGGGCGTTGTGTGGTCGAGGTAGAGGGTGGTGTGTGCGGGTGGGATAGGGGGTGTGTGTGGGGGGGGAGGCGGGTTGCGGTTGAGGGTGTGTGTGTGTTTGTGATGGCGCGGCTTATGTGGGGGACGTAAGGGGTGCGTGTGGGAGGGAGGGGTGTTTGGTAGGGTGGGAGGGCGGTGTGTGGGGGAGGGAGAGTGGCATGTGTGGGGGAGAGAGGTGTGTGTCTGGTGGAGGGAGGGAGTGTGTGTGTGGGATGGTGGGGTGTGTGTGGGGTAGGGAGGGGTGTGTATGGGAGGAAGGGGGGTTTTTTAAGGAGGGAGGGTGGTGTGTGGGGGATGGAGAGGGGTATGTTTGAGGGAGGGAGAGGGGGGTGTGTGGGGGTTGGAGAGGGGCGTGTGTGAGGGAGAGAGAGGGGTTTGTGTAAGAAGGAAGGATAGTGGGTTGTGTGTGAAAGAGGGTGAGGGTGTTGTGTGGTGGAGGGAGAGAGGGGGGTTTGTGATGGAGGGAGAGTGGGGTGTGTGAGGTAGGGAGAGACGGTGTGTGAGGGAGGGTGAGTGTGGAGGTCTGAGGTCGGGAGAGGGTGTGAGAGGGGGAGGGAGAGGGTTGTGTGTGGGGGATGGAGACGACTGAGTGTGGGGGTGGTGAGGGGGGTGTATGGGTCAGGGTGAGGGATGTGTGTATGGGAGGGTGAGGTTGGTTTGGGGGGATGAGTGAGGTGGTTGTGTGGGGGCGGGTGAGGGGCGTGTGTGGGGGATGAAGAGGAGGGTGCGTGGGGGAGGATGAGGGGTATGTGTGAGGGTGGGGTTGTGTGTGGGGGTGGGTGAGGGGGGTTTGTCAGGGAGGGGAAGGGCTGTGTGTGAGGGGGAGGGGGTGTGTTTGAGGGAGCGAGTGGGGGGTGTGTGAGGCAGGGAAAGTGGGTGTGTGAGGGAGGGTGGGGGGTGTGTGTGGGAGGGAGAGGGGGGTTACTGAAAGGTGTAGAGGGGGTGTGTGAGGGAGGGAAAATGGCGTGTGTGAAGGAAATGGGGGGGTGTGAGGGGGAATTGGGGTGTGTATGTTGGGGAGGGAGAGAGGTTTGTGTGAGGGAGGAAGAGGGATGTGTGTGAGGGAGGAGGGGCTGGAGTGTCAGGGAGGGACGTTGTGTGAGGGAGCGAGCGGGGTGTTATGAGTGAGGGAGGGTTGTGTGTGAAGGAGTGAGAGAGGTGTGTGTGGGAGTGAGAACGTGCTGCATCAGGTAGGGAGAGGGGGGTGTGTGAGAGAGTGAGGTGGTTGTGTGAGGGATGGAGAGGGGTTGTGTGAGGGAGGGAGATGGGTGTATGTGGGGGAGGGATAGTCGGGTGTGTGAGAAAGTGAGAGGGGTGTGTGTAGGGGAGGGAGAGGTTGGTGTGTGTGAGGGAGGGGCAAGGGGGTGTGTGAGGGAGGGAGAGGGGTGTATGGGAGGGAGAGGGAGATGGGGGCTTGTGTGAGGGCGCGACAGGGGGTTTGTGAGTGAGGGAGAGGGGGATGTGTGTGGGGCAGTGTTGGGGTTGTGTGGAGGAGGGAGTGGGGGTTGTGTGGTCGAGGTAGAGGGTGGTGTGCGCGGGTGGGATAGGGGCTTGTGTGTGGGGAGTGAGTGGATTGTGTGGGGGAGGGAGGGGTTTGTGGTTGTGGGTGCGAGTGTGTGCGTGG
The DNA here is from genome assembly GCF_964194155.1 of Cetorhinus maximus. NCBI lineage: Eukaryota > Metazoa > Chordata > Chondrichthyes > Lamniformes > Cetorhinidae > Cetorhinus > Cetorhinus maximus. Next base: position 4,630,249 of record NC_135913.1, read on the forward strand.
GATGGAGGGTGGTGTGGGGGATGGAGTGTTGTGTGTGGGCGGGAGGGGGATTTGGTATGGAGGGAGGGCGGTGTGTGGGGGTGGGAGAGGGGGCTGTGTGAGGTAGGGAGGGGGGGTGTGTGGGGGAGGGAGAGGGGATTGTGTGTGGGAGGGAGGGAGTGATGCATGAGGGAGAGAGAGTGTGATTTGTGAGGGTGGAAGAGGGAGAGTGTGTGGGGAGGATGTGAAAGTGGGGTGTGTGGGGGAGGGTGCAGGGGGTGCCTGGGGAAGGGAGAGGATGTGTGTGAGGGAAGGAGTGTGGGTGTGTGACGGAGCGAGGGAGGTGTGTGAAGGAAGCAGCGGTATGTGCTGGGGATGGAGAGGGGTTGTGCAGGTTTTGGAGGGGGGTAAGGGAAGGAGAGGGGGTTTGTGAGGAAAGGAGAGGGGTTGTGTGAGGGAGGGAGAGTGGCGTGTGTGTAGGAGCGAAGGGGTTTTTGTGTGGTGGAGTGAGGGGGCGTGTGTGGGGGAGGGCGAGTGTGTGGGTGGGAGCTGTGTGGAGGAGGGAGGGGATGTGTGGAGGAGGGAGGGGGATGTGTGGTGAAGGGAGGGGGGTGTATGGGGGAGGGAGAGAGGGGTGTGTGAGGGAAGGAGAGGGGGTTGTGTGGAGGACGGAGAGGGGAGTGTGAGAGGGTGGTAGAGGGGGGTGTTTGAGGAAGGGAGAGAGGGTGTATGTAGGAGTGAGGGGGTTGTGTGGAGAAGTGAGTGGGCGTGTGTGTGTGGGGGGGTGTTTTGTGGAGGAAGTAGGTGGATGTTTGCGGGTGGGAGAGCGTTTGTGTGGAGGAGGCAGGGGTAGTTGTGTGGAGGAATGAGCGGGGTAAGTGTGGGAGGGGGAGGGGGGCGTGTGAGGGAGGGAGGGCGGTATGTGAGGGAGGGAGTGGTTGTTTGGGGGAGCTATGTGTGTGTAAGGGAGGGATAGGGGTGTGTGTGGAGGAGGGAAAGGGTCTCTGTGAGGGAGCGATAGGGCGGTGTGATGGGAGGAAGAGGGTGTGTGTGTGGGAGGGAGGGCATGTGTGAGAGACGGAGAGGGGGGTGTGGGGGGAGGGAGAGGTTGTTTCGGGGAGGAGAGGGGTGTGTGTGGAGGAGGGAAGGAGTGTGTTTGAAAGAGCGAGAGGGCGGTGTGATGGGAGGGAGAGGGGATGTGTGCGGGAGGGAGGGCGTGTATGAGGGAGGGAGAGGGGGGTGTGTGGGGGAGGGAGAAGAGGTTGTGTGAGGGAGGGAGAGGGGCTTGTGTGGGTAAGGAAATGGGTGTGTGTGTGCCAGGGAGAAGGGTGCATGAGGGATGGAGAGTGGGTTGTGTGAGACAGGTAAAGGAGGGTGTGTGAGGAAAGGAGAGAGTGTGTGCGGGAAGGAGAGGGGTGTGTGTGCTGGATGAAGGGGGTGTGTGAGGGAGGGAGATGGGGTTATGTGATGGAGGGAGAGGATGGTGTGTGGGGGAGGGAGGGGGGTTTGTGCAGGGGAGGGAGATGTTGGTGTGTGGGGGATGGTGAGGGTGTGTGGGAGTGGGAGTGTGGCGTGTGTGGAGAAGGGAGAGGGCGGTGTGTGAAGGAGACAGAGGGGTGTGTGTTGCAGGAGGGAGGGTGATGTTTGTTAAGGAGGGAGAGTGGGGGTGTGGGGGAAGGAGAGGGGGGTGTGTGGGTGAGGGAGGGTGGTGTGTGTGAGGGAGGGAGTGGGGGACCTGTGAGGGAGTGAGTGGAGGATGTTTGAGGGGGAGGGTGATGGGGGTTGTGTGAGGGATGGTGATGGGAGTGTGTGTGGCAGGGAGACGTGGTTGTGTGGCGGTGGGTGAGGGGCATGTGTGGGGGATGGAGAGAGGGGTGCGTGGGGGATGGTGAGGTGTGTGTGCAAGGGAGGGGTTGTGTGTGGGGGAAGGTGTGAAGGGTTTGTCAGGGAGGGATAGGGTTGTGTTGTGAGGGGGAGGGAGTGTGTTTGAGGGGGGAGAGTAGTGTGTGTGTGGAGGAGGTAGAGGGGTGTGTGAGAGGGATGAAGTGGAGTGTGTGTGAGGGAGAGTGGGGTGGAGTGTGAGGGAGGGAGGGTGTGTGTGAGGGAGGGAGAGGGGTATTGTGAGTGAGGGAGAGGGGTGTGTGAGGGAGGGAGAGAGGTGTGTGAGGATGTGAGAGCGTTTTGCGTGAGGAAGGGAGGGGGGGTGTGTGAGGGAGGGGGGTGGGTGTTTGACGGAGGGAGGGGGTTGTGTGAGGGCGGGTGTGGGGGTTGAGTGAGGGAGGGTGAAGGGGTGTGTGAGGGAGAGAGAGCGGGATATTTGGGGGAGGGGGGTGTGTGTTTGTTAGAGGGTGGGGTTTGTGTGGGGGGGATGAGGTGGGTGTGTGCTGGATGGAGAGGCTGTGTGAGTGGGGGAGGACGTGTGTGTGCATGAGGGAGAGGGGTGTATATGAGGAAGGGAGTGGGGGTGAGTGAGAGAGGGAGGGCTGTGTGTAAGGGAGGGGAAGGGGTATGTGTGAGGGAGGGAGTGAGGTATTTGAGGGAGGGAGAGGGTTTGTGTGTGGGAGGGATGGGGGTGTGTGGGGGAGGGAGAGAGGGTGTATGAGGGAGGGAGAGGGGGTGTGTGATGGAGGGAGAGGTGGGTGTGTGAGGGAGGTAGAGGTGTGTGTGTTAAGGAGGGGTGTTTGTGTGATAAAGGGGGTGTGTGAGGGAGCGAGGGCGTGTGTGTGAGGGGCCGTGTTTGGGGGAGGGATGGGGGATTTGTGAGGGAGGGACAGGGGTGTGTGAGGGAGGGAGAGGGATGTTTGAGAGGGAGGGCGAGCTGGGTGTGTGAGGGAGGGAGGGGGTGGTGAGTGGTAGGGGAAGGGGGTGTGAGGGAGGGAGAGGGGGTTTGTGAGGGAGGGAGATGGTGGTGTGTAAGGGTGGAAGGGAGACAGTGTGAGGGAGGGAGTGAGAGGTTGTGTTGGGCGGGTGTGAGGGAGGGAGAGGGTGTGTGTGGGGGAGGGAGAGGTGGGTGTATGGGGGAAGGGAGCGTTGTGTGTGTGGGTGTGGGATAGGGGGTGTGTGAGGGAGGAGAGGCGGGTGTTTGGGGGAGGGAGAGGGGGGTGTGGGGGTTGGAGGTGGGTGTGTGAGAGAGGGAGAGGGAGGTGTGTGAGGGAGGGAGAGTGGGTGTGTGAGGGAGGGAGAGAGGTTATTAGAGGGAGGGGTAGGGGGGGTGTCGGTTGGGAGAGGTGGGTTTGTGAGGGAGGGAGAGGTTGGTGTGTGAGGGTGAGAGGGGGTGTGTGGGTGGTGGGAGAGTGGGTGTGTGTGTGAGGGAGTTGAGGATATCTGAGGGAGGGAGGGGTTGTGTGAGGGAGGGAGAGGGTGTGTGAGGGAGGGAGGGAGGGTGTGTATGCAGGAGGGAAAGGGGTATTGTGAGGGAGGGATAGGGTGGTGTGTGCGGGTGGGAGAGACTGTGTGAGGGAGGGAGTGAGAGGGTGTGTGGGGTGGTGGGAAAGGGGGGTGTGTGAGGGAGTGAGGGGGTTTGTAAGGGAGGGAGTGGGATGTGTGAAGGAGGAAGGGAGGGAGGTGCTGTATGAGGGAGGGAGAGGGTGATTTGTGAGGGAGGGAGAGGGTGCTGTGTGAGGGTGGGAGAGAGAGAGTGTGTGAGGGAGGGAGTGAGAGGGTTTGTGCGGAGGGTGGGAAAGTGGGCTATGTGAGGGAGGGAGAAGGTGTGTCTGGGGGAGGGAGTAGGGTGTGTGGGTTAGGGTGCGGGGGTTGTGTGAGGGAGGGAGAGGATGTGCCTGAGGGAGGGAGTGAGGGTGTGCGAGGGAGCGAGGAGTGTGTGTGAAGGAAGCAGGGGTATTTGCGGGGGAGGGAGAGGGTGATGTGTGGGCAAGGGGTAGGGCGAGGGAAGGAGAGGGGGTGTGTGATGGAGCGAGAGTCGGGTGTGTCGGGGTGGGAGAGGGTGGTGTGTGGATGTGGGAGAGAGGGTGTGTGAGGCAGAAGAGGCGGGTGTTTGGGGGAGGGAGAGGGGGTGTGGGGGTATGAGGGGGTGTGTGAGAGAGGGAGAGGGGGGTGTGTGAGGGAGGGAGAGGGTCTGTGTGGGGGAGTGAGAGGGAGGTTTGTGAGGCAGTGAGCGTTGGGTTTGTGGGGGAGGGAGATTGGTGTGTGTGAGGGCGCGAGTGGGGGGTCTCTGAGGGAAGGAGTGGGGTGTATATGAGGGGGAGGGAGAGAGGGGGTGTGTGTGAGGCACTGAGGGGCGTGTGTTGGGGTGGGAGAGGGGGGTGTGTGTGGGGGAGGGAGGGTGTTTGTGTGAGGGAGAGTGAGTGGGTGTGTGAGGGAGGGAGGTTATGAGAGGGAGGGGTGGGGGGAGAGTGTCCGTATGGAGAGGTGGGTTTGTGAGGGAGGGAGAGGGGTTTATGTGAGGGAGGGAGGGGGTGTGTGAGGGAGGGGGGGTGTGAGGGAGGGAGGGTGGGGGTGTATGAGGGAGGGAGAGGGTGATTTGTGAGGGAGTGAGAGGGCGGTGTGTGAGGGTGGGAGAGAGAGTGTGCGTGAGGGAGGGAGTGAGAGGGTGTGTGGGGAGGGTGGGAAAGTAGGGTTAGTGGAGGAGGGTGTGGGGGGTGTCTGGGGGAGGTAGAGGATGTGTGTGAGGGAAGCAGTGTGGGTGTGTGAGGGAGCGAGGGGGTGGGTGAAGGAAGCAGGGGTCTGTGCGGGGGAGGGAGAGGGTGATGTGTGGGGCAGGGAGAGTGGGTGTGCGGGGGAGGGAGGGAGGTGAGGGAAGGAGAGGGGGGGTGTGTCGGAGGGAATGGGGGTTGAGTTGGGGAGGGAGGATCGGGGTGTGGGGGAGGGAGAAGGGGAGTGTGGGGAATGGTGGAGGTGTGTGAGAGAGGGAGAGGGAGGCGTGTGAGGAAGGGAGAGAAGGGTGTGTGGGGGAGCGAGAGTGGGGTGTGTGAGGGAAGGAGAGGGGGTTGTGTGAGGGAGGGAGAGAAGGTGTGTAAGGGAGGGAGATGGGGGTACGTGGGGAGGGAGAGGTGGGTGTGTGAGAGAGTGAGAGGGGTGTGTGTAGGGGAGGGACAGGTGGGTGTGTGTGAGGGAGGGACAAGGGGGTGTGTGAGGGAGAGAGAGGGCTGTGTTGGGGGGAGATGGAGAGGGGGGTTTGTGTGAGGGTGCGACAGGGGGTGTGTGAGAGAGGGAGAGGGGGATGTGTGTGGGGGTGAATGGGGTGTGTGTGGAGGAGAGAGTGGGCGTTGTTTGGTCGAGGTAGAGGGTGGGTGTGTGCAGGTCGGATAGGGGGTGTATGTGGGGGAGTGAGTGGGATGTGTGGGGGAGGGAGGTGGGTTGTGGTTGAGGGTGTGTGTGTGTGTGATGGAGCAGCGTGTGAGGGGGACGGAAGGGGTGCATGTGGGAGGTAGGGGGGTTTGGTAGGGTGGGAGGGTGGTGTGTGGGGGAGGGAGAGTGGGATGTGTGGGGGAGAGAGGGGTGTGTCTGGTGGAGGGAGGGTGTGTGTGTGGGATGGTGGGGTATGTGTGGGGTGGGGAGGGGTGTGTGTGGGAGGGATGGAGGTTTTTTAGGGAGGGAGGGCGGTGTGTGGGGGACGGAGAGGGGTGTATGTGAGGGAGGGAGAGGGGGGCGTGTGGTGGTTGGAGAGGGGCGTGTTTGAGGGAGGGAGAGGGGGTTGTGTAAGAAGGAAGGAGAGTGGTTTGTGTGTGAGAGAGCGTGAGGGTGTTGTGTGGTGGAGGGAGAGTGGGGTGTGTAGTGGCTAGAGATGGGGTTGTGTGAGGGAGGGAGAGACGGTGTATGGGGGGGAGAGGGAGAGGGGGGTTTGTGTGAGGGTGCGACAGGGGGTTTGTGAGTGAGGGAGAGGGGGATGTGTGTGGGGGAGAGAGGGGGGTGTGTGGTCGAGGGAGTGGGGGTTGTGTGGTCGAGGTAGAGGGTGGTGTGTGCGGGAGGGATAGGGGGATGTGTATGGGGGCGTGAGTGGTTTGTGTGGGGGAGCGAGGGGTTTGTGGTTGAGGGTGCGAGTGTGTGTGTGGGATGGAGTGGGGGTGTGGGGGAGGGAGTGGTATGTGTGGGAGGGAGGGGGGCTGTGTGAGGTAGGGAGAGGGGGGTGTGTGGGGGTGGCAGGGGATGTGTGAGGGAGAGTGGCGTGGGTGAGGGAGGGAGAGGGGATTGTGTGAGGGAGGGTGGGAGGGATGCATGAGGGAGGGAGAGGGTGATTTGTGAGGGTGGGAGAGAGAGTGTGTGTGAGGGAAAGAGTGAGAGTGTGTGTGGGGAGGATGTGAAAGTGGGGTGTGTGGGCGAGGTTGCGGGGTTTGTCTGGGGGAGGGAGAGGATGTGTGTGAGGGAAGGAGTGTGGGTGTGTGAGGGAGTGAGGGATGTGTGTGAAGGAATCAGCGGTCTGTGCTGGGGAGGGAGAGGGTGATGGGGGAGGGAGATTGGTTGTGCGTGGGAGGGAGGGGGTGAGGGAAGGAGAGGGGGGTGTGACGGAGGGAGAGGGGGTTGTGTTGGGGAGGGAGAAGGGGGTGTGGGGGAGGGAGAAGGGGTGTGTAGGGAATGGTGGGCGTGTGTGAGAGAGGAAGAGGGAGGCGTGTGAGGAAGGGAGAGAGGCGTGTGTGGGGGAGTGAGAGTGGGGTGTGTGAGGGAGGGAGATGGGGGTATGCGGGGGAGGGAGAGGCGGGTGTGTGAGAGAGTGAGAGGGGTGTGTGTAGTGGAGGGAGAGGTGGCTGTGTGAGGGAGGTACAAGGGGGTGTGTGAGGGAGGGAGCGGATTGTCTGGGGGGCTGAGGGAGAGGTGGGTTTGTGTTAGGGAGCGACAGGGGGTGTGTGAGAGAGGGAGAGGGGGATGTGTGTGGGGGAGTGAGTGGGTTGTGTGGGGGAGGGAGGGGGGTTTTGGTTGAGGGTGGGTGTGTGTGTGGGATGGAGCGGCGTGTGTGGGGGAGGGAGGGTTGTGTGTGGGAGGGAGGGGGTTTTGGTAGGGTGGGAGGGTGGTGTGTGGGGGAGGGAGAGTGGGATGTGTGGGGGAGAGAGGTGGGGTGTCTGGTGGAGGGAGGTTGTTTGTGTGTGTGATGGAGGGGTGTGTGGGGTACGGAGATTGGGGGGTTTGTGATGGAGGGAGAGTGGTGTTTGTGGGGGATGGAGAGGGGGGTGTGTGAGGGAGGGTGATGCGCTATGTGCAGGAGGGTGGGAGTGGGAGTGTGATGTCGGGAGAGGGTGTGAGAGGGGGAGGAAGAGGGTTGTGTGTGCGGGAGGGAGAGGAGTATGTGTGGGGGAGGGTGACGGGTGTATATGGGGCAGGGAGAGGGTTCTGTGTATACGAGGGTTAGGGTGGTGTGTGGGGAAGAGTGAGGGGGTTGTGTGGGGGAGGGTGAGGGGGTTGCGTGGGGCAGGGAAAGGTGGTTGTGTGGGGGCAGGTGAGGGGCGTGTGTAGGGGATGGAGAGGGGGGTGCGTCGGGGAGGGTTAGGGGTGTGTGTGAAGGTGGGGTTGTGTGTGGGGGAGGATGAGGGGAGTTTGTCAGGGAGGGAGAGTGCTGTGTGTGATAGGGAGGGGTTGTGTTTGAGGGAGGGAGTGGGGGTGTGTGAGGCAGGGAAAGGGGGTGTGTGAGGGAGGTTGACGGGTGTGTGAGGGAGGGGGAGAGGGGGTTTTGAGAGAGGTAGAGGGGGCGTGTGAGGGAGGGAAAGCAGCGTGTGTGATGGAGGGTGGGGGGCTGTGAGGGGGAATTGGGATGTGTATGTGGGGGAGGGAGAGGGTTGTGTGTGAGGGAGAAAGAGGGATGTGTGTGAGGGAGGGAGAGAGGTGTGTGAGGGAGTGAGAACATGGTGCGTGAGAGAGGCAGAGGGGGGTGTGTGAGGGAGGGAGGTGGTTGTTTGAGGGAGAGAGGGGGTTGTTTGAGGGAGGGTGTGGGGGGTGTGTGAGCGAGGGAGAGTGGGTGTGTGAGGGAGGGTGGGAGTGGGAGTGTGAGGTTGGGAGAGGGAGTTAGAAGGGGAGGGAGAGGGTTGTGTGTGGGGGAGGGTGAGGAGTTTGTGTGGTGGAGGGTGAGGGGGTGTATGGGGCAGGGAAAGGGTTGTGAGTATGGGAGGGTTAGTGTGGTGTGTGGGGAAGAGTGAGGGGGTTGTGTGGGGGCGGTTAAGGGGCGTGTGTGAGGGTGGGGTTGTGTATGGCGGATGGTGAGGGGAGTTTGTCAGAGTGGGAGAGGGCTGTGTGTGACGGGGAAGGGGTGTGTTTGAGGAAGGGAGTGGGGGGTGTGTGAGGCAGGGAAAGGTTGTGTGTGAGGGAGGTTAACGGGTGTGTGAGGGAGTGAGAGGGGGGATTTTGAGAGAGGTAGATGGGGTGTGTGAGGGAGGGAAAGCGGCGTGTGTGAGGGAGGGTGGAGGGCGTGTGAGGGGGAATTGTGGTGTGTATGTGCGGGAGGGAGAGGGTTGTGTGTGAGTGAGGAAGAGGGATGTGTGTGAGGGAGGGTCGAGTGGAGTGTGAGGGAGGCAGGGTGTGTGTGAAGGAGGGAGAGGGGGATATGAGCGAGGGAGAGGTGTGTGTGAGGGAGGGAGAGATGTGTGTGAGGGTGTGAGAATGTGGTGTGTGAGGGAGGGAGAGGGGGGTGTGTGAGGGAGGGAGGTGGTTGTGTGAGGGAGAGAGGGGGTTGTGTGAGGGAGGGTGTGGGTGTAGTGTGAGGAAGGGAGAGAGGGTGTGTGAGGGAGGAAGATGGGGGTATGAGGGGGAAGGAGAGGCGGGTGTGTGAGAGAGTGAGAGAGGTGTATATAGGGGAGGGAGAGGTGGGTGTGTGTGAGGGAGCGACAGGGGGTGTGTGAGTGAGGGAGAGGGGGATGTGTGTGGGGGAGAGTGGGGTGTGTGTGCAGGAGGGAGTGGGGGTTGTGTGGTCGAGGTAGAGGGTGGTGTGTGCTGGTGGGATAGGGGGGTGTGTGGGGGGGAGTGAGTGGGTTGGCTGGGGGAGGGAGGTGGTTTGTGGGAGGGAGGGGGGTTTGGTAGGGTGGAAGGGTGGTGTGTAGGGGAGGGAGAGTGGGATGTGTGGGGGAGAGAGGGGGTGTTTGTTGGCGGGGGTGTGTGTGTGTGTGGGATGGAGGGGTGTGTGTGGGGTAGGGTGGGGTGTGTGTGGGATGGAGGGGGGTTTTGTATGGAGGGAGGGCGGTGTGTGGGGGAGGGAGAGTGACCTGTGTGAGGTAGGGAGAGGGGGTTGAGTGGGGGAGGCAGGGGATGAGTGAGGGAGGGAGAGGGGGGTGTATGAGGCACGGAGAGGGGTGTGTGTGAGGGAGGGAGAGGGGGATGTGTGTGTGGGTGGGAGAGGGGCATGTGTGAGAGTGGGAGAGGCGGTTGTGTGAGAAGGAAGGGGAGTGGGTTGTGTGTGAGAGAGAGTGAATGGTGTTGTGTGGGGGCCGGAGAGAGGGTGGTTTGTGATGGAGGGAGAGTGGGGTGTGTGGGGGATGGAGAGGGGGAGGTGTGAGGGAGGGAGAGGCGGTGTGTGAGGGAGGGTGGGAGTGGGAGTGTGAGGTCGGGAGAGGGTGTGAGAGGTGGAGGGAGAGGGTTGTGTGTGGGGGAGGAAGACGAGTGTGTGTGGGGGAGGGGGAGGGGGGTGTATGGGGCAGGGAGAGGGGTTTATGTATGGGAGGGTTAGGGTGTGTGTGGGGAAGAGTGAGTGCGTTGTGTGGCGGAAGATGACGGGGGGCTGTGGGGCAGGGAAAGGTGGTTGTGTGGGGGCAGGTGAGGGGCTTGTGTGGGGGATGGTGAGGGGGGTTCATGGGGGAGGGTGAGGGGTGTGAGTGAGGGTGGGTTTGTGTGTGGGGGAGGATGAGGGGAGTTTGTCAGGGAGGGAGAGGGCTGTGTGTGAGGGGAGAGGGGGTGTGATTGAGGGAGGGAGTGGGGGGTGTGTGAGGCAGGGAAAAGGGGTGTGTGTGGGAGGGTGGGGGGTGTGTATGGGGGGAGAGGGGCGTGTATGTTGGGGAGCGAGAGGAGAGTGTGTGAGGGAGGAAGAGAGATGTGTGTGAGGGAGGGTGGGGTGGAGTGTGAGGGAGCGAGGGTGTGTGTGAGGGAGGGTGAGGGGTGTTGTGAATGAGGGAGAGGGGTGTGTGAGGGAGGGAGAGAGGTGTGTGAGGGAGTGAGAACATGGTGCATGAGGTAGGGAGAGGGTGGTCTGTGAGGGAGGGTGAGGGGTTGTGTGAGGGAGAGAGGGCGAGATATGTGGTGTAGGGGATGTGTGTTTGTTATAGGGTGGGGTGTGTGTGGGGGCTGAGGTGTGTGTGTGAGGGATGGAAGTGTTGTGTAAGAGAGTGTGTGTGTGCGGAAGGGAGGGGAGATGTGAGGAAGGGTGGGGGGCTGTGTGAGAGAGATAGGGGTGTGTGTAAGGGTGGGGGAGGGGTATGTGTGAGGGAGGGAGTGGGGTATTTGAGGGAGGGAGAGGGTTTGTTTGTGGGAGGGATGGGGTTGTGTGGGGGAGGGAGGGAGGGCTGTATGAGGGATGAAGAGGAGGTGTGTGAGGGAGGGAGTGGTGGGTGTGTGAGGGATGTAGAGGCGTGTGTGTTAAGGAGGGGGATTTGTATGATAGAGGTGTGTGTGTGAGGGAAGGAGGGGGTTGTGTGAGGGGGTGCTGTTTGGGGGAGGGATAGGGGGATTTGTGAGGGAGGGAGAGGGGTGTGTGAGGGAGGGAGAGGGGTGTTTGAGAGGAAGGGAGAGTTGGTTGTGTGAGGGAGGGAGAGGGGTGTGTGGGATAGGGAATGGTGTGAGGGAGGGAGAGGGGCTGTGTGGGGGAGGGAGAGGGAGGTTTGTGAGGGAGGGAAAGGGGCTCTGTGAGTGTGGGAGAGGGGTGTGTGTCAGGAAGGTAGTGGGTGCGTGTGAGGGGGAGAGGGGGTGTGTGCGGGGGAGGGAGAGGGGGTGTGTGAGGGAGGAAGAGGCGTGTGTGTGAGGGAGGGTGTGGTGGAGTCTGTGGGAGAGGGGTGTGTGAAGGTGGGAGAGGGGAGTGTGAGGCACTGAACATGTGGTGCGTGAGGGAGGATGAGGGGGGGTGTGAGGGAGGTAGCTGGGTGTGTGAGGGTGTGGGCGGGTTTTGTGAGGCAGGGAGAGGGGGTTGCGTGAGGGAGGGAAATGGGGGTCTCTGAGGGTGGGAGGGAGGTTGTGCGGGAGGGCGAGGGTGGTTTTTGAGGGAGGGAGAGGTGGATATGTGGGGAGTTAGAGGGGGTTTGTGTGGGATGGCGGGGCTGTGTGAATGGGGGACTGGGTGTGTGTGGGGAAGGGTGACGGGGGTATTTGTGGGGGAGGGAGAGGGAGGTGTGTGAGTGAGGGAGGGGCTGTGTGAGTGAGGGAGGGGGTGTGTGTGTGGGAGGGAGAGGAGTGTACGTGTGGAAGGGAGTGGGGGTGTGTGAGGGAAGGAGGGGGGTTTATGAAGGAGGGGGAGGGGTTATGAGGTGGAGGGTGGGGAGATGAGTGAGGGAGGGAGTAGCGTATGTGAGTGAGGGAGAGGTGGTGTGTGTTGGAGGGATGGGGGTGTGCGGGGAGGGAGAGGGGCTGTTTGAGGGAGGGAGTGGTGGGTGTGTATGGGTGGGGGTGTGTGAGGGGGTGGTGGTTGGGGGAGGGATAGAGAGATTTGTGAGGGAGGGAGAAGGGGTGTGTGAGGGAGGGAGAGGGCTGTGTGTGAGGGAGGGAGAGGTAGGTGTGCGAGGGAGGTAGTGGGGTGTTTGTGAAGGAGCGGAGTTTGTGTGATAGAGGGAGGTCTGTGAGGGAGGAGGGTGTGTTTGTGAGGGAGTGAGGATTGTGTCTGAGGGAGAGGGGTTTGTGTGAAGGAGGGAGGGGTGTGTGTGAGGAGGCAGTGTTTGTGGAGGTTATAGGGGGATTTCTGAGGGAGGGTGAGGGGGTGTGTGAGGGAGCGAGAGGGGTGTTTGTGAGGGAGGGAGAGGTGGGTGTGTGAAGGAGGGCATTTCGTGTGATAGAGGGAGGGTTGAGAGGGAGGAGGGTGTGCGTGTGAGGGATGGAGGGTTGTGTGTGAGGGAGAGGGGTGTCTGTGAGGGAGGGAGGGTTGTGTTTGAGGGAGAGGGGTGTGTGTGAGGGATGGTGTGGTTTGTGTGAGGGAGGGCGAGGGGTGGGGAGGGACAGTGGGTGTGTGAGGGAGGGAGATGGGGGTATGTGGGGGAGTGAGTGGGCGGTGTGTGGGGGAGGGAGAGGGGGTATGTGGGGTAATGAGAGGGGCTGGGTGAGGGAGGGAGGCATTTGTTTGAGGGAGGGAGTTGGGTGTGTGAGGGAGGGAGAGAGGGCGTGTGGAGGAGGGGGAGTAGAGTGTGTTAGGGTGGTGGAGGGGATGTGTGTGGATATAGGGGCTGTGAGGAGTTTGGGGGCTGTGAGAGAGGGAAGTTGTGTGTGGGGGAGGGAGAGGTGTGTGTGAGGGAGTGGGCTGTGAGGGGCAGGGGGCTGTGAGGTTGAGGGGGCTGTAAGTGGGGGCGGGTGTGTTTAGGGAGTTTGTGGTGTGAGGGGTCAGGGGTTGTGAGGGAGGGGCATTTGATTGTGGGAGGGGTCTGTTGTAGAGGAAGTGGTGTGAGGGAGGGAGTGAGAGAGGGTGTGAGGTAGGGTGAGGTGGTGTGAGGGAGGGCGGGAGAGTGGATGAGAGGGAGGCAGGGGGTGTGAGGGAAGAGGGAGAGTGGCTGTGAGGGAGATAGAGGGCGTGTTAGGGAGGGAGGGGGAATGGGTGTGAATGAGGGAGAGGGGGTGTGAGGAAGTGTGAGAGGGTGTGAGGGAGAGTCAGGGGTTTTGTGGGAATTTGAGGGGGTGTGAGGGCGGAAGGGTGAGCGCGTGTGAGGGAGGGAGACGGGGTGTGAGGGAGGTGGGGTTGTGTGGGAGGGAGAGGGGGCGTGAAGGAGTGTGAGAGGGTGTGAGGGAGGGTGAGGGGTTTTGTGGGAGGGTGACGGTGTGTGAGGGAGGGGGAGGGGGTGTGAGGGAGGGAAGGTAAAGGTGTGTGAGGGAGGTAGAAGGGGTGTGAGGGAGGTTGAGGGGGTGTGAGGGAGGGTGAGGGGGTGTGAGAGAGGGAGGGTGAGGGAGTGTGGGGGAGGTTGAGGGGGTGTGAGGGAGTGAGGCGGTGTGTGAGGGAGGGAGTGGGTGTGAGGGAGTGAGGGGGGCTGTGAGGGAGTGAGGGGATGGGTACCTGTATGTAAGAAGCCAGCTGTGTGCTGAAGTGGTTGGACGATGAATTAAGAATCAGGCAGTCGCCAATATTCGCTGTGGTGTTGTGTAAATCAATGATTAAATCCATCGCTTCGTCCGAGCCGCGCGGACCCAGCAGACAGTTCAGTCTCTTTGCTCTCAGGACCTCGTATGGCAGAGTCTGATCTGAATCAATGCTGAGGCAGCAGGAAAATAAACAGCATCATATGGATAAATAACTGGGATCATATTCAACAGTCCTAAGAGGGTGCCACACTGTCAGAGGGTCAGTACTAAGGGAGTGCCGCACTGTCGGCGGGACAGTACTGAGGGAGTGCTGCACAGCGGATGGTCAGTACTGGGGAAGTGCTGCACAGTTGGATAGTCAGTACTGAGGGAGTTCTGGACTGTCGGAGGGTCAGTACTGAGGGAGTGCCGTACAGTGGGAGGGTCAGTGCTGAGGGAGTGCCACACTGTCAGAAGGTCAGTACTGAGGGAGTGCCATACAGTGGGAGGGTCAGTGCTGAGAGAGTGCTGCACAGTCGGAAGGTCAGTACTGAGGGAGTGCCGTGCTGTCGGAGGGTCAGTAATGAGGGAGTGCCACACAGCGGATGGTCAGTACTGAGGGAGTGCCGCACAGTTGGATGGTCAGTACTGAGGGAGAGCCGCACTGTCGGAGGGTCAGATCTGAGGGAGTGCCGCACTGTCAGAGGGTCAGTACTGAGGAAACACCGCACTTTCGGAGGGTCAGTACTGAGGGAGTGCAACCCTGTCGGAGTGTCAGTACTGAGGGATTGACGCACCGTCGGATGGTCAGTGCTGAGAGAGTGCCGCACTGTAGGAGAGTCAGTACAGAGGGAGTGCTGCATACTCGGAGGGTCAGTACTGAGGGAGTGCCGTGCTGTCGGAGGGTCGGTACTGACGGGGTGCTGCACTGTCGGAGGGGTCAGTACTGAGAGAGTGCCGCGCTGTCGGAGGGTCAGTAATGAGGGAGTGCCGCACAGCGGATGGTCAGTACTGAGGGAGTGCCGCACAGTTGGATGATCAGTACTGAGGGAGTGCCGCAATGTCGGAGGGTCAGATCTGAGGGACTGCCGCACTGTCGGAGGGCCAGTACTGAGGAAACACCGCACTTTCGGAGGGTCAGTACAGAGGGAGTGCTGCACTATCAGTGGGTCAGTACTGAGGGAGTGCAACCCTGTCGGAGGGTCAGTACTGAGGGATTGACACGCTGTCGGACGGTCAGTGCTGAGAGAGTGCCGCACTGTAGGAGAGTCAGTACAGAGGGAGAGCTGCACTGTCGGTGGGTCAGTGCTGAGTGAGTGCCATACACCGGATGGTCAGTACTGAGGGAGTGCCGCACAGTTGGAGGGTCAGTGCTGAGGGAGCACCGCACGGTTGGAGGGTCAGTACTGAGGGAGCGCTACACTGTTGGAGGGTCAGTACTGAGGGAGTGCGACGCTGTCGGAGGGTCAGTACTGAGGGAGTGCTGCACTGTCGGAGGGTCAGTACTGAGGGAGTGCCGCACTGTCGGAGGGTCAGTACTGAGGTAGCACTGCATTGTCCGAGAGTCAGTACTGAGGGAGTGCTACACAGTCAGAGGGTCAATACTGAGGGAGTGCAACCCTGTCAGAGGGTCAGTACTGAGGGAGTGCAACCCTGTCAGAGGGTCAGTACTGAGGGAGTGCAACACTGTCAGAGGGTCAGTACTGAGGGCGTGCCGCACTGTCGGAGGGTCAGTACTGAGGGAGTGCCGCACTGTTGGAGGTTCATTACTCAAGGAGTGCCGCACTGTCGGAGGGTTAGTACTGAGGGAGTGCTGCACTGTCAGAGGGTCAGTACTGAGGGAGTGCCACACAGTGGAGGGTCAGTACTGAGGGAGTGCCGCAATGTCGGAGAGTCAACAATTTGGGAGTGAAGCACTGTCGGAGGGTCAGTACTGAGGTTGCGCTGCACTGTCGGAGGGTCAGTACAGAGGGAGTGCCGCACACCAGATGGTCAGTACTGAGGGAGTGCCGCACAGTTGAATGGTCAGTACTGATGGAGTTCTGCACTGTTGGAGGGTCAGTAATGAGGGAGTGCCACATTGTCAGCGGGTCAGTACTGAGGGAGTGCCGCACTGTCAGAGTGGCAGTACTGAGGGAGAGCTGCACTGTCAGAGGTTCAGTGCTGAGGGAATGCCGCACTGTAGGAGAGTCAGTAAAGAGGGCGCACTGCACTGTCAGTGGGTCAGTGCTGAGGGAACGCAACACTGTCTGAGGGTCAGTATTGAAGGAATGAGGTAGTGTCGGAGGGTCAGTACTGGGGGAGTGCCGCATTGTCGTAGGGTCTGTACTGAGGGAGTGCTGCACTGTTGGAGGGTCAGTGCTGAGGGAGTACCACACAGTCGGACGGTCAGTACTGAGGGAGTGCCGCACTGTCGGAGGGTCAGTACTGAGGGAGTGCCGCATTGTCAGAGGGGCAGTTCTGAGGGAGAGCTGCACTGTCGGAGGTTCAGTGCTGAGGGAGTGCTGCACTGTAGGAGAGTCAGTAAAGAGGGAGCGCTGTACTGTCGGTGGGTCAGTGCTGAGGAACCGCCGCACTGTCAGAGAGTCAGTACTGAGGGAACGCCACACTATCTGAGGGTTAGTATTGAAGGAATGCAGTAGTGTCGGAGGGTCAGTACTGAGGGAGTGCCGCACTGTCGGAGATTCAACACTGTGCGAGTGTAGCACTTTCGGAGGGTCAGTACTGAGGGATTGGTGCACTGTCGGAGGCTCAGTACTGAGGGACTGCCGCACAGTTGGAGGGTCAGTGCTGAGGGAGCACCGCACAGTCAGAGTGTCAGTACTGAGGGAGCGCCGCACTGTCGGACAGTCAGTACTGAGGGAGTGCCACGCGGCTGGAGGGTCAGGACTGAGGGAGTGCCGCACTGTCGGAGGGTCAGTACTGAGGGAGTGCCACACTGTCGGAGGGTCAGTACTGAGGCAGCACTGCACTGGCCGAGAGTCTGTACTGAGGGACTGCTGCACTGTCAGAGGGTCAGTACTGAGGGAGTGCAACAATGTCGGAGGGTCAGTACTGAGGGCGTGCCGCACTGTCGAAGGGTCAGTATTGAGGGACTGCCACACTGTCAGAGGTTCAGTACTGAGGGACTGCCGCACTGTCGGAGGTTCAGTACTCAAGCAGTGCCGCACTGTCCGAGGGTCAGTACTGAGGGAGTGCCGCACTGTCGAAGAGTCAACACTGTGGGAGAGTAGCACTGTCCGAGGGTCAGTAATGAGGGTGTGCTGCACTGTCGGAGGGTCAGTACTGAGGGAGTGCAGCACTGTCGGAGAGACAGTCCTGAGGGAGTGCCACACTATTGGAGAGTAAGTACTGTGGGAGTGCCACACTGTCGGCCGGTCAGTACTGAGGGAGCACTGCACTGACGGAGGGTCAGTACTGAGGGAGTGCCGCACTGTCGGAGGGTCATAGCTGAGGGATTGCCGCCCTGTCGGAGGGTAAATACTGAGGGAGTGCCGCACTATCGGAGGGTCTGTAATGAGGGAGTTCTGCACTGTCGGATGGTCAGTAATGAGGGTGTGCCGCTTTGTTGGAGGGTCAGTACTGAGGGAGTGCCGCACTGTCAGAGGGACAGTACTGTGGGAGCGCTGAACTGTCAGAGGTTCAGTGCTGAGGGAGTGCCGCACTGTAGGAGAGTCAGTAAAGAGGGAGCGCTGCACTGTCGGTGGGTAAGTGCTGAGGGAGCGCCGCACTGTCAGAGAGTCAGTACTGAGGGACTGTTGCACTGTCAGAGGGTCAGTACTGAGAGAGTGCAACCCGGTCGGAGGTTCAGTACTGAGGGCTTGCCGCACTGTCGGAGAGTCAGTACTGAGGGACTGCCGCACTGTCGGAGGTTCAGTACTCAAGGAGTGCCGCACTGTCCGAGGGTCAGTACTGAGGGTGTGCTGCACTGTCGGAGGGTCTGTACTGAGGGAGTGCCAAACACCAGATGGTCAGTACTGAGGGAGTGCCGCACAGTTGGTTGGTCAGTACTGAGGGTGTGCTGCACTGTCGGAGGGTCAGTACTGAGGGAGTGCCACACACCAGATGGTCAGTACTGAGGGAGTGCCGCACAGTTGGATGGTCAGTACTGATGGGGTTCTGCACTGTCGGAGGGTCAGTACTGAGGGAGCGCCGCACTATCGGAAGGTCGGTACTGTGGGAGTGCCACACTGTCGGACGGTCAGTACTGAGGGAGCACTGCACTGACGGAGGGTCAGTACTGAGGGAGTGCCGCACTGTCAGAAGGTCAGTACTGAGAGAGTGCCGCACTTTCGGACGGTCACTAATGAGGGAGTGCCGCACTGTCGGAGGGTCAGTACTGAGGAAGCGCTGCACTGTCGGAGGGTCAGTGCTGAGGGAATGCCGAACTGTCAGAGGGTCAGTTCTGAGGGAGTACCACACTGTCAGAGTGTTATTACTGCGGGATTGCCACACTGTCGGAGGAACAGTACTGAGGGAGCGCTGTACTGTCGGAGGGTCAGTACTGAGGGAGTGCTGCACTGTCGGTGGGTCAGCACTGAGGGAGCGCCGCACTGTTGGAGGGTCTGTACTGAGGGATTGGCGCACTGTTGGAGAGTCAGCACTGAGGGTGGGCCGCACTGTTAGAGTGTCAGTACTGAGGGAGAGCTGTGTAGACTCACTTGAGAAATTCTGGGGTGAAGCATCGATTAAGATCCTGGTCCATGTAACGAACACATCTCTCAACTGCTGCCTCATTGACCAGGAGAGGCATGACTGAGATTGTTGACCGCTTCAGCTCTGAAGGGTTCTTCAGCCAATGGCGGGCCAGGAAGACTCCCGACATCTCATTGCCATGGGTTCCCCCCAGGACTGCAACACGGCTCATGGGGGCGAAGGTCACAGCAGGTACGGAGGTCATGGCGAGAATAAAAAATCGACCAACCAGATCACTGCCCAGTGCAGCACGGAGGGCAATGGACGATCGAGGGAGGAAAAAGGACAATGATCACACTCAAATAAGGTTCACAACACCACCAGGACCGAGCATCCTCAAAGGCACTGCAAGAGGCCATTCAAACTCCTATCTCTGTAACCTCCTCCAGCCCCTACAACCCAACCTATCTCTGTAACTTCCTCCAGCCCCTACAACCCTCCCTATCTCTGTAACCTCCTCCAGCCCCAACAAACCTCCATATATCTGGAACCTCCTCCAGTCTCTACAACCCTCCCTATCTCTGTATCCTCCTCCAGCCCCTACAAAACTCACTATCTCTGTAACCCCCTCCAGATACTACAACACTCATTATGTTGGTAACCTCCCCCAGCCCTTACAACCCTCCCTATCTCTGTAACCTCCTCCATCCCTACAATCTTCACATTCCCTCTATCCTCCTCCAGCCCCTAGAAACCTCCATAAATCTGTAACCTCCTTCTGCCCGTACAACTCTCCCTATCTCTGTATCCTCCTTGAGCTTTTACAAACCTCCCTATCTCTGTTACGTCGTCAAGCACCTACAACACTCCCTATCTCTGTAAACTCCTGCAGCCCTTATAACCCTCCCTATCTCTGTAACCTCCTCCAGCCCCTACATCCCTACTAATGTCTGTAACCTCCTCCAGCCCCGACAACACTCCTTATTTCTGAAACCTCCTCCAGCCCCTACAGCCCTCCATTCCTCTGTAACCACCTCCAGGCCCTACAACCCTCCCTGTCTCTGTATCTTCCCTCAGCCACCACAAACCTCCCTTTCTCTGTAACCCTCATCCAGCCCCTGTAAACCTCCCTATCTCTGAAACTCCTCCAGCCCCTAAACCCTCCTTATCTCTGTAACCTCCCTCTAGTCGTTAAACCTCTCCCTATCCCTGTAACAACCACCAGCCCCTACAACCCACCCTATATCTGTAACATCCTCCAGCCTCTGCAACCCTCCCTATCTCTTTTACCTTCTCCAGCCCCCTATAACACTCCTTAACTCTGTAACAACCTCCAGCTCCTACAAACCTCCCAGAATCTGTAACCTCCTCCAGCCCCTACAACCCTCCCTGTCTCTAACCTGCTCCAGCCTCTGCAACTCTCCCTACCTCTATAGCATCCTCCAGCCCCCTACAACATTCCCTATCTATGTAATATCCCCCAGCCCCTACAACCCTCACTGTCTCTGTAACCTCCTTGAGTTCCTACAAACCTCCCAATCTCTGTTACGTCCTCAAGCACCTATAATGCTCCCAATCTCTGTAAACTCCTGCAGCCCTTATAACCCTCTCTATCTCTGTAACCTCCTCCAGCCCCTACATCTCCCCTAATGTCTGTACCTTCCTCCGGCATCTACAACACTGCCTACCTCTGTAACCTCCTCCAGCCCCGACAACACTCCTTATTTCTGAAACCTCCTCCAGCCCCTACAGCCCTCCATTCCTCTGTAACCACCTCCAGGCCCTACAACCCTCCCTGTCTCTGTATCTTCCCTCAGCCACCACAAACCTCCCTTTCTCTGTAACCCTCATCCAGCCCCTGTAAACCTCCCTATCTCTGAAACTCCTCCAGCCCCTAAACCCTCCTTATCTCTGTAACCTCCCTCTAGTCGTTAAACCTCTCCCTATCTCAGCAACAACCACCAGCCCCTACAACCCACCCTATATCTGTAACATCCTCCAGCCTCTGCAACCCTCCCTATCTGTAGAGCTTCTTCCAGCCCCTACAGACCTCCCTATCTCTGTAACCCCCTCTAGTCGGTAAACCTCTCCCTATCTCTGTAACAAGCTCCTGCCCCTACAACTCACCCTATTTCTGTAACACCCTAGAAGCCTCTTCAACCCTCACTATCTCTTTTGCCACCTCCAGCTCCCTACAACCCTCCCTGTCTCTGTAACCCACCTCCAGCCCCTTCAACCATCCCAATCTCGGTTGCTTCCTCCAGCCCCTACAAACCTACTTATCTCTGTAACTTCCTCCAGCCCCTACAACCCTCCCTATCTCTGTAACCCTCCTCCAGCACCTGCAACCCTCCCTATCTCTGGAGCTTCTTCCACCCCCTACAACCCACTCTATCTCTGTAACTTCCTCCAGCCCCTACAACTCTCCCTATCTCTGTATCCTCCTTGAGCTCCGAAAAATCTCCCTATCTCTGTTACGTCCTCAAGCACCTACAGCCCTCCCTATCTCTGTAAACTCCTCCAGCCCTTATAACCCTCCCTATCTCTGTAACCTCCTCCAGCCCCTACATCCCTCCCAATGTTTGTAACCTCCTCCGGCCTCTACAACACTCCCTACCTCTGTAACCTCCTCCAGGCCCGACAACCCTCCTTATCTCTGACACCTCCGCCAGCTCCTACAACCCTCCATTCCTCGGTAACCACCTCCAGGCCCTACAACCCACCCTGTCTCTGTAACCTCCCTTAGCAACTACAACCCACCCTATCTCTGTAAACCTCCTCCAGCCCCTTCAAACCTCCCGATCTCTGAAACACCTCCAGCCCCTAAACCCTCCTTATCTCTGTAACCTCCTCTAGTCGCTAAACCTCTCCCATATCTCTTTAACAAACTCCAGCCCCTACAACCCAGCCTATTTCTGTAACATCCTCCAGCCTCTGCAACCCTCCCTATCTCTTTTGCCTCCTCCAGCCCCCTACCACACTCCTTATCTCTGTAACAACCTCCAGTCCCAACAAACCTCCCAGAATCTATAACCTCCTCCAGCCCCTACAACACTCCCTGTCTCTTACCTGATCCAGACTCTGCAACTCTTCCTACCTCTATAGCATCCTCCAGCCCCCTACAACATTCCCTATCTCTGTAATATCCTCCAGCCCCTACATCCCTCCCTGTCTCTGTAACCTCCTCCAGACCCTACAACCCTCCATATCTTGTAAGTCTCTTCCAGCCCCTACAATCCTCCCTATCTCTGTAACCCTCCTCCAGCCACTACAACCCTCCCTATCTCTGGAGCTTCTTCCAGACGCCACAACCCTCCCTATGTCTGTAAATTCCTGCAGCCCCTACAAACCTCCCTATCTCTGTAACCTCCTCCAACCCTACAAGCCTCGCATTCCCTGTATGCTGCTCCAGCCCCTACAAACCTCCCTATCTTTGTAACCTCCTCTATTCGCTAAACATCTCCCTATCTCTGTGACAACCTCCAGCCCTTAGAACCCATCCTTTTTCTGTAACATTCTAGAAGCCTCTGCAACACTCCCTATCTCTTTTTCCTCCTCCAGCCCCCTACAACACTCCCAATGTCTGTAACATCCTCCAGCCCCTACAACCCTCCCAGTATCTGTAACCTCCTCCAGCCCCTACAACACTCCCTGTCTCTGTAACCCACCTCCAGCCCCTTCAACCATCCCTATATCTGTTGCTTCCTCCAGCCCCTGCAACCTTACTTATTTCTGTAACTTCCTCCAGCCCCTACAACCCTCCCTATCTCTGTAAACCCTCCTCCAACACCTGCAACACTCTCTATCTCTGTAACCCTCCTGCAGCCCCTACAACCCTCCCTATCTCTGTAACCCTCCTCCAGCACCTGCAACCCTCCCTATCTCTGGAGCTTCTTCCACCCCCTACAACCCACTCTATCTCTGTAACTTCCTCCAGCCCCTACAACTCTCCCTATCTCTGTATCCTCCTTGAGCTCCGAAAAATCTCCCTATCTCTGTTACGTCCTCAAGCACCTACAGCCCTCCCTATCTCTGTAAACTCCTCCAGCCCTTATAACCCTCCCTATCTCTGTAACCTCCTCCAGCCCCTACATCCCTCCCAATGTTTGTAACCTCCTCCGGCCTCTACAACACTCCCTACCTCTGTAACCTCCTCCAGGCCCGACAACCCTCCTTATCTCTGACACCTCCGCCAGCTCCTACAACCCTCCATTCCTCGGTAACCACCTCCAGGCCCTACAACCCACCCTGTCTCTGTAACCTCCCTTAGCAACTACAACCCACCCTATCTCTGTAAACCTCCTCCAGCCCCTTCAAACCTCCCGATCTCTGAAACACCTCCAGCCCCTAAACCCTCCTTATCTCTGTAACCTCCTCTAGTCGCTAAACCTCTCCCATATCTCTTTAACAAACTCCAGCCCCTACAACCCAGCCTATTTCTGTAACATCCTCCAGCCTCTGCAACCCTCCCTATCTCTTTTGCCTCCTCCAGCCCCCTACCACACTCCTTATCTCTGTAACAACCTCCAGTCCCAACAAACCTCCCAGAATCTATAACCTCCTCCAGCCCCTACAACACTCCCTGTCTCTTACCTGATCCAGACTCTGCAACTCTTCCTACCTCTATAGCATCCTCCAGCCCCCTACAACATTCCCTATCTCTGTAATATCCTCCAGCCCCTACATCCCTCCCTGTCTCTGTAACCTCCTCCAGACCCTACAACCCTCCATATCTTGTAAGTCTCTTCCAGCCCCTACAATCCTCCCTATCTCTGTAACCCTCCTCCAGCCACTACAACCCTCCCTATCTCTGGAGCTTCTTCCAGACGCCACAACCCTCCCTATGTCTGTAAATTCCTGCAGCCCCTACAAACCTCCCTATCTCTGTAACCTCCTCCAACCCTACAAGCCTCGCATTCCCTGTATGCTGCTCCAGCCCCTACAAACCTCCCTATCTTTGTAACCTCCTCTATTCGCTAAACATCTCCCTATCTCTGTGACAACCTCCAGCCCTTAGAACCCATCCTTTTTCTGTAACATTCTAGAAGCCTCTGCAACACTCCCTATCTCTTTTTCCTCCTCCAGCCCCCTACAACACTCCCAATGTCTGTAACATCCTCCAGCCCCTACAACCCTCCCAGTATCTGTAACCTCCTCCAGCCCCTACAACACTCCCTGTCTCTGTAACCCACCTCCAGCCCCTTCAACCATCCCTATATCTGTTGCTTCCTCCAGCCCCTGCAACCTTACTTATTTCTGTAACTTCCTCCAGCCCCTACAACCCTCCCTATCTCTGTAAACCCTCCTCCAACACCTGCAACACTCTCTATCTCTGTAACCCTCCTGCAGCCCCTACAACCCTCCCTATCTCTGGAGCTTCTTCCAGCCCCTACAACCCACCCTATCTATGTAACTTCCTCCAGCCCCTACAACCATCCTTATCTCTGTATTCTCCTTCTGCTCCTACAAACCTCCCTATCTCTGTAACATCCTCAAGCACCTACAACCCTCCCTATCTCTGAAAACTCCTCCAGCCCTTATAACCCTCCCGATCTCTGTAACCTCCTCCAGCCCCTACAGACCTTCTTATGTCTGTAACCTCCTCCAGCCTCTACAACGCTCCATACCTCTGTAACCTCCTCCAGCCCCGACAAACCTCCCTATCTCTGTAACCACCTGCAGCCCCTAAAACCGTACATGCCTCTTTAACCACCTCCAGGCCCTACAACACTCACTATCTCTGTAACCTCCTCCAGCCGTTACAACCCTCCCTATCTCTGTAACCCTCCTCCAGCCCCTACAAACCTCACTATCTCTGAAACTCCTCCAGCCCCTAAACACTCCCTATCTCTGCAACCTCCTCTAGTCGCTAAAACCCTCCCTATCTCTGTAACAACCTCCAGCCCCAACAACATTCCCAGTATCTGTAACCTTCTCCAGCCCCTACAACCCTCCCTGTCTCTGTAACCCACTTCCAGCCCCTTCAACCATCCCTATCTCTGTAGCTTCCTCCAGCCCCTACAAACCTACTTATCTCTGTAACTTACTCCAGCCCCTACAACCCTCCCTATCTCTGTAACCCTCCTCGAGCCCCAACAACCCTCTCTTTCTCTGAAGCTTCCTCCAGCTCCTACAACCCACCCTATCTCTGTAAATTCCTCCAGCCCCTACAACCCTCCCTATCTCTGTAACCACCTTCAGCCACTACAACCGTCATTACCTCTGTAACCCTCCTCCAGCCCCTGCAGACCTTCTTATGTCTGTAACCTCCTCCAGCCTCTACAATGCTCCATACCTCTGTAACCTCCTCCAGCCCCGACAAACCTCCCTATCTCTGTTACCACCTGCAGCCCCTAGAACCGTACATGCCTCTTTAACCACCTCCAGGCCCTACAACACTCACTATCTCTGTAACCTCCTCCAGCCGTTACAACCATCCCTATCTCTGTAACCCTCCTCCAGCCACTACAAACCTCACTATCTCTGAAACTCCTCCAGCCCCTAAACACTCCCTATCTCTGCAACCTCCTCTAGTCGCTAAAACCCTCCCTACCTCTGTAACAACCTCCAGCCCCAACAACCTTCCCAGTATCTGTAACCTTCTCCAGCCCCTACAACCCTCCGTCTCTGTAAGCCACCTCCAGCCCCTTCAACCATCCCTATCTCTGTAGCTTCCTCCAGCCCCTACAAACCTAATTATCTCTGTAACTTACTCCAGCCCCTACAACCCTCCCTATCTCTGTAACCAAATTCAGCCACTACAACCGTCATTACCTCTGTAACCCTCCTCCAGCCCCTGCAACCTTTCCTATCTCTGAGACTGCTCCAGACCCTAAAGCTCTCCCTATCTCTCTAACCGCCTCCAGTCACTACACCTCTCCCTAGCTCTGTCATATCCTCCAGCCCCTACAACCCTCCCTATCTCTGTAAATTCCTCCATACACTTCAAACCTCCCTAACTCTGTAGCCTCCACCAGCCCCCTACAACCCTCCCTATCTCTGTGACATCCTCCAACCCTACAATCCTCACATTCCCTGTATCCTCCTCCAGATGCTACAACCCACCCTAAATCTGTCACCTCCTCCTGCCCCTTCAACACTCCCTATCTCTGTATCCTCCTCCAGTCCCTACAAAACTCCCTATCTCTATAACCTCATCAATCACCTACAACCCTCCCTATCTCTGTAAAATCCTCCAGCCCTTACAACCCTCCCTATCTTGGTATTCTACTCCAGCCCGTACAAACTTCCCTATCTCTGTAACCTCCTCCAGCCCTTACAAACCTCCCTATCTCTTTAACCTCCTCCAGCCCCTCTCAGCACTCCCTAACTCTGTAATCACCGCTGGCCTCTAAAACAATCCCTACCTCTGTAACCTCCACCAGCCCCTACAAACCTCCCTATGTCTGTAACCTCCTCCACCCACTACAACGCTCCCTACCTCTGTAAACTCTTCCAGCCCCTACAAATCTCCCTGTCTGTGTAACCTCCTCCAGCCAATACAATCTTCGCTATCACTGTAACCCTCCTCCAGCCCCTACAAACATATCTAGCTCTGAAACACCTCCAGACCCTGCAAACCTCCCTATTATGTAACCTGCTCCAACCTCTACATCCCTCCAGATCTCTGTAACCTCCACCAGCCCACTACAATACTCCCTATCTCTGTAACCTCCTCCAGCCCCTACAACCCTCCCTATCTCTGTACACTCCTCCAACCCTATATTCCTCACATTCGCTGTATCCTCCTCCAGCCCCTACTAAACTCCCCAAATCTGCAACCTCTTCCTGCCGCTACAACCCTCCCTATATCTGTAACCTCATCCACCCACTTCGACGCTCCCTACCTCTGTAAACTCTTCCAGCCCCTACAATTCTCCCTGTCTCTGTAACTTCCTCCAGTAAATACAACCTTCGCTATCTCGGCAACCCTCCTCCAGCCGCTACAATACTACCTATCTCTGTACACTCCTCCAACCCTATATTCCTCAAATTCCCTGTATCCTACTCCGGTCCCTACACCGCTCTCTAAATCTGTAACCTCTTCCTGACCCTACAACCCTCCCTATCTCTGTATCCTCCTCCAGCCTCTACAAACCTCCATATCTCTGTAACCTCCTCAAGCACCTACAACCCCCCCATCTCTGTAAACTCCTCCAGCCCTTACAAACCTCTCTATATCTGTATCCTCCTCCAGCCTCTACAGACCTCCATATATCTGTAACCTCATCCAGCCTCTACAACCCTCCCTACCTCTGTAAACTCCTCCAGCTCCAACAACCCTCCCTAACTCTGTAACCTCCTCCAGCGCCTACAACGCTCCCTATATCTCTAACCAACTCCAGCCCCAGCAACCCTCC
Source organism: Cetorhinus maximus (assembly GCF_964194155.1). NCBI lineage: Eukaryota > Metazoa > Chordata > Chondrichthyes > Lamniformes > Cetorhinidae > Cetorhinus > Cetorhinus maximus. The sequence continues at coordinate 4,656,336 of NC_135913.1, forward strand.
CTGTCTCTGTCACCTCCTCCAGCCACTACAATCATCCCTATCTCCATAACACTCCTCCAGCCCTTAAAAACTCCCTATCTCTGAAATTTCTCCAGCCCCTACAACCCACCCTAACTCTGTAACCTCCTCTTTCGCTAAACCCCTCCATATCTCTGTAACAACCTCCAGCCCCATCAACCCTCCCTGTCTCTGTAACCTCCTCCAGCCCCTGCAACCATCCCTATCTCTGATACCCACTTCCAGCCATTACATCCCTCCCTATATCTGTTGCTTCCTCCAGCCCCTACAACCCGACCCATCTCTGTAACCACCTTCAGCCACTACAAACGTCCCTATCTCTGCAAGCTCCTCCAGCCCTTACAACCCTCCCTAACTCTGTAACCTCCTTCAGACCCTACACCGCACCTTATCTCTCTAACCCTCCTCCAGCCCTTGCAAACATCCCTAACTTTGAAACGCCTCCAGCCAGTACAACACTCCCTATCTATGTAAACGCCACCAATACCTACACCCCTCCCTATCTCTGTAATATCCTCCAGCCCCTACAACCCTCCCTATCTGTTTAAAATCCTCCAGACCCTTCAACACTCCCGATCTCTGAAACCTCCTCCAGCCACTACAATCCTCCCTATCTCTGTAAATTCCTACAGCTCCTACAATGCACCCTATCTCTGTAACCTCCTCCAGTCTCTTCAACCAACCCTATATCTGTAACCTCCTCCTGCCACTACAGCCCTCCCTTACCCTGTATCCTCCTCCAGCCTCTACAACCCTCCCTATCTCTGTTAACTCCTCCAGCCAATACAACACTCATTATGTTTGTAACGTCCCCACAGCCCCTAAAACACGCCCTATCTCTGTAACCTCCTCCAGCACCTACAACCCTCCCTATATCTGTAAACTCCTCCAGGCCTTACAACCCTCCCTATCTCTGTAACGTCCTCCGGCATCTACAACCCTCTGTACCTCTGTAGCCTACTTCTGCGCCTACTACCTTCCCATTCTCTGCAACCTCCTCCAGCCTGTACAAACTACCCTATCTCTGTAACCTCCTCTAGTCACTAAACACCTCTCTATCTCCGTAACAACCTCCAGCCCCTACAACTCTCCCTATCTCTGTAACCTCCTGTAGCCTCTGCAACCCTCCCTATATATGTTGGCTCCCCCTGCCCCCTACCAAAATTTCCTATCTCTGTAACCTCCTCCAGCCACTACAACCTTCCCTTCTCTGTAACCTCCTCCAGCACCCTACAACACTCCCTATCTCTGTAACAACCACCATCCCCTACAACCCTCCCTGTCTCTGTAACCTCCTGTAACCCGTTCAACAATCCCTATCTCTGTAACCAAGCTCCAGCCCCTACAACCCTACCTATCTCTGTAACATCCTCCAGCTCCTACAAACCTCCCTGTCTCTGTTACCCTCCTCCAGCCCCTAAAACTCTCCCTATCTCTGTAGCTTCTTCCAGCCCTACAAAACCCACCCTATCTCTGAAACTTCCTCCATCCCCTACAACCCTCCCTGTCTCTGTAACCTCCTCCAGCCCTTACAACCCAACCCTATCTCTGTAACCTACTCCAGTCCCTACAACCCTCCCTATATCTGTAAACTCCTCCAGGCCCTAAAACACTCCCTGTCTCTGTGAACCGCCTCGAGCCCCAGCAACCCTCCCTATCTCTGTATACTCCTCCAGTCCTTACAACCCTCCCTTTATCTGTTACTTCCTCCAGCCCATAAAACATTCCCTACCTCATTAACACTCCAGTCCCTGCAACCCTCTCTATCTCTCAAACTCCTCCAGCCCTTACAACCCTCCCTATCTCTGTAACCTGCTTCCGTCCCTACAACCCACCCTTTCTCTGTAGCTTCATCCAGCCCCTACAACTCTCCCTATCTCAGTAACTTTCTCCAGCCACTACAACCGTCCCTATCTCTGTAAACTCCTCCACCAATTACAAACCTCTCTATCTCTAAAACCTCCTCCAGCCGTAAAACTATCCCTTTTTCTGTAACCTGTTCCAGCCCTTACAACCCTCCCTATCTCTGTAAACTCCTACGGCCTCTACAACCCACCCTGTCTCTGTAACCTCCTCCAGCCCCTACAATCGTCCCTAGCTCTGTAACTACATTTAGCCCATAAATACCTCCCTATCTCTGTCACCTCCTCCAGCACCTACAACCCTCCTTATCTCTGTAACCTCCTCCAGCCCCTACAAACCTCCCTATCTCTGTAACATCCTTCAGCCCCTAAAACACTCCCTATCTCTCTGAACCTCCTCTAGATCCTGCAACCCTCCCTATCTCTGTAATCTCCTCCTGCCTCTAGAACCCTCAATAACTCAGTAACCTTCTCCAGCCCCTCCAAATGTCCCTATCTCTGCAACCTCCTCGGGCCCATAGACACCTCCCTATCTCTGTCACCTCCTCAGCCACTACAACACTCCCTATCTCGGTGACTTCCGGCAGCACATACAAAGTTCCCTATCTCTGTAACCTCCCTCACACCCTAAAAACCTCCCTATCTCTGTAAACTCCTCCAGCCCCTTCAACCCTCTTTAACTCTGTAACCTCCGCCAGTCTAATCAACCCATCCTATCTCTGTAACCTCTTCCGGCATCTACAACCCTCCGTAATTCTATATCAACCTCCAGACAATACAACCATCCCTATCTCTGTATACTCCTCCAGCCACTACAACACTCATGATGCCTGTAACCTCCCCCAGCCCCTAAACCCTCCCTATCTCTGAAAATCCTCCAGCCCATACAACCCACCCTATCTCTGCAACCTCCTCTAGTCGCTAAAGCCCTCTCTATCACCATAAGATCCTCCAGCCCCTACAACCCTCCCTATCTCTGTAACCTCCTCCAGCCTCTGCAACCCTCCCTATATATTTTGCCTCCTGCAGCCCCCTACAACATTCCCTATCTCTGTAACAACCTCCATCCCCTACAACCCTTCCTGTCTCTGGAACCTTCTCCAGCCCCCTACAACACTCCCTATCTCTGTAACAAGCTCCATCCCCTACAACCCTCCCTGTCTCTGTAACCTCCTCCAGCCCCTTGAACAATCCCTATCTCTGTAACCCTCCTCGAGCCCCAACAACCCTCACTATCTCTGAAGCTTCCTCCAGCTCCTACAACCCACCCTATCTCTGTAACTTCCTCCAGCCCCTACAACCCTCCCTATCTCTGTAACCAAATTCAGCCACTACAACTGTCCCTATCTCAGTAACACTCGTCCAGCCCCTGCAACCCTCCCTATCTCTGAAACTCCTCCAGACCCTAAAGCTCTACCTATCTCTCTAACCGCCTCCAGTCCCTACACCTCTCCCTAGCTCTGTCATATCCTCCAGCCCCTACAACCCTCCCTATCTCTGTAAATTCCTCCAGACACTTCAAACCTCCCTAACGCTGTAGCCTCCTCCAGCCCCCTACAATCCTCCCTATCTCTGTGACATCCTCCAACCCTACAATCCTCACATTCCCTGTATCCTCCTCCAGATGCTACAACCCACCCTAAATCTGTCACCTCCTTCTGCCTCTTCAACACTCCCTATCTCTGTATCCTCACCCAGTCCCTACAAAACTCCCTATCTCTATAACCTCATCAATCACCTACAACCCTCCCTATCTCTGTAAAATCCTCCAGCCTGTAGAACCCTCCCTATCTCTGTAACCTCCTCCAGCCCTTCCAAACCTCCCTATCTCTTTAACCTCCTCCAGCCCCTCTCAGCACTCCCTAACTCTGTAACCTCCGCAGGTCTCTAAAACAATCCCTACCTCTGTAACCTCGACCAGGCCCGACAACCCTCCCTATGTCTGTAACTTCTTCCACCCCCTACAACGCTCCCTATCTCTGTAAACTCTTCCAGCCCCAACAAATCTCCTTGTGTCTGTAACCTCCTCCAGCCAATACAACCTTCGCTATCTCTGTAACCCTCCTCCAGCCCCTACAAACATACCTATCTCTGAAACACCTCCAGTCCCTTCAAACTCCCTATTATGTAACCTGCTCCAACCTCTGCAACCCTCCAGATCTCTGTAACCTCCACCAGCCCACTACAATACTCTCTATCTCTGTAACCTCCTCCAGCCCCTACAACCCTCCCTATCCCTGTAACCTCCTGCAGCCCCAACAACCCTCCCTATCTCTGTAACCTCCTCCAGCCCCTACAACGCTCATCATGTCAGTAAACTCCTCCAGCCCCTACAACCCTCCCTATCTCTGCACACTCCTCCAACCCTATATTCTTCACATTCCCTGTATCCTCCTCTGGCCCCTACTACACTCCCCAAATCTGCAACCTCTTCCTGCCACTACAACCCTCCCTATATCTGTAACCTCCACCACCCCCTTCAACGCTCCCTAACTCTGTAAACTCATCCAGCCCCTACAACTCTCCCTGTCTCTGTAACCTCCTCCAGCAAATACAACCTTCGCTATCTCTGCAACCCTCCTCCAGCCCCTACAATACTACCTATCTCTGTACTCTCCTCCAACCCTATATTCCTCAAATTCCCTGTATCCTACTCCGGCCCCAACAACACTCTCTAAATCTGTAACCTCTTCCTGCCCCTACAACCCTCCCTATCTCTGTATCCTCCTCCAGCCTCTATAAACCTCCACATCTCTGTAAACTCCTCAAGCACCTACAACCCCCCCATCTCCGTAAACTCCTCCAGCCCTTACAACCCTCCCTATATCTGTATCCTCCTCCAGCCTCTACAGACCCCCATATCTCTGTAATCTCATCCAGCCTCTACAACCCTCCCTACCTCTGTAAACTCCTCCAGCTCCAACAACCCTACCTAACTCTGTAACCTCCTCCAGCCCCTACAATGCTCCCTACCTCTCTAACCACCTCCAGCCCCTACAACCCTCCCTGTCTCTGTCACCTCCTCCAGCCACTACAACCCTCCCTATCTCCATAACACTCCTCCAGCCCTTAAAAACTCCCTATCTCTGAAATTTCTCCAGCCACTACAACCCATCCTAACTCTGTAACCTCCTCTAGTCGCTAAACCAATCCATATCTCTGTAACAACCTCCAGCTCCTACAACCCGCCATGTCTCTGTAGCCTACTCCAGCCCCTGCAACCATCCCTATCTCTGAAACCCACTTCCAGCCCTTACATCCCTCCCTATATCTGTTACTTCCTCCAGCCCCTACAACCCGACCTATCTCTGTAACCTTCTTCTACACTACAAACGTCCCTACCTCTGCAAGCACCTCCAGCCCTTACAAGCCTCCCTAACTCTGTAACCTCTTTCAGACCCTACACCGCACCCAATCTCTCTAACCCTCCTCCAGCCCCTGCAAACATCCCTAACTTTGAAACGCCTCCAGTCAGTACAACACTCCCTATGTATGTAAACACCACCAATACCTACACCCCTCCCTATCTCTGTAACATCCTCCAGCCCCTACAAACCTCCCTATCTGTTTAAAATCCTCCAGACCCTTCAACACTCCCGATCTCTGAAACCTCCTCTAGCCACTACAATGCTCCCTATCTCTGTAACCTCCTCCAGTCTCTTCAACCAACCCTATATCTGTAAACGCCTCCTGCCACTACAGCCCTCCCTAACCCTCTATCCTCCTCCAGCCTCTACAACCCTCCTTATCTCTGTAAACTCCTCCAGCCGATACAACACTCATTATGTTTGTAACGTCCCCACAGCCCCTACAACGCTCCCTATCTCTGTAACCTCCTCCAGCACCTACAACCCTCCCTATATCTGTAAACTCCTCCAGGCCCTACAACTCTCTCTATTTCTGTAACCTCCTCCGGCATCTACAACCGTCCGTACCTCTGTAGCCTACTTATGCCCCTACTACTTTCCCTTTCTCAGTAACCTCCTTCAGCCACTACAACCCTCCATATCTCTGTAACCATCCTCCAGCCCCTAGAAACCTCCATATCTCTGAAACTCCTCCAGCCCGTGCAAACCACCCTATCTCTGTAACCTCCTCTAGTCATTAAACACCTCTCTATCTCCGTAACAACCTCCAGCCCCTACAACTTTCCCTATCTCTGTAACCTCCTCCAGCCTCTGCAACCCTCCCTATATATGTTGGCTCCCCCTGCCCCCTACCAAAATTTCCTATCTCTGTTACCTCCTCCAGCCACTACAACCTTCCCTTCTCTGTAACCTCCTCCAGCACCCTACAACACTCCCTATCTCTGTAACAACCATCATCCCCTACAACCCTCCCTGTCTCAGTAACCTCCTCTAACCCCTTCAACAATCCCTATCTCTGTAACCCAGCTCCAGCCCCTACAACCCTACCTATCTCTGTAACCCTCCTCCAGCCCCTAAAACCCTCCCTATCTCTGTAGCTTCTTCCAGCCCTAAAAACCCACCCTATCTCTGAAACTTCCTCCAGCCTCTACAACCCTCCCTATCTCTGTAACAACCTGCATCCCCTAAAACCCTCCCTCTCTCTGTAACCTTCTTCACCCCCCTACAACACTCCCTATCTCTGTAACAACCTCCATCCCCTACAACCCTCCCTGTCTCTGCAACCTCCTCCAGCCCTTACAACCCAACACTATCTTTGTAACCAACTCCAGCCCATACAATCCTCCCTATATCTGTAAACTCCTCCAGGCCCTAAAACACTCCCTGTCACTGTGAACCGCCTCGAGCCCCTGCAACCCTCCCTATCTTTGCAACCTCCTGTAGCCCTTACAACCCAACCCTATCTCTGTAACATCCTCCAGCCCCAACAACCCACCCTATCTCTGTAAACTGCTCGAGTCCTTACAAACCTCCCTGTATCTGTTACTTCCTCCAGCCCATAAAACATTCCCTACCTCATTAACACACCTCCAGTCCCTGCAACCCTCTCTATCTCTCAAACTCCTCCAGCCCTTACAACCCTCCCTATCTCTGTAACTTGCTTCCGTCCCTACAACCCACCCTATCTCTGTAGCTTCATCCAGCACCTACAACTCTCCGTATCTCTGTAACTTTCTCCAGCCGCTACAACCGTCCCTGTCTCTGTAAACTCCTCCACCAAGTACAAACCTCTCTATCTCTAAAACCTCCTCCAGCCGTAAAACTATCCCTTTCTCTGTAACCTGTTCCAGCCCCTACAACTCTCCCTATCTCTGTAAACTCCTACGGCCTCTACAACCCACCCTGTCTCTGTAACCTCCTCCAGCCCCTACAATCGTCCCTATCTCTGTAACTACATTTAGCCCATACATACCTCCCTATCTCTGTCACCTCCTCCAGCACCTACAACCCTCCTTATCTCTGTAACGTCCTCCAGCCCCTACAAGCCTCCCTATCTATGTAACATCCTTCAGCCCCTAAAACACTCCCTATCTTTCTGACCCTCCTCTAGCTCCTGCAACCCTCCCTATCTCTGTAATCTCCTCCGGCCTCTAGAACCCTCAATATCTCAGTAACCTTCTCCAGCCCCTCCAACTGTCCCTATCTCTGCAACCTCCTCGGGCCCATAGACCCCTCCCTATCTCTGTCACCTCCTCCAGCCACTACAACCCTCCCTATCTCGTTGACTTCCTCCAGCACATACAAAGCTCCCTATCTCTGTAACCTCCTCCAGACCCTAAAAACCTCCCTATCTCTGTAAACTCCTCCAGCCCCTTCAACCCTCTTTAACGCTGTAACCTCCTCCAGTCTACTCAACTCATCCCATCTCTGTAACCTCTTCCGGCATCTACAACCCTCCGTAACTCTATATCCTCCTCCAGACCATACAACCATCCCTATCTCTGTATACTCCTACAGCCACTACAACACTCATGATGCCTGTAACCTCCCCCAGCATCTCTGAAAATCCTCCAGCCCATACAACTGACCCTATCTCAGTAACCTCCTCTAGTCCCTAAAGCCCTCTCTATCACCGTAAGATCCTCCAGCCCCTACAACCCTCACTATCTCTTTAACATCCTCCAGCCTCTGCAACCCACCCTATATATTTTGCCTCCTCCAGCCCCCTACAACATTCCCTATCTCTGTAACAACCTCCATCCCCTACAATCCTCCCTGTCTCTGTAACCTCCTCCAGCCCCTTGAATAATCCCTATCTCTGTAACCCTCCTCGAGCCGCAACAACCCTCACTATCTCTGAAACTTCCTCCAGCCCCTACCACCCTCCCTATCTCTGTAACCACCTTCAGCCACTACAACCGTCCCTATCTCTGTAACCCTCCTCGAGCCCCTGCAACCTTTCCTATCTCTGAGACTCCTCCAGACCCTAAAGCTCTCCCTATCTCTCTAAACACCTCCAGTCACTACACCTCTCCCTAGCTCTGTGACATCCTCCAACCCTACAATCCTCACATTCCCTGTAACCTCCTCCAGACGCTACAACCCACCCTAAATCTGTCACCTCCTCCTGCCCCTTCAACACTCCCTATCTCTGCATCCTCCTCCAGTCCCTACAAAACTCCCTATCTCTATAACCTCATCAATCACCTACAACCCTCCCTATCTCTGTAAAATCCTCCAGCCCTTACAACCCTCACTATCTCGGTATTCTACTCCAGCCCATACAAACTTCCCTATCTCTGTAACCTCCTCCAGCCCTTACAAACCTCCCTATCTCTTTAACCTCCTCCAGCCCCTCTCAGCAATCCCTAACTCTGTAACCTCCGCTGGCCTCTAAAACAATCCCTACCTCTTTAACCTCCACCAGCCCCTACAACCCTCCCTATGTCTGTAACCTCCTCCACCCCCTACAACGCTCCCTACCTCTGTAAACTCTTCCAGCCCCAACAAATCTCCCTGTCACTGTAACCTCCTCCAGCCAATACAACCTTCGCCATCTCTGTAACCCTCCTCCAGACCCTACAAACATATCTATCTCTGAAACACCTCCAGTCCCTGCAAACCTCCCTATTATGTAACCTGCTCCAACCTCTACAACCCTCCAGATCTCTGTAACCTCCACCAGCCCACTACAATACTCCCTATTTCTGTAACCTCCTCCAGCCCATACAACCCTCCCTATCTCTGTAACCTCCTCCAGCCCCTACAACACACATTATGTCAGTAACCTCCTCCAGCCCCTACAACTCTCCCTATCTCTGTAACCTCCTCCAGCCCCTACAACCCTCCCTATCTCAGTAACCTCCTCCAGCCCCAAGAACACTACTTATCTCTGTTTTTACTCCAGCACCTACAACCCACCCTAACTCTGTAACCCTCCTCGAGCCCCAACAACACTCACTATCTCTGAAGCTTCCTCCAGCTCCTACAACCCACCCTATCTCTGTAACTTCCTCCAGCCCCTACAACCCTCCCTATCTCTGTAACCACCTTCAGCTACTACAACCGTCCCTATCTCTGTAACCCTCCTCCAGCCCCTGCAACCCTCCTTGTCTCTGAAACTCCTCCAGACCCTAAAGCCTTTCCTATCCCTCTAACCGCCTCCAGTCCCTACACCTCTACCTAGCTCTATAACATCGTCCAGCCCCTACAACCCTCCCTATCTCTGCAAATTCCTCCAGACACTTCAAACCTCCCTAACTCTGTAGCCTCCTCCAGCACCCTACAACCCTCCCTATCCTCCAGCCTCTACAGACCCCCATATCTCTGTAACCTCATCCAGCCTCTACAACCCTCCCTACCTCTGTAAACTCCTCCAGCTCCAACAACCCTCCCTAACTCTGTAACCTCCTCTAGCCCCTACAACGCTCTCTACCTCTCTAACAACCTCAAGCCCCTACAACCCTCCCTGTCGCTTTCACCTCCACAAGCCACTACAACCCTCCCTATCTCCATAACACTCCTCCAGCCCTTAAAAACTACCTATCTCTGAAATTTCTCCAGCCCCTACAACCCACCCTAACTCTGTAACCTCCTCTAGTCGCTTAACCTCTCCATATCTCTGTAACAACCTCCAGCCCCATCAACCCTCCCTGTCTCTGTAACCTCCTCCAGCCCCTGCAACCATCCCTATCTCTGAAACCCACTTCCAGCAATTACATCCCTCCCTATATCTGTTGCTTCCTCCAGCCCCTACAACCCGACCTATCTCTGTAACCTCCTTCAGCCACTACAAACGTCACTATCTCTGCAAGCTCCTCCAGCCCTTACAACCCTCCCTAACTCTGTAACCTCCTTCAGACCGTACAACGCACCCTATCTCTCTAACCCTCCTCCAGCCCTTGCAAACATCCCTAACTTTGAAACGCCTCCAGCCAGTACAACACTCCCTATCTATGTAAACGCCACCAATACCTACACCCCTCCCTATCTCTGTAAAATCCTCCAGCCCCTACAAACCTCCCTATCTGTTTAAAATCCTCCAGACCCTTCAGCACTCCCAATCTCTGAAACCTCCTCCAGCCACTACAATCCTCCCTATCTCTGTAAATTCCTCCAGCTCCTACAATGCTCCCCATCTCTGTAACCTCCTCCAGTCTCTTCAACCAACCCTATATCTGTAAACTCCTCCTGCCACTACAGCCCTCCCGTACCCTCTATCCTCCTCCAGCCTCTACAACCCTCCTTATCTCTGTAAACTCCTCCAGCCAATACAACACTCATTATGTTTGTAACGTCCCCCAGCCCCTACAACACTCCCTATCTCTGTAACCTCCTCCAGCACCTACAACCCTCCCTATATCTGTAAACTCCTCCAGGCCCTACAACACTCCCGATCTCTGTAACCTCCTCAGGCGTCTACAACCCTCCGTACCTCTGTAGTCTACTTCTGCCCCTACTACCTTCCCTTTCTCTATAACCTCCACCAGCCACTACAACCCTCCCTATCTCTGTAACCATCCTCCAGCCCCTACAAACCTCACTACCTCTGAAACTCCTCCAGCACGTACAAACTACCCTATCTCTGTAACCTCCTCTAGTCACTAAACACCTCTCTATCTCCGTAACAACCTCCAGCCCCTACAACTCTCCCTATCTCTGTAACCTCCTCCAGCCTCTGCAACCCTCCCTATATATGTTGGCTCCTCCTGCCCCCTACCAAAATTTCCTATCTCTGTAACCTCCTCCAGCCACTACAACCTTCCCTTCTCTGTAACCTCCTCCAGCACCCTTCAACACTCCCTATCTCTGTAACAACCACCATCCCCTACAACCCTCCCTGTCTCAGTAACCTTCTCTAACCCCTTCAACAATCCCTATCTCTGTAACCCAGCTCCAGCCCCTACACCCTACCTATCTCTGTAACATCCTCCAGCTCCTACAAACCTCCCTGTTTCTGTAACCCTCCTCCAGCCCCTAAAACCCTCCCTATCTCTGTAGCTTCTTCCAGCCCTAAAAACCCACCCTATCTCTGAAACGTCCTCCAGCCTCTACAACCCTCCCTATCTCTGTAACAACCTCCATCCCCTACAACCCTCCCTGTCTCTGTAACCTCCTCCAGCCCTTACAACCCAACCCTATCTCTGTAACCTACTCCAGTCCCTACAACCCTCGCTATATATGTAAACTCCTCCAGGCCCTAAACACTCTCTGTCTCTGTGAACCGCCTCGAGCCCCTGCAACCCTCCCTATCTCTGCAACCTCCTCCAGCCCTTACAACCCAACCCTATCTCTGTAACATCCTCCAGCCCCAACAACCCACCCTATCTCTGTAAACTCCTCCAGTCCTTACAACCCTCCCTGTATCTGTTACTTCCTCCAGCCCATAAAACATTCCCTACCTCATTAACACACCTCCAGTCCCTGCAACCCTCTCTATCTCTCAAACTCCTCCAGCCCTTACAACCCTCCCTATCTCTGTAACCTGCTTCTGTCCGTACAACCCACCCTATCTCTGTAGCTTCATCCAGCCCCTACAACTCTCCCTTTCTCTGTAACTTTCTCCAGCCGCTACAACAGTCCCTATCTCTGTTAACTCCTCCAGCAAGTACAAACCTCTTTATCTCTAAAACCTCCTCCAGCCGTAAAACTATCCCTTTCTCTGTAAACTGTTCCAGCCCCTACAACCCTCCCTATTTCTATAACCTCCTATGGCCTCTACAACCCACCCTATCTCTGTAACCTCCTCCAGCCCCTACAACCCTCCCTATCTCTGTAACATCCTTCAGCCCCAAAGACACTCCCTATCTCTCTGACCCTCCTCTAGCTCCTGCAACCCTCCCTATCTCAGTAATCTCCTCCGGCCTCTAGAACCCTCAATATCTCTGTAACCTTCTCCAGCCCCTCCAACCGTCCATTTCTCTGCAACCTCCTGAGCCCATAGACCCCTCCCTAGCTCTGTCACCTCCTCCAGCCACAACAACCCTCCCTATCTCGGTGACTTCCTCCAGCACATACAAAGCTCCCTATCTCTGTAACCTCCTCCAGACCCTAAAAACCTCCCTATCTCTGTAAACTCCTCCAGCCCCTTCAACCCTCTTTAACTCTGTAACCTCCTCCATCCCCTACAACACTCCCTATCTCTGTAACCTCCTCCAGTCTACTCAACCCATCCTATCTCTGTAACCTCTTCCGGCATCTACAACCCTCCGTAATTCTATATCCTCCTCCAGACCATACAACCATCCCTATCTCTGTATACTCCTCCAGCTACTACAACACTCATGATGCCTGTAACCTCCCCCAGCCCCTACAACCCTCCCTATCTCTGAAAATCCTCCATCCCATACAACCCACCCTATCTCTGCAACCTCCTCTAGTCGCTAAAGCCCTCTCTATCACCGTAAGATCCTCCAGCCCCTACAACCCTCCCTATCTCTGTAACCGCCTCCAGCCTCTGCAACCCTCCCTATATATTTTGCCTCCTCCAGCCCCCTACAACATTCCCTATCTCTGTTACAACCGCCATCCCCTACAACCTTCCCTGTCTCTGTAACCTTCTCCAGCCCCTTGAACAATCCCTATCTCTCTAACCCACCTCTAGCCCCTACAACCCTCCCTATCTCTTTGCTTCCTCCAAAACTACAACCCTACCTATCTCTTTAACTTCCTCCACCACCTACAACCCTCCCTGTCTCTGTAAACTCCTCCAGCTACTACAACGCTCCCTATCTCTCTAATCTCCTCCGGCCTTTAGAACCCTCAATATCTCTGTAACCTCCTCCAGCCCCTCCAACCGTCCCTATCTCTGTAACCTCCTCGAGCCCATTGACAACTCCCTATCTCTGTCAAATCCTCCAGCCACTACAACCCTCCCTATCTCGGTGACTTCCTCCAGCACATACAAACCTCCCTATCTCTGTAACCTCCTCCAGACCCTAAAAACCTACCTATCTCTGTAAACTCCTCCAGCCCCTTCAACCCTCTTTAACTCTGTAACCTCCTCCAGCCCCTACAACACTCCCTATCTCTGTAACCTCCTCCAGTCTACTCAACCAGCCTATCTCTGTAACCTCTTCCGGCATCTACAACCCTCCGTAATTCTATATCCTCCTCCAGACCATACAACCCTCCCTATCTCTGTATGCTCCTCCAGCCACTACAACACTCATGAAGCCTGTAACCTCCCCCAGCCCTTACAACCCTCCCTATCTCTGTAACATCCTCCAGTCCCTCCAATCTTCCCTATCTATGTAACCTACTCCAAACCATACAACACTCCCACTCTCTGTAAACTCCCCCATTCCCCAAAACACTCACTATATCTGTAACCGACCTCTAGCCCTTACAACCCTCCCTATCTCTGTTACTCCTCCAGCCACTACAATCCTCCCTATCTCTGTAACCTTCCTCCAGCCCTTACAACCCTCCCTATCTCTGAAACTTCTCCAACAACTACAACCCTCCATATCTCTGTAACATCCTCGAGGCCCTACAACCCTCACTTTCTCTGTAAACTGCTCCAGCCCCTGCATTCCTCCCTATCTTTCTAACCCTCCTCCAGCCCATACAACACTGTTTATCTCTGTAAACCTCCTCCAGCCCCTACAATAGTCCTTATCTCTGTAACTTCCTTCAGCCACTACAACCCTCCCTATCTCTGTAACATCCACCAGCCACTTCAAACCTCCCTATCTCTGTAACCTCCTCCAGCCCATACAACCCACCCTATCACTGTAACCTACTCCAGCCCCTACAAAACTTCCTATCTCTGTAAGCCTCCTCCAACTCCTGTAGACCTCCCAATCTCTGAAACTCCTCCAGCCCTTACAACCCTCCCTATCTCTATAACCTCCTCCAGTCCCTACAACCCTCCCTGTCTCTGTAACCTCCTCCAGACACTACAACCCTCCCTGTCTCTGTAACCTCCTCCAGCCCTTGCACCATCCCTATCTCTGAAATTGCTCCAGCCCTTACAACCCTCCGTATCTCTGTAACCTGCTCCAGTCCCTACAAACCTCCCTATCTCTGTAACATCCTCTAACCCCTACAACCCTCCCTATCTCTGTAAACTCCTCCAGCCAATACAAACCTCTCTAACTCTGTAACCTCCTCCAGCTCTTCCAATTATCACTTTCTTCGTAACCTCCTCCAGCCCCTACAACACTTCCTATCTCTGTAAACATCTCCAGCATCTAGAACATTCCCTATCTCTGTAACCTCCTCTAGCCCAAACACAGCTCCCTATCTCTGTCACCTCCTGCAGCCCCTATAACCTTCCCTATCTCTGTAACCTCCTCCAGCCCCGACAACACTTCCTATCTCTACAAACAGCTCCGGCCTCTAGAATCCTCCCTATCTCTGTAACCTCCTCTAGCCCATACACAGCTCCCTGTCTCTGTGACCTCCTCCAGCCCCTACAATCCTCCCCATCTCAGTAACCTCCTCCGGCCTCAAGAACCCTCCCTCCCTCTGTATCTTCCTCCAGCCACGACAACCCTCACTATCTCTGTAACCTCCTCCAGACCCTATAACACTCCCTATCTCTGTAACCTCCTCCAGCACCGAAAGCCGTCCCTATTTCTGTAACCTACTCTAGCCCATTTACACCTCCCTATCTCTGTCACCTCCTTCAGCCCATACAACCCTCCCAATCTCTGTAGCCCTCCTCCATCCCTGGCAGCCCTCCCTATCTCTGAAACTCCTCCAGTCCTTACAACCCTCCGTATCTCCGTAAACTCCTCCAGTCCCTACAACACTCCCTATCTCTGTAACATGCTCTAACCCCTACAACCCTCCCTATCTCTGTAAACTCCTCCAGCCACTACAAACCTCTCGAACTCTGTTACTTTCTCCAGCCCTTGCAACTATCACTTTCTCTGTAAATTCCTCCAGCCACTACAATGCTCCCTATCTCTGTAACCCTACTCCAGCCCCTACAACCCTCTCTATCTCTGTAACCTCCTCCAGCCTCTGCAACCCTCCCTATCCCTGTAGCCTCCTCCACTCCCTCCAATACTCCCTATCTCTGTAGCCTCCTCCAGCGCCCTAGAACCCTCCCTATCTCTGTGACATCCTCCAGCCCCTACAACCTTCCCTATCTCTGAAACCTTCCTCCGGCCCTCACAACCCTCCCTATCTCTGAAACTCCTCTAGCCAGTACAACCCTCCCTATCTCTGTAACCTCCTCCAGTTCCTACACCCCTTCCTATCACTGTAACATCCTCCAAACCCTACAACCCTCCCTATCTCTGTTACCTTCTAGAGCACCTACAACCATTGCTATCTCTGTATCCTCCTCCAGCCCCATACAAACCTCCATCTCCCTGTAACATCCTCCAGGCCCTACAAACCTCCATGTCTCTGTAACCTGCTCCAGCCCCTGCAATCCTCAATCTCTCCCTAACCCTCCTCCAGCCCCTACAGTATTCCCTATCGCTGTAAACCTCCTCCAGCCCCTACAACACGCCCTATCTCTGTAGCTTCTTCCAGCCCCTACAATCCACCCTATCTCTGTAACATCCTCCAACCCCTACAACTCTCTCTATCTCTGTAACATCCTCCAGCCACTACAAACCTCCTTATCTCTTTATCCTCCTCCAACCCCTACAACCCTCCCTGTCTCTGTAACTTACTCCATCCCCTACAAAACTCCCTAACTCTGTGAGCCTCCTCCAATTCCTGCAGCCCTCCCAATCCCTGAAAATCCTCCAGACCTTTCAACACTCCATATCTCTATAACCTCCTCCAGTCACTACAACCCTCCCTGTCTCTGTAACCTCCTCCAGACCCTACAACCCTCCCTGTTTCTGTAACCTCCTCCATCCCTTGCAGCCCTCCCTATCTCTG
Source organism: Cetorhinus maximus (assembly GCF_964194155.1). Classification (NCBI taxonomy): domain Eukaryota; kingdom Metazoa; phylum Chordata; class Chondrichthyes; order Lamniformes; family Cetorhinidae; genus Cetorhinus; species Cetorhinus maximus. The sequence goes on from NC_135913.1 coordinate 4,672,432, forward strand.
AAATTGATCCAGTCCCTACAACCCTCCCTATCTCTGTACCATCCTCCAACCCCTACAACCCTCCCTATCTCTGTAAACTCCTCCAGCCAATACAAACCTCTCTAACTCTGTAACCTCCTCCAGCTCTTCCAACTATCACTTTATCTGTAACCTCCTCCAGCCCCTACAACACTTCCTATCTCTGTAAACAACTCCGGCCTCTAGAATCCTCCCTATCTCTGTAACCTCCTCTGGCCCATACAAAGATCCCTATCTCTGTCACCTCCTCCAGCCCCTATAACCCTACCTATCTCTGTAACCTCCTCCAGCCCCAACAACCATCGCTGTCTCTTTAACGTCTTCCAGCCTCTACAAACCTCCCTACCTCTGTTACCTCCTTCAGACCCGACAACGCTTCCTATCTCTATAACCTCCTCCAGCCCCTACAACACTCCCTATCTCTGTATCCTCCTCTATTCCCCAAACCCGTCCATATCTCTGTCACATTCTCCAGTCCCTCGAACTATCCCTTTACCTGTAACCTACTGCAGCACCTACAATCCTCCCTATCTCTGTAAACTCCTCCAGCCAATACAAACCTCTTTAACTCTGTAACCTCCTCCAGCTCTTCCAACTATCACTTTCTCTGTAACCTCCTCCAGCCCCGAAAACACTTCCTATCTCTACAAACAGCTCCGGCCTCTAGAATCCTCCCTATCTCTGTAACCTCCTCTAGCCAATACACAGCTCCCTATCTCTGTGACCACCTCCAGCCCCTACAACCCTCCCTATCTCAGTAACCTCCTCCGGCCTCAAGAACCCTCCCTCTCTCTGTATCCTCCTCCAGCCACGACAACCCTCACTATCTCTGTAACCTCCTCCAGACCCTATAACACTCCTTGTCTCTGTAACCTTCTGCCAGCCCCTGAAACCCTCCCGATCTCTGAAACTCCTCAAGCTCCTACAGCACTCCCTATCTCTGTAACCTCCTCTAGTCCCCAAACCACTCCATATCTCTGTAAAATTCTCCAGTCCCTTCAGCTATTCCTTTACCTGTAACCTGTTCCAGCCCTTACATCCCTCCCTATCTCTGAAACTCCTTCATCCACTACAACCCTCCCTATCTATATAACCTTCTAGAAACCCTACAACCATCTGTAGCCTCCTCCAGTCCCTATAAACCTCCATCTCTCTATAACATCCTCCAGGAACTACAAACCTCCATGTCTCTGTAACCTGCTCCAGCCCCTGCAAGCCTCCCTATCTCTCTAACCCTCCTCCAGCCCCTTCAACACTCCCTATCTCTGTAGCTTGTTCCAGCCCCTACAATCCACCCTATCTCTGTAACATCCTCCAGCCCCTACAACCCTCCCTATGTCTGTAACATCCAACAGCCACTACAAACCTCCCTATCTCTGTATCCTCCTCCAGCTCTTACAACCCACCCTATCTCTGTAACCTTCTCCAATGCCTAAAACCCTCCTTATCTCTGTAACCTCCTCCAACCCCTACAACCCTCCCTGCCTCTGTAACCTACTCCATCCCGTACAAAACTCCTTCTCTCTGTAAGCCTCCTCCAACTCCTGCAGCCCTCAAAATCTCTGAAACTCCTCCAGCCCTTTCAAACCTCTCTATCTCTATAACCTCCTCCAGTCCCTACAACCCTCCCTGTCTCTGTAAACTCCTCCAGACCCTAGAACCCTCCCTGTCTCTGTAAACTCCTCTAGCCCTTGCATCCCTCCCTCTCTCTGAAATTGCTCCAGGCCTTACAACCCTCCGTATCTCTGTAACCTGCTCCAATCCCTACAATTCTCCCTCTCTCTGTAACATCCTCCAACCACTACAACCCTCCCTATCTCTGTAAACTCCACCAGCCAATACAAACCTCTCTAACTCTGTAACCTCCTCCAGGTCTTCCAACTATCACTTTCTCTGTAACCTCCTCCAGCCCCTACAACACTTCCTATATCTGTAAACAACTCCGGCCTCTAGAACCCTCTCTATCTCTGTAACCTCCTCTAGCCCGTACACAGCTCCCTATCTCTGTTACCTCCTCTAGGCCCTATTACCCTCCCTATCTCTGTAACCTCCTCCAGCCCCAACAACCATCGCTGTCTCTGTAACCTTTCCAGCCCCTACAAACCTCCCTACCTCTGTTACCTACTCCAGACCCGACAACGCTCCCTATCTCTGTAACCTCCTCCAGCCCCTACAACCCTCCATACCACTGTAAACTCCCACAGCCACTACAACCCTCCCTGTCTCTGTAAACTCCTCCAGCCACTATAACGCTCCCTATCTCTGTAACCTCCTCTAGTCCCTAAACACCTCCCTATCTCTGTAACATCCCTCAGTCCCTAAAACACACACTATCTCTGTAACCTTCCTCCAGCCCCTACAAACCTCCCTACCTCTGTTACCTACTCCAGACCCGACAACGCTCCCTATCTCTGTAACCTCCTCCAGCCCCTACAACCCTCCATACCACTGTAAACTCCCACAGCCACTACAACCCTCCCTGTCTCTGTAAACTCCTCCAGCCACTATAACGCTCCCTATCTCTGTAACCTCCTCTAGTCCCTAAACACCTCCCTATCTCTGTAACATCCCTCAGTCCCTAAAACACACACTATCTCTGTAACCTTCCTCCAGCCTTTACAACCCTCCCTATCTCTAAAGCTCCTCCAGCCACTACAACCCTCCCTATCACTGTAACCTCCTCCAGTCCCTACACCCCTCCCTATCACTGTAACATCCTCCACCCGCTACAACCATCGCTATCTCTGTATCCTCCTCCATCCCACTACAAACCTCCATCTCTCTGTAACATCCTCCAGGCCCTACAACCTTCCCTGTCGCTGTAACCTGCGCCAGTCCCTGCAATCCTCCCTAACTCTGTAAGCCTCCTCCAGCCCCTACAACACTCCCTATCTATGTAAACCTGCTGCAGCCCCTACAACACTCTCTATCTCTGTAGATTTGTCCAGCCCCTACAACCCACCCTATCTCTGTAACTGCCTTCAGCCCCGACAACCCTCCCTACCTTTGTAACCTCTTCCAGCCACTATAACCCTCCCTATCTCTGTAACCTCTTCCAGCCCCATACAACCCTCCCTGTCACTGTAACCTACTCCAGCCCCTAGAAAAAACCCATATCTCTGTAAGCGTCCTCTAATCGCTGCAGCCCTCGCAGTTTCTGAACCTCCTCCAGCCCTGACAACCCTCAGTATCTCTGTAACCTCCTCCAGTCCCTACAACCCTCCATATCTCTGTCACCTCCTCCAGGCCCTACAAACCTCCCTGTCTCTGTAACCTCCTCCAGCCCATTCAGCCTTCCCTAACTCTGAAACTCCTCCAGCCCTTACAAACCTCCGTATCTCTGTAACCTCCTCCAGTCCCTACAACCCTCACTATCTCTGCAACCTCCTCCAGAGCCTATACCACTCCCTGTCTCTGTAACCTTCCGCCAGCCCCTGAAACCCTCCCTATCTCTGAAACTCCTCAATAACCTACAAAACTCCCTATCTGGGTAACCTCCTCTAGCCCCCAAACCCCTCCATATCTCTGTAACATTCTCCAGTCCCTCCAACTATCCCTTTATCTGAAATCTGCTCCAGCCCCTACAACCCTCCCTATCTCAGTATCCTCCTCCGGCCTCAACAAGCCTCCCTCTCTCTGTAACCTCCTCCAGTCACGACAATCCTCCCTATCTCTTTAACCTCCTCCAGCACCGAAAACCGTCCCTATCTCTGTAACCTACTCTAGCCCATTTACCCCTCCCTCACTCTGTCACCTCCTCCAGCCCATACAACCCTCCCAATCTCTGTAACCCTCCTCCATCCCTGGCAGCCCTCCCTATCTTTGAAACACCTCCAACTCTTACAACCCTCCGTATCTCCATAACCTCCTCCAGTCCCTATAACACTCCCTATCTCTGTAACATCCTCCAAACCCTACAACACTCCCTATCTCTGTAAACTACTCCAGTCACGACAAACCTCTCGAACTCTGTAACTTGCTCAAGCCCGTGCAACTATCACTTTCCCTGTAACCTCCTCCAGCCCCTACAACCCTTCCTAACTTTGTTAAAACCTCTGGCCTCTAGAACCCTCCCTATCTCTGTAACATCTTCTAGCCCAGACACAGCTCCCTATCTCTGTCACCTCCTCCTGCTCCGATAACCCTCCCTGTCTCTGAAACCTACTCCAGCCCCTACAACACTCCCCATCTCTGTAACCTCCTCTAGTCGCTAAACACCTCCCTATCTCTGTAACATCCTCCAGCCCCTACAACCCTCTCTATCTCTGTAAACTCCTCCAGCCTCTGCAAACCTCCCTATCCCTGTAGCCTCCTCCACTCCATTGAAAACTCCCTATCTCTGTGGCCTACTCCAGCCCCCTACAACCCACCCTATCCCTGTGACATCCTCCAGCCCCTACAAGCTTCCCTATCTCTGGAACCTTCCTCCAGCCCGTACAACCCTCCCTATCTCTGATACTCCTCCAGCCACTACAACACTCCCTATCTCTGTAACCTCCACCAGTTCCTACACCCCTCCCTATCTCTGTAACCTCCTCCAGTTCCTACACCCCTTCCTATCACTGTAACATCCTCCAAACCCTACAAACCTTCCTACCTATGTAACCTTCTAGAGACCCCACAACCATCGCTATCTCTGTAACCTCCTCCAGTCCCCTATAAACCTCCATCTCTCTCTAAAATCCTCCAGGCCCTACAAACCTCCATGTCTCTGTAACCTGCTCCAGCCCCTGCAAGCCTCCCTGTCTCTCTAACAATCCTCCAGCCCCTACAACACTCCCTATCTCTGTAAACCTCCTACAGCCCCTAAAACACTCCCTATCTCTGTAGCTTGTTCCAGCCCCTACAACCCACCCTATCTCTGTAACCTCCTCCAATGCCTAAAACCCTCCCTATCTCTGTAACCTCCTCCAACCCCTACAACCCTCCCTGCCTCTGTAACCTACTCCATCTCCTACAAAACTCCTTATCTCTGTAAGCCTCCTCCAACTCCTGCAGCCCTCACAATCTCTGAAACTCCTCCAGCCCTTTCAAACCTCTCTATCTCTATCACCTCCTCCAGTCCCTACAACCCTCCCTGTCTCTGTAAACTCCTCCAGACCCTAGAACCCTCCCTGTCTCTGTAAACTCCTCCAGCCCTTGCAGCCCTCCCTCTCTCTGAAATTGCTCCAGCCCTTACAACCCTCCATATCTCTGTAAACTGCTCCAGTCCCTACAATCCTCCCTCTCTCTGTAAAATCCTCCAACCACTACAACCCTCCCTATCTCTGTAAACTCCACCAGCCAATACAAACCTCTCTAACTCTGTAACCTCTTCCAGCTCTTCCAACTATCACTTTCTCTGTAACCTCCTCCAGCCCCTACAACACTTCCTATCTCTGTAAACAACTCCGGACTCTAGAACCCTCTCTATCTCTGTAAACTCCTCTAGCCCGTACACAGCTCCCTATCTCTGACACCTCCTCCAGCCACTATTACCCTCCCTACCTCTGTAACCTCCTCCAGCCCCAACAACCATCGCTGTCTCTGTAACCTTTCCAGCCCCTACAAACCTCCCTACCTCTGTTACCTACTCCAGACCCGACAACGCTCCCTATCTCTGTAACTTCCTCCAGCCCCTACAACCCTCCATACCACTGTAAACTCCCCCAGCCATACAACCCTCCCTGTCTCTGTAAACTCCTCCAGCCACTATAACGCTCCCTATCTCTGTAACCTCCTCTAGTCCATAAACACCTCCCTATCTCCGTAACATTCCTCAGTCCCTAAAACACTCACTATCTCTGTTAGCTTCCTCCAGCCCTTACAACCCTCCCTATCTCTAAAACTCCTCCAGCCACTACAACCCTCCCTATCTCTGTAACCTCCTCCAGTCCCTACACCCCTCCCTATCACTGTAACATCCCCCACCCCCTACAACCATCGCTATCTATGTATCCTCCTCCAGCCCCCTACAAACCTCCATCTATCTGTAACATCCTCCAGGACCTTCCCTGTCGCTGTAACCTGCTCCAGTCCCTGCAATCCTCCCTATCTCTGTAAGCCTCCTCCAGCCCCTACAACACTCCCTATCTATGTAAACCTGCTGCAGCCCCTACTACACTCTCTATCTCTGTAGATTCGTCCAGCCCCTACAACCCACCCTATCTCTGAAACTGCCTTCAGCCCCGACAACCCTCCCTACCTCTGTAACACCCTCCAGCCACTACAAACCTACCTATCTCTGGATCCTCCTCCAGCCCTTACAAACCTCCGTATCTCTGTAACCTCCTCCAGTCCCTACAACCCTCACTATCTCTGTAACCTCCTCCAGAGCCTATACCACTCCCTGTCTCTGTAACCTTTCACCAGCCCCTGAAACCCTCCCTATCTCTGAAACTCCTCAAGACCCTACAACACTCCCTATCTCTGTAACCTCCTCTAGTCCCCAAACCACTGCATATCTCTGTAACATTCTCCAGTCCCTCCAACTATACCCTAACCTGAAACCTGCTCCAGCCCCTACAACCCTCCCTATCTCAGTATCCTCCTCCGGCCTCAACAACCCTCCCTCTCTCTGTAACCTCCTCCAGTCACGACAACCCTCCCTATCTCTGTAACCTCCTCCAGCACCGAAAACCGTCCCTATCTCTGTAACCTACTCTAGCCCATTTACCCCTCCCTCACTCTGTCACCTCCTCCAGCCCTTACAACCCTCCATATCTCCGTAACCTCCTCCAGTCCCTACAACACTCCCTATCTCTGTAAACTCCTGCAGCCAATACAAACCTCTCGAACTCTGTAACTTCCTCAAGCCTTTGCAACAATCACTTTCCCTGTAACCTCCTCCAGCCCCTACAACCCTTCCTAACTTTGTTAAAACGTCCGGCCTCTAGAACCCTCCCTATCTCTGTAATCTCTTCTATCCCAGACACAGCTCCCTATCTCTGTCACCTCCTCTTGCCCCGATAACCCTCCCTGTCTCTGAAACCTACTCCAGCCCCTACAAACCTCCCTACCTCTGTAACCTCCTCCAGCCCCTATAGCCCTCCCTGTCTCTGTAAACTCCTCCAGCCACTACAATGCTCCATATCTCTGTAACCCTACTCCAGCCCCTTCAAACCTCCCTATCTCTCAAACTCCTCCAGCCCCTACATCACTCCCTATCTCTGTAACCTCCTCTAGTCGCTAAACACCTCCTTATCTCTGTAACATCCTCCAGCCCCTAAAACCCTCTCTATCTCTGTAAACTCCTCCAGCCTCTTCAACCCTCCCTATCCCTGTAGCCTCCTCCACTCCCTCGAAAACTCCCTATTTCTGTGGCTTACTCCAGCCCCCTACAATCCACCCTATCCCTGTGACATCCTCCAGCCCCTACAACCTTCCCTATCTCTGTAACCTTCCTCCAGCCCTTACAACCCTCTCTATCTCTGAAACTCCTCCAGCCACTACAACACTCCCTATCTTTGTAACCTCCTCCAGTTCCTACACCCCTTCCTATCACTGTAACATCCTCCAAACCCTACAACCCTCCCTATCTCTGTAACCTTCTAGATACCCTACAACCGTCGCTATCTCTGCAACCTCCTCCAGCCCCCTACAAACCTCCATCTCTCTGTTACATCCTCCAGGCCCTACAAACCTCCATGTCTCTGTAACCTGCCCCAGCCCCTGCAATCCTCCCTATCTCTCAAACCCTCCTCCTGCCCCTACAACACTCCCTATCTTTGTAAACCTCCTCCAGCCCCTACAACACTACCTATCTCTGTAGATTTTTCCAGCCACTCCAATCCACCCTATCTCTGTAACATCCTCCAGCCCCTACAACACTCCATATCTTTGTAACATCCTCCAGTCACTACAAACCTCCTTATTGCCGTATCCTCCTCCAGCCCTTACAACCCACCCTCTCTATGTAACCTCCTCCAGCACCTACAACGCTCCCTATCTCTGTAAGCTCCTCCAACCCCTACAACTTCCCTACCTCTGTTACCTCCACCAAACCCGACAACCCTCCCTATCTCTGTAACATCCTCCAGCCCCTACAACCCTCTCTATCTCTGTAACCTCCTCCAGCTTCTGCAACCCTCCCTATCTCTGTGACATCCTCCAGCCCTTACAACCCTCTCTATCTCTGTAACCTCCTCCAACCCCTACAACCCTCCCTGTCTCTGTAAACTCGCCCAGTCCCAAAAGCACTCACTATCTCTGTCACCTTCCTCCAGCCCTTACAACCCTCCCTATCTCTGAAATTCCTCCTGTCCCTACACCCCTTCCTATCACTGTAACATCCGCCAGACCCTATAACCCTCCCTGTCTCTGTAACCCTCCGCCAGCCCCTGCAACCCTCCCAATCTCTGAAGCTCCTCCAGCCACTACAACACTTCCTATCTCTGTAACCTCCTCTAGTCCCCAAAGCCCTCCCTATCTCTGTAACATTCTCCAGCCCCTCCAACTATCCCGTTCTCTGTAACCTGCTCCAGCCCCTACAACCCTCCCTAACTCAGTAACCTCCTCTGGCCTCAACAACCCTCCCTAACACTTTAAACTCCTCCAGCCCTGACAACACTCCCTATCTCTGTAACCTCTTCCAGCACCTAAAACCTCCCTATCTCTGTAACCTACTCTAGTCCATACCTACTCAAGTCCATTTACCCCTCCCTATCTTTGTCACCTCCTTCAGCCCATACAACCCTCCCAATCTCTGTAACCCTCCTCCAGCCCCTAAAAGCCTCCCTATCTCTGAAAACACCTGCAGCCCCTACAGTGCTCCCTATCACAGTAACCTCTTCTGGACTCAACAACCCTCCCTATCTCTGTAACCTCCTCCGGCGCCTACAACACTACCTATCTCTGTGAAATCATCCAGCCCCTACAACCTTCCCTATCTCTGTAATCTCCTCCAGCCCCTACAACCTTCCCTATCTCTGTAACCTCCTTCAACCCCTACAACCCTCCCTTTTCCTCTAAACTCCCCAAGTCCCTAAAACACTCACTATCTCTTTAAACTTCCTCCAGCCCTTACAACCTTCCCTTTCTCTGTAACATCCATCAGACACTTGAATCCTCCCTATCTCTGTAACCTCCTCCAGCCCTTACAACCCACCCTATATCTGTAACCTCCTCCAGCACCTACAACATTTCCTATCTCTGTAACCTCCTCCAGCCCCTACAACACTTCCTATCTCTGCAAATACCTCCGGCCTCTAGAACCCTCCTTATCTCTGTAACCTCCTCCAAATCCCAGAACCGTCCCTATCTCTGTAACCTCCTTTAGCCCATACACAGCTCTCTATCACTGTCACCTCCTCCTGTCCCGATAACCCTCCCTATCTCTGTAAACTCCTCCAGCCCCTACAACTTCCCTACCTCTGTTACCTCCACCAGACCCGACGACCCTCCCTATCTCTGTAAACTCCTCCAGCCCCGACAACACTCCCTATCTCTGTAACCTCTTCCAGCACCTAAAAGCCTCCCTATCTCTGAAAACTCCTGCAGCCCCTACAACGGTCCCTATCTCAGTAACCTCTTCCGGACTCAATGACCCTCCCTATCTCTGTAACCTCCTCCAGTGCCTACAACACTACCTATCTCTGTAACCCTCCTCCAGCCCCTAAAAGCCTCCCTATCTCTGAAAACTCCTGCAGCCCCTACAACGCTCCCTATCTCAGTAACCTCTTCCGGACTCAACAACCCTCCCTATCTCTGTACCTCCTCCGGCGCCTTCAACACTACCTATTTCTGTGAAATCATCCAGGCCCTACAACTTTCCCTATCTCCTCCAGCCCCTACAACCTTCACTCTCTCTGTAACCTCCTTCAACCCCTACAACCCTCACCGTCCCTCTAAACTCCCCAAGTACCTAAAACACTCACAATCTCTTTAAACTTCCTCCATCCCTTAAAACCCACCCTATCTCTGTAACCTCCTCCAGCACCTACAGCCCTCCCTATCTCTGTAACCTCCTCCAGCCCCTACAACCCACCCTGTCTCTGTAACCTGCTCCAGCCCCTACAAAACTCCTTATCTCGGTAAGCTTCCTCCAACCCTTACAGCCCTCCCAATCTATGAAACTTCTGCAGCCCTTACAACCCTGCCTATCTCTGTAAACTCCTCCAGTCCCTACAACACTCACTATCTCTGTAACCTTCCTCCAGCCCTTACAACCCTCCTTAGCTGCATAACATCCACCAGCTCTTGCAACTATCACTTTCTCTGTAACCCTCCTCCAACCCCTGCAGCCCTCCCAATCTCTGAAACTCCTCCAGCCCTGACAACCCTAACTATCTCTGTAACCACCTCCAGTCCCTACAACCCTCCCTGTTTCTGTAACCTCCTCCAGACCATACAATCCTCCCTGTCTCTGTAACCTCCTCCAGCCATTGCAGACCTCCCTATCTCTGAAACTCCTCCAGCCCTTACAACCCTCTGTATCTCAGTAACGTGCCCCAGTCCCTACAATCCTCACTATCTCTGTAACCTCCTTCAGACCCTATAACCCTCCCTGTCCCTGTAACCATCCGCCTGCCCCTTCAACCCTCACTATCACTGAAAATCGTCAAGCCCCTACAACACTCCCTATAACTGTAACCTCCTCTAGTCCCCAATCCCCTCCATATCTCTGTAACATTCTCCAGCCCCTCCAACTATTCCTTTCTGTTTCCTGCTCCATCCCCTAAATGCTCCCTACCTCAGCAACCTCCTCCGGCCTCAAAAACCCTCCCTATCTCTGTAACCTCCTCTAGCCCCGAAAACCCTCCCTATCTCTGTAACCTCCTCCAGCCCCTACAACCCTCCCTGTCTCTGTAACCTCCTCTGGCCCCTACAAAACTACCTATATCTGTAAACCTCCTCCAGCCCCTGAGAACCACCATATCTCTATAACCTCCTCCGTCCTCTGCAACCCTCCCTAACTCTGTAACCTCCTCCAATCCCTACACCCCTCCCTATATCTGCAACCTCCTCCAGCTCCGACAACCCTCCCTAACTCTGTAACCTCCTACAGCCCCTATAACCATCCCTGTCTCTGTAACCTCCTCCTTCCCCTACAACTCTACCCATCTCTGTATCCTCCTCCAGCTCCAACAAACCTCCCTATCTCTGTAACCCACCCAAGCACCTACAACACTCCCTATCTCTGTAACACACTCCAGCCCTTACAATCTTCCCTACCTCTGTTATCTCCTCCAGCCCCGACAGCCCTCCCTATCTCTGTAACCTCCTCGAACCCCTACAACCCTCCCTATCTCTGTAACCTCCTCCAGCCCTTACAACCCTCCTTAGCTCCGTAACATCCACCAGCCCTTGTAACTATCATTTTCTCTGTAACCCTCCTCTGACCCCTACAGCCCTCCCAATCTCTGAAACTCCTCCAGCCCTGACAACCGTACCTATCTCTGTAACCTCCTCCAGTCCCTACAACCCTCCCTGTTTCTGTAACCTCCTCCAGACCCTACAACCCTCCCTGTCTCTGTAACCTCCTCCAGCCATTGCAGACCTCCCTATCTCTGAAACTCCTCCTGCACTTACAACCCTCCATATCTCAGTAACGTGCTCCAGACCCTATAACCCTCCCTGTCCCTGTACCCATCCGCCGGTCCCTTCAACCCTCACTATCACTGAAATTCGTCAAGCCCCTACAACACTCCCTATAACTGTAACCTCCTCTAGTCCCCAATCCCCTCCATATCTCTGTAACATTGTCCAGCCCCTCCAAATATTCCTTTCTCTGTTTCCTGCTCCATCCCCTACAACGCTCCCTACCCCAGTAACCTCCTCCGGCCTCAAAAACCCTCCCTATCTCTGTAACCTCCTCCAGCCCCGACAACCCTCCCTATCTCTGTAACCTCCTCCAGCCCCTACAACCCTCCCTGTCTCTGTAACCTCCTCCGGCCCCTACAAAACTATCTATATCTCTAAACCTCCTCCAGCTTCTGAGAACCACCCTATCTCTATAACCTCTTCCGTCCTCTGCAACCCTCCCTAACTTTGTAACCTCCTCCAATCCCTACACCCCTCCCTATATCTGCAACCTCCTCCAGCTCCGACAACCCTCCCTAACTCTGTAAACTCCTCCAGCCCCTACAGCCATCCCTGTCTCTGTAACCTCCTCCTTCCCCTACAACTCTACCCATCTCTGTATCCTCCTGCAGCTCCAACAAACCTCCCTATCTCTGTAACACACTCCAGCCCTTACAACCTTCGCTATCTCTGTAGCCTCCTCCAGCCCCTACAGCCCTCCTTATCTCTGTAACCTCCTCCGGCTCCTACAACCTTCCCTACCTCTGTTACCTCCTCCAGCTCCGACAACCCTCTCTATCTCTGCAACCCTCCTCCAGCCCCTGCAACCCTCCCTATCTCTGTACCCTCTTCCATCCCCTACAGCCCTCCCTATCTCTGTAACCTTCTCGAGCCCCTACAACCCTCCCTATCTCTGTAACCTCCTACAGCCCCTACAGCCCTCCCTACCTCTGTAACTTCCTCCAGCCCCGACCACCCTCACTATCTCTGTAACCCTCATACGACCCGAGACCCGAGACCCGAGATCTCTTCGCTCCTCCATTTCCGTCCTCTTTACCATCCCTCCGATCCCCAACGCTCCACCATCGGCGGGCGAGCCCTCAGCTGCCTCGGTTCCCCAAGCTGTGGGATTCCCTCCCTTAACCTCTCGATCCCTCTCTTGCCCTCTCCCTCTCTCCTCGTTTTCGACACTCCTGAAGACTGACCTCTTTGATGCCTCCTTCGGCCTTGTGTCTCTGATGTCTCCCAATGTTGCTACTGTCTGCCCTGATACACACCTGTAGGCCAGTCAGCTGCTCATGTTATGTAGAAATGTTGGAGCTGGTTAATAACAGACACAGTTCCGGCGCTGCCTGAACTTTGTGTTGTGAACTTTGAGCGTTGTGCATTAACCATGTGCTGATGTTTTTTTTTCCCTAACAGATCTCTGACCTTTCACCAGATAGTATAGTTCACTGAGCTGCTGCTCAGCCAAGCCTGACTCAAGGGTGCCAGCCTAGACTCCCTCCCCCACTCTCTGAACATCTGACAATATCCTCGTTCCACATAATTGGGCCTCAGCTCCAAGTGTGTCCCAAGCATACGCACACCACACCCATCAAGGGCTAATGACACAATCACCAACTCTCGGCTCAGCGCCAGAAGAGGCCAGCGAGCGGAACCCAGTCCCCGACATGTCTCACGCTCTCCCCACCCCTTCTGCGGCACTCAGCCTCAAGGATCAAAAGTGAACCTTCTTTGTTCAGAGATAGAGAGAGAGAGAGAGATACTGAGAGAGAGTGACAGAGTACGAGAGAGAGAGAGACAGGGAAAGTGAGAAAGAGAGAGACAGAGGAAGAGAGAGACAGAGAGAGAGAGAGAGACAGAGGCAGAGAGGGGGAGAGAGACAGAGAGAGTGAGACAGAGAAACAGAGACAGAGTTGGAGAGAGGGACAGAGAGACGTGCAGAGACGGAGATACAGAGAAAGAGAGATAGGCAGAGACATAGAGAGAGAGAGATAGATAAAGACAGAGAGAGAGAAGCACAGAAGAGAGAGAGAGACAGAGAGAAAGAGAGGGAGAGAGACACACAGAGAGAGAGAGATAGAGACAGAGAGAGATACAGAGAGAGAGAGACAGAGGGAGAGACAGAGAGGAACAGAGAGAGAGACAGAGGCAAAGAGAGAGAGAGAGACGGAGAGAGTGAGACAGAGAAACAGAGAGAGACAGGGAGAGAGAGACAGAGACAGACAGAGAGGGAGATACAGAGAGAGAGATAGGCAGAGGCAGAGAGAGGGATGGATAAAGAGAGAGAGAGCGAGAGAGACAGAAGAGAAAGAGAAACAAAGAGAAAGAGAGACAGAGAAGGAGAGAGAGACAGAGAGACATGCAGAGAGGGAGATATAGAGACAGATATAGGCAGAGACACAGAGAGAGAGAGATAAAGACAGAGAGAGAGAGTAACAGAAGAGAGGGGGAGAGAGAGAGACAGAGAGAGAGGGAGAGAGACAGAGATAGAGAGAGACAGAGACAGAGAGAAAGACAGAGAGAGAGACAGAGAGAGATACAGAGAGACAAAGAGACAGAGAGGGAGAGAGAAACAGAGGCAAAGAGGGAGAGAGAGACAGAGAGAGTGAGAAAGAGAAACAGAGAGAGAGACAGGGAGAGAGAGACAGAGTAAGACAGAGAGGGAGATACAGAGAGAGAGATAGGCAGAGGCAGAGAGATAGATAAAGACAGAGAGAGGGCGTGAGCGAGAGAGACATAAAAGACAAAGAGAGACAAAGAGACAGAGAGAGGGCAGAGAGGGAGAGACAGAGAGAGAGAGAGACAGAGAAAAAGAAACAGTGGGGGAGAGAGAGATAGAGGCAGAGAGGGAGAGAGAGACAGAGTGAGGCAGAGAGACAGAGACAGACAGAGAGAGGAGAAACAGATACAGAGAGAGTGAGAGAGAGAGAAAGAGAGAGAGACAGAGGCAAAAGGAGAGAAAGGGAAAGGGTGAGAGACAGAGAGAGAGAGTGAGAGATTGAGCGACAGAGGCAAAGAGAGAAACAGAGACGGAGAGAGGGAGAGATAAGGTCAGAGGGAGACATAAAGGGAGCGTCAGACAGAGAGAAAGAGAGAGAGATAGAGACAGGGAATGAGGCAGGGACAGAGAGAGAGAGAGAGACAGACAGAAAGAAAGAGACAGAGAGAAAGAGACAGAGAGAGAGATAGAGGCAAAGACAGAGAGAGAGAGAACAGAGAGAGGTGGAGACAGAGAAAGACAGAGAGAGAGAGACAGGGTGAGAGAGACAGAGAGAGAGAGCGATAGAGAGTGGGCCAGAGAGACAAAGAGAGAGAGAGAGACAGAGAGAGAGACAGAGAAAGAGAGAGACAGAGACAGAGAGAGGGTGAGAGAGAGACAGAGAGGAAGACAGAGAGGGAGAGGCAGCGAGGGACAGAGAGAGAGACAGACAAATTGAGAGAGAGAGAGGATAGAGACAGAGAGAGGACAGAGAGAGACAGAGAAAGAGACAGAGAGAGAGAGACAGACAGACAGACGGAGAGAATGAGAAAGCCAGAGAGAGAGACAGAGAGAGAGAGACAGGGAGATAGAGAGACAGAGGGAGAGGGAGAGGCAGTGAGAGAGAGAAACAGAGAGTGTGAGAGAGAGAGAGACAGAGACAGAGACAGTGTCAAAGAGAGAGATGAAGAGATGGTGAGAGAGAGACAGAGTGAGAGACAGAGAGGGAGAGACAGCGAGGTACAGAGAGAAAAAGACAGAGAGAGATTGAGAGAGTGAGGATAGAGACAGAGAGAGGACAGAGAGAGAAAGAGAGAGTCAGAAAGACAGTCAGATGGAGAGAAAGAGGGACAGAGAGAAAGAGACAGAGGGGACAGAGAGAGATGGAGGCAGAGAGGGAGAGAGAGGCAGAGAAAGTGGGACAGAGAAAGCGAGAGACAGTGACAGAGAGAGAGGGCAGTGGCAGAAAAAGACAGAGAAAGAAGACAGAGAGAGAGAGACAGAGAAAGCGACAGACAGAGACAGAGGCAAAGAGAGAGACAGAGAGAAGTTGAGAGACCGACAGAGGGAGAGAGAGAGAAACAGAGACAGAGGGAGAGAGAAAGTCAGAGAGAGAGACAGGGAGATAGAGAGACAGAGGAAGAGGGAGAGGCAGATTGAGAGAGAGAAACAGAGACAGAGAGAGAGAGAAACAGATAGAGATGCACAGACATAGTTAGAGAGAGTGAGTCAGACAGCCGGACAGTGACAGAGTTAGAGACAAAGAGAGAGAGGCAGAAAGAGAGAGCGAGATACACAAAGAGAAAGCTAGGCACAGATAGATAGAGGTAGAAAGAGAGAATGACACAGAGAGAGAGATAGACACAGAGAGAGAGAAAGGCAGAAAGAGAGAGAGAGGCATTGTTATGACCCAGTAGTTGGTGAAGCTGAGTTATTTAAAAATCCCAGAGAGAATCTTTAAGCAATTTTCATAACCTATAATTTTAAGTATTATAATTGAGACGCTAAATTCATTAAGCAGGCCAGCAGTTCTCGAGGGAATTTTATATCAGACTACATGAGACATTTATTAATTTACACAAGTTAAACATATACACATGGTTAGAAATTACCACTATCTTAACTTCTAACAAATTCCCAAACTAATCTCCATTAAGGCAACAACTCATATACTTAACGAAACACCAAGCAAAGAATTTTCACCTTGCGGATTCAAAGTGAGGTTCCCTTCACTTTAGTTCCTTTGCAGACACCATGGTTGGCTTACAGCTGCTTTGATCTTACATTGCCTCTGCCCTGCACACAGAAAACTGCTGCCTGTTATACCCAGCACACCTCATTGAATGTAAATTCTCATTGTACCACCAGCCCATTTGAACTCCACCTCTTCGAACAATAAAACCGCTTTCATAGTACCAATTTTATTGGTAATATAAACATATTGCTTGGTATCTGCTAACTAGGTGCATGATTTCACCCCACTTCTTGAATGCTCTATTCAAAAAAATGCGAATGCGCTCTACCTCTCTTACATCTCAAAACTGGTACACATCAAAGCACTCAGACTAGCTGGCTTTAATCCAATTAAGACACATCCACAGACAAAACCTCTATTTTAAAAGGAAAATATTTTCCAATATTATATAGATTATTAGCTCCATGACAGAAAGAGAAACAGAAAGGGAGAGATAGAGACAGAGAGAGAGAGAGAGACAGAGAGGGAATGGCAGACAGATGGAGAGAGAGAAACAGGGAGAGAGGGAGAGAGACAGACAGACAGAAAGACAGACAGGCAGAGACAGAGAGAGAGACAGAGAGGGACAGAGAGAGAGAGAGACATAGAGATATAGAGGACGGAGTCAAAGAGAGAGAGAGAGCGAGAGAGACAGAGGCAGAGAGACAGAGAGACTGAGAAAGGGAGAGAGAGAGAGAAAGATAGAGAGTGAGAGAGTGTCAGAGAGAGAGAGAGAAACAAAGACAGAGGGAGAGAGACAGAGACAGAGAGAGAGAGAGAGACAGAGAGAGCGAGAGTCAGAGAGAGAGAGAGAGACAGGGAGAGAGGACAAGAAGAAAGAGAGAGACAGATGGAGTGGGCCAGAGAGAGAGAGACACAGACAGATAGAGAGAAAGAGAGAAACAGAGAGAAAGAGACGGAGGCAAAGAAAGAGACAGAGAGAGCATGAGAGAGAGACAGAGAGAGAAAGGACAGAGACAGAGAGAGAGACAGAGAGAAGAGAGAGACAGACAGAGTGAGAGAAAGACAAATAGACAGAGACAGAGGGTGGACAGAGCGAGAGGTACAGAGAGAGAGAGAAAGATAGAGAAAGAGAGAGCGACAGAGACAGGCAGGGAGAGATAGGAAAGAGACAGAGAGAGGACAGAGAGGGAGAGACACAGAGAGAGAGAGAGAGAGAAAGAGACAGTGGGGACAGAGAGAGATAGAGGTAGAGAGGGAGAGGGAGACAGAGAGAGTGAGACAGAGAAAGATAGAAAGACAGAGACAGACAGAGAGACAGAGAGATGACAGAGACAGAGATTGAGAGAGAGAGAGAAACAGAGAGAGGCAGAGGCAAAGGGAGAGACAGAGAGACGGTGAGAGACAGACAGAGAAAGAGGGTGAGAGAGAGAGCGACAGATGAAAATAGAGAAACGGAGACAGGGAAAGAGGGAGAGAGAGAATGTCAGAGAGAGACGGAAAGAGAGAGTCAGATAGAGAGGAAGAGAGAGATATAGAGTCAGAGAAGGAGGCAGGGACAGAGAGAGACAGAGAGAGAGGGAGATGGACAGGGAGAGAGAGAGAGAGAGAGAGAGAGAGAGAGAGAGAGGGGTGGGGGGAGAGACAGACAGACAGAGAGAAAGAGAGAGAAAGAGACAGAGAGAGAGATAGAGACAAAGACAGAGAGAGAGAGAACAGAGAGAGGAGGAGACAGTGAAAGACACAGAGAGAGAGAGACACAGAGAGAGACTGAAAGACAGAGAGTGAGATACAGAGAGAGAGACAGAGAGAGAGAGAGACAGAGAGAGAGAGAGAGAGAGAGAGAGAAAGAGAGACAGAGACAGAGACAGAGAGATGGGGTGAGAGAGACAGAGAGAGGGAGAGACGGCGAGGAACAGAAACAGAGAGAGATAGACAGACAGATTCAGAGAGAGAGAGGATAGAGACAGAGAGGACAGAGAGAGACAGAGAAAGAAACAGAGGGAGAAAGAAACAGCCAGACGGAGATAAAGAGAGAGACAGAGTGAATGAGACGGGGGGGACAGAGTAAGAAATAGAGGCAGAGAGGGAGAGAGTCAGAGAGAGTGAGAAAGAGAAACAGAGACAGAGACAGAGAGAGGGAGGACAGAGGCAGAGAGAGACTGACAGAGAGGACAGAGAGAGAGAAACAGAGACAGAGGGAGATAGACAGACAGAGAGAAAGAGAAAGTCAGAGAGAGAGAGACAGAGAGAGACAGGGACATAGAGAGACAGTGGGAGAGGGAGAGGCAGAGTGAAAGAAAGAAACATAGAGAGAGAGAGACAGAGACAAAGAGAGATACAGAGGGTGAAAGAGAGACAGAGTGAGAGACAGAGAGGGAGAGACAGCGAGGGACAGAGAGAGAGAGACAGACAGACAGAGATTGAGAGAGAGAGGGAGAGAGGATAGAGATAGAGAAAGGACTGAGAGAGACAGAGAGAGAGAGAGACAGACAGACAGTCAGATGGAGAGAAAGAGAGAGAAAGGTAGTCAGAAAGTCAATCATTAACTTTACAGTAAACGTAGAGAGTCTACCGAGGGAGAGACAGTTTTTGTAAGAAATTTTCCAACTGGACCAAAATGGGTCGCTGATGCATGTGCCTATGAAGCATGACATGTATATTATTATGAAACAATTCGATCAACTCAGAAGTCGATGAAACCCCCAACAACCATTTAATCCACTTGAACCTTCAAGCTCCTAGAAGTCAAATCGACAAATAATAGACACACCTGATGTTTCTGTTGAAGTAAATAATTCTGGACTGCCATTTACTAACGTTGTCCCTGATGCCGCATTTCCACTGCAAGTCGATTAAGTGGAATATTTCCAGTTGTTGATTTGTGTCGCTCGACCCGAATCTGAAACCCTCCTCAAATGCTAAAGTTCTCAGGGCATGAACTGTATATAGTTGAATTTACTATGGTTTAAGATGTTTTTGCAAATAGGAGGGTAAGACAAAATTAAAGAGGGAGGAGTGCAATAAATGTAAGTTAAGCCATTCCTTGATGTATTCAGATATCATGACTGCATAGATGAATAAGCCCTGAGCGCGATTATTCTTCGGGGCGGAGTTTTTATGCTTCGGCTTGGAACAAGCATGTAGCCTCATATGGACCCTGTAAACACAGTTCTTCTCATTTCCTTACAGAAACTGGTCCCGCTTCCCAGTTTATTGCCACCATAAAAAACAAAGCAAAGCATTGGAGTTAAATTCTAGAGGAATGTATTGAAAAAAGACGGAAGAGCTGACATTAAACAAATTAGAAACTTGCTGATTCAACACTGAACTTACTGTTTGCTGTGCATTCTCCATATTATAGAAATAAATATTTGGAGAAGGTGCTATCATTTTATCGTGAATACTTCCAGAACTGAGATAAGTGAATTGTTTCTTTCATTGTGAATGGTTTACTCTGTTATTAATTTTTTGCTCTCGGCCTGATCCCTTTATTATGAAGATCGCTTATGTCTGTTCCTCGGTTGTAGGCCTCTCTCCGCAAAGTGACGTACCTCACTGAGCTAAGGACAGAGATTCGTACAGGGGATATGTGTAAACACTGACAAACGGAGAAGAACTGTTCTTTAAAACCTAAATCAGTTACAGAAGTGGGTGGTTAAATTATTTAACACACATTAGCCATGAGTAGTAGGCATTTAATAAAATTCATCTTTCCTGACCCGCGAATTCGCAGAACTTCCTTGGGGGAAGGGAATTACTCAACACTAAAGCGAACAGATTGCTCACTTTAACGATCCATAATTTAAGAAGAGGACATCATGTGGGTATGACTGGAAAACGGAAGCAGTGCTGCTGAGCTTCCCAAGTGTCCGTAACTATTTGATATATATCCCTGTTGGAGCAATTTAATATAAAACAGTTAAAAATCGAGACATTTCTCTGTCTATACTCATTACAAAGCATCTGCAAACAACGGCAAAGCACTTCCTGTATTCAAGCCATTACATTTTTTTTTAAAGGCGGCTCCATGCGATGGACAGGCCATTCGCCATTAAAAAAGAATGACTTCAATGTGGAAATATATATTTTTTTTCATTCCAGTTAGTGAGAACGCTGAGTACAATGATCCAGTGAAGGTACTCGCAGTAATAAATGGTCACTGGAATCTGGCGTTCAGGTCTATTTAGTGACCCAAGCTCAGTGCAATTCTGCACTGACAGATATTCCCAGAAATACATGTAAACAGGGGTTAGGTATTCTGCTCTGGTTAGTGGCCCACACCCAGTACAATTTTACAATTACAGATACTCCCAATAATTTTTTGTCACTGCAGTCAGATATTCTACTCTGACTAAATCCTACTGTGGTTTTAAATGAAAAACAGAAAATCTGAAATAGAAAAAAAACAGAAAATGCTGGAAATACTCAGCAGGTCTGGTAGCATCTTTGAAGAGACAAAGATAATGTTTTGAGTCCATATGACACTTCTTCAGAGCAGTGAAGAAGATACTTACGGACTGGAAACGTTCGCTCTTATTCTCTCTCCACAGAGGCTGCCAGACCTGCTGAGTTTATCCAGCATTTTAGTTTTTTTTTTCCCCATTTCAGATTCCCAGCATCCGCAGTATTTTGCTTCTATCCCTTTGACTCACAGTAATAACTTCCATAAGAGTGTTCCCTTCGCTGAGGTCTTGATTCAATGTTACACGGTATTTCACAAAATTCAATAACTTGATAATTCAGAGAATCTGTGGGTTAGAACCAAAGCTTGGACAAATGAACAAGTGAACTGTATTAGTTGAACAAATGAGAAAAATAATACTGCTAAGTAACGTATCAGCTCAAAGATGGGCATTCTGCCAATGCTGGGCCCCAAGCCAAGCTGTTCCATTATAGCTGGAACACTGCCCTCTATAGGAAAATAGAGAAAGATGCCCAGGTATTTCATATCGATAAAAAGCAGAACAAATGGAAGCCAGTCAATTACTTCCTGAAATGTCTATTATCGACCGTCAGAGGGAGGCGTTAAAAGTGCTATCAAGCCGCAAGCAGCCAGAACCTGCTCACTGACGCACAGTTTGGGTTCCGCCATGGCCTCTCAGCTAATGCAGCCTTTGCCCAAACATAAACGATAGACCTGATCGCCAGAGAATAGTTGAGAGTAATTGTGTTTGACAGGAAGGCAGCATGAGTCCAAGTTTGGCATCAAGGAGCCCTAAGCAAACTGAATTCAGTCGGAATTAGGGGAAATTTATCCAAGTGCTGGAGGCATTCCTAGCACAAATTAAACTGGTTGTGGATGTTGAAAGTCAGTCACCTCAATCCCAGGATATCATCGCAGGGGCACTGTACTAGGCCCAGCTATCTTCAAATGTTTCATCAATGTCATACCATCCATCATATGTTCAGAGTTGTGATGTTAGCTGATGATTGCGCAGTGTTTAACATCATTCGTGGCTCATCTGATACTGAAAGAGTTCATACCCATACGAAGCAGGACCTTAAAACATTCAGGTTTAGGCTATTACGTGGCAAGTAACATTTGTGCCACGCATGTGCGAAGCAATGGCGATCGCCAACAATATTTAGTCCGATGATCTGCCCTTGACATTCTGAATTGTTGCTCAATTCCCACTATCAATATTTTGGGTGTTACCCTTGACCTGGCACAGAACTAAACAAGCCATATAAATACTGTGGCTACAAGAGAACTCAGAGGGTTGGAATCCTAGGAGGATTAACTCAGTTCCTATTTCCTCAAAGCCTGTCCACCAACTGCAAGGCTTGATTCAGAAATTTGATGGAATGCATAACACTTGTCTCGATGTGCGCAGCTCCCACAACACTCAAATATCAAGAATTTGCTGCTCAGAAAAAGCAGCCCGCTTGATTGGCACCACATCCACAATCATTAACTCCATCCACCAGCTACGCACAATGGCAGCAGTGTGTACCATCTACAAGCTGCACTGCAGCAATTCACCTAAGCTTCTTAGGCTACACGTTCCAAACCCGAAATTCTACATTTTTCTTCACACTTTTTTTTTAAACAACTACCTTGGCTCTTTATCTGAAGATAATACAAATATATACAAATAGCTTTCTAAGGAGGCTAGGAATAGCGCATCTAAACTCTAACAGAGCAGCTTTCCGACTGCTGAAACTTAGGAGACGAATACACCAAATCATGCCCAGTTGAGAAAGATTGGCATTAGTTTAACATACATCCCGTTAAAGATGCATGTACATACCAGAACAACCCACTTGTTGTGTAAGCGTAAGATTTACCCTCAAAGAATAAAGCTGTTTACATGACAGCAAAATAAAACATCATGAATACAATGACTAACTAGAGTAATGAAGTTATATGTCTTTGAATTGTCTCATCGGTTTACTCATCCATCCAGCTTTTATTTTTGCGATCAGAATGGGAGAAGCGCACAAGCCCCACTATTCTGCAGACCATACCATTAATAGAGATGTTTACTTTTCTATCCAAAATGACCAACCTACGCCTTTAGTACCCAAACGGAAAGAAACTCTGCCCAAGTTTCTTTCAAAAACCTCAATGATTAACTTGCTTTGAAAAAAAACTCATTTTAAAACACAATTATAATCGGAAAGTGTAGCTATCTGTCCCTTCCTAACTAAATTCCGCAGCACATACACAGACAAACAAAGGACAAACAGATAGAGTCTCTCAGCAAAAATGGAATTTGGACTATGGGCGTTATAAAGTAAAGGATAAAGTCCGTAGGGTTTCGACTCCATCGACCTGAAGCTCCATTGTGTGAAGACAGGCAGCTGTGTCATGAAAATATAATCACATTCATACTATTAGTGCGATTTATTGCAAAGGTGTGCTAACAATAGGGAGGAGATGGCATAGTGATATTGTCGCTGAAAGACACCAGGTTGATGTTTTGGAGACCTGGCTTCGAACCCTGCCGCAGCAGGATTCAATGCAAATGTAGAATTAAAAAGCTCAATGATGATCACGAAAACGTTCTAACTGACGTTCAGAACCCACATGTTTCACTAATCCGCTTTTGGGAAGGAAATCTCTTATCTTTACCTGACCTGGCCTACATGTTACTCCAGGTCCACAATAATGTGGCTGACATTTACCCTCTGAACGAGGGTAATTAGGGATGGGCTTTGGCCTAGCCAGCGACACCCGCATCCCATGAATGCATAACATAAAGGTTGTTGTTTCCAGTTGTGGTGTTGTTCTGATTAAGCATCGAATTATTCGCACCGCCCTGTTAATTGATTTCGTTCGCTGTTGATACAAACTTGTTTCCGGATGTATGCTGACGATTTTTTTGAATTCCAGGTGTCATCAGTCAGGTATTGCACTGGACTTTCTGTCAGGAGTTCAGCTTGTGTATTTCATAATGTACACGGCGGCCATAGGCTTGTTTCACGTTCCCCGGTGCGTACCAACGGCTGATGACTGAGGATGGTTGTTAAATCTGGTCTGCCACAGTACGACGAAGTGTGGATAGGTATTCGGTAAAAATGGTGCTGCTAAGCCTATTGTTTGATGGTCTACATTATAGAATTAATGATCTTCTCCAACGGTAAGCACCGTTTTCTGATGGTGCTCCCTGTGGTCTGTGTTCCACGTCATGATCTTGAGCTTGCAATGAATGGTGACCCAGGGGAGGTCGTTTTTTGCCGGTA
Organism: Cetorhinus maximus; assembly: GCF_964194155.1. Lineage (NCBI taxonomy): Eukaryota > Metazoa > Chordata > Chondrichthyes > Lamniformes > Cetorhinidae > Cetorhinus > Cetorhinus maximus. The sequence continues at coordinate 4,696,317 of NC_135913.1, forward strand.
GCCTTAAAGACACTGGACCTGTGGTTTACACGACATTAAGTGTCTGAGGTGACCAGGGTGAGTTGTTACTCGAGTGTATTAGTTTCCATGTATTGGGCCTCCGATACATTGTGCACTGTGATTTTGGCGTTGGTTGGCTGAATCATCTTTTGCCACTTCTACGGGTGTGTGAAGTGGACAGATGCATGCCACTGCACTGCCATTAAGTTTTGCATATAGGCTCTGTTGTCGCATGCACCTGTGGGCATATAATCTGGATGGTAAAAAATGTTTCTTTTGGTATCTTGTGCCAAAGCATTTTTTGACGTTCAGCATCCGAAATATATTATCAGTTTGAGTGTCGATGGTCTGATCATCTTCATTATCGGATCATCTAACTTGGATAGCATTTACATGGCTATTATTTCAACGTTGCCTGTTGCATGCCATAGGTTGATTAGAATGTTGCATTTTTCTGGCTGCTAGCTCTTCCCCCTCACTGGCGTAGAACTGCTCGTCCTGGCCTTCACTTTCTCCACTGGTGGCGTCCATGTCCCCTCTGGTGCCACATGCCCTGCATATGATGTTTAAATTCGCGTCAACTTTTGGGTGCATATCTGAGATCGCAACACCGTATTGTTCACTTGGCTTGCCTGCATTGACTATGGTGTCAAGGCTAGCTGAATTAGATATCGCCTGTGGGCTATGTCTACATAGTAGTAAAGATTCCTGCTCTAGGTCTGCTTAGCAGTGGTTAAGCCAGGCTGTAGCCTTTGCGTTGGTCCAAGAGGTCTATGCGGTATGCTTTTATTTGATTAAATGCTACCACAAACCCGATGATTATGTCGGCTAGCTCTGCTACTGTGAGTTCAAATTATGCCCCTTATCTTTGAATCTACTTATGAAGTGATTAAAAACCCTTCTGGTTGCTGTCCAGAAGGCATGACTTTCATACAATGTACTTGAGCTCCACTCGGAATTGATCATCTAGTGATGACCGTATTATATCTAAGTCTTAAAGGTCATCGTCTGACAGACACGACGTGTTCAGTTTGTGGTGGCCTTCATTGCTTATTGCAATTTTTTGTCTTTTAAGCTTGTCTACCTGGTTCAAAAATATTGAAGTACTGAAAACAGACCTCTAAATGTTTTTGACAGAAAGTAAATGCAGAGAGGAAGTGAGCTGTCTTCCAATTGAATGATGGGAACTCTGTGGTCATCCTGCCGCTTTTTCGCAAGATATAAGGATTACATGGAAGCAGTATTCATGCTTTTGGTAGCTCATCAGAACATGGTTTGCATCGTTCCGTTGAGCACATTAAGTGGCCACAATATTAACTGTTTACCAGCAGTTGCTTGAGCGCAATGGTGCCGGGGTTGAGCATTGTTTCTGGCTCCCGGGCTTAGCTTAAGACCCATCCACCTAACAGTGATTTTGGCATTGAAATGGACTGCAGTATCCAAGGAGGATATGAAACATTGAAGAAGAGGTGTTGCAACCTGCTCCTGGATGTTGTGTCCTGTTGGACGATGTTACTAGATACAATCTAGCCAGTGTCCAGAGTCTGATTGCATACGACCTCTCCCACCCCGATCTCCTGTAGAGACAAAAAATAGTTGTATGAATTCCGCTTCCCATTGAGTTATGTATAAAGATAGAGATATCAGGGTCAGTTATTTAACCTCTGTCCGTAATCAAACTTTGCAACAGGTTGACATATACTAATAAAATTACTTTGCCTCTGTGCATCGGTGGTGGAGGGAACTAATGTTTAAGTTATGGATTGAGTGCCAATCAAGCGGGCTTCTTCGTCTTCCACAGAGTGCAGCTTCCTGAGTTTTGTTGGATCAGCATCCATCCAGGCAAGTGGAAAGTATCCCATCAATCTCCTAAATTGTGCCTTGTACATAGTGGGCAGGACTTCGGGAGTCAGGAGGTAAGTTAGTCTGAGCAGAATTCTTAGCGTTGCTCATGCCTTTTGAATGTCAAGGGCAGGAGATGGTTAATGCCGTGCAATTGCATGGAGCGACGAGTTTTTTTATATTCATTCGCTGGTTGGCTGGTTGGGCCAGTATATGTTGCCCATCCCTAGTTGCCCTTCAGTAGGTGGTGCTGAGCTGCCTTCTTGAACTGCTCCAGCCCATGTGGTGTAGATACACCCACAGCGCTTTCAGGAAGGGAATTTCAGGATGTTGACCCAGCGACAGTAAAACAACGGCGATATATTTCCAAGTCAGGTTGGTGAGTGACTTGGAGAGTAGTTTACATGTTGTGGTGTTTCCATCTTTATGCTGCCCTTGTCCTTCCAGATCGCAGTGGTCGGGGGTTTGGAAGGCACTGTTTAAGGAGCTTTGTTGAATTCCTGCTGTGCATCTTGTGAATGGCACACACTGCAGCTACAGTGCGTCGGTGGTCGAGGGAATTAATGTTTGTGGATGTGGTGCCAATGAAGCAGGCTTCTTTGTTCTGGGCGTTGTCAAGCTTCTTCAGTGTTGTTGGAGCTGCACTCATCCAGGCAATCGGGGAGGATTCCATCACACTTCTGTCTTTTGCTTTGTAGATGGTGGACAAGGTTTGACGAGTCAAGGGTGAGTTAATCGCCCTAGATTCCAGGCTTCTGGCTTGCTCTTGCAGCCAAAGTATTCATATGTCTAGTCCAGTTCAGTTTCAGGTCAACGGTAACCCCCAGGATGTTGATAGTACAGGATTCACTGATAGTAATGCCATTGAACATCAAGGAGAGATGGAGCGATTCTCTATTGCTGGAGGTGCTTATTGCCTGGCACTTGTGTGGCGCGAATGTTACTTGCCACTTGTCAGCCCAAGGCTGGATATTATCCAGGTCTCCTTGCATTCGGACATGGACTGCTTCAGCATGTGAGGAGTCACAAATGGTGCTGAACATCTTGCAATCGTCAGCGAGCATTCCTACTTCTGACCTTATGATGGATGGAAGGTCATTGATGAATCAGCTGCAGGTGTTTGGCCTGTGGAACTCCTGCCGTGATGTCCTGGGGCTAAGATGACTGGCCTCAAAAAAAAACAAAACCATCTTTCTTTGTGCCAGGTATGGGGCCAAGCAGTAGAGTTTTCCCCCTGATTCTGATTGACTACAATTTTGCTAGGGCTCTTTGATGCCATTTTGTATCAGATGCGACCTTGATGTTAAGGGCAGTCACTCTCAGCTCACCACGGGAGTTAAGCTATATTGTCCATGTTTGACCGGAGGTAGTAATGAGGTCAGGAACCGAGTGGCCCTGGCGGAACCCAAGCTGATCGTCAGCAAGCAGGTTATTGCTAAGCAAATGTCACTTGATAGCACAGTTGATGACTCATCCTATTACTTTAATGATGATGGATAGTAGACTGATGGGGCGGTAATTGGCCGGGTTGAACTTGTCCTTTTTGTGTGTACAGGACATACCTAGGGAAGTTTCAACATCGCCAGATAGCTGCCAGTTGTAGTGCAATGGAACAGCTTGGCTAGGGGCACGACATGTTCTGGAGCACCAGTCTCTTGCCAGAATATTGTAAGATCCAATAGTCTTTGGGGTGCCCAATGCCTTCAGTCCTTTCTTGATAGCACTTGAAGTGAAGAGAATTGGCCGTAGACTGACATATATCTTCATGGCGACCCACCGAATGTGGTCAACATGGATCAACCACTTGGCACTTCTGGCTGAAGATTGTTACAAATGCTTCAGCCTTATCTTCTGCACTGCTGTGTTGGGCTCCTCCATCACTGAGGATGGGTATATTTATGGGCCCTTCTCCTCCAGTGAGTTGTTTAATTGTCCATCACCATTCAGCACTGGACCTGGCAGCACAGCAGCGTTTAGATCTGATCCGTTGGTTGTGGAAAGCCCAAGCCCTGCCTATCACTTGCTGCTTATGCTCTTTGGCAAGCAAGTGGACCTGCGCTATTGCTTCACCAGGTTGACATCTCATTTTTAGGTATCCCTGGTGCTGCTGCTGGCATGCCCTCCTGCACTTCATTGGACCATTGTTGATTCCCTGGCTTGATGGGAATGGTAGACTGGGGAATATGCCAGGCCGAGTTTACAGATTGCGTTCGAGTACAATTTTGCTGCTGCGAATGAGCAACAGCGACTCATGGATGCCCAAACTTGAGTTATTAGATCTGTTCGAAATCTATCCCACTTAGCACGGTGGTAATGCAACATAACACCAGCATCGATAGATCCACCTGCACCAGGCAGGTTGGTGACGATGAGGTTCAGTATGTTGTTCCCTCTTGTTGGTTCCCTCCCCACTTGCCGCAGACACAGTCTAGCAATGATGTCATTTTGGACTTGGGCATCTCGGTCAGTAGTGGTGCTAGCGAGCCACTCCTGCTGCTGGACATTGAGGTCCCCCACCTAGAGCGCATTCTGTACGCTTGCCACCCTCACTCCTTCCTCAACTGGTGTTCATCATGGAGCAGCAATGATTCATCAGCTGAGGTAAGGCGGTATGTGATAATGAGCAGAAGCTATCTTTGCACTTGTTTGCTCTGATGTTATGAGACTTCACGGGGTCCCGGTTTGATGTTGAGGACTCCCAGCGCAATTCCCTGCCGACTATATGCCACTGTGCTGCCACCTCTGCTGAATCTGTCCTGGCAGTGGGACCGGGCATACCCAGGATAGTGATGGTGGATTTTGGGACATTATAAGTAAGGTATGATTCCGTGAATGTGAATATGTCAGGCTGCTGCTTGGCTATTCTGTGAGAAAGCTCTCCTAATTTTGACACTAGCCGTCGGACGCTGGTAAGGAGGACGCTGCAGGGTCAATAGCTGAGCTTGCCATTGTCATTTCTGGTGCCTAGGACGATGCCAGTTTGTCTGTCAGGTTTCGTTCATTTTTTGATTTGTTGCAACTGATTGGCTTGCTCGGCCATTTCTGAGAGCATTTAAGATTCAACCACATTGCATGGCTTGGAGTCAAATGTAGGTCCAGGCCATGTAAAGGCGACGGATTAGTGAACGAGATAGATTTTTAGAACAATCAAAAATGTTTTTATAATCATGATTAGACTTTGAATTACAGATATTTCTTGCATTCAAATTGCACCACCTGTAGCAGCAGGATTCCAAGGTGGGTCGCCAGACCATTATCCTGGGTCTCTGTGGTGTCAGTTCGCAGGAAGTAGGAGATGTGGGGAAGTTCACAGGGTGTACAAGGTGGAGGTTCTTCACAGGGGGTAGGAAATGGGGGCTGTTTATTAGACCTGTAATGTGATGATCACAAAAGGTATCAAAGGGCATGGGGTGGGGTGGGGGGCTGGTGGTGTTCTCAGGGAGTATAAAATGGCGGAGGCTGTTCGTGTTCCATATGAAATCGGGGCTTTTCAGATTGGGTAAGAGATGGGGTTTGTTCACAGGGATTATGAGATTGGGGGTTGCTGTTTACAGAGGGTATCAGTCAGCTGCTGCTCACGGAGGCTATGAGATAGGGGATGTTCACTGGAGGTATGTGATGGGGGTGCTCATTGCGGTATGAGATGCAGAAATGTTCATAGGAAATGAGAATGGAATGTTCACAGGGGCTAGGAGATGGGGCAATGTTCACAGGGGATACTGGGTTGGAGCTTTTCACATGAGTAGGAGTTGGGGTCTGCTCACAGAGGCTGCGGGATGGCAGGATGTTCATTGGGGGTATGAGATAGGGGCTGTTCGCAGGTGGTACGCGATAGTGGCTGCTCACAGGGGAGAAGAGATGGGGGAAGTTCACTGGAGGTTTGACATGGGGTTATTCACAGGTGCATGAGGAGCTTTGTTGTTCACAGGGACTATACACAGGGAGTATGACATGGCTAGTAGGTGTTCACAGGATTATGAGATGGGCACTGTTCACAGTGGGTATGAGATGCGAGAATGTTAACAGGGGTTATGGGACGGGGGCGTAATAATCCGGGGGTATGAGATGAGAGGAGGCGCTCACAATGGGATATGAGATGAAAGATTTTCTCAGAGGTTATGTCATGGGAGATTTTCACAGGGGATATGGGATGGGGCGTTTTCACAACTGGCATGAGATCCAGGGGATTTTCACAGTGGCTTGGATACAGGATTGAGGGTGTTCATGGAGATATGTGACTGTGGGTGTTCGCATGAGATATGAGATGAGTAGGTGCTGGCTGTTTGCACAGGGGTTTAAGACGGGAGGTGATCACTAGGGTTGTGAGATGGGGCTGTTCACAGGGGGTAAGCCCTCAGGCTGGCATAGACAAGATGGGCCGAATGGCCTCCTTCGGTACTGCAACTTTTCGATGGTTCTATCGTTCTATATTTCTTTGTTGCTATGGAGTATGAGATGGGGGCTAATCACAGGAAGTATGGGATATGAGTTGTTCACAATGACATGAATTGGGTAGTGTACGCAGGCTGTATGACATGCGGACTGTTCACAGGAGTGTGATATTTGGGCTGTTCACAGCTTTTATGATATGGGGCTTTGTTCACATGGCTATAACATGGGGTGATGTTCACAGTGGGTAAGTGCTAGTGCTCTTCACCGATGTAGGAATTGTGGACTGCCCTCAGTCAATAGCGTGTGCTGTGGAGGGTGGGGGGTGTTTTGCTGCGGTATGAGATGAGGGCTTTTCACGAAGATATGAGCTGCGGGGTTTTCACAGGGGACATTAGATGCGGGCATTTCACAAGGGCTAGGAGATGGGCCTTGTTCACAATGGTGTATGAGTTGGGGGAAATTTTCGAAGGAGTTACGGGGTGGGGTTTGTTCACAGGGTAGGAGATTAGGCCTGTTCACAGAGGGTATGGGACGGGGAGATGTTCACAGGGCGTATGCGATGGGCGGGATATTCACAAGCTGTATAAGGTGGGGGATGATAACGCGGGGTAGGAGACCGTGGATGTGCACAGTGGGTATGAAATGAGGATGTTCACAGGGAGTGTGAGGCAGTATTGTTCACAGGCTTATGAGCGAGGGGCTGTTCACAGGGTTTATGAGATGGGGGAATATTCTCAGGTTTTGAGGTGAGGGAATTATCACAGGGAGTATGAGCTGGATGTGTTCACAGGGAAATGAGATGCGGGGTGTCCATAGCTTTGTATGAAATGCTGGGATGTTCACAGAAGGTATGACATAAGGGCTGTTCACAAGGAGTATGAGATCGGACTGTTCACAGGGAATATGTGATGATGGATGCTCACAGCGGCTAGGAGAAGTGTTTTTTTCACAGAGGGTTGGAGATGGGGTAATGTGCACAGAGAGTTTGAGAAGTGCGTTGTTGAAGGTGGCTTCGAAAAATGTGGGGTCATTTCACGGGGGAAGGGGTGTGGTACGGGGCAGGGGCTATTCACCTGTGTAGGTGATGGGGTCTGCTCACAGGGGCTATGGGATAGAGGGATTTTCCTTGGGGGTATATTATGGGGGCTATTCATGGGTTACGGGATGGCTCCAGTTCACAGGTGGAATCACATGAGAGCTGTTCAAAGGAGGTTGTGATGGGGATTGTTCGCTGGGGTTATGAGATGAGGGGGGATTTTCACAGTGGGAACGAGATGTTTGATGTACACAGTGGGTGTTAGGTGGGAGAATGTTCACTGGAGCAAGGGTTGTGGATCGTTCACAGGGGCTGGTAGATTCGGCCATTCTCAGTGGATAAGGGAGTGGGTGATTTTCATAAACAGTGTGTGTTGTGGGGGGATGTTTGTGCTGTTTTATGGGGGTATGAGATTGTTCACAGTGGGTGCGAGATGGGGAGAATCACAGGGGCTTAGGGGCTGATCAGAGTAGTTTTGAGATGGGTTTGTTCACATAAGGTATCAGATGGAGGCTGTTCGCAGGCGCCAGGAGATGGGGGCCGTTCACAGGAGGTATAAGATGGGGTTGATCACAGGTAGTATGACATTTGGGGGTGATCATACTGGATTGACATGGGGCTGTTTTCAGGAAGGTTATAGAATGGCGATGTTTTCACAAGGGATATAAGATGAGGGGTGTTCACAGGGAGTAAAAGATGGGGGAAAGTTCACAGTGGGTATGAGGTGGGAGGGTCTCGGGGGCTAGGATATATAGCGGTGATCACAACCGGGTATGAGATTGGGGGTGTTGTCAGCGGGCATGATGCGGCGGATGTTCGCATTACATATGAGAGTTGGGGTGTTCACCGGGGTATGAGATGGGAGTGTTCACAGAGGGTATGAGATTGTGGTTGTTCATAGGAGGTATCAGGTCGGGTGGAGGCTCACAAGACGGTATGAAATGAGGGTTGTTCACACGGGGTATGAATTGGGTTGTGTACATGAGATGGGGGTTGTGCGCAGTGGGTATATGACAGGGGGTGTTCACAATTGTTATGAGATGGGGCTTGTGCACAGCGGGTATGAGATGGCGATCTTCCGACAGAGAATGAAATGGGGGTGTCCATAATGCCTCTGAGATTGCTGGCATGGGTGTTCACACTGAGTAATGGATGGGTTTTTTTTACAGGGGGTAGGATATGGAGACTGTTCATTGGGGTTACGGGATGGAAGTGCTCACACGCTATGAGATGGGGGTTGATCACAGGGGTTCACATGTTCAAGAGCATTTATTTTACAGCAGTATGTGTTCAATCCAATACAAAAAGGCGCACAGTTGAACCTGGTTCTTGGAAATTAGATGGGGCAAGTCGATTAAGTGTCAGTGTGGGAACACTTAGGAGACCCTGATCATTGCATTGCACGTTTTAGGCTGTCGGCAGAGAGGGACGATAGGCAATCAAGAGTAAAAAAACTTGTTGGGGCAAGAGCTGTATTCGATGAGGCAAAAACAGAGCTGAGGCAGATAGACAGGAACAAACAACTGGCAGGAAAAACTGTAGCTGAACAATGGGCTTCCTTCAAAAAATAATTGGTTTGGGCAAAGTCAAGGTATATTCCATCGAAAGTGAAATGTGGGGCAAACGAATCCAGAGGTCCCTGCACGAAAATGGAGATTGAAATTAAGATAAATAAGACAAAGTGCGTTTATGACAGGTGCCAGGTAGGAAATGCAATTGAGAACCAAAAGGAATAGAGAAGGCTCAGGGAGGAGGTGAAAAAGCATATTGGAGAAGCGAAGAGGGATTAGGACAAAAGACTGGCAGCCAACGTAAAGGAGAACCTCAAAGTCTTGAACCGGTAGATTAATAGTAAAAAAGAGGGTAAAAGGATGAAGAGGGCCGATCAGGGACCCAAAAGCGGAATTACACATGGATGAAGGGCTGAGATATTAAATTAATACATGGCATCCTTCTTTGCCAAGGCAGTAGATGCTTCCCAGGCCTTCGTGACAGACGAGGAAACACTGTCACAAGAAGGGTTCCTGTCGCGGAAATCGGAGTGAACACTCAGACCCAGGAAGTTTGTCTTGGAAGTCTTTATTGAATCATGACATCATGGAGAGCCCAGCAGCATACAACGGAGCTAGCCGGCACTCTGAGGAAGCATCACAGTACACACATATTTATAGTAAATGTTGTACATATCAAAGAGCTTGAAGGTGATAAGACTGTCTAACCTTCAATAATTAATTACATTGAGAATCATTGTCTTTGGCATGCAACATACAATTAGCCTATTCTAATTTATGACTATACAGGATATTGGGGGAAGCCCATCTGGTAATAAAAAAGTGAGAGAATAGATAACCATGCTTGACCTTATCTTTAGTGCTAGGGGGTGTACACTCTAGAGAACAGATGACCATTGCTTGATCCTGTCTCTTTGTGTTGGGGGCAGACATCCTAGCCTTGTCTCAAGGATTCTAGGAAGCTTGTTTATGATACTCTTTTTCTCTATTCCTGCTCAATTAGCTGGCAGTTGCAGGTGTGCCTGCTAGAACAAAAGAGGGAACTGTGCTGTAGTATTCCACTATGGTTTTAACTGTTTAACCCTTAGTTGTCCTGTAGATGTATTTTATTCTTCCACAATCCCTCCTTGTTAATCTTTCAGATTAATACCAATGAGGAATAGTATCTTCATTATCATAAGGGGGCTCATAACCATAAGGGAAAGGCCGATCCCTGGCAGGGTAAACTTTTTCTCCCCACCAGTGGGTTTCGCTGGGGCCAGTGCGTATCAATTGAGGGACAACTGGAGCTCCTCCTAATCCAGTAGAGACACTGTTAATAACCTGGGAACAGCAAATCTGCAAAGCAATACATGCACAACATCCTATAACACATGCTACGACCAATCCAATTAAAACGTATAGCAACCAACTTCCCCAACCGGAGAACCAACCTAGTATTACAGACCACCAAGAATCTTTTTTATAAAAATTACTCAAACCTTCCGTTTCAATACATAATACAAGTTAGATCACTTGGTAACAGCTGCTATATTGTTGCCGGACAAAGTATTTTACAGCAAGTGGCGTGGACCCAGTCTTCCTTCCCTTTAATATTCAAGGCAGTTCGAGTTGTTAGCAGCACAAGGTAGGGTCTTTCCACCCTCTCATGGAATTCAGCTGCTGTTTTGCATAGAGGAAAATGAGTACAAATCCAAGATTTAGTCCGATTAACTTGCGAGGCTACGGCCTGCATTCGTTGAACCGCAGAATTGGAATTCCATGCCCCCGCAAGGACCACGCAGGACAGGATCCAAATCAGAGTCAGCATTCTGACTGCTGAGTTAAAGTTCTTGCACAAGCACTTCCATCCGAGGTTAGCGTCCGCTTGACGTGCGATGCGTGGATCTACAAGGGCGTCCTTCAACATTTACGGCCATATGGGTGGTGAGCAGGAGTTGGAAAGGCCCTTCCCATCGAGGTTCCAAACAGTTCTTTCTCCTGAAGGTCTTTACTAGGACTAGGTCCCTGGGCTGGTATTGATGGCAGTCTTCAATGGTGAGCTTTTTCTGAGCTTCTACTACCTGTATATGCAAGCTCTTGAGAGAATTAGTGAGCATTATACAGTATGTAATCATTCCCTCATCCATAGCGTGGATGTCCATTTCCCTAGCAGACAAGGGTGGGGTCACTGGGAGGCGCATAGGACATCCCATTACAAATTCATAAGGAGAGAGGGAGGTGGTACGGTTAGGGTGAGAGTGCATAGTCATGAGCGCCAAGGGTAGAGCTTCAGGCCATTTCAAACCAGTTTCTTCACATAATTTAGTTTGCTTTTCAGAATACCATTTTGTCTTTCCACCGCCCCAGTAGACTGGGAGTGGTATGGGCAGGAAAGGTGATGGTTGCATTGTAAGGCCTTCAACAGTTCCTTTATCACTTTAGCAGTAAAATGAACAACAATTTTACAACAACAACAGCATTTCGTCGGGTGGGATACGCCTCCACCCATCGTGAGAACAAACATACTTGAACTAAAACATAATTATATTCCATACATTTAGGCATTTGTATAAAGTCCATTTGTAGGTGTACAAATGGGTCCCATGGCTGGGGTCGCGTACCATCAGTCAGTGTGGGTGTCATGCCTGGGTTATGTCATTGACATAGGTATGACAGGTATTACTAATACAATGCCTATTAGCATATTACTATTCACTATACATTCAACATTCATTCTACATACACGTGTTAAACCCCTTAGCTGGCAACCGGTCAAGTCATGATTCTTGTGTCGTGAGAGATTCAATAGATGCTCATTAGTTACCCATGATGGGACTACCCCTTCTTTAGCCTGTCTTAAATTTTCTCGGGCTTGTTCCAGTGCCCAAGATCCATAAGTGTTGCATGCATCATTTCTGCTTGCTCCGTCTGAAATATTTTTCCCTATTTCAATTAATTTATTGATAGTCCCCGCATGACTTTCGAGCACGGTAGCCAGAGTTTGGATTAACCAATGATGTCCAACAATGTTGAATATCGTAGTGGCATCATTTTTCAGGCTGCGCTTAACACGGTTCCCTCCCAAGCCTGATCGCATCTCGCCACTGAACTGAACTGCTTCAGTCAACAATTAGCGCGTCAGAGCCCTATAGAGTGCTTGGGTATGGGTTGAGCACCATTGGGGAGGACGACACCAGATACATTCAAGACTATGGGTGCCAGCTCATGGTGTACATTATCATACAAAACTTCTGATTAACCGGTACCAAATCATTCGTCGGTCCTGGATGCATAGTCGGACAAGATGGGTCAGTCAGTGTAGTTTGAGGGGCTTCAATTATCTCTACACAGTCTGTGAAAGTAGAGGTGGGTGGTGGCTGGGTATTGGCTCTTTAGGGCGGACCTCCCATGCTGGATCTGAAGCAAACCCTTAGTACAATTTGAAAGCACTTGTTCTCCTACTATTACATTTATCATTCCCCGTTGTGAGTCAATCGGCACTGTCCATGCAGTACCAAAGTTCCTCCTGCTGTGCAAGATGAGCAGTGATGTTCCCTGACCTTGTTGCCAGTACTGATAGGCCCACGACCAGGATCGTAGATCTGTGGAGACATTAACATTGGCTCTCGTTCTCAGGGTTACCGCTTGGTCAATTGTAATGTATCTTTAACTGTGTGTAATGCCTCCATTTACTTCCCGTTCTCATATCTACAAGTACGCATGTATCACCTCCATAATTACCTGGTATGGTCCATTGTTGCTATTTGGATTTGCCTGTTTCCATATCCTTAATCACCTGTCGGTCTCTGACCTCCTCTCTCCACTCATGTAATTGCCTACTTAATTCCCTTACATTGTCCTGTATTTTCCTTTCTGTGGCCCTACATCTCCTACTATAATACCTTCAGGTAATTGCATGGCCCTTCCTGTTATCATTTCAAATGGGGTGAACCTGGCGGTCCTGCTTGGGGTAGCCCACCGCGCATTAGAATATTGGGCTGTTCCCTATCTCTTGATTGATTTTTTTTTAAAGTTCAGTTCATCCTTTCCACCATCCCTGGACTCTGGGGGTGGTAAGGAATATGGCATTTCTGTTTAATCTCCATATGATTACATACTTCTTTAATGTCTCTCCCTGTGAAATGAGTTCCCTGATCTGAATCCATTTGGGTAAACTCCTTCCAGTTTACTCTTTCCTGCTGCTGTCTCATGTCAGGCCTCAATTCCTTAAACAACTCTACAATGCACCTTCTTATCCTATCTTTCAATGGCTCAGTATTTTCACTTCCAGTGATGGTTCTCTCTGGGAACCGCTTAACTCTGCCTGTCATCAAGGTGTTAATCCTATGGTTTTACTTTTTGTAGCTTGCAGGCACATTAATATAGCCTTTTTCCAGGTTTCCCTTTACCTCTAAGTTTTATTTCCTGACCATGATCATCCTAAGGTTCTCTGGAGTTCAGTTTCTCTATTGTCTTGATTGTTTAAAATGTTTCCTTACTCATTAGGCCATATTAACTATTCCATTTCAACGGGGATCTCTGTCTCTAGATCTTTGCTTATCTCCCCCTCTGCAGTTCCAATGCCTCAGTTTATGGACAGATTATCAAATTCATTTACCTTAAAACAGTTTGTACATTATGTCCTCTTTCCCTAATTCATTCTCCTACTTGCCTCATACCATATTACACTTGCAACAGCTACCATCTTATCTAGTTCAGGTTGCCTGGAGAGACTTTAAAATATTCTCATAACAGTTTTAAAAACAGAAATCAGGTATTGACAAGTTTTGCTTCCTTTTCTTCTTCTCAAAGATTTTATTGTCTTAAAAGAAACCCACTAAATTGTGTCTGACCCTTGTCTTTTAGAATTATCCCAGATTCATTAACTCGGCCAAAAATTGGATTTCTGCCAAACTTTGCCAAGGTCTTGAGCTTAGCTTCATATTTTGGGAACAGACTTACAAACACAAAAGCTTGCAGCATTTGAATTAGTGACAATTGTTGTCAGACCTTCTAAATGAAAATTCCCTTTTGAGAACTTTATCAAGAACCAAACCTCAAATTTTTAAACTTTGTAAGAACTGTAATTTACACTATCAAAATTAAAACAACCTCTTTTTCATGTGTAATGATTTGTATCCAAGTTATAATTTAAGTATGCTTATCGACACATTCTTTATCTTAGATAGCATCCTAGTGATTCAAAAGTAACCTGTTAAATTACACTACACTTTACATCTCAAGATTGTCCCAAATTCAAATTCCAGTGCTTTTGGAAAGCAGATTTCCTTTAATATTTAATTCATCTCTTCTTAAGAAACCCCTTTTTATCCATTGGAACCATCTAGACCTTGTGTTTACGTCTTTTCATTTTCCTAGAATCCTTCTGAATTTCAAGTAATTTCTTTTTCTCAGAATTTTAGAATACGAACTCGTATGTATTAATCCCAATCATCTTGGAAGCTGATGATGAGGGTTATTCCCTACTAGTCTGCGAGGGGGTGGTACAAGGGTTGATTCATCTCAAGGATGAGATAAAGGCAAGCCCTGCTTTATCTTTACACTCCCTTCAAATTACGATTTTTGCCAGAAATCTCAACTCAAACCTTATATTCAAGACTTTGGACTATTTGAATAAACTTTTCCTTTAATCTAATATGGGGCTTTCGACTCTAAAGTGCTCAACTACACACACACAAGACAATTCAGGGATGAAAACACACTAAAGCTCACATACAAATGCTTCATTGCACACAAACAAACACATAGATAAAGGTATGTATAGATACTCCTATAATATTGAATTTAACTCTAAACGAAGCTTCGAGAAGCAGTGGGGGAATAAAGGGATCTTGAAGGCTCCACCTATAGGGACCTTCAAACTGACAAAAGCTCACATTTTCTCTGCTGCTGCTTGTCGACTGCTCATTAACCCCCTAGGGGTACCCTTTCTCTCTCTCTCTCTCTCTTCAGCACAAACAGCTCTTGTAACTTAGATCAATTATTTTTTTTAAGTTACAGAAAATTCAGTAGCGGACTATCTACCTCCCTTAAAACATATTATAAGCGCTCAATTTGTCCTGATTAAATGTTCCAGCTGGTGGGAAGCTCTCTCCTTTAGTTTGAGTCCATTTAACCCAATCAAAAACATATTGGACAATTTCAGGACCGTAATGGACACAAAAGAAAACACAGAAATTACTTACTTTTCACCTCCAGGGCACTCGAACCCATGGGTATACTACTACTACTTTTTTACCTCCATCCATTTTTCAAAACAACCCATCATATAATCAAAATCCCAAGTAGGATCTCTGGCCCCATTAACCACTCCATCCCACCAGGCCTGGATGAGGGGTATTTTAAAACTGCCACCATACAGCCATTCCCCTTGTGTCCAGCCATATAAGTCACTGCTAAAAGGCATGGCATACCTATCATCACCCGTCTCTTTTACAACAATGTCGGCTGGCGACCCCAGCGGGCCTCCTACCTTTTGTCGAGCCCTGGTTACCATTTTCATATGTTTTCCCGTTTCCTTGCCCATCTTCAAAGTTCCTGACTTTCGCCGGTTTCGGTTTGTTCTTAGTATTTTGCGAAGCAGGGGGAGTGGCAGAGCCCGCTCTGCTGTTGCGATCTCCCATTTTTCTGAAAAGAGAACACAATTAAAAGTGCGGCGCGTTTCCTACCCTATGCGCTCACCGGTGTTTAAGAGTTCCTGAACAAGTCCTCCAGTTCCTTGGGTCTTTTGAGTCTGGTCGGTAGCTACCCTTTTTCTAGCACTCTCCCTTTCAGCTAGGATGCTTTCACTGCAATCCCCCTCTCAGCTAGGAAGCAGTTCGTATTCTCCCTAATTTAGGAGAGTTATTCCTCCCTTTCACCGCGAGGGTTCATTTTTTAGAGATCCGACGGCCCAGGATTTCAATCCCCTCTCCAATTTCAGAGGTTACTGGACTTCAGTCGGATCCCATCCTCGTCGCCAATTTGTCGTGGAAAACGGAGTGAGCACTCAGACCCAGGAGGTTTGTCTTGGAAGTCTTTATTGAATCACGATATCATGGAGAGCCCAGCAACATACAACGGAGCTAGCCGGCACTCTGAGGAAGCATCACAGTACACACATATTTATAGTAAATGTTGTACATATCAAAGAGCTTGAAGGTGATAAGACTGTCTAACCTTCAATAATTAATTACATTAAGAATCATTGTCTTTGGCATGCAGCATACAATTAGTCTATTCTAATTTATGACTGTACAAGATATTGGGGGAAGCCCATCTGGTAATAAAAAAGTGAGAGAGAGAATAGATAACCATGCTTGACCTCATCTTTAGTGCTAGGGGGTGTACACTCTAGAGAACAGATGACCATTGCTTGATCCTGTCTCTTTGTGTTGGGGGCAGACATCCTAGCCTTGTCTCAAGGATTCTAGGAAGCTTGTTTATGATACTCCTTTTCTGCATTCCTGCTCAATTAGCTGGCAGTTGCAGTTGTGCCTGCTAGAACAAAAGAGGGAACTGTGCTGTAGTATTCCACTATGGTTTTAACTGTTTAACCCTTAGTTGTCCTGTAGATGTATTTCATTCTTCCACGGTTCCAAATTGTTAAGGAGGAAGTGTTGAATAAATTGTCAGTACTTAAAATGACAAGGCACCGGGACCGGATGAGTTGCATCCAAGGGTGTTGACGGAAATGAGAGTAAAAATTGCTACGACACAAGCCGTAATCTTTCAGTCATATCTGGACCCAGGAGTCAGTCGCGAGGGCTGGAGAATTGCAATCTTTATGCCTTTGTTGAAAATAAAAGGTAGCAGGGATAAACACAGCAGTTACAGGTCACTCAGTTTACGTAAGGGGTGGGCAAGATTGTGGAAACAATTATTTGGGACATAATAAATAATTAGTAGTCACATGGAAATACATGGGTTGTTAAGGAGGAGGTGGCATGAATTTCAAAAGCGGAATTCGTGTTTAACTAGCTTCGTGAAGTTTTTTGAAGAGGTAACAGAAAAGGTCGATGCAGGTAATGTTCATTGTGTGGTGTACATGGAATTTGAAAAGGCATTTGACACATTGCCACACCACCGACTTGTGAGAAATGTTATGGTTCATGGAATAAAAGGGACAGTAGCAACGTGGATGCAAAATTGGACGAAAATTAGGTTTCAGAGAATAATGGTCAATGGATGTTTTTCGGGCTGGAGGAAGGCTTGCAGTGAAATT
Source organism: Cetorhinus maximus (assembly GCF_964194155.1). Lineage (NCBI taxonomy): Eukaryota > Metazoa > Chordata > Chondrichthyes > Lamniformes > Cetorhinidae > Cetorhinus > Cetorhinus maximus. Next base: position 4,713,304 of record NC_135913.1, read on the forward strand.
GCCCAGGGGACAGTATTGGGACATTTGCTTTTCCTGATATATACTAATGATCTAGACATTTTCAACGTTTGCGGACGATGCGATGTTTGGGAGTGTTGTGAACTCGAGGAGGACGGTGCTCATCTTCAAGAGGACATGGACATGTTGGTGGAATGGGCAAATAGCTGGCAGATGGAGTTAAGTATGGAGGAGTGTGTGGAGATGCATTTTGATAGAAGGAACTTGAAAATGTAAAATAAGGAGTTGAATTTGTAAGGGGGTGCAGGGGCAGAAAGACTTGTATGAGTTTGTGCATAGATCACTGAAGGTGGCAGGGCAGGTGGATAGAGCAGTTAATAAAGCATAAGTTGTCCTGGGCTTTATTAATAGGGGCAGAGAGGTTATGTTGAAGTTTTAAAAAATCCTCGTTAGACCTCAGCTGGAATATTGTGTACACTTCTGGGCACGATATTATAGGAAGGATGTGAACACATTAGAGAGATTGCAAGAGAGGTTTTCAAGCCTGGTCCAGGCATGAGACACTTCAGCTATGACGATTGGTCCCTGTTTGAAGTTATCTTTCTGCATCCCAATTCGATTTCATTTATCTTAATGTTGAAGGGCAATGATCCCAGTGCTGATTCTCCTAGAACACCACTTCCAACCTTCCACCAACCTGAGTAAACCTCTTTAACATCTATTGCGTGTTTTATGTTTTTGAAGCCAACTTGCTGTCCATTCTGCTGCTTCTCCCCGAAATCCACTTATTCTGAGATTATTCATTAGCCTGTGATGTTGTAATTTACTGAACGTCTTTAGAAAATCAAAGGGTTTGGCATCCATCGTTTTAATCCAATCTGCAATTTCTGATAGCTATTCAAAGAATTCAATAAAGACAGTCATATATGGTCTTTCTTTTGGAATATGCAGTGACTACTCTTTATTTTATTCTGTGTTCTAGCTGTTTTCTTTCGAATATATTCCTGATTCCAGTATTTTTAATATCATATTGTTCATGGTTTGTCTTTCGTTCTTTGTATATTTTCGACCTCCTATTTTAAATACATAAATAACATTAGTTGCAAATCAGTCCTATGATGATGTTCTGCTGATTATTAATCAGCAGCTATGAATGTCCGAACGATTTCCCTCTTATTTTTAAAAAAATAATAATGGATGTAATCTATCCAATCCAGATGATTTAGCGACTCTTTGATTAATTTCTGAAATATGTGCCTTAAATAAGCTGAAGTTTTCAGTTTGAAGTTATTCCCTATTATTGGGCAATTTAGTTCCTCCCATCAGGGATATCTTTGCCTCCTTCAAGCTCTGAAAGTTCATCCGCTGGTTCCTCAACGCCCGACAGTCCAACAACACGAGTGACCTCTTCCCTTTCTCGCATGGAGCTGTGCACCCGAAGTCAATTTCATTTTCTGTCCATGTCAGCCTATCTCTCACTCTTCTCCAAAGCTCAGTAAGGCCCGAAGTGCCCTTAAACAAACAATGGATGAGATTTTGCCTTGCAGACATCAGGAGGCCATTTCACGGACAGTTACTCTCCTTTATCTTCTTCTGGGGCATTCCGAGAACCAAATTGGAATGGAAACGTTCAGGTTTAACCACTCTCCATTCCAGCTGAACTGTGCTCTTCGTCAGCGGCTGTGATTTCGGAATGAGCACCTCGCAGGTATCGGACTTTTTTATTTATAAGCAAGTTTTGAGTTGGTTTGTTGAAAATTATTAACATCAAAAATGGCTTATTACCTCAGTGTTAACACAACATGGCTTTCTGACCAGGTTAGCTTATTACAGTTAACAGAGAATGAAGTTAACCTGCAATTGGTTGGTTTGCACTAAAATGTGACTCAGACTCAGTTGCAACCCCCTACCCCCTCCCCCCACCCCCACCCGTTATTTGATGCTAAATGCACGCACTTGCTGCCTGAGTCAGGCACGGAATATGGTGGATCAGTAATGTTCATTTTCCTTTCTCCCTCATTCCATTAATTTAATGATAATTGTGGTAAATTCCCAGGAAAAGTGTGCACTCTCCACATGGACCATTTGATAACTATTGGTCATGGCCCTGGCTTTACTACTCTTCACAATCTCTGAGGTTCTACAGTTTTGTATCACTTATTTTCGTTTTCCAGGTCGTTTACTGCTCATCACCCCTCTGTGTAGTGTTAACACTGTCCTTTGTTTCAGCTACCTGGCTGTTCTGTCTGGTTCAACATCGCTTTCTCATTTAATCAATTTGTGGCCATTTGTTGCCTGAAGTTAAAAATAAAGCATTGAGACGAGAAAGTTATTGATGTGATTCTAGCAACAACCTGCATTCTGTTCAGTTTCTTTTTTAAAACAAATAAAAAAAATCATCCCCTTCTACTTTGTGCATGAACCTGGAGAGATAATTGGAAAGGTACCGTAGTTCTTTTCACCAAAGCCACCCTATTATACAGAGCCAGGTTGGGTGGGGTTCGACTGATTAGAGATGGTTTTAACCCAATTGCTCCCACTCGCTTTAATTCCGTTGATCAACGCTGTGACAGTCAGACGCATGATTGCGGCCAGTCAAGTCCGTAAGCGATTCTCTCGCTTGATCTGAGGCGTCAGAGCAAGGGAGAGAAGCACAATGGCCGAGAGATGGAGAGCAGAAGGAAGTTTGCCACTTTTCTCTTCATCATATCCGGCAGCTTCACAGCTCTGCAGTTGGGGTATATTATAAATTTCTTATATTATAACAATACAGGAACAGATCCCAGGGATGACACCGATTCTGAATATATGTTTTCGCATGTTGGATGCATGTTTAATAATTAAAGTTGTTGCAAAAATACAAGCCCAGAGGGCAGGTCAAGAATGGGGTGAAATATTCGGTTACATCAATTATTCAATTAATTAATAATCAAAACAGAACAGCCCACACGTGGCACCCAGTGTTTCCAGTCCATGAATGGAATATGTATCCTCAATCTCCCAACAGACATACGACACAGAGTCATTGAACATCTGGAAGAGCCGCACTAACACTTTAACTCCAATGGTTGCATTCTCAGCCAATCAGGCAGCTCCAGCCGTTCACTGAGCGCTGCCTCAGCCAGTCGGAGAGATTTTGCCAGTCGCTGACAGTCACTTAGCCAATGAGGGTGCTCCAAGTTAAGATGCCTGACCGCCTCCTCAGCCAATCGGGAAATTATAACCTTTGACTCAAAGCGACCCGATATCTGCATGACTCGTCATGCAATCAAGGAGGACCGTCGGTGACTGAAGAATCAGAAATTAATACCCGATGAGACAGGTTAACTTCAAAAAATCAGGAAGATTTGAGCAGAAACTGAAAAACTCCTCAGCCAAGTCTATGCCACATTGAAAGAGTCAGAAGCCACATGCTATCAGAGACCTTTACCCAATGACTCACTGAAATATTGGCAAATCGGGAATGTTCATCTGTGACTGACAGTCACGAGCTCAAGCCGATTATTGACAACCACTTCAGCCAATTTGCGAGCTCCACTCAGTTACTAGCAGTGGTTGCAGCCAATCGGGCATCGCAAGTTTTCTAACTCTGAGAGTCAACAAATCAGAGCTCTTGACTTGGACAGATAACTGATGAAACCAGGAGAAATTGACTAAATTGTGACCAACATCTATAAAAAAATAAACAAATAAGTAAACAACAAACAAACGATTAATTAAACAAGTAAATAAATAAACAAGCCAATATATAAGGAAACCTCTGTAGGGAACAATAAATAAACGAATAAAAAACAAAATATTAAATGAATAAATAAAAATTAGATTGAAAAGGAGGTAACGACAGAGAGGCAAGATCATGATCGGAATTCATTGAAGTCGATATTAAGTCCGGAAGGGTTTAACGTGCCTAATTGGAAGAGGTGCTGTTCCTCGAGTTTTTGTTGGACTTCACTGGAACATTGCAACCAGCCACGGATGGACAGATGGGCATGAAAACAAGTTGATGAATTGATCTGGCAAGCGGCAGGATGGTCTGGGTCATGCTTGCGGACTGAGTGAAGGTGTTCTGCAAAGGGGCCACTTAGTCTCCAGTTAGTCTCCCCAGTGTAGAGGAGACCGCATTGGGAGCAGTGAATACAGCAGACAACATTGAAGGAGGTGCTTGCGAAGCGGTGCTTCACTTGGAAGGAGTGTTCTGGCCCTTGGACCTTCTGTGATTGCATGGGAAGGTGCAAAGATGCCATGGGAAGGGAATGAGGTGTAGGGGGCGATGGAGAAGTGGATCAGCATGTGCCTATGGATTGATGGCGGGGGATGGTGGGATGAGCGGCAGATGCGTTTGTTGGTGGCATCATGCTGGATTCGATGGAAATGGTGGATAATGGCCCTGAGAATGTGGTGACTGGTGTGGTGAAAACTAAGGACAAGCGGGACCCTGTGACGGCTCTGGGAGCGAGTGGAAGGGGTGAGGGCAGAACTGCAGGAGATGGATCGGACACAGTTGATGGCCCTATCAACCACAGTATGTTCGGAGCAGTGACTCTATGTTCAAGCACAGGAGGGAAAATATGTCAGAATAGCTGTTTTGAGATGGTCGCATCATCTCAACAGATGCGATGGAGGTGGAGGAACTGAGAGGATGGGATAGGGCCCTACAGCAAGTTGCTTGCAATGAGCTCTGGTCAAGGTAGCTGTGGGCGTCGCTTGGACCGCAATGAACATTGCTGGAAAGTGTATAAGCAGAAATTGAGACAGAGATGTCAAGAAAGGGAAGGGAAGCGTTGGAGAGAGACTATGTGAATGCGAGAGAGGGGTGGAATTTGAAGGCAAAATCGATATTTTTATTTCCAATGTCCGGTGACATCTTTGTCAATCTCTGCTTAGCTCCCACCAATCGACACAGTGTAGGTTACACCACCTGCTGCATGCCCTGTTAAACAGCATAAAATCTATCACAGTTCTATTCTCTTTAGTCCAGAAGAAGTCACATGGACTTGAAATATTTACTGTTTCTCTCACCACAGATGCTGCAAGACCTGAGTTTCATCAGCACATTGTGCTTTTAGCTCCTTGCTCTTGTACTCTACGCAGCTATTAATAAAGCCTAAGGCAATGTATGTTTTAATAACCGCGCTCAAAACCTGTCCTAATACATTCAATGAATTAGGCACATATGCACACAGGTAGCCGTGCTGCTGCACCCCCTTCAGAGTTGCTGCTTTAGTTAATTTTGACTCTCCATGTTGTTTCACCAAAAATGATTGCTTCCCATTTCTCTGCATTGAACTTACTCTGTCATCTCTGCGACCAGTTCAGAAGCTTGTCCATGGCATTTTGTAGTTTTACACTATACTCCTTGCAATTCACCTAAAATCATAATGATTCTAAGGGTTCCTAACACTAACCCAGGGGGACCTTCACTACAATTCTGCATTTAGCCCGAATAAAAGCATTGACCACTACTCGTTGTTTCCTATCACTCAGCCAATTCCATATCCATGCTGTTTCTTTCCATTTTCTTCCATGAAGCATAACTTTGCTCATTGTCTGTTCTGTTTATTACTGCATTAGATGCCTTTTGGACTTCCAGGTACACCATATCAGCACCACTGTCCGCATCAACCCTCCTCTGTTACAGCCTCCAAGAAGCCTGACCCAAATAGGCCGCCATTAGCTGAGCTTATTTTGCACACCTTTTTGAGCAAGAGTGAAAGAAATCGGAGTCTATAATAAATAGTTTATTTCTTACTAATATGGAACCTTTATAGGGTTTTCCAAAATAAACATTGATTATTTCCCTGGTAGTAGGATTTCTAAGCTAATTGACCTCGAAGCAGTCTTAGTTCAGGCGGCCATGTTGATATTCATAAGCTGGCAGGATAGCACTTAGTGCACAACCTTATATATGCAATTGTTTTTAAGAAAAGACCAGAATATGATTCTCAAAAGGTGTAAAGTAAAAGGCTAATCCCTTGTGGGATGACGAACATTGGAGGGGTAGTAACTACCCTGCCAATTTGGATACCTGTCCTTTGCCCATTGTAAGAATCGTTAGATAAATGAGTTAGGTAAGGCAACAGCCCCAAGAAAAAAATATATAATAATATCAACAAGGGCTCCGGCACAGGAAGGCCAGGTCATATACTGTTGGCGTCTTGGTGAGGAATGCTGCCGAGTTGCCAGTGATATGGCATGATCGTTGGGCAGCTGCCTTCTTCAGATGGAAGTTGGAACAATGCAGGAGGAGAAGGAGGACAGAAGAAAACGTTTCCTAACGCTTCAACTGGATCATAAACTACAGATATCAACAAACCCTCACCTGTTTATCCATCGGGATAAGTAAACTGCTCTCCACTGTTACGGGTCGGTTCTTTATTTTCTGTTCAATTAGTTAACGTCATCTTTTTTTGCTTCTTAATAAATTCAACAAACTATCTTAAAACTGCATATGACTGGGCGACTGCTTCGTGAGGTGCCTGAGGCCTCGAATCCCAAAATCTTACAAGCTGTAACATTCACAATTTTTCAGCCCTCTGGCACCACCCAGCAGCCTAAGGAGAGAGGAAATGTAATGGCCAGTGCCCCTGCTATCTCCACTCCCACGTCCCTCAGTTTCCATGATGCACCTCATCTGGTCCTGGTGCCTCATCGACCTTAAATCCAGGCAGACTTTAAAATTCTGTTCCATATCAATTTTGAACCCTAGTCAGAATGGGTTGGGCATTATCTTCTTCCGTGGTAAAGACAAATGGAAAATGTTTGTTCATCACCTCAGCTGTGTCCTCTTCATTGTCGCAATAGTCGATTACACCCCCAACTTACTTACGGGCATATTTCACTTTTAAGGAAGACATCTTCTTTTTGGTAGACATATAAGCAAATGTTGGCCGAAAATGAAAATTAACCATTTCCTGTAAAATTCCTATGTGGATTATATTTGACCAACTAGTCCAAAGAGAACATGGAATGTTGCACCTAAAAAGGTTTCCAGGTCTACTTCAGACAGAGAGAATTGCATGGAAGAGGTGCAATGCAAACTTCTGAAACTTAATGCCCTGTGGTTGTGGAGATAATGGAGATTAAGTATGACATCTCAGCAGAAACTAACTCCTTTGAACTATATCTCAGAATGTGGAAATGTTCTTAGTTGAAAGAAATTGGGCTCTGAGTAAAAGGCGTGTTTGTTTGTTTTTCCCCCTTCCAGAAATAAGCAAGGTCAAAGGTTAAAAAGCTAGCTGCAGGCGTTATCTATGTGTTACAGTTCGGCAATGCCAGTGTATGATATTGAGAGTGACAACAGAAGGAATTGCACTAGACACCCCATTGCAGCTTGCAGGCAAATGCGTTATCCTCTCTCTCTCTCTCTTTTTCTCTCTCTCTCTCTCTCTCTATCCCTCTATCAATGTTGCGGGAGGCATGTCAGCAAAGCCACAATCAAAAAAATAAATAGGACATCTTCCTCAGGGAACCTGAAGAACCAGGTGTATACAACCGAACTGCTACAATGCCAAAGTCAGCTCTACCGGTAACAAATACTTTAACGGCACAACGCGTTGTCTTCTACAACTCACGGAAAAGCCAATGACAGATTTGTATATCTGTTTAAATCCTCATTTTCTGAACTCGGCTTCTCATGCCTGGCCTGTATGACTATGTGTTGGGTTTGTAGTATTATTTTTCTCGGGTTTTTAGTAACTAATAAAATTACTGTTTCTTTGACTCAACAAAGCCTGGTTCAATTGTCTCCTTCTAAGACCTAAAGGCATTTGAACTGGGGAAAAAGTATCGACGAGGGAAAATATCTCTTTGAAATTAACCTTGTTCCGACAAACGAAGGGGGATTAAATAAAAACAGGAGCCAGCTCTTTCCTCCTCACTGGGGAACATGTCAAAATGGGGGTCTATTCGGGAAATTACCAATTTGGCTATCTCGTCCGATATCATGGCAATTTGGGGGGCCTCGCCCAGGGACCTGTCGTAACAAATTGGGGGATGGATATTGGAATAGTTCCCACAGACGAAATAAAAGAATTTCAAAAGCTTCAAAAAAGTTAATGCTAAGCCTGTACTACAAAAGTTTAGAAGTGTCCACATTTGACGTCAATGTTTTTTTTTTACCAATGGAAGAGTCGTTTGTTATGTAAGATTTAATGGTTCTGTCTCTTGTACGTTAAAAGTGCTATTGGCGAATTTAAGATCAGAATTTCGCCCGAAAGCCAGAAAAACTGAAAATTTAAAAGGGTGGTCAATGATCGGCAAGTGGAAATTGCTAACGATGAAACTGACAGAGTTGTGGTAGAGAGGCTAAAATTGAAGTGGCTGAAATTAGAGTTTTAGTAAGGAGGAATGGAAAGGGAAAGGGACAGTGAGAAAGAAAAAAAGGAAAGGGAAAATGAGAGAATGATTTCCTAAGAGATGAGAAAGAGAGACAGGAAAGAGAATGCGAAACTGAGGAAACTTTGCAAAGAAGACTACATGAAAATAAAAAGGAAGATAAAGGCAACTGAGGCCGGGAAACGGAAAACAGTCCTGCAAAGACGGTAACAATCATTGAGTCAAAATAAGCTGAAAGGGCTGGAGGAAGCCAACCAAGATCTCTAGGAATTCAAGGATGGTTTCTTGGCGTTAAATGGAACATTAGAGGCTGTAGGGATTGGAGTAGCTGGACACGGGCTATTAGCAAGCGAAAAGGCACTGTACACGCATCCACAGTCTGCAGAGAGGCAGAGAGCTGGAGAGTGCTCATGGGCCCAAATGAAGGCGATAGAATCATTGAGGATCGGAGCAGTTAAACAGTTTCTTGAATTTTAAAATGCCAAGGTTAGGTCTCTAAAGTTAACAAGGGCCCAGTAGAGACCGGTGGGAACTAAACCAGGCAGAGGGAGTGACCTGAAAATTCAGAGGGTAGATATATTTGTTGCAGAACTAGCAGGCACCAGGGAGTTCCAACGCAAGTAAGGAAACAGTGAGAGAGGTGCCACGAACGGCTGCAGAGCCAGTAGAAACTAAAAGAGCTAAAGACAGGCCTGCGGACGAACAAAGAAACGAGTTCGAACCAGAGAAAGTTAAGAGGACAGAAGCTAGTGAAGCATTAAGAAGGGTAAAAAATGATAAGAATAGGGCATCGATCCTTTTGGTAGGCAACTTCATGACAGACTTAAAAGCAGGTGGTTCCCAAACAGAAAGGCATGTAGTGAGGGTGTTGCCTTAACCAGCTGAAGAGACACAAGGCAGTACATCAGGAGCCGAACAACAACTTGGAGGCGGTTATGTTCCAGGAGACGTGAACCAGTTAAGGGAATGCAAATTACCAAGACAATAAAGGGTGCTATTGGAACAACGTTCAGTTTGATTGATAGTTTGCTAGCAGCTTTAGGTGGGCTCGAGAGCGTATCCAAACAGAGAAACTGGTAATGAGGTAGCTGCCTCAGGCAGTCAAAGGTCCACATGGCAGAGTAGTAAAAGCTAACAAGCCCTATGTGAGCCGGCCTGTCCCGGAGAAAAATGGACCGAATAAGGAGCGGTCATCCCTACAGTAACCACACAGGGGAAGTTATAACATCGTGAGCAAGACCACGCTTGACAGCACCCAAAAAGCAGAGGAAGGGTTGCCGTTAAACCACAGGAATCGAAAACAGCTGGGCAGTACTCTGTTGAGGAGCCAAGAGGAAGAAAGAAGGCTGGGATGGGAGTGGCAAACCTTGGAGATGATGCTGACAACGAGGGGCTGGTAAAATTATGCACGATGTAAATTAGCAGGTGCACGGAAATTCGCCAGACCGGGCCAGCAATCCTAAAAATAATTATGCCAATGCCTAGGTGGGATAAGCAGCAAGTTTGTCGAGCCCAAACCGTTGATCTGACTTTAGATGGAGAACAGGAAGTATCCTAGGGAGATATGCATATGATGAGGGGGAGGCCACTCATAGTTGATGGAATGCATGGAAATGCAGCTAGTGCCTACCCACCCCCCACCCCCAGCACACACACACCTCCACCACCACCAGCCCCCCCATCCCTCTTTCCCCACCACCCCCCCCCCCTCCCCCCACCACCTCTCCCCACCCCACACCACTCCGGTGTATATAAAGGCAGTAAAACTCCTGAGCATGAGAGTCAGATTTGGGAAAGAACCCTTCTAAAGCCAAAATAGGAATGGCAAAGGGTCTACCCTAAGGTAGGAAAATCGTGTGCGAATCACATGCAGAATGGCAGGCAAGACCCATGCAGAGGTGAGCCCTGATAAACCAGATGGAACAAAACAATCTTTAAGCCTCAAACATGATTGTCTTGTTGATAAAGTCACTAAAACTGAAGTACTGGAATCAGAATCCCTATAAGGGTGGACGTCAGAGCACGACTCACTCACCTCCTGGCAATTAGACAGGTAAAAGTGCCTCGTGTCCAGCCAGTAAAGCCATGGCTTACAGAGGCAGGTAAAAAGTTCTCCCTGACAAGAACAGCTCAGCAGAGCAGCATAGTGACAGCCTCTGTGAAAGACAGCATGAGGCCTGTGACAGAGAATCACCCAATTAAAGCCCACCGGTTTTAAACATTTCAAATTAGTTCGCAGATACCAAGTGCGAGATCCTTTGAAACTAATCAGAGAGATGCTTTTAGAAAAAAAATATAAAAAAAACATTAAAAATAGGAACAAGAGTAGACCATTCTGCCTCTCGAGCCTGCTCCGCCATTCAAAAAGATCATGGTTGATCTCCTTCTGCTTCGATGTCCACATTCCGATCTAACCCTTTGACTCCCTTGCATAAAAATAATCTATCTAATTCTGTCTTAATAATATTCAAAGACGCCGTCTCTGCCAACGTCTGAGGCAGATAATTCCAAAATCGCACAACCCTACAAGAGGAAAAAAATATTCTCCTAATCTCTGTCTTAAAACGGCGACCCCTAATTTTAAAACGGATCCCCATCATTCTTGACTCATCCGCAAGAGGAAACATGCTTTCAGCGTCTACCTTGTCAATACCGTTCAGGATTTTGTATACTTCAATCAAATCACCCCTCAGTCTTCTGAACTCCAGTGAAAACAAGCCCAGTCTGCACAACCTTTTCTCGCAAGACAACCCCTTCATTCCAGGTATCAATCCAGTAACAAAAACAAAAATAGCTGGAAAAACTCAGCAGGTCTGTCAGCATCCGCGGAGAGGAACACAGTTAACGTTTCGAGTCCGTATGACTCCTCATCACAACTAAGGAAACATAGAAATGAGGTGAAATATAAGCTGTTTGAGGGGGGTGGGACAGGGAGAGATGGATCCAGGGCCAGTTATAGATGGAGGCAAAGAAGAGATGTCATAGACAAAAGGACAGGTGTTGACGGTAGTGACATTAGTTAAGGTGCGAATGGTGACATTAAGGGTAGGAAGCAGGATGAGCAAGTGTCAGATGGCCCTAGAGGGGGTAGGGCGCGGGGAAGGGATAGAAAAAGGTTAAAAGGTGGAGATGATCAAATGGATGGAAATAAATTTTAAAATAATAGAAAGAGGTGGGAAAAGAAAAATATATTTGAAAAATAAAACAATATATTAGAGAAAAGGGGGGTCGGAACACGGGTGGGGATGGAGGAGGGAGTGCATGATCTGACGTTGTTGAACTCAATGTTAAGCCAGAAAGGCTGTAAAGTGCCTAATCGGAAGATAAGGTGCTGTTCAATCGATCCAGTAAACCTACTTTGCACCGCCTCCAATGCATTTACATCCTTCATTAAAGAAGGACACCAAAACAACACACAGAATTCAAGGTGTGGTCTCACTAATCCATTGCATAACTGAAGCATAACATCCTTATTTTTATCACACAAAATCAAAAAAGCTGGAAAAACTCAGCAGGTCTGAAAGCATCTGCGGAGAGGAATACAGTTAACGTTTCGAGTCCGTGTGACTCTTCATCAGAGCTCAGTAAAGTATAAATGAGGTGAAATTTAAGCTGGTTGAGGGGGGTGGGACAGGTAGAGCTGGATAGAGGGCCAGTGATAGGTGGATTATTTTTATGTTCAATCCCTCTCGTAACAAAGTATAGCATTTCATTAGCCTTCTTAGTTATTTGCTGTACCTGCATACTAACGTTTTTTGACTCATGTACCAGTACACCTATATACCCTCTGCACTTCAGAATTATGCAGCTGATCCTTAGTTAAATAATACTCGGCTTTTCGCACTTCCTGCCAAAATGAAAAACTTTACATTTTCACACTTCAAACTCCATTTGCCATATATTTTGCCCGCTCACTCAACCTACCAATATCCATCTGCAACATCCTCATGCCCTCTGCACAGCACACTTTCCTGCCTATCTTTGCGTCATCTGCAGATTTAACGGCCATATCTTCACTCCCTTCATTTAAGTTAGTGGTGTAAATCATAAAACGTTGATGCCCCAGTACAGACCACTGTGGGATTCCACTTGTCACATCCTGCCAATCATAAAAGCTCCCATTTATGCATGCTCTCTGCTTTGTGCCAGATAGCAAATATTCTATCCATGCTAATATGTTTCCCACAACACCAAGTGCTTTTATTTTCCGTAATAATCTTTGATGTTAAACCTTATCAGACGCCTTCGGGAAATCCAAGTATAAACCAAGTAGCGTCAAAAGGCTCCCCTTTATCCAATGCGCATGTTACTCCTTCAAAAGACTGGTTAAACATGAACTTCCTTTCATAAAGCAGTGCTGTCTCTTCCCGATTGACTTGAGCTCTTCTACGAGAACAGGGATAATCTCCTTAATGATTGAATCTAATACCTTCCTCACGACAAACGTCAAGCTAATTCGCCTATCGTTTCCTGTCTTCTGCCTCCACCCCTTCTTGAATAGAGGGGTTATATTTGCTGCTTTCCAACCTGACTGAACAATTCCAGAATGTAGCAAATTTTGGAAATTAACACCAGCGTATCATTAGCCACCTCATTTAAGACCCAAGAAGTCCATCGGGACCTGGTGACTTGCCGCCTGTAGTCCCATCAATTTGCTTAGTAAGTTTCCCCTAGTGATGTCAATTTCACCAAGTTCCTTTCTCCCGTTCACCCCTTGATTTGCAGCTATCACTGGCACATTTGTTGTATCCTCTAAAGTGAACACAGAAGCAAAATATTTGTTACCTTTTTCTGCCATTTCTTTATTACCTACTATTAACTCCCGACTGACGCTCTTTAGAGGACGAAAACCCACTTTAATTACCCTTTTCCTTTTTAACTACCTCTACATCTCTTGCTATCCGTTTTTACATTTACAGCTAGCTTCCTCTCATACTCTGATTTCTTTCTCCTGGTTGATATTTTCGTCATTTTCTGCCGTTCTGTCCAATCACCTGTCCTGCCACTTATCTTTGCGGAGTTGTGTATTTTTTTCTTCCCCAAAGTTTGTTGCTTTCCTTAACATCTTTAGTTAACCATAGTTGTTGGGTCTGCCCCTTAGAATTTTTCTTTATAGCAGGAATTTACTTATTCTGAATACTCTGAAATATCCATTTAACTATCTGCCACTGCTTCTCGATTGATCTAACCTCTAGTCTATATTCCCAGTTCACTTCAGCTAACTTAGCCTTCATACCAACACAGTTGCCCTTATTAAAATTTAAGATAATCTTCTCCCTTTCAAACTGGATGTGAAATGCAATCATATTATAGTCGCTGATACCAAGGAGTGCCTTTACTCTGAGGTCATTAATTAACCCTATCACGTTACATAATACCAAGTCTAATATAACCTCCTCTCTAGTTGTTTCCAGAACAAGCTCCTCCAAGAAACTACTTCGAAAGCATTCTAAGAAATCCTCATCCAATCTTCTTCCAATCTGATTTTTCCAGTTTATGTGCAGGTTGAACTCACCCATGATTATTCCCGTCCCTTTATCACAAGCACACAATATTTGCTCTTGAATAACTCGTCCTACGCTGTGGCTACTACAGTTAGGAAGCATGTAGAACACTCACACTAATGAAGTTTCCTTCCTACTATTCCTCACCTCCACCCCAACTAATTAAACACTCTGAACTCCTGAACCAAGGTGATCACGAAATATTGCACCAATTCCCTCTTTGGTTAGCGGTGCTACCACTCCACCTTGACTTAGCTTACTATTCTTCTTGAATTTCATGCACCCTTCAATTATAATCTTTGTCGCCCTGCAGCCGTGCCTTCGTAATTACTGTCAGGTCACTTCAATTTGTCTCAATGTGGGTCATCAATTCATTTACTTTGTTATGAATGCTACGCGCATTCAGATAGAGAGCTATCAGTTTTGTCTTTTTGTTAGCTTTGTAACATCCAGTCTTGACTGTTGACATATTCTTAATTTTTTCCCTCGTTCCCTTCCTGCCATTATCTGACCTTCATTTCTCATAATACTATTTACTCTGCTCTCTTGATTCAACACCTTGAAATACTAGCTGCACCCAAACATGATCCCTTACCCCTCTTATATACTTTACAGCCCTCTCCTTCCCTAGATGTGTGATTGGCGAGAACAATCGCCCAGCATGGTTCACTTGTACAACTTCATAATGGTAAAGCCCCTACTTTCCCCAGATCTAGATATCTCTAAGTTAGACTACATGATCGTGTTCGGGAGCATCTTATGAGAGTCTCTAAGTTGCCTAAGGACACTTAAAATGCTCCCAGTGCAGTTTCGCTGTTGTTAGCAATCTGGAGGCTAGCTGTCGGGCAAAATATCCAAACCTCATTTATGATACGTAACCCAGCATCACAGAAAGGGACGAATTAGGGTCACTGACCAGGGACGACTATATGATAAAGCAACATTGAAAGGGTGTTGCCATGTTAACCTGTAAATGTGTGTACCGTGTGTGGAAAGAGTTCAAACAGACGATAAGTTTATTCCGTTGAAGTTTGTTTCTCTAAACGTACCATCTAAAGTTCATCCACATTGCCAGGAAATCAAATGTGATCGCAGACGCCCTGTCCAGGCCTTAAAAAGGCCTGGTTAAAACCGAAGAGATAATATGGGTCAAGACCAGGAGAATAAATACATGTGAGAGTGTGGTTGTTGTTTTATATATTTTCCCCCTTTGTAATGAAATGAAAATGAACCATATTTCATTTGTTGTGTTGGTTACGTGTCATGAAAGTGGATTACAGCCTCTAATTACTTCTTTGCATATGGAAATTATAAGGAGACGTGTTATATTTAAAATACAATAACTGGAACCCCAAAGGGTGTCTGAGAATGTAATGTAACCACTTACCGGAAAATTAATATGTATAGTTGACCGACTAGTCCAGAGAGAACATGGAATGTCGCACCTGCAAATGTCTCAAGGCAGAGTTACTTGAAAGGAACAGGTGAAACGAAAAAGACCGATCTTGAATCTCCTGTGTATGTGGAATAAATTGAAACTATTGCTTCATCTCAGCAGACATGCATAACCAATCTCCTGTTGAGTTATATCTCAGAAAATGAAAACGATCTGAGTTGAAAGAAAGCGGACTTTGGGCGAAAGACGTGTTTGTTTTTATTTTCACTTCCAGGAAAACACAAGGATGGGTTAAAAACCAGCTGCAGACCTGATCTGTGTGTTCTAGTTCTGGTGTGCTAGTGTGCGCTAGTGAAAGTCACAGCAACAGATGGCCGACTAGGCACCGATTTTCACCTTGTAGACAAAGGTTCTTTCCTCCCTTAATGTTGCTGGAGGCTTGTCAGCAAATGCAAAATCAAAAAGGAAACTGGACACCCGAGTCAGCTAGCTTGTGGAACCAAGTGTCTCCAAACCAACTGTTAAACTGTCGAAGTCAGCTCAACCGGAATCACCCAATTTAAAAGCCACAATGATTCACCGTTTACTCCTCCCACACAAGCCAAAGACTGATCCGTATACCTTTTGTAACTTTAATTTTGGAATCAACTTCTCACTTCTGAGCTGTGTTGTGCGTTGCGTTTTCATTACTTTTTTCTCGAGTTTTATTGGGTACTTGATTGAAGTATATGAGATCCTGAATAGTCTGGATAAGTTGGACATGGGAAGTGTTATTCCCTTTCTTGGTGAGTCTCGAACTAGGGGGCACAGTTTTAAAATTAGGTGTCGCTCTTTTATTATAGTGATGAGTTTTTTTGGTCGCTCAAGAGGCTTGAGCGACATGAGGGCTCTCCAGCTGAGAAGGCGTTGGAGGCAGCGGAGGGGTGAGGGAAGTGCTGTGGTTGTCATTTAATATCTTGAAGGCAGAGGGAGGTAGATTCTTGTTAGGCAAGGGAGTCAATGTTTATCAGGGTAAATGGGAAAGTGGGATTCAAAACACAAACAGATCATGCCCTTACTCAATGGGGGGAACAATCATGAAGGACCTATTAGCGTACTTTTGATCCTATGTCATATGTACATATGTTCATATATTCTTGGTATTAGATTGGCTTGATACGCTTCTAAACCAATTGCGCCCATTCATTTTCGTTCTGTTTCTCAACACTCTTATAGTCGTAAACATGTTAGTCTCCAGCCGAATCCGTAAAGGGCTGAGGGGTCAGCACAAGTGAGAGAATAGCAGTGATCCAGAGGCGGAGAGCAGAAGGAAGTCTTCGATTTTACTCTTGAGCAGAGCCGGCAACTTTATAAATCTGGGTTTTCTGTGTGTTATAGATTTCTTACATGATAGCATGACAGGAACAAATACCATGTATCACCTAGGTTTTTTATACATCTTTTTTTTTCAAGTCGGATTTATGTTGCTGAGCTTAAGTTTGTGCACAAACACATTTAATTATTCCTCAACTCAGTCCAAATTCATAGAGCAATTGCAGAGAGCGTTGAAATGTACAGTTGTAGCAATTTTTAAATTAATTAATAAACATACATACTGAGGGCATCTCAGCAGCAAGGCAGAGTGTTTCCTGTCCTTGAATGAAATGTTTTAGCCTAGAGTTTCATCAACAGAATCGTTGTGATGTGAAAATCCAACCAGTGGTGGTGATGCGTCAGTATTAGACCAACATTGTGCTAAGGATGCGGCACTATCTCTGATTTCAGATGATGAGACACATGCGATAGATACCACAGATATGGGGGAAGAGGTGTCCATTGGAGTACTGGAAGGGAAGAGGCAGAAGGAGTAAAGCAAACGCTAACGAGCTGTGACAGGCAAGGAGTGGCAGAGGGCTGGAACTTCTGGCAGTGAACTGACCAGAAGAGTCCCACATGCCAAATAGCAGTGGACAAAGGGCATGAGGAACGAATGTAAAGGGCGAGGGAGAAGAGTCAGAGCAGGATACGAGGCAGACACAGTATCTCCTCCAATTGTTCGATTTTCATTATCGAAGATTGGCTCATAATAAACTTCACACAATAAGAAAATTAATGGAATAATGCACTGTACATAATAAATGCTTTATATAATAATACATTACGAGGGGACAATGCTGAAAATGCTGGAAATCATTTTTGTGTGAATTGTTTCTAATTTTATGTATTTTTTTAAATTTTTCCAGACACTTGGCTAAGCCTGCCGTACTTTTATTCCACTAGCCAGGTTCCTAGCACCTCCTTCTGTGTCGCCCTATCTCTCTCTACCGCTCTCAATGCCCCGCTCTCGCACTATTCTTTTTTCTTTCTTTCTCTCTCTCTATTACTCCCTTTCCCTCCCTCTCTCTCTCCGTCTCACACACAAACACTCCGAGTCACATAATATTGGTGGCTACACGGATGGACTTGATCAAGTCCATTTCTTGTCCCCATGTTAATTACATTTACCATGGGAAATTCACAACAGAAAACGTATTCACACAGCAAACAAAATAGGAAAAACATAGTTACAGAATTAAATAAATGCTATGTCTTAACACCTCAGTTTGTCCCTGCGTGTGTCAGTATTTCTGAGTTCCTGCGTGTGCATCAGTGAGTTTATGAGTGTGTGTGCGCACATGGGATTCTGAGCATGTGTGTTTGTGTGTGTGTGTTTGTGTGTGTGTCAGCGTGTACATCTAAGTCTCTGTCTCTATTCCCTCCACCTTCAATTCACCCCTCCAAGCCTGCCATCGCCTGCCTGTCCCCCAACAAGCCTTTGTCTCTTTGTCACTGCCTGGGTATGTTCCTGTGCCTATGTGGAATCTTCTGCCCAACCGCCATCATGGTAAGAGTCCGGGGAAGGCAATTAATGAGGTGAGAGAATGGGAGGTGGAAAGCCGTCTAACTGCCCTTGGCCAACCCAAATAAGTCCGGGCGGGAAATTCTTAATATTTGTAAGTGTGTGCGTACGTGCGCGTGTGTCAGTATATATGTGTGTGCGTCTGTCTGTGTGTGTGCCAATATTTGTCTGCCTTCTGCGCGTGCGTGTGTTTGTGTCTGTCTGCACGTGTGTGTGCGTGTAGGCGTGTTTGTGTGCCTGCATGCGAGTTTGCGTACGCGCATGCGTGAATGCGTGTGTGCATGTGAGTGTGTGTGCATTTGTGTGTATCTATTTATGTGTGCCTATGTGTGTGCGTGTGCCTGCATGCCTCTGTGCGTGCGTAAATGTGTGCATGCATGCATGTATCTGTGTCTGTAGGTGTGTGTATGCGTTTGCGTGCGTTTGTCTGCCAGTGTCTGTATGGGTGGAATTTCATGGAATCCACAAGAGTGGGAAAAGTCTCATGAAGTGTGAATAAATAAGTCAGAATATGAATTATCGATTTCCCAAAGGCGTGTTGCAATGCTGATGAAGAATCTGGAATGTCGAAATTTACACCGACCTGTGGCAGGCTTCCACATGTAATATATTTGTATGACATGTATACCATTTCTATGACATGTATACCCATGAGCAAGGAACAGTTTTCACTTCAGTCACGCATGAAAGATACAGTGCACAGTACTCCGGGCGTGTTACCACCAGAGTCCTTAACAATATGAGTAAGGTTTTTCTTATATTCTCCTATCCCCAAATGGCCAACAAACAACTTGTTTTCCTAATTGCTGGCTGTTGTTTTCTAAATTGCTAACATGTTGTGCTTTCTGTACGAGGATACACAATTCTCTACGAACTCCAGTATTCAGTTTTTAACCTGTTCTCCTCACTCAAGTGAATAGTTAAGCAATGTTAGGTGTCCAATTCCGTTTTACACTTAGTTACCACCGAATTCGCAGCCGCATATAAATTTGCTACCGCTGGTGTGCGCTCCTCACAATTTAGTTAGTCCATAATTTTGGACAGCTGAAAAGACTGGTGTTATGACGTGGCAGATGATGTGTACCAGGCGGACAAAATCCACGGTGGAAACTTGGTCGATATGATCGCAGTTTTTCAAGTTGCATTTATTCTATTCTGAATTCATGAGTAATAAGTCCACGAAGCCAATTAGAGATTTTTAAACTTAAATTAAAACATTTCTTAACAACATATATAAACGAATTCAAACACATGTATTGGGCTAGAATTACTACTATAATAACTCCTAAAATTCCGAATTAAATTAATCATAGTTACACTCCCTTTAAGGCAATGGTCCGAAATAGTTTCTACATTTAAAGCAGAAGCAACAAGTTAACACAACACATTGGAGAGTGGAATTCCGAATGACTTTTCTCCAGCTTCAGCTTTGTTAAAAATCAAACTTATGCACAAATGCTGGAGGCGTCATTAAGGCTTTTCACACACTCCTATCTTACAGGAACTTCTGACACATCGCCTTTCAATCTCATTTATTTATGTTTCTCTCTTTTTTAATATGTAAATTCTATTGCCAAGTGTCTTAGAAACTACCTTCACCACAATTTAAAGTACTTCATGATGACAATATTGCCAGTAACCATTGGGAAATATGAATGCATTCGTTAACCTTGGTTATCCCGCTAGTCTTAAACAGAGTGAGGTCCCGTTGAAACCCTAATGTCCCATCGTTTAACTAGAAATGCAACTTTCCTTCATTGCTAACGTGCTAAGCTAGTATTCGTGTTTGCTCATTAGCATGTTAAGCAGCTGCCTTCATTCGAAGATCTAAATTTTCAGTCTATTTTAGTACAAATGAAATTAAATCACACAGAGATATTCTGAACTACACTTACCCCATAATTCGAATTCGCAATTAAACAGAAAAATATGAAAATTGTTACACTTTCATGACACATCCGTGTATATAGAAAAATGAATCATCATAATTTGAAAAAAGGCGGCGCCATTTTCTTAACCCAACCTTTACTATCTACTATACATGATAATACACCAAAACTATTACATTGCTGGATGTATCGAACAGCATAACATCCTAATGCTTTGAATAAACAGACCTCGTTTCTGAACAGTGTCCAGGTTTTAAGTGTAAATATCCCTTTTAACTTTGAACTCCTGACAATGCATCTACAATTAGGCTTTTTCGTTCATTCATATGTATAATCTGTAAGTTAAATGGTTGCTGTAAGAAACTCCACCTGAACAGCCTTGAACTTCGGTCTCGAAATCTTAACAGACATTTTGAGGGATTGTGGCCTGCATAAAAAGTTGTTTCTGACGAATTGTTTACAACATATCCCTCGAAATGCTGCAATGCAAAAACAAACTCAGAGTCTGATTTTCGATCGTTCATTTTCTTTTTCCATTTTATATTCAACTTTTGTCAAAAATACCCTACCGGTGTCTCAACTCCACTTTCGATTTTTTTTTCTGCAACAGTACAGCAACAATGCCTACATCACTCACGTCAATGGCTAACTTAAATTGTTTGGCATAATTGTGTCCTACCAAATCTGGTATTGTAGTCAGCACAGCTTTTAAACTGTCACCCGCGTTCTGTCACTCCTGTGCCCATTGAAACTTCCTGTTCATTTTTAAAATAGATCAGTCGTTGGAGTGACCACATTGTTAAATTTTGGTACAAATTTCTGGTACAACATCTCATACCCAGAAATCTCAAAACATGTTTTCTATATTTTTTTGTAGGCACAGGGAAATCCACGATTGCTTTGACTTTCACAAATCACCGAGTCACCATTCCATTTCCAATGATAAGTAACTTGCGCAGTGGCAAATTAACTTGTAGCCAATTTCATCAACTAATTAGCTTTTTTTCAGTCATTTAAACAATTATTGCAGATGATATTAATGCTCTTCCCACATTTGCCTGGAAACTATCAAATCATCCGCATAAAAAGCACAATTGTTCAGCCCTGAAATTACTTTGTTTTTTAGACTTTGATAAGTTGATTGTGCATTTTTCACGTCAAATGCATAACTTTAAACAGACATAGTCCATGATTGGCGCAAACAACCATATCTGCTTTGCTCTCACCGATAACGGTACTTGCCAATATCCTTTCAGCAAGCAAATCTTTGTGCTAAACTGTGATGCACCACTTTCTCAATTCAATCCTCTAACCGTGGCATAGGATATTAATCCGCTTTTGTCACTCCATTCATCTTTCTATAGTCCTTACAGTGTATTTGTTTTGCACCCACTATCGCTATCATCACAATAGTTGAACTCCTATTACTGCAGCTAGACTCAATGATGACATTTTGAAGTATTAATTCAATTTCTTTCCTCGCTTGTGATAACTTTGCTGGGCTTAATATATAATCGTGATTGAAAGAAATCAAAAACACATTCGGAATACGTAGTGTAGCGTTTTAAAAAATTACAACTCGGAGTAGTCGAGATAAAAACAAAAAGCTAAAAGCTACTGAGGATGCTGGAAATCCAAAACAAAAACAGAATTACCTGGAAAAACTCAGCAGGTCTGGCAGCATCGGTGGAGAAGAAAACAGTTGACGTTTCGAGTCCTCACGACCCATCGGCGGAACTGTTCTGCCGAAGGGTCGTGAGGACTCGAAACGTCAACTGTTTTCTTCTCCACCGATGCTGCCAGACCTGCTGAGTTTTTCCAGGTAATTCTGTTTTTGTTTCGGAGTAGTCGAGGTTCTTTTTCTTTGACCTTGCCAGCAGCAGAATTTGCGTGACTTTGTTGGCCAACCAGTTATGTATTTCGTCATTTACCGGGCTGTTCATCGCTTTAGTACAATCATTTTTTGGTGGGCTGGTGTGATTGCCTGAACTGGCGGTTGCAAGCTAGCTCGAATGAATTTGCCTGCAACATTGCAGCGAACGACAAGCAAGGGTACAGTTGGCAGAAATTTCACTGCTCGGTTGCTGTACAGTGGCAAATGTTCGATCTCTCCTGAAAGTCAGCTTAGTGGCAGAAAATCTTTTGTAATTAATAGAGTAGATTTGCTAAATAACGATGCAGTAAGTCAAGCACCGCTGATTTTACAAAGGTACATGAACGGCTTCGGGGACGGCAATGAGCAGCGTGCTTCATATAACGGCCGTGGGCAGCGCGGGGATCGAACCCGCGACCTTGGCGTTATTAGCACCACGCTCTAAACATCTGAGCTAACCGGCCCTGGAGCACCACATCGCCCAATGACCTCATGCTGTTTTCAATACAGTCCAGCAATGAGTGGGTAATGCAGCATTCCACCTTTCTGGGTGATACATCACCATTTGGAATGTTGGAGAGGTCCGAATTGGAAAATCAAACCTTCGCTGCCATTCAATTCCTCACGGCACCGTCGAGCTGTCAGGAACCATGTCTTTTGCCCAGAGCTCTCTGATTGCTCTGCTCTACACAAAACTTCTAACCAACACCAATGTTCTCCTTCTTGTCAATGTGGGAAACAGTATGCTAACGCAAACCACAAGCTGCAAGATTTCAAGCCGATTTCATGCTGAAATCTGATGGAATCTCGTTTTTTCTATACCTTTCATGCGATTTTGGCATGCCCGAATAAGCCGTCTAAGTTGCTCATTCAAAGAACTGCTCCGTTAAGGAGGAAAGATCTTCAAAGAATAATGAAACACACAACCGTGATTTGCTAAAGTATACACAGGCTGTCTCAACTGAAGCTCGGATTTGGAGCTGAATTTCGGATGAGATTTAAGGCGATCACGTTATTGCAAACTGATGATTGCTTCTTTATTTCGAAATGGACGAGTGCCTGTTCAATTTGAAATTTGTTAGTTCAGTTCGGTGTCGATGCAAGTGCTGCAAACTGAAGCATATCGCCAGCAGCCTCTCAATCAACGACTTTAGGCGTTCAGAGCTAGTTGGGAAAGCTGGAAATGACAGAAGAAATAACAGGCCGAGTGGCCTTGTGATTTGTCCTTCACGGTGGGGAGCGCTCGTTGTCATTTTGCCTTGAGTTTACACTCTGCTGCGTGTCGTCGTGACTGCTTAATCTGAGAGGGTCTGGCATGACGAAACTTCCCACTTGAAAATATAGGCTTCTCAATTATATGGATAATGCTCTGCTGACAAATGGAACGGCGAAGAAGCAGAATTTGCGCGTTTCGGTATTTCATTCTATTTCCTGCCGTGATTGAAAGAAATCAAAAACACATTCGGAGTACGTTGTGTAGCTTTTTTAAAAAAAAAGTCCCGAGTAGTAGAAGTTCATTAACTTGGTCCTTGCCAGCAGCAGAATTTGCGTGACTTTTTGGCAAACCAGTTACGTGTTTCGTCATATACCGGACTGTTCTTCGCTCTAGTTCTTCAGGGACGGGAATGAGCAGCTTGCTTCATGTAATCGTCGTGGCCAGTACGGGGATCGAACCCCCGACCTTGGCGTTATTAGCACCACGCTCTAACCATCCGAGCTAACCAGCCCTGACGCCCGCCACCCCCCTCGCCCCGCCCAGTGACCACATGTTGTTTTCAATACAGTCCAGCAATGAGTGGGCAATGTAGCATTCCACCTTTCTGTCTGATCCCTCACCAATTGGAATGTTGGAGAGGTCCGAATGGGAAAATCAAACCTTCGAGGCAGTACAATTCCTCACGGCACCGTCGAGTTGCTCATTCAAAGAACTGCTCCGTTTCAGGGAACATCTTCAAAGATTACTGAAACACACAACCGTGATTTCCCTCCGTATACTCAGGCCGTCTAAATTGAAGTTCGGATTCGGAGCTTAATTTCGGATGAGATTTAAGGCGATCACGTAATTGCAAACTGTTAATTGCTTCTTTATTGCGTAATGGCTGAATGCCTGTTCAATTTGAAATGTGTTCGTGCAGTTCGGTGTCGATGCAAGTGCTACAAACGGAAGCATATCGCCACCAGGCTCTCAATCAAAGACGTTAGGCGTTCAGAGCCAGTTGGGAAAGCAGCAAATGACAGAAGAAATAACAGGCCGAGTGGCCTTGTGATTTGTCCTTCACGGTGGGGAGCGCTCGTTGTCATTTTGCCTTGAGTTTACCTCTGCTGCGTGTCGTCGTGACTGCTTAATCTGAGAGGGTCTAGAATGACGAAACTTCCCACTTGAAACCATAGGCTTCTCAATTTCTTGGATAATGCTCTGCTGACAAATGGAACAGCGTCGAAGCAGACTTTGCGCGTTTCGGTATTTCATTTTCTTTCCGGCCGTGATTGAAAGAAATCAAAAAGACATTCGGAGTACGTTGTGTAGCGTTTTATAAAAAAAGCAACTCGGAGTAGTAAAGGTTTTTTGACTTTGACCTTGCCAGCAGCAGAATTTGCGTGACTTTGCTGGCCAACCAGTTATGTATTTCGTCATGTACCGGGCTGTTCGTCGCTTTAGTGCAATCATTTCTTGGTGGGCTGGTGTAATTGTTTGTACTGGCGGTTGCAAGCTTGCTCGAGTGGCTTTCCTGCAACATTGCAGCGAACGACAAGCAAAGGCACAGTTGGCAGAAATTTCACTGCTCGGTTGTTGTACAGTGGCAAATGTTCGATCTCTCCTGACGGTCACCTTAGTGGCAGAAAAGTCTTTGTAGAAAATAGGCTAGATTTGTTAAATCACGATGCAGTCAGTCAAGCACCCCTGATTTAACAAAGGTAAATGAACGGCTTCGGGGATGAGCAGTTTGCGTTATTTAATCGTCGTGGCCAGTACGGGGATCGAACCCGCGACCTTGGCGTTATTAGCACCACGCTCTAACCATCTGAGCTAACCGGCCCTGGCGCTCCCGCCCGCCCAGTGACCACATGTTGTTTTCAATACAGTCCAGCAATGAGTGGGCAATGTAACATTCCACCTTTCTGTCTGATCCCTCACCAATTGGAATGTAGGAGAGGTCCGAATGGGAAAATCAAACCTTCGAGGCAGTACAATTCCTCACGGCACCGTCGAGCTCCCACGAACCATGTCTTTTCCCCAGAGCTCTCTGATTGCTCTGTTCTGCACAAAACCTCTCACCAACACCAATGTTCTCCTTCTTCTCAATGTGGGAAACAGTATGCTAAAGCAAACCACAAGCTGCAACATTTCTAGCCGTCAACAGGCTGAAATCTGATGGAATCTCGCTTTTTCTATACCTTTCATGGGATTTGGGCATGCCCGTAAAAGCGGTGTAAGTTGCTCATTCAAAGAACTGCTCCGTGTCAGGGAACATCTTCAAAGATTACTGAAACACACAACCGTGATTTCCCTCCATATACTCAGGCCGTCTCAATTGAAGTTCGGATTGGAGCTGAATTTCGGATGAGCGTTAAGGCAATCACGTAATTGCAAACTGATGATTGCTTCTTTATTGCGAAATGGCCGAGTGCCTGTTCAATTTGAAATTAGTGCAATTCGGTGTCGATGCAAGTGCTGCAAACTGAAGCATATCGCCACCAGGCTCTCAATCAAAGACTTTAGGCGTTCAGAGCCAGTTGGGAAAGCAGGAAATGACAGAAGAAATAACAGGCCGAGTGGCCTTGTGATTTGTCCTTCACGGTGGGGAGCGCTCGTTGTCATTTTGCCTTGAGTTTACCTCTGCTGCGTGTCGTCGTGAATGCTTAATCTGAGAGGGTCTGGAATGACGAAACTTCCCACTTGAAACCATAGGCTTCTCAATTTCTTGGATAATGCTCTGCTGACAAATGGAACAGCGTCGAAGCAGACTTTGCGCGTTTCGGTATTTCATTTTCTTTCCGGCCGTGATTGAAAGAAATCAAAAAGACATTCGGAGTACGTTGTGTAGCGTTTTATAAAAAAACAACTCGGAGTAGTAGAGGTTTTTTGACTTTGACCTTGCCAGCAGCAGAATTTGCGTGACTTTGTTGGCCAACCAGTTATGTATTTCGTCATGTACCGGGCTGTTCGTCGCTTTAGTGCAATCATTTTTTGGTGGACTGGTGTAATTGTTTGTACTGGCGGTTGCAAGCTTGCTCGAGTGGATTTCCTGCAACATTGCAGCGAACGACAAGCACGGGCACATTTGGCAGAAATTTCACTGCTCGGTTGCTGTACAGTGGCAAATGTTCGATCTCTCCTGACGGTCAGCTTAGTGGCAGAAAAGTCTTTGTAGAAAATAGACTAGATTTGTTAAATCACGATGCAGTCAGTCAAGCACCCCTGATTTAACAAAGGTAAATGAACGGCTTCGGGGACGAGCAGCTTGCGTTAAGTAATCGTCGTGGCCAGTACGGGGATCGAACCCGCGACCTTGGCGTTATTAGCACCACGCTCTAACCATCTGAGCTAACCGGCCCTGGCGCATCACGAAGCCCAGTGACCTCATGTTGTTTTCAATACAGTCCAGCAATGAGTGGGTAATGCAGCATTCCACCATTCTGGCTGATACCTCACCATTTGGAATGTTGGAGAGGTCCGAATTGGAAAATCAAACCTTCGCTGCAATTCAATTCCTCACGGCACCGTCGAGCTGTCAGGAACCATGTCTTTTGCCCAGAGCTCTCTGATTGCTCTGCTCTACACTAAACTTCTCAACAACACCAATGTTCTCCTCCTTGTCAATGTGGGAAACAGTATGCTAACGCAAACCACAAGCTGCAAAATTTCTAGCCGTAAACTTACTGAAATCTGATGGAATCTCGCTTTTTCTGTACCTTTCATGGGATTTTGGCATGCCCGAATAAGCCGTCTAAGTTGCTCATTCAAAGAACTGCACCGTTTAAGGAGGAAAGATCTTCAAAGAATAATGAAACACACAACCGTGATTTGCTAAAGTATACACTGGCTGTCTCAATTGAAGCTCGGATTTGGAGTTTCGGATTTGAATTTCGGATGAGATTTAAGGCGATCACGTTATTGCAAACTGATGATTGCTTCTTTATTGCGAAATGGCCGAGTGCCTGCTCAATTTGAAATTTGTAAGTGCAGTTCGGTGTCGATGCAAGTGCTGCAAACTGAAGCATATCGCCAGCAGCCTCTCAATCAAAGACGTTAGGCGTTCAGAGCCAGTTGGGAAAGCAGGAAATGACAGAAGAAATAACAGGCCGAGTGGCCTTGTGATTTGTCCTTCACGGTGGGCAGCGCTCGTTGTCATTTTGCCTTGAGTTTACCTCCGCTGCGTGTCGTCGTGAATGCTTAATCTGAGAGGGTCTAGAATGACGAAACTTCCCACTTGAACTCATAAGCTTCCCAATTACTTGGATAATGCTCTGCTGACAAATGGAACAGCGATGAAGCAGACTTTGCGCGTTTCGGTATTTCATTTTCTTTCCGGCCGTGATTGAAAGAAACCAAAATCACATTCGGAGTACGTTGTGTAGCGTTTTAAAAGAATACAACAAGGAGTAGTAGGGGTTCTTTGACTTTGAACTTGCCAGCAGCAGAATTTGTGTGACGTTGTTGGCCAACCAGTTATGTATTTCGTCATGTACCGGACTGTTCATCGCTTTAGTGCAATCATTTTTTGGTGGGCTGGTGCGATTGCTTCAACTGGCGTTTGCAAGCTCGCTCGAGTGAATTTGCCTGCATGTTTGCAGCGAACGACAAGCACGGGCACAGTTGGTAGAAATTTCACTGCCCGGTTGCCATGCAGTGGCAAATGTTCGATCTCTCCTGACGGTCAGCTTAGTGGCAGAGAGGTTTTTGTGAAAAATAGGCTAGATTTGTTAAATCACGATGCAGTAAGTCAAGCACCGCTGATTTAAAAAAGTTCCATGAACAGCTTCGGGGACGGGAATGAGCAGTTTGCATCATGTAACCGTCGTTGCTATTACTGGGATCGAACCCGCGACCTTGGCGTAATCAGCACCACGCTCGAGCTATCTGCGCTAACCGGCCCTAGCACCCCATTTCGCCCAGAGACCACATGTTGTTTTCAATACAGTCCAGTAATGAGTGGGCAATGCAGCATTCCACCTTTCTGGCTGATCCCTCAACAATTGGAATGTTGGAGAGGTCCGAATGGGAAAATAAAACCTTCGCGACAATGCAATTCCTCACGGCACTGTCGAGCTGACAGGAACCATGTCTTTTCCCCAGAGCTCTGTGATTGCTCTGCTCTACACAAAACTTCTCAACAACACCAATGTTCTCCTTCTTGTCAATGTGGGAAACAGTATGCTAAAGCAAACCACATGCTGCAACATTTCTAGCCGTCAACATGCTGAAATCTGATGGAATCTCGCTTTTTCTATACCTTTCATGGGATGTGGGCATTCCCATAAAAGCGGTCTCAGTTGCTCATTCAAAGAACTGCTCTATTTAAGGAGGAAAGACCTTCAAAGTATAAAGAAATACACAACCGTGAAGTGTTGCGTATATCAGTCTGTCTCAACTGAAGCTTGGATTTGGAGCAGAATTTCGGATGAGAGTTATGGCGATCACGTAATTGCAAACTGATGATTGCTTCTTTATTGCGAAATGGCCGAGTGCCTGTTCAATTTGAAATTAGTTAGTTCAGTTCGGTATCGATGCAAGTGCTGCATACTGAAGCATATCGCCACCAGCCTCTCAATCAAAGACTTCAGGCGTTCAGAGCCAGTTGGGAAAGCAGGAAATGACAGAAGAAATAATAGGCCGTGTGGCCTTGTGATTTGTCCTTCACGGTGGGGAGCGCTCGTTGTCATTTTGCCTTGAGTTTACACTCTGCTGCGTGTCGTCGTGACTGCTTAATCTGAGAGGGTCTGGCATGACGAAACTTCCCACTTGAAAACATTAGCTTCCCAAATACTTGGATAATGCTCTGCTGACAAATGGAACAGCGATGAAGCAGACTTTGCGCGTTTCGGTATTTCATTCTTTTTCCGGCCGTGATTGAAAGAAATCAAAAACACTTTCGGAGTACGTTGTGTAGCGTTTTAAAAAAAAAACAATGAGTAGTAGACGTTCTTTGACTTTGAATTTGCCAGGAGTAGAAATTGTGAGATTTTGTTGGCCAACCAGTTAGGTATTTCGTCATGTACCGGGCTGTTCATCGCTTTAATGCAATCATTTTCTGGTGGCCTGGTGTGATTGCTTGAACTGGCGATTGCAAGCTTGCTCGAGTGAATTTGCCTGCAATATTGCACCGAACGACAAGCACTGGCACAGTTGGCAGAAATTTCAGTGCTCGGTTGCAGTACAGTGGCAAATGTTCGATCTCTCCTGACGGTCAGCTTAGTGGCAGAGAAGCTTTTGTAAAATATAGGGTAGATTTGTTAAATCACGATGCAGAAAGTCAAACACTGCTGATTTAACAAAGGTCAATGAACGGTTTCAGGGAAAGCAATGAGCAGCGTGCTTCATGTAATGGTCGTGGCCAGTACGGGGATCGAACCCGCGACCTTGGCGTTGATTAGCACCACGCTCTAACCATCTGAGCTAACCTGCCCTGAAACCCCATTTTGCCTAGTGACCACATGTTGTTTTCAATACAGTCCAGTAATGAGTGCGCAATGCAGCATTCCACCTTTCTGGCTGATCCCTCACCAATTGGATTGTTGGAGAGGTCCGAATGGGAAAATCAAACCTTCGCGACAATGCAATTCCTCACGGCACTGTCGAGGTGCCAGGAACCATGTCTTTTCCCCAGAGCTCAGTGATTGCTCTGCTCTACACAAAACTTCTCAACAACACCAATGTTCTCCTTCTTGTCAATGTGGGAAACAGTATGCTAAAGCAAACCACAAGATGCAAAATCTCTAGCCGTCAACAGGCTGAAATCTGATGGAATATCGCTTTTTCTATACCTTTCATGGGATTGGGACATGCCCGTAAAAGCGATATAAGTTGCTCATTCAAAGAACTGCACCATTTAAGGAGGAAAGGCCTTCATAGAATAAAGAAATACACAACCGTCAAGTGTTGCCGTATACTCTGGCTGTCTCAATTGAAGCTCGGATTTGGAGCTGAATTTCGGATGAGAGTTATGCCGATCACGTAATTGCAAACTGATGATTGCTTCTTTATTGCGAAATGGCCTGTTCAATTTGAAATTTGTAAGTGCAATTCGGTGTCGATGCAAGTGCTGCAAACTGAAGCATATCGCCACCAGCCTCTCAATCAAAGACTATTGGCGTTCAGAGCCAGTTGGAAAAGCAGGAAATGACAGAGGAAATAATAGGCCGAGTTGCCTTGCGATTTGTCCTTCACGGTGGGGAGCGCTCGTTGTCATTTTGCCTTGTGTTTACAGGCTGCTGCGTGTCGTCTTGACTGCTTAATCTGAGAGGCTCTGGCATGACGAGCTTCCCACTTGAACTCATAAGCTTCCCAATTAATTGGATAATGTTCTGCTGACAAATGGAACAGCAATGAAGCAGACTTTGCGCGTTTCGGTATTTCATTCTTTTTCCGGCGGTGATTGAAAGAAACCAAAAACACATTCGGAGTACGTTGTGTAGCGTTTCAAAAAAAAACAAGGAGTAGTAGAAGTTCTTTGACTTTGAACTTGCCAGCAGCAGAATTTGTGTGACTTTGTTGGCCAACCAGTTATGTATTTCGTCATGTACCGGGCTGTTCATCGCTTTTGTGCAATCATTGTTTGGTGGGCTGGTGTGATTGCTTGAACTGGCGTTTGCAAGCTTGCTCGAGTGAATTTGCCTGCAACATTGCAGCGCAGGACAAGCACGGGCCCAGTTGGCAGAAATTTCACTGCTCGGTTGCTGTACAGTGGCAAATGTTCGATCTCTCCTGACGGTCAGCTTAGTGGCAGAAAAGTTTTTGTAAAAAAATAGACTAGATTTGTTAAATCACGATACAATAAGTCAAGCACCGCTGGTTTAACAAAGGTCCATGAACGGCTTCGGGGACGGGAATGAGCAGCCTGCTTCATGCAATCGTCGTGGCCTGTACGGGGATCGAACCCGCGTCCTTGGCATTATTAGAACCACGATCTAACCATCTGCGCTAACCTGCCTTGGCGCTCCATTTCACCCAGTGACCACATGATGTATTCAATACAGTCCAGCAATGAGTAGGCAATGCAGCATCCCACCTATCTGGCTGATCTCTCACCTATTGGAATGTTGGAGTGTTCCGAATGGGAAAACCAAGCCTTCGCGACAATGCAATTCCTCACGTCACCGTCGAGCTGCCAGGAACCATTTCCTTTCCCCAGAGCTCTCTGATTGCTCTGCTCTTCACAAAACTTCTCAGTAACATCAATGTTCTCCTTCTTTTCAATGTGGGAAACAGAATGTTAAAGCAAACCACAAGCTGCAAACTTTCTAGCAGTCAACAGGCTGAAATCTGTTGGAATTTCGCTTATTCTATACCTTTCATGGGATTGGGGCATGCCCATAAAAGCGATATAAGTTGCTTGTTCAATGATCTGCACCATTTAAGGAGGAAAGACCTTCATAGAATAAAGAAATACACAACAGTGAAGTGTTGCCGTATACTCAGGCTGTCTCAATCGAAGCTCGGATTTGGAGCTGAATTTCGGATGAGCGTTAAGGCAATCACGTAATTGCAAACTGATGATTGCTTCTTTATTGCGAAATGGCCGAGTGCCTGTTCAATTTGAAATTAGTGCAATTCGGTGTCGATGCAAGTGCTGCAAACTGAAGCATATCGCCACCAGCCTCTCAATCAACGACTTTAGGCGTTCAAAGCCAGTTGGGAAAGCAGGAAATGACAGAAGAAATAACAGGCCGAGTGCCTTGTGATTTGTCCTTCACGGTGGGGAGCGCTCGTTGTCATTTTGCCTTGAGTTTACACTCTGCTGCGTGTCGTCGTGACTTCTTAATCTGAGAGGCTCTGGCATGACGAAACTTCCCACTTGAAACATAGGCTCCCAATTACTTGGATAATGCTCTGCTGACAAATGGAACAGCGATGAAGCAGACTTTGCGCGTTTCGGTATTTCATTCTTTTTCCGGCCGTGGTTGAAATAAATCAAAAACACATTCGGAGTACGTTGTGTAGCGTTTAAAAAAAACAACTCGGAGTAGTAGAGGTTCTTTGACTTTGAACTTGCCAGCAGCAGAATTTGTGTGACTTTGTTGACATGTGTTTCGTCATGTACCGGGCTGTTCATCGCTTTAGTGCAATCATTGTTTGATGGGATGGTGTGATTGCTTGAACTGGCGGTTGCAAGCTTGCTCGAGTGAATCTGCCTGCAACATTGCAGCGAACGACAAACACGGGCAGAGTTGACAGAAATTTCACTGCTCGGTTGCTGCACAGTGGCAAATGTTCGATCTCTCCTGACGGTCAGCTTCGTGGCAGAAAAGTCTTTGTAAAAAATAGGCTAGATTTGTTAAATCACGATGCAGTAAGTCAAGCACCGCTGGTTTAACAAATGTCAACAAACGGCTTCGGGGACGGCAATGAGCAGCTTGCTTCATGTAATCATCGTGGCCAGTACGGGGATCGAACCCGCGACCTTGGCGTTATTAGCACCACGCTCTAACCATCTGAGCTAACCGGCCCTGGCGCATCACGAAGCCCAGTGACCTCATGTTGTTTTCAATACAGTCCAGCAATGAGTGGGTAATGCAGCATTCCACCATTCTGGCTGATACCTCACCATTTGGAATGTTGGAGAGGTCCGAATTGGAAAATCAAACCTTCGCTGCCATTCAATTCCTCACGGCACCGTCGAGCTGTCAGGAACCATGTCTTTTGCCCAGAGCTCTCTAATTGCTCTGCTCTACACAAAACTTCTAAGCAACACCAATGTTCTACTTCTTGTCAATGTGGGAAACAGTATGCTAACGCAAACCACAAGCTGCAAAATTTCTAGCCGTCAACATACTGAAATCTGATGGAATCTCGCTTTTTCTATACCTTTCATGGGATTTTGGCATGCCCGAAAAAGCCGTCTAAGTTGCTCATTCAAAGAACTGCACCGTTTAAGGAGGAAAGATCTTCAAAGAATAATGAAACACACAACCGTGATTTGCTAAAGTATACACTGGCTGACTCAATTGAAGCTCGGATTTGGAGCTGAATTTCGGATGAGATTTAAGGCGATCACGTTATTGCAAACTGATGATTGCTTCTTTATTTCGAAATGGCCGAGTGCCTGCTCAATTTGAAATTTGTTAGTGCAGTTCCGTATCGATGCAAGTGCTGCACACTGAAGCATATCGCCAGCAGCCTCTCAATCAACGACTTTAGGCGTTCAGAGCTAGTTGGGAAAGCTGGAAATGACAGAAGAAATAACAGGCCGAGTGGCCTTGTGATTTGTCATTCACGGTGGGTAGCGCTCGTTGTCATTTTGCCTTGAGTTTACACTCTGCTGCGTGTCGTCGTGACTGCTTAATCTGAGAGGGTCTGGCATGACGAAACTACCCACTTGAAAACATAGGCTTCTCAATTATTTGGATAATGCTCTGCTGACAAATGGAACGGCGATGAAGCAGACTTTGCGCGTTTCGGTATTTCATTCTCTTTCCGGACGTGATTGAAAGAAATCAAAAACAAATTCGGAGTACGTTGTGTAGCGTTTTAAAAAAATACAACAAGGAGTAGTAGTGGTTCTTTGACTTTGAACTTGCCAGCAGCAGAATTTGTGTGACGTTGTTTGCCAACCAGTTATGTATTTCGTCCTGTACTGGGCTGTTCATCGCTTTAGTGCAATCACTTTTTGGTGGGCTGGTGTGATTGCTTGAACTGACGTTTGCAAGCTCGCTCGAGTGAATTTGCATGCAACATTGCAGTGAACGACAAGCACGGGCCCAGTTGGCAGAAATTTCACTGCTCGGTCGCTCTGCAGTGGCAAATGTTCGATCTTTCCTGACGGTCAGCTTAGTGGCAGAAAGGTTTTTGTAAAAAATAGGCGAGATTTGTTTAATCACGATGCAGTAAGTCAAGCACCGCTGGTTTAACAAAGGTCCATGAACGGCTTGGGCGACGGGAATGAGCAGCTTGCTTCATGTAATCGTCGTGACCAGTACGGGGATCCAACCCGCGACCTTGGCGTTATTAGCACCACGCTCTAACCATCTGAGCTAAGCGGCCCAGGCGCTCCGCATCGCCCAGTGACCACATGTTGTTTTCAATACAGTCCAGTAATGAGTGGACAAAGCAGCATTCCACCTTTCTGGCTGATCCCTCAACAATTGGAATGTTGGGCCTCTCAATCAACGACTTTAGGCGTTCAGAGCCAGTTGGGAAAGCAGGAAATGACAGAAGAAATAACAGGCCGAGTGGCCTTGTGATTTGTCCTTCACGGTGGGTAGCGCTCGTTGTCATTTTGCCTTGAGTTTACACTCTGCTGCGTGTCGTCTTGACTGCTTAATCTGAGAGGGTCTGGCATGACGAAACTTCTCACTTGAAAACATAGGCTTCTCAATTACTTGGATAATGCTCTGTTGACAAATGGAACAGCGATGAAGCAGACTTTGCGTGTTTCGGTATTTAATTCTCTTTCCGGCCGCGATTGAAAGAAATCAAAAACACATTCGGAGTACGTTGTGTAGCTTTAAAAAAAAAATGAACTCGGAGTAGTAGAGGTTCTTTGACTTTGACCTTGCCAGCAGCAGAATTTGCGTGACTTCGTTGGCAAACCAGTTACGTATTTCGTCATGTACTGTTAATCGATTTAGTGCAATCATTTTTTGGTGGGCTGGTGTGATTGCTTGACTGTCGGTTGCAAGCATGCTCGAGTGAATTTGCCTGCATCATTGCGGCGAACGACAAGCACGGGCACAGTTGGCAGAAATTTAACTGCTCGGTTGCTGTACAGTGGCAAAGTTTCGATCTCGCCTAACAGTCAGTTTAGTGGCAGAAAAGTTTTTTTTTAAAAATAAGCTAGATTTGCAAAGTCACGATTCAGGAACTCAATCAGAGCTGATTTCGCGAAGGGATATCAAATTATTTGGGGAATGCAATGAGCAGTTTGCTTCAGGTAAACGTCGGACCCGTAGAAGTTAAAATACTAGAATTGCCTAATGCCATCGGAGCGAAGGAGAGGTAGGGGTAAAGCGAAGAACAGCATACCAAGATAATGTGGAAGTCACGCAGGACAGTTCTTGTAGTGACACCCGAAAGAATTAGATAGTGCTTACAGACAATCTATCATGGGGACACACAGCAGGGGAAGGACATATTAGACTCGCTGGAATGGCATTGGCAAGGCACGAACCGGGATGGAGATAAGTACTATTAGTGAATTTAATTTGAGCTCAGCACAACCCTGTGAAGTGCATAAGAGTGCGCATGGGGTATCAACCTAGGCCGAGGGGCGCTTGGGAACATTCACAAATCGTTTTTGCAGGACCTCCACCAGAAAGCAAAGGAACGTTTGACTGTTCAGTAATAATAGATCAATTTACTCGATGGGTTGAAACATCGCCGACGAGGAACTGCACGGCAGACATGGCCGCCAGAATACTTGCAGAGGAAGAGATACCGCGGTAGGAGATAAACTTGCAGATAGATTCTGACCAAGGAAGCCGCCTTACGGACAACCTCACTGTTAGAGGGTCAGGGCTGAGGGAGCCAGGCACGGTCAGAGGGTCAGGACTGAAGGAGAGCTGAAGTGTCAGGGCTGAGGGTTCGCTGTACTGTCGGAGGGTCAGGACTGAGGCAGCATTGCACTGTCAGATGTTCAGGATGAGAGCGCTGCGCTGTCAGAGAGTCAGGACTGAGTGAACGCTTCACTCAGAGGCTAGGGCTGAGGTAACACTGCCGTGTCATGAGGGAGCGCAGCGTTTTTAAGTGGTCAGGACACGGGGAGCGCTGCACTGTCAGATGGTCAATAATGATCGAGCGCTACACTGTCAAAGATACAGGACGGAAGGAGCGCTGGACTGTGAGTTAGCTAGGACTGAGTAGAGCTGGGCCGTCAGTGGGCCAAGAAAATTTGAGCTCTGCACTGTCAGAGGGTCAGGACTGAGGCAGCGCGACAATGTCAGAGGGTCACGGCTGCAGTAGAGCTGCACTGTCAGAGGGCAAGGACTGGAGGAGCACTGCACTTTCAGAGGGTCGGGCCTGAGGGAGGGCAGCAACGTCAGTGGGTCAGACCTGAGGGAGTGTTGAACTGTCAGAGGGTCAGGACTGAGGGAGCGTTGCATTGACAGGGGGTCAGGGCTGAGGGAACGTTGCACTGTCACAGGTTCAGGACTTACTGAACTTACTGCACTATCAGCGGGTCAAGACCGCGAAGTACTTCACTGACAGAGGTGTAAGATTGAGGGAGGCGGTGGCGGTGACCTCATGCTCATATTGCGGCCATTGCTGCAGTTCGACAAAGAGCAACGGTCTGTTCGTGGGTTGGGCAAGTGGTGACTCTGGAACAACAGATGGACAGGAGCTCCTGAGGAGAATTATAGTGCCCCCTAGCGGACACGGGGAAACAGCAACAGGCGCAGTCTCGCTTCCCAAACCCCATTTCATATGTTGAAGGCACTGACATTCTCTTCAAATATAAACTTCAGCTTCTCACATCAGCAGCAACATGAACCACTCACTCTGCAGAGTAGATTCACTCGCCCTCTCCACTCTATATTCCACGTTTCACATCAACTGTGCTGTCAGGTTTTTCTCACACCTTTATATATAAAACTGAAAAAAAATGATCATATGTCAAAGCTAATATCTGTTTTGGTGTAAGGCAGCATCAAATTTTCAATTGCACTTCGACCCTCTGATATTGTGATGCTTTTGCAAGATCTAGTTTCAGAGTAAAACCCACAAAGGCTTTGAACCTTGCTTGTGTTATTCTTCGAATGTTGAAGACAGTGACATTGCCATTATAACGCAGCAGAACATTTCAACTTTGGAACATATGAGCATAAGAAATAGGAGGAGGAGCAGGCCATTCCCCTCCTCGGGCTTGCTCTGCCATTCAATAAAATCATGCATGATCTGAGTGGGTCCTTAACTCCACATTCTACCTATCCCCGAAAACTTCTGTCTCCCCTGTTAGTCAAGAATCTGTTTCGTTCTGCCTTAAAAAAAAATGTTTATTGACCCTGCGTCCACTGCTCCCTGGAGGTAGAAGTTACTAAGATTCACGACCAAATGGGAGAGAGAAAATAACCTCGCTCCGTCTCAAATGGGAGAACTTAAAAAAAAAGCAGTGTCCCCTATTTCTGGATTCTCCCACAAGACAAACATCCTTGCAGCATCCAGCGCGTCAATTCACCTCAATAGTTATACGTGTTAATAAGGTCACCTGTCATTCTTCTGGATTCCAACTGATACAGGCACAACCTATCCAACGCTCTTGAAAAGGTCCCCACCCCAGAAACAAATCATGCCTACCCCCCAAAAAAATGGAAACACACCCCACCAAACAAACCTTCCTGCTCCCCTCCACTACCCACCTTTATAGTCTATGTGCCCTTGCAAAGTTTATGCCCCAAAAAATTGTGCCAACTGCCCCCAAAAATTCAGGCTCCCAAAAAATATTAGGCCGTCTCCATACCCAGCAAAAAATTGTGTCACACCCAACCGGGAAAAAATGCACTCCCAAGGCTCCTCCAATATGTTCCCTGTGCTGCTAATCTCTCTCCACCCACAACCCCTGAACCCTGAAATATTGTACCCGATTCCTGTTTGATGCTCCGTGGACAGCCCCCATAGAATTTCGCGCACACAGTGCAATCAGACCTCCTGTGCTGACCGACTCACAACTGATATTCCCTTCCCAATCTTCGCATCTCAGAAACTATCTATCTGCCCGTTTCCCTCTATTGCTCCCTGTTATTCTGTGTAAGTTCACTCTGACACCATCAGGCCTCTACTTACAAATTTTGATTCCCGCATTGTGTAAACATCCCCATACCCAATGTAAACCCCACCCCTCTGAATCGCCCGCCCACCCCCCCCCCCCCCCCCACCCCCCACCCCCCCCACCGTAATGCCCTTCCCTCGGAAAACCCAAAACCTGTGTAAACACCATCACTTTGATCAGCCCCCTCTGTAAACACCCTGCCTCTGAACATCCCCCTCTTTAAAACCCCTCCCTCTGAAAGGCCCCATCAGTGTAAACTCCACTCCCCGGTCAGTCCTCGAATTTTCTTCATATTCCATCTATGAATTCACTGACTCTAAGCTGCTGTGATTTAACCTGACCCTAACTACGCACACTTTTGTACAGATCCCTATCTAGTCCCCCCTTTAAAACTACGATTACTATTCCTTATAAATTCCAACCCATCCCGACCACCAGCGCCCCTCCCCTTTCCCCACCCCACACACACACACCTCACGACCACCTCGCTGCTAGATACTCTCTGTACTTCATCTTGAATCCAGTTACGCACACAAGTCTTAAAGACAAAAAGACATGATTGGGCAAAGATGTATGGCAGGACATGTTGTACAGAATAGAAAGAACAGCAAAGAATGACCAACAAGTTGATAGGGAAGGAAAATTAGAGTCCGGGCAAAGCTGGTTACATATATACTGATGTATATTCATAGTTAATATAAATAATTAAGCAAGGAACGATTTAACAATTTGAACGTTGATCCTATAGAAAGTAAACCTGCAGAATTAATAATGGAACATAAAGAGATGGGAGATTAATTGAACAGTTAATTTGCATTGTTTTTCCCATCAACGGATGGAAGTGACATCCCAGAAATAGCTATAATCCTGCAATTGGAAGGTAGTGAGTAACTCAGGAAAATTTGCATTCACCAGGGAAATAATAGTTAGTAAATTGTTACAGCTGTGGCCTGATAACTGCCAGGGTCCTGATGAACTTCGTACTCGGGCCTTAAAATAAGTGGGTAGTGCGGTAATTGATGCATTGGTTTTGATTTACAAAATTCCTGTGTTCGAGAAATGCCCCATTAGAATAGAAAATCCTAAGTATTGCTCATTCATTCAAAAAGGGGCTGAGGCAGATAACGGGGACTACAGGCCAGTTAGCTCACAATCTGTCATGGTGAAAATGTTGCAAGCTTTTACTAAATATAGTATGGCTCTGCATTTATAAGATTACAATTAAATAAGGCAAAGTCAAAATAATGTTGTGGACGGGAAATAATTTTTAACCAACTGAGTGGAGTTTTTTGAAAAATCAGATTTGCTGTGAGGGTGGATGTACTGTACTTAAGCTTCCAGAAGGCATTTGATAAATTCGCACTTCAAAGGTTATTGCAGAAAATAAAACAGACTCATGATGTGTGTGTGTGTGCGCGGTTGTTGGATAGGAGTAACATATTGGTATGGATAGAAAATTGGTCAGTTAAGAGGAAAAAGAGCGTAGCCATTAATGCGCCGTTTTCTGGTTGGCGGGATGTAACAAATGTTGTGCCACAGGTGTCAGTGCTGGGGCCTGAGCTTTTTACAATTATGCCAATTACTTGGATGAAGGAACTGAGGGCATGCTAGCTAAATTTGCTGATGATACAAAAATAGATATGAATGAAAGTTTTGGAGAGGACATAAAGGGGCTACAGAGATTAGGTGAATGGGCCAAGACCTGGCAAATGGAGCATAATATGGGAAAATGCAGAATTGTTTACTTTGGCAGGAAGTTCTTAAAAAGAAGCATGTAATATAATATTCATATGTATGTTCAAACATAAATCCCCGCCTCGAGAAACTGTTTTCCCTTCTTGTGAACAGCATGGCCCTTTCCAAAAATAATGAGGAAAAACGTGAGGTGGCTAAATATGTAGGAAGATTCGAAAAAAGGAATATTATTTAAATTGAGATAGAGTGCAATATGCTAGATACACAGTGGCCCGAAAGCCCTAACACACGCGGGATAAAACGTTATTCCAGTACATCAAGTTACTCGGAAGGGAAATGGAAATCTGTCCTCTATTCTATGGTGAGGGTGGACAAAATTCAGGAAGTGTTGATACAGATAGAGTTTCCCTCATATTGTCACTTAGTAACACCACACCCCCAGCGCCCTGTGTTAAAGACTGTATCTCCACTGATGTCACTCAAAAATTTCCTTCCCCAGCACACTGTGTTACTGATTGTATTTCTGCTGCTGTTAACCAACTCCCTCACAATCTTACATGGTGACCCCTCACCTTCAAGCATCGAGTGTTACTGATTGTTTCTCGAGTGACGTTGCACGAGCTCCAACACACTGTTACTCGCTTTAAGACCCTCTTCCCGCTCTAAACTTTACTCAAAATATCAACAGCATACATAAATTTTGATGAGGTTTCACCAAATGTGTCCCACCTTCATTAGACCACTAAGCGATAGTACTGACTCACTATTATACCGGTTCCTTTGCATCACTGTGAGCCGGAGTCCGTCTCGCTGGACAATCCATTGGCAGTTAATTCCTGCACAATTTCTGAGTGACTGACCAAAATCGCTCTCACCCTCTGCAGCAAAGATGTTTCTGGGGACTCTTACTTTATACTTTTTTCTTCTCTATGACCCTAGATAAGGGAAAGCCTGCTTTTTATCCTTTAATGGCATTTTAATTGCATCACTGTTCATCTGCGTTTTTTCCAGGTGTCTCGTGCTCAGGTCTGCTTTTAAGTTCACACTTGAGGTACCATAGTAAGTTTGGCTCCACTATGCTATCTCTAACATCGTTATCGATCTCCAAAGCTGGGGGAAGGAAGCATATTTGTTGTCTGCTCATTAGGCTACTGATGTTAAGGCAGTTCCTTCTAGCCTTTGTTCAAACATGGACAACGGAGCTGAATTCCAGAGGTGAGATATGAGTTACTGTCATCGACACTAAGGCAACAATTGGCGGATTGTGGCATAAATGTTTTCTAGCAAAACTGCAGTCAAGGGGAACCAGGAAGAAAAATGTCCGCTAGTTGGAGTCATACCGAGCACAAAGGAAGATGTTTATGGTTGTTGACGGTCAATCATCTGAATTCCACGGCATCACTGCAGTGTAGGGCAGGGGAGTGTCCTAGGCTCAGCTATCTTCAATTGCTTCATCAATGATCTTCCTTCCAACATAAAGTCAGGAGTGGGCATGTTCGCTGATGATTGCAAAACATTCAGCATCATTCGCGACTCCTCAGTTTCTGAAGCAGTCCTTGACACAATGCAGCGAGAACTTGTCTATATCCAGGCAGGGGCTGAAAAATGGCAAGAAGCATTTGCACCTTAGAAGTGCTAGGCAATGACAACCTCCAACAAGAGAGAATCTAACCATCCACCCTTGATATTCAATGGCATTGACATCGCTGAATCCCCCACTATGAACATCCTTGGGGGTTACAATTGACCAGAAATTGAATGAGACAAGCTCTATGAACACTATGGCTACAAGAGCAGGTCACAGGCTTGGAATCCTGCGGCGAGTAACTCTTCTCCTGAATCCCCAAAGCCTGCTCACCATATGTAATGAACAAGTCAGGAGTGTGATGGAATACCCTCCACGTGCCTGGATGAGTACAGCTCTAACAACACCCCAGAAGCTTAACACTATCCAGGACAAAGCAGCACACTTGATTGGCACCCCATCCAAAAGCATTCACTCCTTCCTCCACAGACGCACAGCGGCAGCATAGCATGCCATCTACCAGAAGCGGTGCAGAAACTCACCAAGCCTCCTTAGACTGCATCTTCCAAACTAACGAACACTACCATCCAGAAGGAAAAGAACAGCCGACACATGGGAACACCATCACCTGGATGTTCTTCTCCAAGCTACCCACCATCCTTACTTGGAAGTGCATCACCGTTCCTTCACTTTCACTAGCACAAAGTCCTTGGACTCCCTCCCGAACAGCAGAGTGGGTGCACATAAACCACCCAGACTGCAGCCGTTCAAGAAGGAAGCTCACCGCCACTTTCTGAAGGGAAATTTAGGGTTAGAAATAAATGCCAGCCTAGCCAGAGATGCCCCCGTCCCATGCATGAACTACAACAAAAAAAACTGTCGCTCAGTAAGCCCTCTCTCCCCAAACGCTATGTCACTGATTGTATCTCTACCAGTGCAAATCCACCTCCATCACACTGTCACTGAGTAACACCTCCCACCCCCCGCCCTCTGTTACTGAAGATATCTCTGCTGATAATGCGACGGAGCTATGTTGTCATTCAGTAACCTTTCTCCCCTTCTAGACCACCTGGTACTGATTGAAACTCGACTGATTTTAATCAAGCTCCCAGACCCCGCATCTCAGTGACCCTTTATCCACCGTCCTGTTTCACATACTTTATCGGTACTGTTATTCCAGCTCCATCATACTATCAATTTTTAACATCTCAACCCTCAGCACTCTGTGTTACAGATTGTATTTCTATATTTAATGCAGATCCTTGGCACTGTCATCAAGTAATCCGTCTCCGAACTGGACTCAGTGTTACCCAATATATCTCTAATGATGTTAATCCACACTCCTCGCATTCTCATTCTGCAACCTTTCTCCCCCGTTGCCCTTTGTTACTGAATGCATCTGAACAGATGTGAAACCAGATCCTTCACACTGTCACTCAATAAACCCTCTCTCCCAACACTACGTGACACTGGCTGTATCTCTACTGACGTTACTACAGTTCCATCAATTAGTCACTCAGTCACCTCTCTCCCAGATCCCTCACACTTAATCAGTAACCTCTCTCAGCCAGCACACTGTTCAACTGATTGTATCTCTACTGATGTTGATCCAGATCTCTCACACTGCCACTCAGAAACGCCTTTCCCACTCCACTCCCAGACCATATGGTGCTAACTGTATCTGTACATATGTTAATACATCTTCCTCACGCTGTCACTCAGTAACCTATTTATCCCCGCCATATGGTGTTGCTGATTGTACCTGTACTAAAGACAATCTATGTTGCTTATTGCATCTCTACTGATGACAATCTGGCTCGCTCGCACTGTAGTTGTGTAACCCCTTTCTCCACTGGACCCCCTGGTACTGACTGATCTCTACTGACGATAACCCTGCTCCCTCAGATTGTCGCTTAGTAAACCCTCCCTCCATTACCAGTGTTACTGACTGCATCTCTACTGATGTTAATGCAGCTCACTCACACCCTTACACAGTGACCCCTCACCTCCAGCACACCGTGTTACTAACTGCATCTTTAGAAATGTTAATACAGCTCCCTCACGCTGTCACTCAGCAACCCCACATCCCCTGCACATTGTGTCACTGACTGAATGCCTATTGATGTTAATCCAGCTCCCTCTGTCTGGAGCTCAGTACCCCTCCCTGCCCCCCAGAACCCTGTGTTACTGATTTTATCTCCACT
Source organism: Cetorhinus maximus (assembly GCF_964194155.1). Lineage (NCBI taxonomy): Eukaryota > Metazoa > Chordata > Chondrichthyes > Lamniformes > Cetorhinidae > Cetorhinus > Cetorhinus maximus. The sequence goes on from NC_135913.1 coordinate 4,756,483, forward strand.
GATGTTATTCCAACTTCATCGCATTGTCAGTCTGTAAGCCATCTCATGCGTTAATACAACTTTCTCAAACTGTCACTCAGTGACATCTCATTTATCAGCATTGGATGTTAAAGAATGCATCTCCACTGATGTTAAAGCAGCTCACTCACACTTTCACTGGGTATACTCTTGATCCCAGTGCCCAGTGTTACTGCCTGCACCGAGGGAAATACCGACCCCTCACCCTCTCACTCAATAACCACTATCACCAAACCCACTGTGCTACTGACTGGTCTCTACTAACGTTAATTCAGCTCTCTCACATTGTCACGCAGTAACACGCCGCAGCCCCCTGTGTTACAACCTGTGCACTCAACTCCCTCAAACTGTCACTCGGTAAGTCCTCTCAACAAGCATCCTTTGTTACAAACTGATCTCTATTAACGTTAATTCAGCTCCCTCACTCAGTCACGCAGTAACACGCCCCAACCCCCTATGTTATTGACTGTATGTCTATTGAAGTGCACCCAGCTCCCTCATAGTGTCACTCGGTAATCCCTCTCACACAGCAAACTGTGTAAATGGCTGTATCTCTGCCGATATTAACCCTGTTCCCTTGCACTTTCACGCAGTAACCCCTCATTGCAAGTACCATGTGCTACTGACCATATCTCTACGGATGTGAATCCGACTTCCTCACCTGGTCACTCAATATCTCCTTTCCCTAGCGCCCTGTGTTACTCACTGTATGTTCACTGAAGTTAATCCAGGCCCCTCAGATTGTCACTCAGTAACCATACTCCCCTAGCGCACTGTGTTACTGACTGTATCTCCACTGATATTAATGAGCTCCCTCACATTGACACTCAGATACAACACCACCCCCCTCCCCGCCCGCCCCCACTCGATTTCCTGCACCCTGCTTAACAGACTTCATTGTGCTGATTCATTCAACACCGCCCACACTGTCACTCAGAAACCCCTCTCCCCTGTAACCTGTGTTGCTTGGTGTATATCGACTGATGTTCATCCAGCTCCCTCACACTGTCATACAGCAACTTCTCTCTCCCCATAACGCTTTGTTACTGACTGTATCTCTCGTTCTACGCAGGACAGAGTGACAAACTCATCTTTGTAACCCTCTCACAATCTGTCAGTAAGCAGAGGTGTGTTTTACCTGTATTAACACTAGGTTGTTGCGTGCTGCCCAAACCCTAATTTTGCATGGTACAACTTCAAAAGCAACTTACCTGACCAGTTCCTGTCTCTGGTCAGCTCCTGTTCTGGACCGCAGTTTGCTGGAGCAGCTCAATCGAGCTATGTCCCTTTCTTATATCCCACACAAAGTCTAACCACACCCCTGTCAGGCAGTACTATCTTTAAAACTTTCACGTAATTAATCCTGCCTCGGATATTCTGAATCTGAGCTCCCTTTATACATCGACTCCAATTCGCTCGCTCTCCTTCCCATGCATCCCAGCCAGGTCCACTGCTCCCACCATCCACCCACAGAGATTTGAGTTTATTCTTGAAGTTCGTCCTTCCACTTTGCCTCAGGTTCTCGTTCCTCCTATAGTTCTGCAAATGTGTTGTCAGGAAATGCAGGATAAATGAAGAACACACTTCGTCTTCAAAGAAGAGCTGCAGGTGGAATATATCTTCGGTTTCGTATCAGACAACTGAGATATTCCCAAATGAATCACTAAAACACAATGGCTTGGTTCTTCCGAGCTGCAGCAATGATTTTCGGAATACTACTGTGTTCATATGTACCTGCGACCTGACACTGCTGCACATTTCTGCTGTGATGCTCCGAGCCTAGCCCTCACAGAAATGTGCAGTACAGCATCCATCGAGGTATTGCATTAAAGCAGAGTTGAGTTGGGATGAAGATAGGACATGTCCACTTTGTACAGGACCATCTCATCTATGGTAAGTTTATAGGTCCACATAGGATGTTAGTGAATAGGTGAGTGCTTAGGGGAGTGGATAAATTGGTAAATGGGTGATTTAGTGAGTTAATGTGTAAGTGGGTGAGTGAGTAGGCGGGTGAGCTTGGTAAGCGAGTAATGGGTAGGTTTGTGAGTTGCGTAATTAGGTGGATGAGGTCGATAATTTCCGAGAGTTGGGTTGTTTAGTAATTGGCTTTGGAACATGGCGGGTAAGTGGGTGAAGACGGTAGATGGGCAATGAGTACGTGAATAGGGATTGGTGAGTAAGGTGATGGAATTTGGTAGGTGGGTGAGGAGAGTTAAGGTTACGTGGTTAGCAGGGTAGATTTTAGTCAAGGTAGTTGGGCAATTGGTTAGTCAGGATACTGGGTCAGTCATGTGGTGTTGGGGGCGTAGTTGGGAAGGGGAGTCATTTCAAGGGGTAGTTGGGTCGGTTGGAGAGAGTAGTCAGGTAGTTGGGTGCGTGGTAAGGTAGTAATGGGGGCAACTGGGGTCAGGTCGGTAGGTAGATTAGTCAGGTAGGCTATACGATAGTTTGAAGGGGCAGTCAGGTCAGGCGGTAGTGGTTTCAGAAAGTTAGCCGGGTAGGTATGTGGAGTAGTCACGTCGGGAATAGTTGTGCTGGGAGGATAGCCGTGTAGCAGGTTCGGGGTAGCCAGGTCGGGGGTAATGTGGTCAGGTGCCGTAGTTAATGGGGTCATGGGGTGGGTAGACAGGTAAAGATGTTGTTGTGTCTGGAGTCTAGTCGGGCAGTTTGGAGGGGTATGGACATCGTGCGATAGGCGAGTCAGGTGGCAGTCGTGTTGTTGCGTGGGGTAAACGTGTCGGGGTGTAGTTGGGTTCTTTTGGGAGGAGAATTGAGTAGTTGGGAGAAGCAGTCAAGTCGCAGGGGAAGTAGGCTCGGGTGTGAGTGTTAGTTGGGTTATTGAGAGGGGCGGTATTGCCTGGAGGCATTCACGGCTGGCTGGGAGGTTAGTTGGGAGACGAAGTCTGGTTGGCGGAGGTCGAGCCATTTCGGGAGGATAGGCATCCAGCTGGGTTGGGTATTCGGTTCGGGAGGTTATTCGGAGTGCTGGGTGGGACAGCCAGGTCGGGGGTAGTCGCGCCTTGTGGGCAGAGTGTTTGGTTCATGCCAGAAGATTATCCAGGTCAGGTCGGTGGACGTGGTGTCAGGTTGGTGGGGTTTAGGAACCTTTTGTTAGATTCCAATTGAAATCATCCCATTTCATTTGCAATCCATTCTAAATCCCAGGTTTTGAACGAGAATTTAATGCCACGAGATAAGTAGCGACCCTTCAGACAGTGAATTCTATGAGTTTTTACTTAATGAGACATAAAATTGAGCACAGGGTTGTCTAATACAATGATGAATTTAAAATGCAAAATTCGTTACATCAAAATATATAACAATCATGCATCCATACTTTTAAACCTTCTCAATTTCAATGCAAAGAGCGTGTATCTGTGATTGAAACCATTCCCAGCCTTCTTTCCACCACTAAAATCATTTCAAGCACATATCCGAAAGCATGGAGTACAATTATCTCATCCATAAAACTTATACGATTCCCTATAGGTGATTAATTCCACGAAAATATCTACCTGCTTCCTTCATTTTAGTAAGGATCCTTAAGTCAGAATATGGCTAACTAACTGTGACTCTGAAGTTGAGATTTTTAAACTCGAGTGAAGGTTCAAGACTACCTCTCCTCATGTTAATGGAGCCTTCTCATTGACTACATGACAAAGTCTTTAATTCGTCTAATCATTTATGCGCAATTAACCCTGCTAATCAAAAAATGAAATGTTCAATGTATTGTTTTAACCTGACTGCAATCACACTTCAATCTTTTGCGTCTATTTTTTAGCTAATCTTTTTAAAACACCTTCTTTTGTAACCATTTTGTGTATACATTTACTTAAGTATTGTAAGAAGCCTTAATATAAAGCTAAAATCTCTTTAGCAACATATCTAGTATCAATCTTTATAAAGTTCAAGGCCGATCCTGTGATAACATGACTAATCAATTAACTGACATTTAATTATAACCGAGGTTCAAATTTAATTACTGAACTAGGTTCGAATTATTCATATCACTTGATGGATCAAGGCCTCAGCTACATCACAGTCCCAGGACATTGCTGCAGGATTTTCTCAGGGCTAACCATAATCATCTGCTTCATCAATTGCTTTCCCTCGAACAAAATATCTGAAGTGGGGATGCTTTCAGCTGATTTCACGATGTTCAGCATCGCTCACAACTGGTCGGACAGTGAAGCAGTCAGCGTCCCTATGCAGCAAGATCGGGACTTTATACAGGCTTGGACTGAATTCCAAGCAATAGCAATTTCCAAAAAGACAGCATTTAACCATTTCTTCTTTACATTCAATAGCATTTCCGTCAAAGAAATTCCCCACTATGAACATTCTGGGGCTTTACCATTGATCAGAATCTGAACTGGACCAGTCATTGAAACTCTGCAACTAGAAGAGCAGCTCAGAGACTCGGAATTCTGCACAGACTAACTGACCTCCTAACCCCCCCCACCCCCCCCCCCCCCCCCCCCACCCCCACCAAGTTCAGAGCAGCTCCAAAAGCGCTAATAAAGCTCGATATCATCCAGGAACTAATGATGCCGATTTATGAGCACCCTATTTATCACGTTAAAACATTCCCTCCCTCCACTAGCATCGCACAGTGCCTGCAATGTCTATCATCTACAAGATTCACTGTAGCATAGAACCAAGTCTCATTCGCCAGAACTTTCCAAGCACATATCACCCTGTACAACCTTGGAAAGACAGATGCAGCAGATGCATGGGGACTCCATCTCCTCCAAGTACAGCTCCAATTAACACACAATGCTGATTTGGAACTATATCGCCTTTCCTTCACTGTTGCTGGATCAAAATCCTGGATCCCTGTTCTGAAGAGCACTGCGAGTGTTTTTCTAATACATGGACTGCAGCGGTTCAAGAATGCATTTTCCAACACCTTTTCAAGGGAAAATAGTGATTGGGAAGCAATGCTGGCCTAGCCAAGGACGCCTACATCTCATGAAAGCATGAAACATGTCTGCCTTCACCAATTTGTCTCCATCCTCTCTCTCCCCCAGTCTCTCTCTCCCCATGTCTCGCTCCCCCAGACCCTCTCTCTCGTATTCTCCGCAGTGACGCTCTTTCTCCCTTCGCAGCCTCTCTTCATCTATGATCTTTCTATCTACCTAGACATCTCTCCCGCTCTCTCTGTCTCACCTCCAGTCTCTGGCTTTCTCTATCTCATCCCAATCTCTTCCGATCCCTCGTAGTTATTGACTCTCCCAATGTCTCTCAGCCTCCATTGGTCTCACCCTTTCCTAATCCCTCTGCCTCTCCCCCCAAGTCGCTTGCTCCCCAGTCCCTCTCTCCCCCACTCCCTCCCCAGCTTCTCCCATTCTCTCCCTTTATCCTTCCCCCGGTCTCTGTCTCTCACGCCACCCCAGCCCGCCCAATTCTCGGTGTCTCTCAATCACAGACTCCTACTCTGTCTTTCCCAGTCTCACTATCCGCTAGTTTCTCACTCTTTCCCTCTGTCTCTCCAGTCACTCTCTCTGTCACCAGTCTCTCTCTCTCTCTCTGCCAGCCTCTCTCACTCTTTCTCCCCAGTCTCTCTCTCCCCTCAGTATGTCTCTCCCCTGTGTTTCTCTCTTCCTGTCCATGCCTTCCCTGAACTCTCTCGCTCCAGACTCTTTCCAATAACCTCTCTTCTAGTTGCGCTGCATATCCAAAAGTCTCTCTCTCACCAGCCTATCCCGAATGTCTCCCCCATTCTAGCTCTCTCCCCCATATCTCCGTCTCCCTCTCACCAAGCTTTTTTCTCTGCCTCTACCCTCGCCCATTGTACCTCGTACTCTCACCCATCTCTGTATCTCACTCGGTCACTCTCGTTTGTCCCCTAATCTCTAGCCCTTATTGTCCCTGTCTTTCTTTATCCCCCTCACTCCCATCTCTCTCCCCCATTCTCTTTCTCCCTCCAAGCTCAGTGTATCTCTTTTGCTCCCCCAGTCTCTCTCTCTCCATCCAAGAATTTATTTTCCCTCTCTCCCTCTCTTTCAGTCTCGCTCTTTCTCTCTGTGTGTGCCCCAATGTCTGTTTCGCTCACCACAATCTTTCTCTCTCCAACCCCTGCTCCTTCTGTCTTTTACCCCAGCGCCTCTTTCCCTCCCTGTCCCTCTTTCCCTCTCATCATTTATTCTCTCTCCTCTCCAGTCTCTCTCTTTCTACCCTCTGCCTTTCCTACTTGCTCTCTCTTAACCAATCTCCATCTATCTCTCTCCTGCAGTCTCTCCCCCACCCAAACCTGGCTTCTCCGCCCCCGTCTCTGATGCACCCAGTGACCTGCGGGCATCGATCAGCACAACTGCATCACGATTGGCCAATAAGCTTCAAAGGCTCTCTCCAATTGGCCTAAAGGACTATCGCACATAATGCGGGCCAGCAAGGGAGCTGCCGATCAGATACGGCAAAGATCCAGTTGGACAGTGTCGATGTCACTGACAATTTAGACGCTTTCCATTGGCTTCAATAGCTGTTGGTGAAGGATAAAACTTGCTGATTAGTCGTCACAACTTGCAAGCGGCCTGGAATAGGCTGCGGGTGTAAGATTGGCTGACACCACTGTCAGGCGCGGTGGGAAGTGAATTTCTGACGTACCTTTCTTTGTGGAGGCATGATTCCCTGACTGGCTGAGGAGGTTATGGCTCACCGCTAGGTTGAGGTGAGTGCCCAATTCAATAAGAACTTATTATATTGTTTAAGGAGATGCACAGTCACAGTGTAGTGCTACCATCCTCTTTCAAACGGTTGTTGGTCCCCGGAAGAAGAACACTGATTGGCTGAGAGCAATCATTATGAAAATTGAGGCTGTTGTCAGTCATCAGACTGTTCTCTCTTATTAGCTAAAGCAGCTGTCGTTAAACAGTAGAGCTCACCGATGCGCTTAGAAACCTGTGAGTCATCGCGTGCAGTTCCCTGTTGGTGGAGGCAGGGCACATATTGGTCAATGACCAGAAGCCTCTGATAGGCTGAGGCAATTTTCAATCAGTGGACAAAACTCCTGGATCAGCTAAAGTCACTGTCAGCAAATGAATGGAGCTCACTGTTTGGCTGAGAATGGAACCAGTGAGGGAAGAGTTTGACGTCTCCCTCTTCCAACCATCACTTATTAAATGGTTCACTAATTCTGTGCCCTGTGTCTGTTGGGAGTTTGTGGATAAATATTACATTAATGGACTGGAGTACTGGGAGCTGCCTATGGGATCTCCTCAGTTGTTTTGCTTATTCGTTAATTAAATAATTGATGTAAACGGCCATTTGAACGCCTTCATGACCTGCTCCCTGAACTTAGACTGAGTCACCCCATAAATAAATGTGTTTGTGCAGCAATTGCAAATCAGCAACATATACCCGACTGCTTGAAATGTAAATTCAGAATGAGTGAGGGAACCTGACCCTCTAATATGAGAATAGAAGAACTTTGCAACATTTGCTGACCACAAGATTATGAAACTGCCGGAAATGGTGATGAGTAAAATCATAGACTTCCTTCTGCTCTCCATCTCTGGGTCTCTGTGATTCTCTCCCTTACTTTGAGCTCTCAATCCCTTACGAACTCGACTGGTCACTAAAATGTGCCTGACAGTCAGAGCGTTGATGAGCAGAATTAAACCGAATGGGATTAATGGGGTAGAAAGCTTATTAAACCAGTCATATGCAGCCCACCGAGGATCAGTAACAGTGCTTGATTTTTTAGTACAGCGCCACGGTACATTGTCGATTATCAATCTAGGTTCAAATGTAAAGTAGCTGGGAATGTTTCTCAAACAAATCAAAATGCTGGTTGTTGCTAAGACCACAGATGCAGTTTTCTCGGTGCAATATTTCCTTTTGAACTTGTGGCAACAAATGGCCACAAATCGATCAAAAGAGAAAGTGACGGTGAACCAGACAGAACACTCTACTGCTGCACCAGCTAGGACAATGCTAACCCGACATACATGGGTGATGTACAGGAAAGACCACGGGAAATAATAGTAACTGAGCCTGTTCAGTATGACCAGCGTAATGATGACGAGTAGATCCGCCGTTGCCATGGCCACCAGGTAACGAGTGGTGCAGGTAGAGAGACCACAATTTCCCCCGGATAGGATCATAATTCCCAGTGAATTAACTGTAAGTGAGAGAAGGGAGAAGACGCTGGACATTATTTATCAAATATTCTCTGTGGCTTTCCTTACAGTTAGCACAGGATTTAATAACAAAAACGCATTAATTGGGCCTGGGTCAGGAGTAGAATTTTTAAACATCTCACACCGTATCCAAACCCACCTCCAACTCCCGCATTTCCAGGTTGAACGGGATCGGTACATGGGTCGGGCTGATAACCACTTATAGGAGGAGGGTTGGTAATTTAAAGGTTTCAAGAAGCTGGATGTCTCTAAATTGATCTGTTTCGGTGGCTTAAGTCTTGCTGGCCGGGTTCCCCCTCAGGCCCCACGGCCCACACAAAGATACCCAGGATTGGCATCGGAAACCTCATCTCTCCACCGACCCAAAAATCAAACGCCAATCTGGATTACACTGTTCCTGGAACACTATTCGTCTCAACTCCACGAATATTGGAATCATCCAGTTTCAGCACTAGGGTCAGATCCTTACCCTGGTTAGGAAAAGGAAAATACTTTCGGCCATCCCCATGGCACAGTATTTAAAGGCATAGATCCTCCCCAGGTCCTGACGATCCCGAGGTCACACTTTTTCCAGTAATAGACCCCACCCAGTTTCGGCCCCACCCCACGGCACACTACCCCCAGGATTTTACCCTATCAAGTCTCCGGCTATTCCCAGGGCACAGCATTGACATGAATGGATCTTATCCAGGTCATGACCACCCCTAGGGCATTCTATTCCCAGGGAGAGACCAGCCCGATATTCTGACCCTCCCCACAATCGGATCCAGGAGCCCTTTAACCCAAACCCTCCAATTCCAGGAGCGGGCCCATTGCAGCTTTGGACATTCCACATGATTGATTCCTTCCAGGACTGGACTTTAAATATTTGCTCACCGACTGGGATTGGACACTGCCCAGGCAATGTACACGACCCATGTATCGTTTCCCCCTAGGAACAGGCGCACCTGTAGTTCAAAGCCACCTACCAGAATTGGGCCCGTCGTTAAACCAGACTTCTCCCGCGATGAAATCCATACAGGATCAGACCATCCCCCTCTCCATGGATATTAGCCCTCAGGATTAGAACCCCCTCCCATGATCATTTCCTTCCTTGGGAACATGCCCCTCTTCGGGAATAAGGCTACTCTCGCAGGTGTCAAATGAAGCTTAGGATGAACCCGCTTAGATATAATCAGTTACCTTAACCGAGTTTTGGCCACACAAATCATGAGAAAAATCTTCTCGTCTGAGCACGCTCAGGATCAGGAAAAAAGCCCTCTCTAGAATAAGACGTTGCTCAGATAAGCGTCAATTTCCTGGGATAGAATCATATCTTTATCCAACACAATGGAGCTGGATCTGCAACTTGGGATCATACATTCCAGGGATCAGGACAGCCATGGGGTCTTGGATCAAACACTCTTCAGGCTGCTTCCCAGGATTCGGAACTTGCTCAAGTATAGGAAGCCTCTTCTTCCACGTTTAGGAACTAGACACTCTCCAGAGAAGTTATTAAGAGTTACAACATGATAAAAAAAAAAATGAGATTGTGGGGAAAAGAATTGAAAAGGAAAGAACACTCCAGTGGCCCAGAAAAGTGATGGGTAGACCCAAGTAGTGTGGACCAGCCTACGGTTTGTGTATGAATAGCGAATAGCGAAACCCCCAACGCAAAATCCAGCTGATATCCCCTCTCTCACTGTAACTCTGGAGTTGCCATCCTCCATTAACATCACAGGCCTTTCCACAAAATGAGAGCAACGGCTATAATCTGAAACTGTTAATTTTAATACACATTCTGAAAATTAATTAAATTATTAATTAAAAGAATACAGTGCCGTTCCTGATTGAGATTCAGTGTGTGAGTGTAGGAGGTCGAGGATAGAGAGGTCAAAGTTGTAGCGGGGTGTAAGTTGAAGTCACAAGTGGTCGGAAGCTAAGGGTCGCACTTTCATCGTGAATGGAGGAGTTCAGCAAAGTGGTCACCCAATTTGCGATTGGTCCTTTCCCAGTACAAAGGAGACGAACGTGAGCAACGAATGCAGATCTGAATTGTTACAATTTGACGCAAATCACTGTTCACCTTGAAAGAATGCTGGTGACGTTGGAAAGTGGAACAAAGGGAGATAAAGGAACAGGTGCAGCATCTCTAGCACTTGCAAAGGAATATGAAGAGGAGGAGATATTGAGTGAGAACAAAAACTGTAAGCAGGGTGAGGTGCTACATTTTCATCTAAATCATTTAATCTTATATGCTACAGTCTTGGCATGGTCATTTTTGGGGGCGTTGTACATTATATTCACCTTAGTCAGCTAAGGATGTAAAGATCCCTTTTTGACCTAACACTGAACTAAAAAAAGCAACAGGTTTGTTGCCATGTGTACAGCACATCATCCTTTTAAGCGCACCTTAAAAAAATAATTGATTTTGAAATTACTAAACAGCCGGCAATAGGTAATTGAACTGGATGGGTTGTACAACAATTCGTTAATAATTGAGAAATCTTTAAAATGGCTGAAGATGGTGCCATCATTATTGAATTTGGAGAATTTGCTGAGAGGTGAAATTTTGAAATATGTCACCAACTTAAATGAACACACATTAAAATTCAATGCACGTTTTAAAGTCGCAGGGGTGGACATTTGTATCAGGATGGGTGGCGGTACGGGAGAAGGGGGGAATATATGGCTGGAGGTGAATTTAGCGAGATATGGAAGAAGTATTACTGGATGATTCGTTGAATATGGAGGCTGGTGCTGTGAGAGGTGAGGGCATTGCTCCCGTGGAAGGGGATGGATGAAAGTTGGAGCACGGGGAATGGGATGAACATGGCCAAGGGTCATGTTAACCACATTGGAGGGGAATCGGGCCTGAAAAGTAATGAGTAAATTTTAGAAGCGCGGGCCTGGAAGGTAGCATCGATGGAAAAGGTGGTTCAGAGGTGGAGAAACTGGGAGATATTAGAACAGAGTCTTTCCAGGAAGTAGAGGGGGAGGAAGTATAATCAAGAGAGCTGTTGGAGTCAGTGAGCTCATAATAGGTTGTGGTGGAAATGGGGGTCTATATGACGAGGAAGGGATGTGTTTGAGGCGGACCATGCGAAGAGGAAAGGTGCCAACAACTGGAAGTAAAATTGCTGAAAATTTCAATTCAAAACAAAAGAAGCACATGGCACCCAGAGCTTCATCATAATACCCAGGAACCTAAGATGCATTTCAACAAAGAATGGTGCACGTCTCCTACATAGCATAGCTACACGTATCCTATGCAAAGACAGTAGAGCTAGCACACATAACGGCTCTCTCAGCGTGTCTATTTGAATGTGCAATATCTCTATATTTACATTTGAACTCCACATGCCAATAAATTACATTAAGGTCCCTGTACAGTAATCATGATGTGGAACCTGCGAGTGTTTAGATTCCAAGACCAGGGCTTGTGAGGAAGAAAGAAGCTCCAGTATGAATCAATATTGAATTAAACTCAACGAATCAATTCGTCCTTGGAATGCCCCAGAAGGAGATGCTGGATAGAAATTGGCTGGAAACTGGCCTTGTCGTGTTTGCCAGTCAAAGCCGAATGCACTGTTAGTTTAAGGACAGCTAGGGTTTACGAGACTTTGGAGCAGCGAGAGGCAGCCTGACCTGGGTAGAAATGGAAATTGAATCCAGGAACACAGCTCCAAGTTCAGAAGGAAGGAAATCACTCGTATTGAGGGACAGTTGGGGCAGGATTAACCATTGGGTGGGGTTTCAGAGCCTGAAGAAGGGAGATTGGTCTCCGAGGCTAGGAACTACACTGTCAAATAATCTTGACGGAAGTTAAACCAAAACCCAGAAAATCTTTAAGGCAGATATTTGCTAAAGTATTCAAGAGAAGGTGGCACAATTCCAAAGAATGTTAGACTGGTTAACACAATGTCAGTGTTTGGAAAAGTAATGGAATGCAAATTTCATGGAAAGTTAAGTGAATATGATAAAGAGTAGACAGCACAAAGTCAAAATCAAGGTCATATTTGACTAAGTTAATAGAATTCGTTGAATAACTATCAGAAATTGTAGGTGAGATTGTACGATAGAAGCAAAATACTTAGATTTTCTAAAAGCCTTCGATAAATTACAACATAGCCTCGTGACTAATTTCAAAGCAAGTGGAGTTAGGGAACAAACAGCAGGATGAACAGCGAGCTGGGGCAAAAACAATAGAAAACAGAGAGCAGGGGTTAAAGAGGTTTACACAGATTGGTGGAAAGTGGGATGTGGTATTCCTCAGGGGTCACCGCTGGGATCACTATTATTTTGCGTTTACATCAACAAGACGCAAGCAAAAACAGCAAAGCAATTTCAAAATGTACAGATAAATCCAATTTACAGCGCCTTGAAGGTAAAGGATGAATACAAGAAAATTCCTGGAAAACTATACATAATAATGAATAAACTTGCAAGCGGGCATTTCAATGGTAAATTAATTTCACTATAGCTAAGCATCAGGTGCTCCATCTTGATTAGAATAATCAGCTTCTGAAATATTCCTTAACAAATAAGTGTTTGAATGGTGTCGAAATGTTTAGGCGTTCTGGAGAAGGTATCCACAAATAATTAAAAGCAGGGATACAGGCTAATACGACCTATGAAATCAAAACAAAGCACTCAAGTTCATTTCCAGAGCAATGGAAATGAAGAAAGCACAAAGAGAACTGGAATGCTGTAACTGTACTATCAAATGCCAGGAACGGTGTTATATCTAGATAAAAGCAGAATACTGTGGATGCTGGAAATCTAGAACAAAAACAAAAATACCTGCAAGAACTCAGCAGGCCTGACAGCATCAGCGGATAGGAATACAGTTAACGTTTAGAGTCGGAATGACTCTGCATCAGATCTAAGGAACAATGGAAAAGAGGTGAAATATAAGCTGGTTTAAGGTGGGGGGGTGGGGGGGACATGTACAGCTGGATACTGTGCCCAGTGATAGGTGGAGATTGCCAAAAGATGTCATAGACAAAAGAAGTGTTGACGGTGGTGATATTAGCTAAGTAATGTACTAATGGGGACATTAAGGGTAGAAAGCAGAAAGCGCAAGGGACGGATAGCCCTATTAGGGTTGGGGTGGTGCGGGGTGGGGGGGGGGGCGGGGGGCGGCAAGGAATCGAAATTGGCTAAAAGGTAGAGTTTAAACAATGGATGGAAATACATTTAAATATAATGGAAGTATGTGCGAAAAGAAAAGTATATATAAATTAATGGAAACAGGGGCATCGGAAAGGGATTGGGGAAGGAGGGGAAAGTTCATGATCTAAAGCTGTTGAACTCAATATTCAGTCCAAAAGGCTGTGAAGTGCCTAGTCGCAAGATGAGATGCTGTTCCTCTACTTTGCTTTGAGCTTCACTGGAACATTGCAGCAGGCCAAGGACGGACATGTGGGCATGATGGCATGATGGGTGGTGTATTGAAATGGCAAGCGACAGGGAGGTCTGGGTCATGCTTGCGGACAGACTGAAGATGTTCAGCAAAGTGGTCACCCAGTCTGTGCTGGTCTCTCCAATATAGAGGAAACCGCATTGGAAGCTGCAAATGCAGTAGGCTAATTTGAGGGAAGTGAAATGCTGCCCCACTTGAAAGGAGTGTTTGTTCCCTTGGACGGTGGGGAGGGGGGAAGTGAAGGGGCAGATGTTACACCTTTTGTGGTTGCATGGGAAGGTCCCATGGTAGGGGGTTGACGTGTCAGGCATGATGGAAGAGTGGACAAGGGTGTCCCGGAGGGAACAATCAATGCGAAATGCTGCCAGCGGTGGTGAAGGGAAGTTGTGTTTTGGTGGTGGCATCATGCTGGAGTTGGCGGAAATGGCGGAGGATGATCCTTTGAATGTGGAGGCTGGTGGGGTGATAAGTGAGGACAAGGGGACCCCATCATGGTTCTGGGAAGCAGAGGAAGGTGTGAGGGCGGATACATGGGAGATGGGTCGGACACGTCTGAGGGCCCTGTCAACCACCTTGGGTGCAAAAACCTCGGTTAAGGAAGAAGGAAGACATGTCAGAGGAACTGTTTTTGAAAGTGGCATCATCAGAAGAAATGCGACGGAGGCGAAGGAACTGAGATAATGGGATGGAGTCATTAGAGGAAGCGGGGTGTGAGGAGCTGTAGTCATGTTAGCTGTGGGTGTCGGTAGGCTTGTAATGAATATTGGTGGACAGTCTTTCACCAGAAATTGAGACTGAGAGGTCAGGGAAGGGAAGTGTCAGTGATGGACCACATGAACATGATGAAGGCTTGGAAATTGGAAGCAAAATTAATACATTTTTCCAGATCCAGACGAGAGCATGAAGCAGCACCGAAGCAGTCATCGTTGTACCGGAGAAAGGGTTGTGGGAGGGAGCCTGAGTAGGGCTGGAACAAGGGATGTTCCACATTCCCCAGAAAGAGACAGGCATAACTGGGGTCCATGCGGGTACCCATAGCCACACCTTTTATTTGGAGGAAGTGAGATGAGGTTAAGGAGAATTTTTTCAGTGACAGAACAAGTTCAGCCAGACGGAGGAGAGTAGTGATGGATGGGGATTGTTCAGGCCTCTGTTCGAGGAAGAAGTGGAGAGCCCTCAGACTATCCGGTGGGGGATGGAGGTGTGGAGGGATTGGAAGTTCATGGTGAAGAGGAGGCGGTTGGGGCCTGGGAACTGGAAATTGTAGATATGATGTAGGGCATGAGAGGAATCGCAGAAGTAGTTCAGAAGACACTGTTCAAGGGGAGAGAGAATGGAGTCAAGATAGCAAGAAATGAGTTCCGTGGGGCAGGAACAAGCTGACATGATCGGTCTGCCGGGACAGTCCTGTTTGTGGATTTTGGATAGGAGGTAGAAGCGGGCCATCCGAGGTTGGGCGACTATGCGGTTGGAAATTGTGGAGGGAGGATCTCCAGAGGAGCTGAGGTCAGTGACAGTCCTGGAAACAATGACTTGATGTTCAGTGGTGGGATCATGGTCCAAGGGGAGGTAGGAGGAAGTTTCCCTAAGCTGACGCTCAGCCTCTGCGAGCTAGAGGTCAGTGTTCCAGACAACAACAGCACCACCCTTGACAGCGGGTTTGATGACAAAGTCAGGATTGGACATGAGAGAACGGAATGTGGCAAGTTCAGAAAGAGACAGGTTAGAGTGGGTGAGAGAGGTGAAAAATTGCGCCGACTAATGTCACGACGACAGTTCTCAATGAAAAGATCAAGAGCAGGTAAAAATCCAGAGGGATTGGTCCATTTGGAGGGAGAATTTTGGAGGTGGGTAATAGGATCCGTTGAGCGGGGAGAGGACTCCAGCCCAAAGAAGTGAACGTGGAGGCGTAGGCAGCAGAAGAAGAGTTCAACATTGTGCCATGCCCGAAATTCATTGAGGTGAGGGTGTAAGGGTATGAAACAGGCATTTGCTGAGCACTAAACGTTCAGCATCAGAGAGGGGAAGGTCAGAGGGAATGGTGAATACACGGCTTTGGCCTGGGATTGGAAGACGGGATGGCAACATCGGGACGGGCAGGGTTGGAGGGCGCTGGATGGGCGTTGACATCGATGAGTTGTTGGGTCTTGCGTTCCTTTGCATCTGAAAGAAAGAGACGAAGTTTCTTGTTGAGGCGTCGGGTGAGACGAAGAATAAAATGAAACTGGAGGCTAGGGCAGCTTAGAAATAGGGTGCGGCGGTGCTGCTGGAGGGAGAGGTCGAGTGTGTCCATATGTGTTCACTCCTCCATCACCCCCATACCTCAACCCCCTCTCATGGCACCTTCCCATGTAACCGCAGAAGGTGCAACACCTGCCCCTTTACTTACCCCTTTCTCACCATCCAAGGGTCCAAACATTCTTTTCAATGGAAGCAACATTTCACTTGCACTTCCCTCAGTTTAGTCTACTGCATTCGGTGCTCCCAATGTGGCTTCGTCTACATGGGAGAGACCAAACGCTGACTGGGTGACCGCTTTGCGGAACACCTTCGGTCTGCCCACAAGCATGATCCAGACCTCCCTTTCACTTGCCACTTCAACACACCACCCTGCTCCAATGCCCACATGTCCGTCCTTGTCCTGCTACAATGTTCCAGTGAAGCATAACGCAAACTGGAGGAAGAGCACCTCATCTTCCGACTAGGCAACTTACAGCCTACCGGACTGAATATTGAGTTCAACAACTTTAGATCATGAACTCTCTTCTCCTTCCCCAACTCCTTTCCAATCCCACTTTTTCCAATAATTTATATATATGTTTCTTTCCCCACATATTTCCATTATTGTAAATGTTTTTCCATCCATTGTTTTATCCCTACCTTTTAGCCAATTTCGATGCCCCCCCACCCCCCCACCCCACTCCCACTAGGGCTATCTGCCCCTTGCTCGTCCTGCTTTCCACCCTTAATGTCCACATTAGCACATTTTGTAGCTAATATCACCACTGTCAACGCCTCTTTGTCGTTTTGTCCATAGCATCTTTTGGCAATCTCCACCTATCATTGGCCCTCTATCCAGCTCTACATGTCCCGCAACCCCACCTAGGCCCCCCACCCACCCACCCCCCCACCCCTTAAGCCAGCTTATATTTCATCTCATTTTTATTTCTGCTTAGTTCTGATGAAGAGTCATTCGGACTCGAAACGTTAACTGTATTCCTCTCCGCAAATACTGTCAGACCTACAATGTTATATCTGTTTCCATTGGAACAATTCAATGGAAGACAGAAAAACAAACGAGACATTTCACATAATACACTCATTGTCCAATGTCTTCAACCAACAGCAAAGCATTTCCTGTTTTTAATTCATCACGTTGGTAAAATACAGAGGCTTGCCCACGGAATAGAGAGATCCCTCACCAAGCAACGATAAAGAAAAACAGGGCTTCAACGTTGATCTATCTTAGTATACTCTGGTTAGTGACACACACAGTAAAATTCTACACTGAAAATCTCTCCCAGTAATAAACTATCACTGCTGTCAGGTATTCTCAGTACTTTTCTCCACTGACAGATACTCAAAACAATACATGGTAACTAGTGTCAGGCATTCCTCTCTGGTTAATGACACACTCTCAGTGAAATTTTACTCTGACCCTTAGCAATACCATGCATCGGAGAGTTTCCCTTCATGAGGTCTGATTTAACATCATACAGTATTCCACTAAATGTAATAATCTGATAATTCAGGGAGCCTGTGAGTCAAAAAAAGGTTTATTATCGGTTGAGGAATAGAAAAACATCCACAGCGATATTTGAACACAATTGACTTGATCAAATGATATAACTGATCAAGTTACTGTATATAGCTGATCACTGGATCAGCATGTAACATATTCAGTTAGACTGCAAAACCAGAGAGCAGTACACAGATTTACACAACTTGAATGGTTATAATCACTTACCAGGAACACCTATAAAAGCAAGGATTGTGTAGAATATTTTACTAGCCATATGAATTGATTTCAGCATTTTCAAGTGAAGTGATGTGTCCCTCCGTGCTGCAGACAACCCCTCTGCATTGAACTCTGAGATGATATGTTACCAAAGACTTTCCTTTATACTTTGTGGGATTACCTCAGGGACATTAAGATTGCAACATTATTCACTTTGTTTTTTTTTTTACTTAAACAAACAGATTAATCTTTTGGTTACGTTAATTACCTAATAATATTAGAAGCCGTTTTCTCTCAGCAAGGGCGCTGCCCATTCAAACACCATCTGTCCCATCTCTAGATCTCATATTGTAATAGTGATGTCCTTCAATCGACTGTGAGCATTCCGTAATTAAATTCCAAATGTGAGAGTCTCTCTTCGGACTGATCTCCTGCACTCGGTGATACAGCTGTCCTCTTTACATGTGGAAATTCATTTAGTGGAATAAAAAGTGTTATTTGTGAATATTAATTGCAGAATTCAACTCATACAACATCATGCATGATACAGCGCCGCAGGATGATTCCACACCTGAATCTAATACAGGTCCTCAAACTAATAACAAAGTTAACCCAATCGTAAACCTCAAACACTATAGCCTCTCCAATAGAGTGAAAACCCTTCAATACACCTGCAAGAACTTGTAAAGATGCAAAAGAAAAGTTGCAGACCCTCGAACAAATTCAGACTCTCCTTTAAAAACAGACCGTTTAACCAATTCAGGCACTCCAACTGATACAAACCCTCCAAAAAATAGAGGCGTTCAACTCGATACAAACAGTCGCACAGATAAATATCCGACAATTGAGACAGGCCGTCCAACTGTTATAGGCCCTCCATTCGATACAGAACCTCCAGCAAATAAATACCCTTCAACTGATACATAATTTCCAACTTTTACAGTGCCTCCAACCAATACAAAACCTCCAGTCCATATGGATCGTCCAAATAGCACAGAACCTCCAACTGATGCAGGCCCTCCAACTGATACAGCTCTCCATTTATTGCAGACAGTCCAACTGATACAGACCCTGCCGCTTATTCAGACACTTCAGCAGCTAGAGATCCTCGAACTGGTACATACCCTCAAACAGATACAGGTCGTCCAAATGATATAGACCCTTCAACCGATACAGACTCTCCAACCGATAAAACCACCAACCGATACAGCCCTTCAAACTTATACTGAAACTAAAACCAATGCCAAGGATCCAACTGATACAGGCATTTGCAGTGTAACAGACCATCTGACTGACACTGATCCTCTAATTGATAATGGCTCTCCAACCAATAACGACCTTCCATCCGACACCGAACCATGAATCGATGCAGACCCTCTAAAAGATAGAAAATCTCCGACTGATACACACACACAAAATAATAGAGGCTGTCCAAACGATTCAGGCACTCCGTTCGATGCAGACCCTTTGATTTTTGTGCCAGGAGGCAGTGACAACTTTTAGGATAGGCTCTTGCGATTTAGAAGGTAGTTAGAGGCTGTGCTTGTGTGTGTGCGTTTGTGTCTGTGAGTGTGTGCCTATGAATAGTTATTTGGGGGAGATTGATAAAGACAGCTCGAGGTTCATGTACTTGTAATGGGAAGTTATGGTGATGTTGGCTTTGCAAGTAAATCGGTTGGGTTTAAAATTTGAATTATGCGATAAGGGGAGAACTGAATTTTCATCTGAATTCAGTTGAATTTCAAGGGGAAATTTAGAAGTGACGAGGAACTTTTACAATTTACAAAGCGTTTACATGTATACAGGGGAATGTATATTAAATTACAAGAACCCAAAAGTAGAGACAGAATGGGAAAACATTAAGGGTTCTTATATTTGGAAATATTGAGCTTAAAGAAATGTCTGAGGACAATCGAATATGATCTGAAAGGTAAAAATATATATTTAAGCAAAGATGTTTAACTGAGTGGTGGTGGCTGTGTGGGGGAAATGACATGATACCAGATCTGAGTGCTGAGGAGGTATGATAGTTGTGAATTTAAGGTAGCCATCTAGTTTCAAGCCAGAAACGTCACTGCATTCAGAAAGCAGTCTGTTTCAGAAAGAAGTTTTTGCATTTCCACATCTGAGTGGAAGTTTGAAGAGTCATGTGGTTTAAGGTTTTTAAAGTGACAACTATTATTAGCTTTGAGTAATATTACTGGATTTTCATAGTTACAATATATAAGGGAGTTGTTGCCAAGAAGGTAGCTTGCTTCTGTATTTTGGCCAAACGGGTTTCATTGGAGGTTGTGCTGTAAGACTGTTTTAACGGTGCAACTTTACTCTTACGCGCTTAAGCATTTTCCCCGTTTTCAATAAATCTTTTAATCTTAAAAATATTAAAGGTGGTGACTGTTTTACAGGCTTTTGTGGTTAGCAGCTTTTCCTTCTCGTTTTCAAAAAGGAGAAAAAAACATTTTTATGATCAATAAGACAGGTTTACCCTGTGATCTGCCTTGCTCAGCAAATAACACCCATCTCCTGTCGTCATAACAAATTTGCCCGCTCATTGTGGGGTCTAAATTTCCTTCATTGAATGCGAATTTGTGCAAATGAATGGTACGAGTACGAGGAGAATACTGAAGTTACCAGTTTTGTCTTGAGTGATTTTAAAGTGGTTCGGTAAGAAATTAGCTCTGGCAGTTTCTTACACTTTTTTGGAAGTGGAAAATATAACTATGGAGTCTATGAAATTCTTGACTAAGGCTTGGATGAGAGTCATGCAACAGCCTGGCACATACATGCTCACAGAACCGCACTCTAGAGATCATCGCCTAGACACCTACATCACACTCCGTGGGTATGTTGTGTCCCACTGGCTGCACTGACTCAGCAGTGGTGGCGGCATATTGGCATACAGTCGGGAACGAGTTGACCTGAGCGTCATCGGTTCTGACTCTGGACCCCATGAATTCCCATGGAATCAGGTAAAACAAGGCCAAGGAAATCTCCTGCTGATTGCCACATAGCGAACACCACTTGGAGGAAGCATTAATTTTGGAAGGACACAAAAGGCACCGGGGGTGGAGGACTTCAATGCCAATCACCCAGAGTGGATCGCTAGCAACACTACAGATCATGCTGGCCGAGTCCTCAGGACATATCCACTAGGTTGGGTCGGTGGCAGATGATGAAGGAAACAACAAGATGTGAAAGCTTACTTGACCTCATTCTCATCAACCTGCCTGCCACAGATGGATCCGTCCATATAAACATTTGTAGGAGTGACTACTGCCCAGACCATTTGGAGCCGAGGACCCACCTTCACAATGAGGATGCCCATCATGTCGTGTGGCACTACCACCGTGCGAAGTGATATAGATTTCAAACAGATCGAACACTCAAGACTGGGGAACCTTAAGGCGCTGTGGGCCGTCAGCAGCAGCATAATTGTGCTCAACCACAATGTGTAACCTCAGCACCTGGCATCACACCCACTCTCTCATTACCACCAAGTCAGGGGATCAAGCCTGGTTCGGTGAAGAGTGCAGGGGGGCATGCAGGCATTAAGGTGTCAGCCTGGTGGAGCTACAACACAAGACTGCTTGCGTGCCGAGCATTATAAGCAGCAAGTGACATACAAGAAGCGGATGAGACCTAAGCTCTTTACTACTGCCACATCAACTGTGAATAGTGTTGAACGATTTAAAAAGTCACTGAAGTAGGGGGGTCCGTGAATATCCCCATCTTCAATGATGGGACAGCCCAGCATATTAGTGAAAAACATAAAGCTGAAGCATTTACAAGACTTTTGAAAAAGTAAGAGAAATTATGATTATGGAAGAGTTTAGAAAGGATAGTACTCCAGGCGGTATCAAAACATATTTAGATGAAAGGCAGATCAGTTTGAGCCGATAAGTATGATATTTCATACAGACAGTGAGTGTGGGGAAAGGGTCATTTCGGAATCATGGAAATTGCACGTATAGAAACCCTAGTGATGGTAAAAGTGTCAGTAATATGAAGCAACTTCGAGGGCGCCCCCCCCCCCCCCCCCCCCCCCCCACTGAAGGTGAAAAAGTGGTAGGTAAGTGAAGGGTGAAAGGTGGTATCTTACTGTTCTAACAAAGCTGGACATACGAGGTCAAATTATTTTATGTAACGTGGAAGACCGACTGCAGTGATAGGAACTCAGAAGAATTTTTTAAGTAAGAGTGTTGTGAGTTCCGAGCCTCATTTGAAAGACAAACCAGTAGAAGTTGCACAGCCGAGAAGGGGATAGACAGAATTAGCCAGAGAGGTAAGAATGTGTTCGCACGCTATACAAGGAACTTCTGACAGACAAGTTACAGAGATGTTCAAAGGTTTTATATGTGAAGGCAAAAGCAAATCCTGTTTTTTTTTAGGGGAATGTCGGAAAGACTCAAAATCCTAAGGGATACATGTGCCAGTCAATCCTTCATGTTATGGAATAGGGCCATTATTGCCCTGCAGGATTATTTCAGGAGAAAGTGTTAATTAGTGAAATATACGGAGAGCTTAGACTTATCCCATTATATGAAATTAACTTGAAAAGTGATTTGACAACAGGAGAGATAATTGTTGCTTTAAAAACAGAAAATGTTAGAAAAACGCAGCAGGTCCGATAGCATCTGTGGAGAGAGAAACAGAGTTGATGATCCCAGTGTGAAGGACCCTTCTTCCGAGCGAATGAGAAGTAGAAATGTAATGAAATTTATACTTTTAAGGGATTGGAGCGGGTGAAGCTGGAGAGAAGGCCAGCGATAGGTGGAGGCTGAGGATAGATTGATAAATATGCCAGGCACGAAGGGGCAAACCAAGTGCTAATACTAGTGGTAAACGCTAAAAGAGGTGCGGAGGGTGGTAAAAATGTAAGGAAGCACAATGTGTTAATAGTAGAACAAGGTAAGAGCTCTGTGAAAGAACAACATGGCTTAAGTATCAAACGGTGCTTTTGGAGGGTTTGGGGGGGCGGGGGCGGTGTAGGAGGGCTGTGGCTAGGCAACAGTGATGTAAAAAGCATAAAAAGCGGCTGAAAAAGTGGATGAGGCAATGATTATTAATGAAAATAAGTGGATAAAATAATGGCAAAATGAAAATATTTTCTTAAAAGCTGATTTTAAAAGGGGTGAAAGTAGAGGAGAGATTTCATGGTTTGACGTTGTTGAATTTAATATCATGCCCAAAAGGCTGTAAAGTAAAGAATCAGCAGGTGAGGTACTGTTCCTCCAGTCTGCATTGGCCTTGACTGGAACATTGTTGCAGGTCAAGGGCGGACATCTGAGCATGAGACTGGGATGGTGTGTTGACATGGCAATCGTAAGGACGACCTAGGTCATGCTTGATGCAAGTTGGGGTGTTCCGTAAGGTTGTCACCAAGCCTGCGTTAGATTTTCCCATTTTACAGGGGTTCACATTAAAAGCAGCGAATGGAGTAGTCCAAATGTAAGGAGGTGCAATTGAAGCGTTGCTCCACCTGAAAGAGTTTCAGGGCCCTTTGATAGTGAGGAGGGAGAAGGCAATGGGCAGGTTTTGCATCTTCAGTGATTTCATGAGATGGTGCCGTAGCAAGGGGATGATTTGTGGGAGTGATGGAGGAGTGGAGGGAGCGGCCCCTACGGAATGCTGACGGGAGGGGAAGGGCAGTGATGAGTGGGAGATGGGTCCGGTGGTGTCATCATGCTAGAGATGGCCGAAATGGTGGGGGATGGCCTTTCAAAGCAAAGGCCGGTGGGCTGAAAAGTGAGGACAAGGGGAAGGACCCTATCATGGTTCTGTAAGGGAGGGTAATGTGTGAAGACAGAGGCGCAGGGGATGGGTCAGACACGGTTGAGGGCCCTGCAAATCAGAAGTGTGATGGAGGCACAGGAACTGAGAGATTGGAATGGAATGCTTACAGAAAGCAGAGTGTGTAGAGGTGCACTCAAGGTAGCTATTAGAGTCGGTGGACTTGGAATGAATATTCATGGACAGTTCTATTAACAGAAATAGAAATAAATAGGTCAAGGAATGGAAGAGAAGCATCGGAGATGGACCATGTGACGGTGATAGAGCGGTGCAAATCCAAAGCAAAATTTATTACATTTTTTCCATGTCCAAATGAGAGCATGAAGCGGCACTGAAACAGTTTTTGATGTACTGAGAAAAGAATTGTGGGATGGGGCTTGAGTATGATAGAACAAGAAATGTTCCACATACCTCAAAAAGAGACACTCGTTACTGGGACCCAGGCGGAAACCCATAGCCATATATTTTACTTGGAGGAAGTGAGCATGATCAACGAGAAATTGATAGTTGAGGGAACAAGTTCAGCCAGACGGGGGAGCGTGTTTGTGGATGGGGATATTGCGGGCCGCTGTTCAAGGAAGAGGTAGAGAGCCGTCAGGCGACCCTGCTAGAGGATGGACTTGAATACGGATTAGACGTCCATGGCAGAAAGGAGGTGGTTAGGGCCAGGAAACTGGATATTGTTGATATGACGTAGGACATCAGAGGAATCACGGGAGTAGGTGGAAAGAGTCCAGACAAGTGGTGGGTGAATGGAGTCAACAAAGGACGAAATGAGTTCCGTTGGGCAGGAACAGTCTGACATGATGGGTCTACCAGGCAACTGTGTTTGTGGATTTTAGGAAGGAGGTAGAAGGCGGTTGCATAAAGTTAGAAGGCTCTGCGGTTATAAGCTGTGGATGGATGACCTCCAGTGGAGTTGACAGCAATGACAGTCCTGGTAACAATGGCATGATGCTCAGTGCCAGGGCCATGGTCCAGGAGGAGGCAGGGATAAATACCTGATATTTGGCGCTCGGCCTCTACAAGGCAGAGGTCAGTGCGTCAGTCAACAACAATAACCACCCTTGTTGGCAGGTTTGATAAAAAATCAGAGCTGGGTCTAAGAAAAACGTGCAAGTTCAGTAGGAAACAGGTAGGAGTACGTGAGAGGGGCAGATAAATTGAGACAGCCGATGTCACGCGGACAGTTCTCAACAAAAAAGATCCAGAGCAGGTAAGAGGCCAGTGGAGGTTTCTGGGTGCAGGGAGAATACTGGAGGCGGCTGAAAGGAACCATTGAACGGGAAGAGGACTCCTGCCTAAAGAAACAATCACAGAGATAAAGGTGGCAGAAGAAGGGTTCAGCAGCATACCAAGCCCGAAATTCATAGAGGTGAGGGCACAATGGGATGAAACTCTGTCCTTTGCTGAGTACAGAACGTTCAGCATTACAGAGGGGAAGATCAGAGTGTATGGTGATTACAGGGCAAAGTCAGGGATTAGAAGAAGGGATGACGGCAAACGGACGGGAAGGGGCTGGCGTGTCCTGGATGGGCATTGGGGTCAATAAGTTGTTGGAGCTTGGCGTCGGCTATCTCATTTCTCTGCTCCTCTCATTCACTTTAACCAGTCTACCTTTGAACTTGCTGATCTCCGATCTCTTAGGCCCAACCAGGACTATGTTATCAAACCTGACCACAAAGGGTTGTGCTGCTTTTGTGTGGCGTACTGATCTCTAACTCGCACAGGTCGAGCGCCAATTTTCAGGCACTTCTTCCTAACTCCACCTGGACCATGACCCCACCACCTAAAATCAAGCCATTATTTCCAGGACTGTCACTGAACACATCTGCTGTGAATATCTTTCCTCGACAATTTCTAACCTCATGGTCTCCCAATCCTGGAGAGCCGGATTGCACATCCTTCCCAAAATTCACAAACTGGGCAGTCCCGGTAGACCCATCGTGTCCGGCTGTTCCTTCCCAGTGGAACTCATTGCTTCCCTTCTTGACTGCATTCGATCCCCCCTTGTCCAATCTCTTCCCAAATACATCCACTATTCTTCTGATACCCTATGTCATATCAACGATTTACAGTTTCCTGACCCTAACTGTTTGCTTTTCACCATGGACATCCAATCCCTCTATACCTCCAACCTCCATTGGATGGTCTGGAGGCTCTCCGCTTCTTACTTGAACAGAGGCCCAAACAATTCCCATCCACCACGACATTCCTACGCTGGCTGAACATATTCTCTCAGTGAACATTTATTCCTTTAAATTGTCTCACTCCCTTCAAATAAAAAGTGTGGCTATGGATGCCCATATGGGTCCCAGTTATCCCTGTCTACTTATGGGGTATGTGGAACATCGCTTGTTCCTGTCCTACTCAGGCCCGATCACAGAATAATTTTCTCGTTCCAGCAACAACTGTTTTGGTGCGGCTTCACGCTGTTGTCTAGATGTGGAAAACATTATCAATTATTCTTCCAGTTTGAACCCCTCTACCTCCAACATGGTTCATCTTCGAAACTTTGCTTCTCTTCCTTGACCTCTCTGTCTCAATAGCTGATGATAGACTGTGCAAGAATATTCATTACAAGCCCACCGACCGCCACAGCAACGTTGGCTGCAGCTCCATACCCTGCATCCTGTAAGGACTCCATCACATTCCCTCAGTTCCTTCACCACCATCGCAACTGTTCCAATGATCCCACTTTCCAAAACGGCGCTTATGACATGTCTTCCTTCTTCCTTAACCGAGGTATCCCAACCACTGTGGCCGACAGGGCCTTCAACCATGTCCGAACCATCTGCTGCATCTGAGCTCTCACAACTTATACTCCCTCCCAGGGCCATGATAGTGTCCCCCTTGACCTAACTTTACACCCCACCAGCCTTCACATTCAAAGGATCGTCTTCCGATATTTCTGCCAACTCCAGCAAGATGCTACCTTCGAACACGTCTTCCCCTCACCAACTCCCAGCACCCGTCAGCATTCTGTAGGGACCGTTCCCTCCGCTACACAAAAGTCCACTCCTCCATGACCCTAACACCTCATCCCCTTCCCACCACACTTACAACCCAATTGCAGAAGGTGTAACACCATCCCTTTCCCCCTCCTTCCTCACCGTCCAAGGGCCCAAACATTATTTTCAGGTGAAGCAGTGTTTCACTTGCACGTGCTTCAATTTGGTTTACTGTATTCGGTGCTCCAATGCCATCTCCTCTACACTGGGCAGACCAAACGAAGACTGGGTGACGGCTTTGCAAAATATATTCAGTCTTTCCGCAAGAATGGACTAGACGTCGCTGTCGCTTGTCATTTCAACACATCACCCTGCCCCCATGCCCACAAGTCCGCCCTTGGCCTGTTGCAATGTTCCACTGAAGTCCATTGCAAACTGAAGGAACAACACCTGATCTTCCGATTAGGCTCTCTACACCCTTCTGGATTTAACATTAAGTTCAACAACTACAGACCACGATCCCTCTCCTCTCTCTTCACCCCTTTTTAAATCCTTTGTTTCAATTTATTTTTTTATTTCTTATTACTTTTATCCACTTGTTTTCATTTTTTATTAATGTATTCGTTGTTTTATCTCATTTCTTCTCCTTTTTATCACTTTTCGATCATTTGTCCCCAAAATCTGACCCCTCCCCCCTCCCCAACCCCCAAGACGGTCATCTGTCACTTGTTACATGTTGTTCTTACATTAGTATTTACCCTTGTTTTGCTACTAACACATTTTGCTTTCTGACATTCATGCCACCACCTACACCTTATTTAGCTCTTACCAGTGCCATTGACATCCCTTCTCCTTTTTGTCCAAAACATCTTTGTCAATCTCTCTTTCGCCCCCACTTATCGTTGGCCTTCATTCCAGCTTCACCTGCTCTACCCCTTAAACAGTATTAGTTTAATTATATTTCTTCTTCTATTTAGCTCTGAGGAAGGGCCCTACAGACTCGAAAGGTTAAATGCGTTTCTATAGTCACTGATGCTGTCAGACCTGCTGAGTGCATTTTCTGTTTTTATTTCAATTCCAGGAGCCGCATTATTTTGCTTTTATCTGAGGTCAGTGTTGGAGAATTAGTGAAGGTTTCCGTCTCAGCAGTTGAATTTACTTCACGAATTATGTAGCTCTATCGCAAATATTGACTATGCCTATTGCGGTAGAGAAACCTGTTAATATACAATAAACCGAGATTCGAGACGAAAAGAATCCAGAATTTTTTCCAGAATGTGTTGGGTCTAGCTCACAGGCACACAAATCAAACGGGAGGGGTAGGAATCTAAAAGTAAAGGGGGAAAAGGCCAAACCCCAGTTGGCTAAGTCGATTTTTGAAAGAATTACTCAGGAGGAGGAAACAATGTAAATTGTGATATAAGGATAGGGAAGACAAATTTGCCTTTGAATGATGTAGATGTGGAGGGTTCAGTTTCAGCAAGGCAACATCCATGTCGATTAAATACAGCAAAAACTGGCTAAAATGCGGAATGGAATTGAATTTATGCTTCAAACTGACATCATAGAGATCAGTCACAGTAATTTGAGTTCACCCAGTGTTAAGGTGCCCACACCGGATGGATCACAAATACCGTGTATTGATTACTGCAAAGTAAATGCAGTAATAAAGACGGATTGATATCCCATACACAGTTTATGGATTGTATCTGGAGACCTGGAACGTCAGCATTTATCACAAAAACTGACATACTACGGACAATTACCCTTATCGGAGGTGGCAACAGAGATATCGGCTTTTGTGACTCCGGGTTGTCTAGATCAATGAAAAGTTATACCTTTTGTTACAAAAAATACACCAGCAACGTATCAGAGACTAACAAACAAAGTGATTGAACGACTGATTAATTGTGCAGTTCTGTAATGATGACTTAATGTTATTCAGTTAAGCCTGTGAGGAATATCTACTACAATTAAAGGAACTGTATGACCGACTACAGGAAGCCAATTTGCTCTTAAATTTGGCGAAAATTGATTTTGTGAAAAGAAAATTTAAATATTTAAGCACCCTGTGGACATGGCCCAGTTGTTCACGAGATGCAACACTAAAAACTATTGTGTGGAATCCCTAGTGCCTACGACAAAAGGGAAGTTTTGTGAGTTCTTGGTATGAATGGGTTTTATCGGAAATGCGTGCCAAATTTCAGCAGTGTAGTTGCTCCACTCATTGTATTATTAAAAGAAAGAACCGAAAATTCAAATTAACACAGAAGTGTCAGGCTGCGTTTGACAACTGAAAAATCTGTAATGACTGTTACACATATTCTGGCATTACATGATTCTACAAAGCATCTTAAAATGGTTGCTGATTCAAGTGACGTTGGTGTTGGTGCTGTGTTGCTACAGGAAGATGAACTGGGTCTTGAGAAACACGCAGGGAATTTCTCACAGAATGTACAGTTGATTGTTATTTAGACACAGGACTTGGATATGTATCTTCATGTTTGATGTATTTATAACATCGTGTAATTGTATTTTGCAAAAATAAGTACAGTAAGTAATAAGAAGTTGGTAAAGGAAATGGAAAAAAAGTCTTAAAAATATAACGTTTCACTCTTTTGCATTGAAGACGGGTGTTTATTTAAAAAATATTTTTGGGAGTATGTTGGTATTCTATAAAGGACGCTGTGTGTGAGTTTGTGTGAGTGTTTGTGTGTCTGTGTGGGGAAAAAGTCCTGAAGACCAGATCTGAGAAGGTGTGAAAATTTCGAATTTGAAGCAGTTACCCAATTTCAAGCCAGAAGTGTCTTTATTTTCAGAGAGCTGCTTGTTTCTGAACTATCTTTTTGAATTTTCATATCTGAGCGTAAGTGCATGAGAAGTCATGTAACAAACATTTATTCAAATGACATCAATTCATTGTTTTGCGTAATATTACTGGATTGCCATGGTTAAAATTCCATAAGGGGGTTGTTGCCAAGAAAGTAGTTTACTTGCGTATTTTGACCAAATAGATTTTTTGGGTTATTTTTTCCGTAAAAATGTTTTAACTGTGCAATTTTAATCTTAAATTCCTAAGTTTTATTTTTTCTTTTTCATAAACATTTTAGTGTTTAAAACTCTAAAGCTGTTTTATGATTTTAGGGTCAGTAGCACTACCTCATCGTTTTCAAAGTACCAAAAAAAGGTGTATGACCAGTAGAACAGGTTTCCCTCTGGAATCTGGCTTGTTCAGCAATAATATCTGCTGTCGCCATAAAAACACTACGAAAAAGTGACGAGATTCCCATCGACGAGAAAGCGGTGTTTGCACCGTTCTGGACCAAAGGTTTCTGAGAACCCTGAAGGCAATGTAAACCAAATGCCAGCTCCCCAGTGGATGGAAACTTTATATTTAGGTAATTTCTATGTTCACGGTTTTGTTTTTAAACAGTCTAAAAAAAGAATCCCAAAACTTTAACGACTTGCTCATATCCGAATAATAAACAATAAATGAATTTCCATGCATTGTTGCTGAGTGTAGTGGTTAGTGCCCCTGCCCGTCACGCGGGTTACCAGGAGTCATTTTCCCAACTCGAAGAAGTTTTTGAAACATATCCGAACCTGAGAGGATTTGATAGGATAGATACCGCGAGGATGTTTCAACTTACGGGAAAGACTGGTAGGGCAGACACCAGGAGGATATTTCCACTTGTGCCAGAGACCACGATAAGTTTAAGAATGAGGTCTACCATTTAAGACGGAGATGAGCGTTTTTTTTTTCTCTCTCTGGAAGCCTGGTTTTTATGTGGAATTCAACGCTCCAGAGAGCAAGGAGGCTGGGTCATTGAATTTGTTCGACACACTGTTAGTTTTTTTTTATTGCAAAGGGCTTTGGGGGCAGATGGTAAAATGAAGTTTACACCCAAAACAGATCAGCCGTGATCATATTGACTAGCAGAGCACGCTTGAAGGGCCGCATGGCCTATTCCTGCCCCTAAGTCCTACACTTCTATGTGATATAAATGTTTTCATCAGTAGAATGTTAACGCCTAAACTTAAAATTTCAAATTTTAATCTGTTAACAGACTTTTCTTCAAAGAAGCTGTTTTCATGCTGGATAAAAAAAAAAAGCATTTCATAGCGGATTCAATGCGAAGGCAGTAACATTTCAAAATCATCGAAGAATTACACCAGTAAACAGCAGCAAACTCATCCTGGTACATTAAAGCAGTATATCTGTGTAAAACGCATTCCGGATCCCCACCTTGTGTTGCAGAATAATAGAAAGCTTACAGCGCAGAAACCACTGCAAGGATTCTTACCAGAGAAGGTTGGTAAGTTAACGTTGTGGGTTCTGGAGGTAAGTGAGCACATCCTGGTTACGGAGCATTCAGGCATCACAGTCATAAATACGACCTTCAGCTCGGCCATTAAAATCTCCCGCCATCCTATTCTCTGGATCCAAATCTCTCCCGTTTCATTGAGGCTGAATTGACCTGGTTAATTCCTCATCTTTGAACCGAAGTCATTAAAATAATCGCGGCACCGATCACTGTATGTCCACAAGCGCTTTCACTTGCGATGCAGGAGATGGCACAGAAAACCTATTTCTGTGACAAGAATCTGATCCAGGTCCTCTGTTTGATTTCCGTATTTACACTAAATTATATTTATCAAATTATCTTTATTATCGGGCTACAAATGGGCAGCCATGTCAATGAACAACGATTCAGTTAGTTTATTCGGATCAAATATCAAATATCAGTACAGGCTGTCATTTCTAAATTACAATTGAAAAAAAAAAATCCCTTTTTCAATACTCAGCTGTTATTTTGCCCGATTCTAATTAATGCTAAATGTAATATTTTAGGACCCGGTTCTGCTTATCTCGGCATCAAAATTATTGAAATGTCCACCCAAATTCCATTATCACGGAGATCCTCACTGCCGGTTAAATGGTTCGTTGCAGTTAATTTCCAATGATGGCCATTTATTAACAAGAAAGGAATGATTATAAATTCATGAGCGTAGTCCCCCGTAAATGAGTAACAACCTCCCCTTTGATCAGTATTTCCACATCCATGGTCCAGGTTTTAACTATTGGATACGAATCAGCAAATGTGTGTGCCAAACAAGCAAATTGCCTGTACCATTGGCTATGTCACTTTGTTGTGATGTTGTAAGTGCAACTTTATATTTCATGTTAAAGATATAAACATCTGGTATTGGAGTCAATTTATTGTGAGACTGAAATATTTTGAAAAATGATTAATATTCAGAGTTAAAGCATGCATTTCGAGCCAATTACTAACCTTTCTAATATATATCCCAATACCTCTATGTCTGTTTGTCCTTCACCCTTCTCATTGCTGCTTCTTCTACTTTTTCGCCCCGGTTGATTGTCCACCTATTCTGTTCCTTGTCTTGGAATCAGCCTCTTCACCTTGCAGACCCCATCTATGATGTACTATCCTCCCCTGACCACGAAACCTCTGCTGAAGCTCTTCCTTCCTACTCTACCCTATAACTGAGTAGCCTGTTCCCATCTCCACTACCTCAGCTGGAGCTAATTTCTGCACCAAGATTCCCTCTGCCAAACCCCGCTCTCTCACAGCCGGAAGGACTCCAAAAGTTCTGTGAGCATTATCTTTCTCTGTCCCCCGAAGCTTCCTGCGGAGGGCAAAACTGAAGTCTTTTTATAAACATGAGGAAGCTGCTGCTCTGCAGCAGTCCCATATTTTGACTTATTTGGAAGATCTCCCTCTCGTCTTCAGGCACATTTGAAGCATTTACAGGTTGATAGTCAACCTGGCTCGCCACTCCGCAAATGCACATTCCAGGATCACCATATCCTGCGTGGGGCTGAAACCCAGACGTTCTGGATTAGAGATAGGGGCACACGATCTCGATTTACTGCTGAGAAATGTAAGCCATCCAGTACCTGCAATGGCTAATTTGGCCCGTAGCTCAGGTTGAAGATTCGAGCTGGATTCGTTTTCTTGGAAGTGAGTGTATCTGTGAGCCTCCATACCTCCGGGAATGTACAAGCCAGCTGCAAGCTGCAAGTGCTTAATAATCACTTAACTGGAGGTGTTCCGGTTTCAGAATCTCCACTCCCCTATCGCATTGAATTTCGCAATGCATTCTGGAGGTGACCGGAAAGAGTGCTCCCTTCCGGAAATGCAAATTTCAAATTCTATCCACGCTTGTTTCTGTCCCAAAAGGCATTTGCAAATGCAAGTGGTCCCTCCAACTCCCCAACCCCAGCTCTCTTCCCCCATAATAAAACCTGTTAAAATCACATTTCACCTCAATGCCTTCCGTTCCAAATTCAGAGTTCCAGCACCTTGCCTCTACATCAATTTGCCCCCTGGCTCGATATCTGATTTTAGCTGCACTTTTATTTCCACGGCCCATAGCACCCACTCTGCGGCAGAGAGAAATAGCGCACATACCTTTTTACATTGGAACCGCTGGATCTTCTGGTTCGACCCCATCTTCTATCTAGTGACGAGGAGATTGGGAAGGCCTTGTGGTCATAGAATCACAGAATGGATACAGAACAGAAGGAGGATATTCGGTCCGTGCTCTCTGTGCTAGCTTTCTGTAAATCCCATTGACTTAGTGCCGCTCCCCTTTCTTCTCCTTTAGCCCGCGAATTCAGATCCTAACCATTGGCCGTGTGAAAAATAAAAACTCATGTCACCATTGCTAATTTTTTCAATAATCTTCAATCTGTACCACCGGGTTCTCCATCCTTCCAGCAATGGGTACCGTTTTTTTTTCCCTATTTGCTCTTTTCATTTCCCTCATGATTTTAATACCTGTGTAGCATCTCATCACAACCTTCTCTTCTCTAAATAAAAGAAGCCCTAACTTCTCCAATCAACCTATTTAACTAAAGTTGCTCCTCTCCAGAAGAATTCTTGTGGGTATTTCCCGTGCGCCCCCTAATCATTTTACATCCACCGTAAAGTATGGTGCCCAGAAAGGGAAGCACTGCTCCCATTGATGCCGAACCAGTGTTTCATACTTATTTAACATACCGTTATTACTTCTATATTTGATACCCCTATTTGGAAAGTCGGGGATGTTGTATGCTTATTAACGACGTTCTGAACCTGCCCTGCCATGGTTAATCAGTCAGAAACATGTGCTCCCCCTGCTCATGCACCTATTTCAGAATTATACGCTTTGTTTTATCCTCTCTATTTGCGTTATTTGCGCCAAATGAATCACGTCCAACTTTTCTACATTAAATTTCATCTGCCGCCCGTCCCATCGTTCCATCAACATGTCTATGCAATTTACGAAGCTCTGCGCTATTCTCCTCACAGGTGACCTTGCTTCCAAGTTTTGCATCGTGTGCAAATTTTGAAACTGTGCCCTGTATACCAAGACCTAGGTGATTAATGTATATTTGTATATAATGTATATATTCATATTTATCCCTGGCAACTCCACTACAAAACTTCCTCCAGTCCAAAGAATATCCATTAGCCACGACATTCTGTGACCTGTCACTCAACTAATTTCACATTCATTTTGCTACTGTC
Organism: Cetorhinus maximus; assembly: GCF_964194155.1. Classification (NCBI taxonomy): domain Eukaryota; kingdom Metazoa; phylum Chordata; class Chondrichthyes; order Lamniformes; family Cetorhinidae; genus Cetorhinus; species Cetorhinus maximus. The sequence goes on from NC_135913.1 coordinate 4,790,283, forward strand.
CCTGTTCTTCCATGAACTATAACTTTGCTCACTAGTCAGTTACAAAGCACCTTGTCAAAAACATTGTGTAAGCCCATTAGCACTGACACAACAGCATTACCTTCATCAACACTTCAAAAATTACATTTTTGGTGCAGACTCTCAATCAAGCGCTTTTAAGTGGAGGACAGCTGCCCTATATCGCTCGGCCAAATTACACTTCATCTGTCAAATGCTTTTCCACTCACATAACCTCTCTGTATCCCTTTGAAGGATCTCCAACCTGATCTGGATAGCTTACTATCTCACATATATTGGTGTCTCCTGCAAATTTAGGCCCCTTGCTCCAAGTTACTGATGTTCATTGCACAAAATGCAGGGCCCAACACTGAATCCTGCGGAATTCCACTATCTACAGCTTGCCAACTCGAGAATGAGCCACATTCTCTGTTTCCTGTTCGCCGACCAGCCATTTATCCACAATAATATGCTACCCATACACCGTGTAATTATATCACGTCCAGTAACCTTTGATGTGGTATCTTATCAAATTCCTTCTGGAAATCCAATTCCATCACCACTACATGTTCGCCTTTATCCACCTTATTTGTTTCTTCCTCAAAAAATTCTAATAAATTCTTCAAACTCGGTTTCCCTTTCATAAAGCAACGTTGACTCTGCGTGATCACATTGTGGTTTTCTTACCATCCTGTTATAGCCTCCTTACTAATGGGAGGCATGGATAAAGAAGGCTTGGTAAAATTGCACAGTGTTCCGATTTATTCTCCGTATTTAAGGAGGTAGCCAAACGAAGGACGACAAAATGGCCCCGGGAGGAGTGTGTTGCCCTATGATAACAGGCTGAATAAAATGGTTCCATATTATCTGGAATTCAGGTAAATGGGAGGTTATCTTACTTAAACATGCAGAATCTGAAGGGGTAGGTAGAAGTGTAAGTTGAAGCCCAAGATTAGCCCTTGACGGGTGGTATGGTCTCTTCCCCTTCCAATTTCTTGCGTCCTTATGTTCTTTCTAAATCCAGTACTACTCATGTTGCCTTTGGCTGCATGAAGGCCTCTGTCATTGAATCTGTTCATTCTCCTCCCTATCACAGGTCTTTCCTTTTATTCTTCAGCAATCCTCCACCCACCCCCATCCACTTGGTGAAAACGTATTACTTTTGTAACTTTCCTCAGTTCCGCTGATGGGTCATCAGCATCTCAAACGTTGACTCTCTTCCTCTCCACAGGCTTCGCCTGGTCTGTTAATTATTCTCAGCCTTTTCTGTTTTCATTTCAGACATAGTGGCCTCTCCCTGATACTACTTCTGTGAGAGGATATATCTCCCTAGCTTGACTCATCGATATTTCACAACCTCATAGAATAAATATGGAACGTTTTATCCAAACTCATAACATTACCAGAAGTGCAAAACTACAATGCGATAACACTGAAGCTTTCCTCAGCCTACATCTGCAATCCACAGGATTCGAAGCCTCTGATCTGCTCCGGTAGTCATAGTATTTATATGGCTAGTCCAGTTCAGATTCTGGTTAATTGCAACCCCATCGTGTTGATTATTACAGTTTCAACTGTGGTGATGCCATTGTATGTCAAGGGGCAAAGGTTAGATTCTCCTTTTTGGAGATAGCCATTGGATGGCACTTGTGTGTTGTGATTGTTACTTGTCACTTGTTAGCTCATGCCTGGATATTTTCCAGGTCTTGATGCATTTGGGAATGGACCTCCTGGCTGGAATGTCTCAATTGCAACTTCCTGAACCATCTGCCTCTCCCAATCATTTGCGGCAAAATAGCTGAGTACAATTTGAAGGCGTGTATTACAATAGATTTTATGCCAAATAGGCACCGTGGCTTAGTTGGTTAAAGCGCTTGTTTAGTAAACCGGTGACCCTCAGTTTATGTCTCGGTGACATCTTGTCTCATTTCGTTAATACACGTCTTTAAATTAAATCAATGAAATTCCAAAATAGCACGAAGAATTGCGTGGCGATATAAAAAAGCCGGATATCAACATTTGTAGGTTCATTCCCAAGAATAATTTTGAAATCTTGCCATCGATTATTGAGAGCAACGAGTTACTGTTTTATGTTACTGCACGTTATACAGGAAAAGGTTGGGAGCGATAAATGGTGACGCTTTTTTCAAAATATTCATTCATTGGATATGGGCGTCACTGCCTAGGTCAGCATTTATTGCGCATCTCGAATTGTCCTTCAGAAGGTGGCGGTGAGCTGCACTTTTACTGAAGACCTTGAGCTGACAGATCTATTTACGTCCTGACACTTTATGGTGTAGAAAATTACTCCGATAGGGTTTCTTACGTTCACATTCTGCCATAGCAAACATGATATTAAATCATTTACCCCATCGAGAAACCTATCTCTGTGCAGCTGTAGCTTCCCGCTCCAATTTCTTCGAATAAATATCTCCCTGAATCAATACAACCTTCAAAGCTTTGAAGGCCCAGTGCAGATGCCCGGATAACAACAGCTGTCACCTCATATGCCATTGCTAAATGGGCGTGTTGTTGGTTCCCAAGTTAGAAGATTCGTGAAATGAAGCCAAAGGGAGGCTGCCGGTCTACCTGTGAGGGAAAGGCGATGTGGAGAGTGACTTGCCTGATAAGGAAATTCGAAAGCAAAATTGTTTTCATGCCTCTTGTCAGGCAGTGAAGGTAGCTTCGAGCAAGTTGTCGGCAACATTCAGGATAGCTCAGATAATAAGACATCGGGCTTTTAGCCTGAGGTCCCAAGATTCCAGTCACTATCTCAGTGCTCCTCGTGCTTCAAGGTGTTCACTCCCCATGAAGCATCAAAAAGAAGAAAAAATGTACGCTGAATTCTTCAAGCAAAGTTGTAGAAGTAGAAACGTTTCACTTGATTCGCCAAAACGTCCATCTTCTGGAAATTGTGGTAACCTCGATTATTTATAGATTTCTAGCTACTCTAAGGATGAAAACTGCTACCATACTTTTCTTTGGCCCAGATATCATCGTTGTGGATCAGCCGCAAAACAAAATGTTAAGATTAAACCCTAATCTTACCGCCGAAGGCAACCGTTTCTCCGTTTTTAACTTAAAAATTGATTTTAACAGAGTAGAAACCTCGATCAAATCGCCGTTCATTCTTCCATACTCAAGGGACGAGAGAATAGGATAACATTTGAAAAGAAAGAATGCGCAAGGGGGGGTGGGGAGGGGCGGGGGGGGGGGGGTGGGTGGAGGGCGGGGGGGCGGGCAGAAGGCTGGGTAGTGATAGCGGTGAATTGTTCCTTCAGAGTGCCAGCACAGACACGATGGGCCGCATGCTATCATTCTGTGCTGTAACCATTCTCTAACTTTATGTGTATGGAATTTCTACTCCGAATACAACCCACTAAATCCGGGATACCTAGTGGTGAACCTGCAGCGCTTCCACTCCAAGGCCAGCATAATTTATTTGATCCCCTGTCTGTAAGAACATAAGAAATAGGAACAGATGTATCATATGCAACCCTTCATGGCTTCTCAAGCATTCAGGAGCTTGCTGGCTTATCTGCCTCAATTGAAACGACTTCCTGAAAATCCTCAGTTCGCACTGACATATAGCCCAATAAGAGTTGAAGAATTCCCATTGAGTTGGGTAGAGGATAAAGGAGTAAAATTCAAAACATTGAGGGGCTTCTTGTCATTTGGCACCGTGGCTTAGTTGGTAAAAGCTCCTGTTAAACAGACCATTCGGGGTTTGAATCTCAACGGTCCGCTTACATGTTTCTTGTGTGTATGGCTTTAAATAAGGGGAGAGTATATTAAAGTCGGGCGGAAACATTTCGAGCCATGGGCAAAAAGAGAGAAGCAGGATCGGAACGAAACTATCTTTGGAACGAACGTGCGGATGTTGCGCTTAAGTATCGCTACCTCTTGAGCCTACCCCAATGGAACTTGGCGGGTTGCAAGAATGATAACGGTGTCCGGGGTATTATGAAAGTGATGGAGGAAATCTCGTTTTATTGTATTCTTTGATCTTGATCTGCCGCCTACCCTTTCAGAAACAGAGATATTACGGATCACTCCGCGAAAGTCACAAGGCATTTCGGAAGCGATTCAGTGAAAATGAACAAGACTTTGAAGGCATAAAAACAAAAAGCTACTGTGGATGCTGGAAATCCAAAACAGAAACAGAATTACCTGGAAAAACTCAGCAGGTCTGGCAGCATCGGCGGAGAAGAAAAGAGTTGACGTTTCGAGTCCTCATGACCCTTCTGCTGAAGGATCATGAGGACTCGAAACGTCAACTCTTTTCTTCTCCGCCGACGCTGCAAGACTTTGAAGGCATTTCAATCAGCCGCCAGTTTTATTCAATGAATATTATTCTTCGTTTGCATTCCACCTGGAAAATTGTCTCGACATTAATCTCACTGAGCAGACCGTGCCTTTATTGTATCTGTCAGTGTGGAGGTGAGGAGCTTGGAGTCATGAGGAATCATTTTACATTGAGACTGCGATGCAGCACCAGGGAGAATTGCCGCGAGTTTCTGAATCCATTGACAGTTTTTTCTTTATTCTTTCTTGGGTTTGAAAATCTCTGATAAGGCCATTATGAATTATCCATCACTAATTGCCCTTTAGAATGTGGTGGTGAATCACCCGCTTGAACCGCGGCTTCCCCTGTGGCTTAGATACATCCACAGTGCTAAGGAACTTCCACGTTATTAACCCAGCGACACTGAAGGAAAGCTGATATAGTTCCTAGTAAGTATAGTGCATGTATTGGAGGGGAGCTTGTAGGTGGTGGTGTTCTTAATCCATATGCTGCACTTGTCCTTCTAGCTTGTAGGTGTCCTGTAACTGGATAGTGCTGTCCTTTGTGCCCTGGCGAGTCGTTGAAGTTCATCTTGTAGATGGTATATACTGCTATCAATGTGCAGCAATTTTTGAGGGTGTGAATGTTTACGGTGGTTGTGGGGAGAAGGATGGGAGTGCTGTTCAAACAGGTTCCTCTTTCTGGATTGTACCCGCCTTCTTGAGCATTGTTTGAACTGCACGCAGCCCCATATAATTCTATGTGATCACCTTCAAGGAATGGATGTACTTTGCTTTTGATTGTGAGCAAGTTAAATCGTTTAGAAGAATGTTCACAAAATTTTGCCACTGCCTTGAAGCACGTCAGTTCTGACCGGAGCTCGCCGATCTGAATTTTTTTTCCTGTATTTGTCTTCCCAGGTGATTCCGGGTCTGTGAAGTAATTCAAGAATTTTGTGAATGAATTCAATATAGAACATTAACTTCAGTTTGCCTTTTGATTTATTTCATTGCATTATTGACCTCGTATTGTAGAATAAAGTAAAGTGTAGATAGTGGTTGATTGTGAATTCAGTGCAAATCTGTGCATCGCTGATTCAAGAAATAACAAACAAAATAAAATATAAACAGAACATAAAATGAAATATTCAAATAAAACACCAGCTACTGGAGCTCTTTAAGAAAGTCACCAGCAGAATCGATAAGGAAGAATCAGTGGATGTGCTGTATTTGGATTTTCAGAAACTTTTTATAAAGTCCCACATAAGATGCTGGCGTGTAAAATCAAATAATATCGGATTGGAGGTAATATATTGGCATGGTTTGAAAATTGGTTGTAGACAGAAAACAAAGAGTAGGTATAAGTGGGGCTTTTTTGGAGGGAATGAGGGAACCAAATGTAACATTTTTCATGTTTACTGACGGCACGAAAATTGGTGGTTGTGTGGGCGATGAGGAGGATGTTAAGAGGCTTCAAGGTGATTTAGACAGGTTGAGGGAGTGGGCAAATATATGGCAGATTCAGACTTAAGTGGGTAAGTGTGAAGGTATCTACTCTGGGAGGAAAAACAGAATGGCTGAGTGTTATTAAAATGGGGTTCGGTTGTACAAAGGGACCTGGGTGTTCTTCTTCATCAATCATGGAAAACAGTCATGCAGGTGCAGCAAGCAGTTAAGAAAGCAAATGGTTTGTTGGTCTTCATTGCGACAGTATTTGAATGCAAGAGCACAGATGTCTTACTGCAGTTGTATAGGGCCTTGATGAGGCCACACCTGGAACATTGTCTGCAGTTTTGTTCTCCTAACCAAAGAAGGGATATACATTCCATAGGGGGAGTGCAGAGAAGGTTCACCAGACTGATTCCTGAGATGGCAGGATTGACATCTGAGGTGAGATTAGGCTCACTAGGCCTGTCTTCATTGGTGTTTGGAAGAATGAGAGTTTATCTCATTAAAACAAATAAACGTCTGATAGAGATAGACAGACTGGATGGAGGGAAGGGCATTCACTCCGGCTGGGGATTGTAGATCAAGGGGTCACAGTTTCAGGATAGGGGATCAGTCCATTTAGCAATGAGATGAGGAGAAACTACTTTACTCAGAGGTTGAGGACCTAGAGAATTCTCGAGCACGGAAGGCTGTTGAGGCTAAGTCACTGAATATATTTAGGAGGAAATAGAGTTTTGGACTTTAAAGTTATCAATGTGTATGGGGAGAGCGCAGAGGTTGTGCTCCGGGATAGAGGATTAGCCACGACCATATTGAATGGTGCATCAGTCTCGAAGGTTCCGAATGGCCTGATCCTGCTCCTGTTCTCTATGTTTCTATTTTCTAAGAGAGTGAATGTCCTGACATCAAGGCTGCATTTGACCGAGCATGGCATGAAGGAGCCTTTGTAGAACTGGAGCCAATTTGAATCAGGGGGAAAAAATCCACTGGTTGCAGTCATAACCCGCAGAGAGGGAGATGGTTGTGGTTGTTGGAGGTCAATCAATTCTGCAGGATCTGCTCAAGGGAGTGTCCTTGGCCCAACCATCTTCAGCTGCTTCATCAAATACTTTCCTTCCATCATAAAGCCAAAACCGGAGATTTTCGCTGATTATCGCACAATATTCAGCACTATTCGTAACTGCACAGATACGGAAGCAGTCTATGTCAAAATGCAGCACAACCTGGAACATATTCATGCTTAGGCTGAGAAGTGGCAAGTGACATTCCCGCCACACAAGTGCAGGCAATGACCATCTCCAACAAGAGAGAATCTCATCATCATCCCTTGGCATTCAATTGCATTACCATCACAGACCATGCCACCGACTATTAATATCCTGGGGGGTTACCAATGACCGGAAACTGAACTGGGCGAACATTATAAATACTGTGCCTACAAGAGCAGGGAAGAGGTGGGGAATCGTGCAACAAGTAACAGACCTGCTGACTCCCCAAAGCCTATCCACAATCTACAAGGCATAATTCAGGAGTGTTAAGGCCTGGATGAGTGCAGCTCGATCAACGCTCAACAAGCTTTACACTATTCAGGCCAAAGCAGACCGCTTGATTGGCTACCCATCCACAACAATTCACTCCCTCCACCATCAACGCACAGTGGTAGCAGTATATACCAACAACAAGGTTCACAGCGGAAAACCGTCCAGTGTCCTTAGACAACATATTCCAATCCTACGACCACTACCAACTAGAACGACTAGGGCAGCAGACTTGGCAACACCGCCACTTGGAAGTTCCCCTCCAAGCCACACACCATCCTAACTTGGAAGTATATCGCTGTTCTTTCACTTTCCCTTGATAAAAAAGTTGGAACTCCCTCCATAACAACACCGCGGGTGCACATAAACCACGTGAACTGCAGTGGATAACGAAGGCAGCTCACCATCGCCTTCTCAAGGGCAATTAGGAATGGGCAATAAAGTCTGGTCTACCCAAAGTAGTCCACTTATCTTGAATGAATGAAGAAAGAAAGCTAACAGTTTTCATGACGGCACAAATCGAGAAGTGAAAGGTGCAAAAACATGCCAGGACAAGTTAAGTTGGATGAATGTGTCGAATCAGCACGGAAGAAAAATTCTGACGCTGCACCAACTCCATGCTACAATTGTTAAATATCTGGAGGGTCCCCTGCATTGAACACAAATCATTGACAGTGGCAGGTCAAGAAGACAAAACCGTCACCAAGGCATAGTAATAGTAAATAGAGGCATAGAAAATAAAAACAAGGAAGTTACCTGAAACACTTATTAAGAACTTTAACAAGACAGGTGGACTTCAGTTATGTGGAAAGTTGGAGAAGTTGGAATTATTCTTCTTTGAGCGGGAAATGTAAAGAAAACATAATAGAGGCGTTCAAAATTACTAGACGTTTTGACAGTTTCGGTAATTAAAAAGGATGTCGTCTGGCAATAGCGTCAGTAACCGAAAAACGCATAAATGATAATTGGAAAAATAGTCCGGAAGGGGATACGGACGCTTTAACATTTGCACAGCTCGTTGCTGTGACCTGAAATGCGTATTTAATTTCATGGAGGAAACAGGATTTTTCGTAACTTTCGCAAAGGGAACTGACTCTACTTCAAAAAGTAGAGATCTCCAGCCTCCGGGGAAATAGTGAAATTGCCGGGCTATTTCATATCTCTATCAGAGGCATTCGAAATATGAACAAAATACCTGCTTTCCATGCTGTATGATTTCATGAAACAAAGTTCTTCCTGCATAAAAATTTAATGTTTGAATGTTGTAAACACCCAATAGATTCACTGATGTCCTGTAGGTAAAGCGATAATAACCCAGTCTTGTTCTCTATTAAAAACGATCAGAAGTGGTTTCGTAATCCATCCAGTTGTATCACTGGATAACAAGCAGCAAAGTAGAAATACATTCACCTCACAGACTGTAACAGTGAAAGGAGCTTGACATTGGCCAAGGATTAAATATCAGCCCCACCAGTGGCAAAATCGAATCAAAAGAGGGCATTTTTTCAAACTACTAATTAATTACCCTTTAATTATTTAATATGAAAATAAACCAATTTGTGCGTGCGAAGTAAAATCTTCTTTTGAATAGCCCTTAATCCGATGTAGTACCTTAAACATTCATTAAATCTGACCTGTATTTGTAAAAAGAAAACGCTAGACATACCTAGGTCACCACTTTAACGAAAATAAGGCGTCACAAATTTCATCACAGCGAATGACATTCTTTCGAAGTGTTGTCACTGCTGGTTTTCCGGAAACGCAGCGGCCAATTGGCGCATAACAAACTCCCACAAACAGGAATGTTATCATCTCAAGATAATCTGTGTTTTGTAACACTTGTTGGGGGATAAGTTTTGGCCAGGATATCTGGGCTAACTCGGCTTGTTTATTAAATATTGCCATGCGATTTTGAACACTCACTTGAGGGAAGAGTGAGGAGTCTATTTGCTTACTCATCCGAAATACGGGACGTCTGACAGTGTAACACTCCCTCAATACTGCACTTCAGTGTCGAGCTTTACATTTGTGCCCAAGACCTGGCTTCTGGCTTGAACATATAACCTTTTTAACATAAAGGGGAGAGTGCTACCAATTTACATACGATTGGCACATTTGACTGCAATGTTTGCAAGATTAAAGAACTTTGTAATTAATTAAATCCGGATAAGAATTCAAAGAGCCCATGGCGCTGAGCAGATGAGAGTGAGGTTTGGTGTCAAGTGTCACGTCTGATGATCAAATGGGGAGAAAACATTCAAAGTGCTTTTAATCGGCCTAGATGCTGAATTAAGAAATAGTTGTTGCATCATTCATAATGGATTTGTTTCTCTGGAATACTACTAACTTAAAATTGAACCATTAGATGTAAATGGCGGAGGCATGGAATGAGCAGGAGTTTTCCACTTCAGTTGTTAATTACAATGCTCGAGCATTGGATTATTAACAGTTTATTGCAGGTCTTCCCTTAAATTGACTTGGGGCCATCAAACAACATGTGGTTATGTGCAATATCCTGCCCTGTGCTATAGTTTAGATTTATTTGGTTCCTATTGCTCGTACAAAGAATGTATACTAAATAGCATCGATTACTTTCATTTACTTAATTTGTTATTGACTTCCCTTATCTCTGCTGCGACACGAAAAAATGTTTTTTTTATGCTGCATTCAATGGTGATGGGTAGAAAATCTTCTCGTACAATGGCGCAAAATGAGTGGTATCGTGTCAGCCCATGACAAGCAATGTCTGGTATTTAATTACATTGACAGCAACGGCCCTTAATATCAGAGGCTGAGAATGATAGTCCGTTAATCCAATATCGATCATTTTACCCTGCTATCTAAGATGAATTTCTAACTCTCAGAGTTTAAAATTGCACAGCACATAGTTGCAGAAAGCATGGAGTGTAACATTTCATCGGTAAAAGCATGACGTATCTCGTGATATATGAATAAAGTTAGAAAGGTTGACATGCTTGTTCTCATCTTTAAGTTAACAGTGAAATTCAATTTCCATTTGTTACACTGTACGATGATACCACAACGCATTGTGCTATTTTCCTTATCAGTGGTCTAAGAATTCAATCAATCAAACCAAAGCAAATAAAACATCATTAGATCACACCTTGCCAGCAAACCAAATTATTCATTTATAGCATTCATAAGAAAACACAAAAAAACAAAATAGATAGTTCAATGGCCTATTTCGAATATGTGACCCACTTACAGTTGTATGAGAATTTAAAACGTCATGAAACCTTGAATATATATTTAGACTCTGAATGCAGTTTTTGCACTGGAAATTAGACTGCACAAGAGTCAATAAAGGGAATGATTCCAGCATCATTACCGGTGTCAAACATTGAAGAAAACAAAGAGGGTCTCTAAACAATCGCCCCTCGGCAGACAGTAAAACTACACTTGGTTAAACTAGTGATACTGAAGTTGTGACTGCAACACACGGAAAAAATCTGAGTATGTTCTTGTACTAGGCAGGGAGCAAGAGCAATAACGCTTCAACATTGCTTAACGCCATTAATACTGGGCTCAATTCCTTACCAGTAACGCCAATAGCTGCAAAGACATGGTAGTAGATGCTTTCTAGCTGCAAGATTATTGGATTTCACATTTTCTATCAGGTATGTATACCTGTGACTCTGACTGCTTAAATATCATTGCAACATTTAGTCCGTAGCCCTGCAGGTTAGGGCACTTGAAGTGTATGTCCAGACACCTGTTAAATGAACTGAGGGTTTCTGCCTCTATTACATTTTCAGGCAGTGCGCTCCAGACCCCAACAAACCATTAGGTGAAAAAAATATTCCGCATCTCCCCCATAATCATTCTACCAACTACTTCAAATCTATGTCCCCCAGTCACAGACCTCTCTGCCATGGTATTAATAGGCCCTTCGCATCCATGTTATCCCGGCCCCTCAGAATTTTGTTAAATAATCCCTCAGCCTCCACTGCTCCAATGAGAAAAATCCGAGCCTATCCAACATTTCCGCATAGCAACATTTTCCAGTCCTCGCAATATACCAGTAACTCTCATCTGTGCCCTCTCTAATGTAATTCCTTCCTTTCTGTAATCACGTGACCTCAATTGCTCACATTAACCAAGTTGTGGCCTAAATAATGATTTACAGCTTTCCAGCATAACGGGCCTGCTCTCTTATTCTATACCTTAGCTACTAAAGGAAATAATTCTGCCTTCTTAACCACCCTATTGATCTGCCTAGCTACATTCAGGGATTATGATATATTCACCGCAATGTCTCTAACTTCCTCCACAACTCTCAGTACCGGCCCATTTTATTCTTTTTTTCATTTGCCTTGTTTGAACTCCCCAACTCCATCAGCTCACACTGATCTGGGTTGAATTCCATTTGCCTGTTTTCTGCCCACCTGACTAGTCCATTGATATCTTCCTGCAGTCTAGAGCTACGCTCCTCGCGATTAAACACACCGCCAATGTGTGTCATCTGCAAACTTCTTGTTCTTCCTTCTACATGTATGAGCAAACAATTAATATGTAACACAAAAAGCGGGCGACCTAGGACTGTACCCTGAGAATATCCACTGGAAACAGCCTTACAGTCACTCATCAACAATTACTCTTTGTTATTTTATATCCATATTGCCACTTTCCACTTGACCCATAGGCTTTAATCTAGTTTAATCTGCCTTTTGGGATCTTGACAAAAACTTTGTTAAAAGGCCGCGTTTGCTGCCAACACTGCAACCAACACCCGCCATGCGCAGTAAATTCTGTAGCTCATTTACATCATAGAGAGGGAAGAATTTTGTTGCAGCATGGACCAAAATGGCGTCGATCAAATAATCACAGCGATGATTTCTTCCCTTGACCGGGTTACTTTGAGTTATTGGGCATATCGTTCACTCTCACCCCTAGATCTGCATTTCGTGTTGAAAGGCATTTCTATTCATCCTTCTTTATCAATTTCAATTTAATTTGCGATCGTTATATAAGTAAACAGTATTCGCAAATTTTACTAATGCAAGTCTGTTACTGCATTTGCAAATTTATAATAACCATGTAGCTGTAGAACATATTAGCTCTTGAAAAAGTTTTACATTTAAATTTCAATTTTAAACCGAGTGCACACTTTTCCTCTTCCTTGCCAACAAACTTTGCAAATAAAGAATGATTCCAGACGTCAATGTAATTGACCACCATCATTTTTATTTCAATGAAATTGCAATACAAATGCGTTTAAAGGTTTACTAATAGTTTGGTCTCGCTCCTGAGAGTCTTTGCCGAATTAGAAAATACTTCCTTTTAATAGATTGAGAGGCAACGAGAGGGAATATCATAACAAAGTTCGTGGAGAGTCCAGCTAATTATGGTATAAGCCTGCGATAAATGCATACATCGCAACGGTAGTGAATCTGTAATTTGTACTGTCACTGATTGGTTTCCCTCTTGCTTCAAACGCAAGACGTTGATGGAAAGCCAGGCAGGCGGAAACACTTTTCAGTTCCCTGTGCTTGCAACTCCCCAGAATTATATTATCAAATATTAACTTCAGCAGGTAAATTCGCGCTGAAACCTCAATCGTAAATTTGCACTATTGCGGCAGCCTTACTTCTTAATATCATTAATTTGGAATTCAAATCTTCAATTGCATCAACCTTGAAATACAGCAACATTTCGATACTATTTTTAGTTCTTTGATTGAAGTCATTTCACTCTTTAAAGTTAGCAATCCTTCTCAAGGCAATTCTGGTGAGCAGTGCAGTCTCTGTTGTTTCTTTTAAAAACAATTCTGCCAGTTATTCTGACAAATCAGTTCTTCTTTTAACACTAAGGTAAAATGCTGGGAATCCGAAATAAAAAGAGAAAATGAATGTAAAGTACAGTAGGCCTGGCAACAGCTGTGGAGAGTGTCTTAACATTTCGGCTTAGTGTGACTCTTCTTCAGAGCTAACGAGAAGTACAAACGTGATGGACTTTATACTGCTTAAGAGGGAGAGTTTAGGGGTTGAATAACAGTTTAAGCTGTTTAAGACTGGAGTAACATAGAAGGCGCGGGATGGGTGGCAGCTCAGCAGAGATTGAAAAAATATATCATGGACGCAAAGCAAAGAGAGTGTGAATTGTTGTATTAAAGAAGGGGTTCATTCCAGCATAAAGGGAAGACAATAGAATATATTAATAGAAGAACAAGGGTCAGCACTATGTGAAAGCAAAACATACACAAATAAAACTTGTGGCAGATCGCCCTGGTAGGCTTGGTTGGAAAAAAAATCATAAAATATGAATTCAAAAATGTATGAATAAATAAAAATTAGCAGAATAATTGGATTCAAAAGGGGAAAATGTGGAGGAGAGAGTTCATGGTCTTTTCACAGATTTATGCCACAACCCTGCCAGTAAAGTGTGATCAAATTTGTGCTACTGTACACCAGCACACTTGGAGGCGAACTGTGGCATCGCTGTCGAATGTGTCAATGCCTCTCGTTCGCTATAATGTTGCAGGCAAATTCACTCACGCCGAATTTCAATGGCCAGCGTAACAAATCATACCGTCCTAACTAAAAGTAATTGCTATCAAGCTATCAACAGCCCTCTACACAAATTATTAGTTCGCTTTCAAACAACTTCAAGCAAACGCTGTCTCTTTCAGCAAAGCTTATTCATGAGCAATTTCTTAATAGGAATTCAGCTGCTGGCTAGGGCAAAAACCATTTGCTCCGTCGACATGTCTTCTTAAAAAAAGCTGCACAACGTACCCCGAATATGTTGCTAATTTATTTATGTCGCGCTAGGAACGAACCAAAAAAAGCGAAACACACAACCTGTAATTCATTAATGAGCTACTTGCAGGCAATGAATAAACTAGTTCGCTCAGAAGCCAATGTCTTCCTGTATAACTTATAATTTCAATCTCCCTCAAACAACCTTGTTACGACGACACCCAGCAGCGGCAAAATAACAGTGATCTCTCCTCACCGTGTAGCAAACTTTTCTGGATGACTATATCCGAGATAAATGCATAAATCACAAGAGCAGTTGGATTGATATTTTTCTCTCATTATCTCGTTTTCTACCTTACCCTAAATGCCTGAAGTCTTTAATTGAGAACCAGGCGGAAACATACTTAAGTTCCCACCACTTGCAACTCTCCCGAATTATGCACCAAATTTAAGGCAAGCCAAACTCACCAGCGGTGGCAACACACTGGCATACCCTCGGGAAGGAGTTGTCATGGGAATCCTCAACATTGTGTCTGGACCCCATGAAGCCTCCAGGCATCAGGTCAAAAAAGAGCAAGGGAGCTTCCAGCTGGCGACCATCTACCGGCCCTCTCAGCTGATGAATGTTGAACATCAACAGGAGGAAGTATTGAGAGTGGCTGGAGCACAGAACATAATCTAGCTGGGGGACTTCAAATTCCCCATCAAGAGTCCTTGGGTAGCAAGACTAATGACCGAGGTGGTCGTGTCATAAAGGACCTGGCTGCTAGACTGGGTCTTCGGCAGGTGGTGAGGGAAACAACAAAATAGGAAAAAAATCAACTTGACCTCGTCTGACAGAGCTACACGAACCCACTGTTAAAGGATAACATCCAATATCTTCATTACTGCATCTGGCCATTACAATATTGATCGGAGTGATCGCCACAGAACCCTTGTGGAGTCGGACTGCCACCTTCAAATTGAGGATATCAGGGTGAAAACTCTTTATCGTGTAACGTGGCACTAACACGCTGATAAATGGGATAGATTTTGAACATAGCTGGCAACTAAATACTGGGTATCTATGAGGTGCTGTGGCCATCAGCAGCAGCAGAATTGGAAAAACCACAATCTGTGACCTCCTGGCAGGCATAAACCCACTCTACCATTACCACCGTTGCTGGTACAATGAAGAATGTATTAAGGCATGCAAGGATCAGCAGCAGGCATAGCTTAAAATAAAGTTAAGATACAACAAAGGACTAACAACTAACTGATGGAGGCTCCATAAATATCCCCATCCTCAGTGATGGGAGAGCCGAGCACATCAGTGCAGAAGGTAAGACTGAAGCATTCGCAGCTATCTTCAGCCAGAGTAGATGATCCATCTCATCTCCAACTTAAGTCCCCATTAACACGAATGCCAGTCTTCAGACATTTCGATTCATCCCACATAATATCAACGAAGGGCTGAAGACAAAAAGCACAAAAAAGCAGGACAAACCCAACCTGCCCAATTACTGCCACATAAATCTACCCTTGATCATCAACAAAGTAATAAAACGTGTCAATGATATTGCTCTGAAGCAGCACTTATTCAGCAATAACCTGCTCATTCACGGAATCCTTTCTCAAATATGTGATATAAAAATACGTAGAAGCCAACAAAGTAATAGAATGGCCCGCACATTGTCCTACTTGACCACCCTTATAGAATCCTTTGAATAAGTATCAGAAACATTACATCGAAGGAATACAGCAATTGTAATACACTTTGAAGGAGTTGGGGATGTTGGAAGATTTGAGACATGAAGCCAAAGGGAGGCTGCCTGTCTGCATGTGAGGGAAATACTCGGTAAAGGGCAAATTATCAAAGAAGGAAATACAACTAAAAAAGATGTATTGATGTCTCTTGTTGGACACTGAAGGCAGTTAGCGGAAGGCAGCTCAGTGGAGCCCGGGTTACTCAATCAGTTAAGCCCCCCCGGCCCTTTATCTTACGGCACACTGTTCCCATCTCTGTCTGGGCGATGCTCTTGGCTCAAGTTGTTCAATTCTCAAGAAATTACATAAAGGGGTAACTTATGTTGTGTTCTCCTGGCCCCTCAAAGGAAGTGAAAAGGCATTTTCTTGCAAAAATAAATCCATATTCTGGAAAATTAAGAAGTCTCGAACATTTGTGAGAATTGTTTTAGGATTTCCTGGTAGCCTATGGTGAGAAGTGCTTCCTGACTTATCTCCTCATTGGAGCAGACATTATTGTTATGGATAAATGACATAAACGTATTACAACTCAATCCCATTCTTTGCAGAGGGGGAAAGAGTTTCTCCATATCTATCCTAAAAAATTATATCAGGAAATAAACCTCGAGCAGATTATCCTTCGCTCTTCTATAGGATCAGAACAGCAAACAGAACAAGCCCTGAAAAAGTTAAACATGCAACGGAACAGGGAGCAGGAGGGGGAGTGACATTCAGTGAACTGCTCCTTCAGAGAGCCAGCACCGACACGGCAGGCCTAGTGTAACTGTGCTGTAACCATTCTATGATTCTAGCTGTATGGTCCTTGTACTCCAAATAACCCTGGAATTCAACACTAGATCTGCACTGCACTACTTCCACTTTAAGGAAATCATCGTATCCCTCTGAGTATTGTTTTTTTGTGATTATTAATATCGTGTGCTTTGTAAGCTGGCACCTGTGGAGATTGTATCATTCAGGAGACCGATGGTTCCAATATTTGTTTCGGTTGATCTTGCGTGGTAAAAAGACCAGAGTTCTCTTGTAGTGTTTTGATAGGTCACCCAGATCCGTGTTAGTGAAGGTTCAGTCAGGTTTAGTCAGGAAGAGTCAGGAGCACAGGGAAAATCTCAATGAAGATAAAGTGTTGCCGTTAGCTCTGAGGAGCTCGGTTGACGGGTTCCAGGTGGCGAGAGCTCGGCAGATGTTTTGAAAGCTGCAAAAGTCATTTGTTTTGTCTGGTAGTTGTTTGGGCTCTGAAGAAGCTCTGGCTGCTTCATTTATAGGTGGGTACAAGCGGGAGGCCAGAGTTCGCAGAAACCCAGGGATAGCGCCTGCTCAGTGAAGGCAGCCATCTAGTTAAGAGCTAAAATTACGTCAGTAAATAAAGACTGGATTAAAGACTTGATAATCCAGAGGAACGTAGTCGCGGGCGACGAGTGTGAATCCCTGGAAGGTGCTCATTTAATCAAACAGCCTAGGTCAGAGCGACTTTTGAAGGAACTCTGAAGCCAGAACCTCGAAAGCGAAGAGTGAAGAATGTAACATGTCATAAGGCAGACAGAGTTTTAACGAGATGGCCTAATTTACAGAGTTCATTGACATCTGGGTCGTTTGCTGAGAAATCCATGGGATCTGTTTTGGTCGCGTCTGCTATTTTCGATGCAGTGTGTGTTTTCACGTTTATCTCTTTTCAATCCTGAATGCCAGACTTAAGATCGATACTATAATTGATTTCACTTTTCTGAATTTGTATAATAAAGATTCATTTGTTTGTTTAAAACCGTGGAATAGTGTGGCTTTGTTCTGTTTGCAAGTACTTGGGATCTCAAACTTTGTCTACTTTAAGCAAACTATTTCTGGCCCCTAACCCAATCATATCGAAATAGATACATCTTCTGCAGCCCGTAGAAAAGTAATTCTTTTGGAAGAATTTAAACATTCAATTTCTTCGGCAGTGAGAATTCCTGGTGGAACCGGAAGTTAATTCTGTAAGGCAAGCAGCGGAGAAAGCTAATGATTATGAGTCAGTGCATAGAGCTAAATCTTTGTCTCGTCAACCGTTTAAATCCTAAAAGGATAGAAAGTGGGAAGGTGAAAGGAGGTGGCTATTTCCAGGAAGTTTTTTTCTCAAAATAAAAATTAAGGAGCCGAGGGTAGAAGTAACATTTGAAAGTTGAGGTGTTTTCATTGAAACAAAGTGGGACACATTAAGTCAATGTGTTGTAAATTGCTGTGAAATATGCTTGAATTGTTGGGGAGCTGAAATATTATGGAATTGAAAGTACTGTGGGTTCTGAGGTCCAGGCGCAGGAATAATCATTTGTTTGTGTACAAGAGAAACTGGGGCTTATACAATAATCCATCACTGTCCAGGAGGGAAGTTCGTTTCAACATTCAAGGGAGCATGCGCAGAACACATTCCCCCTGGAGTTACTTTCCTTTCATTAATTTTAATTGACGAAGTTTCTGGAACTGACCTGGTGAATTTCCCCATTGGCGGTCCGGCGTTGTCTGAAAGCTGTTGAGTATTTCACTGTTAGTGATTATGTGGTTCATTGTGGATAAAATATCCCTGCCCAGTAATTTCTCTACCGGGATTGATTGCTCAGTATCAGCGGGAACCCTATCCGTTCACAGGGCCCGTGAGCCGCTGTTCTGCTCAGAAGACTGTGGGCACTTGGAGTTTAATTTTTCACCTCATACTGAAGAGGAGGGAGGTTGATTTCCCGCCCTTCCAACAGTTCATAGATCACTAAAGAATGTGTTACTTAGTGTTCATGGTAACCATCTCATATGTAATGATGGTTAACATTACAGTGATGATTCCTAGTACTGCAGCGTCCTCAGGCCCAGCAGGGGACGGGAAGATATTTCGAGAAACAGGAAGCTGCTTCTCATTCCTCCCTCGCAAATAATCTTTGCGGATCCTCCGGCTCCCCTTCAGTTCCTGAGCTAGTCCTTCAGAGTGATTATAAATAGGCAAAGGGCAACTTCACTTTGGATAGTTTTTTTTTCAGCTGAATGTTTTATTTGAATTTATTGCGCCCTGTAATGGATTGGAAAGTATGCCGCTCGCACCTGATATACTACCCGAGATTCCCACCTCCAAATAATCAGACGGAACGGAATGTAAAATTCTATTTAGTGTTACACGGGGCCCCAGTGGCATTTTAACAAATTCAATTGGTGTATCACACGTTAACGGCCTGATGGCAGGATGTAAGAAAATCTGTTTATTATTTTACTGTTGAAATTCAACAAGTAATAGAAATATCCCATTTTCCCTTTACGAAATTTATATCGGTAACTGGACTGTCTCTGCGAGGTACTCACGGGTGGCTTGCACTGTACAGTTCCATTGAGCCTCAATCCAGTGCCTGTGGCGATGGTCGTTGAAAGGGAATCGGGCGGTATGTATGCCGGACGGCTGATCCAATTTAGCCAGTTTTACAGTATTTCCCGAAGTCAACATTCGCCACAGTTGACATCAATGCCCAAAGGCGGTAGTAATGAGAGGAGTTTGGGGCTACTCTTATTTACCATTCTCCAGACTGAATTTGAGTCAACCATGAAAACATCAGTCAGAAATTTCCCTGGAGGACGACAGAGTACCAATCCCTATAGATAGTGTTAAAAACAAAAAACTACTGCAGATACTGGAAATCCAAAACAAAAACAGAATTACCTGGAAAAACTCAGCAGGTCTGGCAGCATCGGCAAGCATGGCCCAGACCTCCCTGTAGCTTGCCATTTTAACACTCCACCCTGCTCTCTTGCCCACATGTCTGTCCTTGGCTTGCTGCATTGTTCCAGTGAAGCCCAACGCAAACTGGAGGAACAGCACCTCATCTTCCGACTAGGCACTTTACAGCCTTCCGGGCTGAATATTGAATTCAACAACTTTAGATCTTAAACTCCCTCCCCCCATCCCCACCCCGTTTCTTCCCCCTCCATTTTTTTTTTTTTCAATAATTTATATAGATTTTTCTTTTCCCACCTATTTCCATTATTTTTAAATCTGCAACTAATACCTTGTCAGTCATTCCACCCCTACCCCACTAGAGCTGTACCTTGAGTGTCCTGCCATCCATTGTTAATTAGCACTTTTCTTAGATAATATCACCACCTTCAACACCTCTTTGATCCTTTTGTCTGTGACATCTTTTGATTATCTGCTCCTATCACTGCTTGCTTGTCCCTACAACCACCCCACCCTCAACTTCTCTCCCCCCGCCCCCCATCTTAAACCAGCTTATATTTCACCCCTCTCCTAACTACACTCAGTTCTGTTGAAGGGTCATGTGGACTCGAAACGTCAACTCTTTTCTTCTCCACCGATGCTGCCAGACCTGCTGAGTTTTTCCAGGTAATTCTGTTTTTGTTTCCTATAGATAGTGTTACTGTCCACTTGAGGGTCAATTGCCTGAAAGAACTGAACCTCCCAAAGGACACCGATGGAAAAAAACAATGCACAAGAACTCACTTTTCAAAACATTTACTGTAAAAAAAAATCAAGCCAAAGTCAAAAAATATATTAAAAAGTGCTAATTGTATTCCGTAGAAAATATTGATTATGGTTGAATTAGCTGACACAACAATGATAAGTCTCAGGGATTTCTTAGCTAGCCCTCAGCACATAGTTAGCTCTGTGTTCAGTCCTCATATCTCTCACAGTTCCATCTTGCTCCAGCAGTTCACAACCACTCTTCTTTACGAAAGGTCTGATTCTCAAGTGGCCTCCAACAGCCACTTGGCTCCATACCAGCTCTGTGGATATAATTATCAACAACAAGGCCTACTTCTGTGGAGCCTCTTTCACTCGGGTCACAACAGTCCTGATGGCGGAGTTTTCCTAGAGTCAATGTCACTCACTATTCAATAACACTACGGCCCACAGTATGATTAGCTTTGGTTGGAAAAAAAACACAACTCGCAGCTCTTCAACGTGCCTGGATGGCTCATAGCTTTTCTCAGGTTTCAGTCTTTTAAGATTGCTCCCACACACAGCTTCAGCGAGAGCCCCTGGGCCTGGGCCGCTTCTGCTGAAAAGAAATTGAACTTTTTAGACTCCTGCTTGTTCTGACCACATACTGAAATCGTATCTCCCAATCTGTTTATACTTCCCAATTATAAAACCCAATCAGTTTCCGTTTCTTACCAATCACATGCATGTTCATTTCTCAGAAGTTTTGTGCCCAATTAAGAGATCCTTCCCCCAGAATCCTGGTTCCGGTCTCTGCTTTAGCTATGGGCAGCCGCAACAATACTGCCCTTGAAGCAATTTAGTCACATTAGAGTGCATATTCGTTTATTTATTTTAGGAACTTCATCAACATTGGCCAATATTATAAATAGGATACGTGTATATAACGCTAGTTAGAAATTAACGGGAACATTTCCTATAATATTCTGTGCAATGTACCTTAGTGTCTATGTTACCTATTTTCTCTCCCTTGTTCCCACAGCGAACCTGATGACAATCGTCATTCTCTCTAGAGGAAATTGCGGCCCTTCAGAATGTATTTATTTCTCTATGGTGGCCATGGTAACAACCGATTTACTGTTCATGCTCAACAATGTTCTCGTGTATAAAATCATGAGTAAGCGTATTCCACATATAATACTGTCCTATACACCCATTTGCAAGTTCATAATGTACACAAATAGCACAAAACTGTATTTATTGGCGTGGTTTACAGTCTGCTTCACATTTGACAGATTTGTATCTATATGTAGTCACAAGTTTAAGACAAGGTATTGCACCGTGAGAACAGCGGCTAGAGTTCTAACAGCAATCTGTATCCTCTCATTTTTAGAGAACATACCAATTTGGTTTGCATTTGAACCTAAGCGAACAGTTAACAATATTTACTGGGGTTTCCAACCCAACATGGATTTTTATACATCTCCTTTTGGTGTAATATTTACTTGGCTACAAAGTACTTTGTTGAATTGGATTCCTTTCACTTTGATATTACTGTTTAATTGTTTGACAGTCAGACGGATTTTAGTAGCCAGTCGAGCCCGTAAGGAGCTCCGGGGTCACAGCAGCGAGAATCAGAGTGATCCAGAAATACAGAACCGAATGGAATGTATTATGTAATTGTTCACTGTATCGGGTACTTTCATACTGTTGTGGATGACAACAGTCGTTTGTTTGTTCGTCAATGGTGCGGTCATTCATCTACGGCAGGATTATACAGCTCCTGTATACTTCGCTACTGAAACCGGATACATGCTCATGTATTTGAGTTCGTGCATAAACGCGTTTATTTATGCAGCTACACAAACGAAATTGGGGGAAGAGATGAAGAAGATAGTGAAATCTCCTTGGACAGTAATACTGATAATGATAAAAAATGCAAAATGAAACCAACTTTTCCCTTTCTAGCTATAATTAAATTGTAGCCAATGTTCCAGGTTTGAGTGCTGGCATTTCTGCTACAACTTCTGTTCTGTTATTTAAAAGGTATCAAAAAACATTGTTCCATTTTGTATCATGTGCTTTATGTCTGCTGATATTCCACGGGGATTATAATTGTTTCTTGTTATACAGTCGCACTTGCCACTCAGGGTACATAGACAACAGTCATTAACATGTTTCAGCAGTGGAGTAAAACCTCTCTGTGTTGAACTTATCTCCCTTGCAAGGCAGGCCCTGCGATGAAAAGCGTCACTTTAATAAACAGCTAAGGTCCCAAAACTTCCAGTGTTCACAGGAGGGAATTTAAGTTGCAGTTGCGCAACCCAAACATTGCAGACGTCCTGAGACGTGCACACGCGCTAAAATTGCCTCACAAGTTTAAAATCCTGATTGGCTGATTTGCGTTGTCCTGGACCTGCTGTCAATGTTTCCCACACTCAGCTAAGTGTCAGAGACTTGGGGTCAGATACACAGGAATTGCCTGCGTACTTACGTTGCAAATTTTACGATGGTTGAAACTTGCTGTAACTCAGAGATTGAACAGCATAAATGAACTGAGCATCACATCCAACCCTCCAACTCACCACCACCCCGCACCCCCAAAAAAAAAGCCTAAATACTTCCCCAACCCTGACAGCCTACCCGATCCGGCTGCCCACGAAACGCGATGGCCCACCCCAACTGAATACCCTCTCTCCCCGCGACTACCACTTCCAACTCGACCATTCACCACCCAACTAGCACACTTCCGCCTCACGACCTGACTGCCCTTTCCCGAACACGACTACACTCCCTCAACCAGCTACTCCCCCAACCTGGCTACCTCGCCGACTCAACGGCCCACCTGATCCAACCCGGCTACGCCCAATAGAGTGCCCACACAACCCAATTACCCACCCACGTCACCCGACTGCCCACTGAACCTGATTACCCACCTCCATGGCGTGACTGCTCACCAGACCTGAATGCTTATCCTACCCAACCAACGACCCACAACTGACTCGACTACGCACGCCCAGCCTGACTACCTACCCCAACCTGGGAAACCCCTGTCAGCCCAGGCAACCTGAGTTCCCCCACGGCCCGGCTACCCATCCAATCCGATACCTGAGTTGCTGCTTGCCAAATACAGATTTCACAGCAGCTGGGAGGGCAGGAAAATCTGAACCAAGGTTGCCATTACCTTTCTGCATTTCTCTGTAATTTGGATCAAACGGCCTGTGGCTGCAAAGGGTTTGCTCCTCTTCAGAAGCAATGGTACAGTTTAATTTAGTGGCTTTATGGGAACTGGTGGAATGTGTTCATGACGGATGAGACTGAAGTTGCCGGTCAGTCTCAGAACCTTGTCTTAGGACTCAACTGCACTTGAAGCTATTGGGTTACCGACTTGGCACCTGAACGCGAATATCCACCCAACTACACCACCGACTCGAATGTTCACCCAACTGGGCTGCCCGCACGACCAGGCAATACCCCGAAAATATTGCCACACGACCTGAACTGTCCAGCCTAACCGAGTACACACCCGACCCCACTACATCCCGAATCCGACTGCCCAACCGACCGGATTACACACCTGACCCGATTTACCACCCGAACTGAACTGCACAGCCGACCCGAGTATCGGTCCGGACACTGCCCACCCTGCCCAACCTCTCCACCCGACCCGACTGCCCACCTGACCCGACTGCACACCCAGCCCGACTGCACACCCGACCCGACTATACCACCGACCGGACTGCCCACCCTACCGGACTGCTCAACTGACCCAACTATACCCCGAACGGACTGCCCGCCCTGCTGTTTATACACTCGACCCGGCTACATGCTCACACACCCAGCCAGTCAACCGCTGATCCACTCACACATTCGCGCACCAATCGACCTTCATTCATTAAAATCTTGCGACGCATAAAAACATACCTATATATCACAGCTTTTGTCGTAAAAGGGGTTTGTGTCCCCTCTTCCGCCGCCTTTATTTCACTCATTGGACTTGCCCTCGAGAGTCTGCACTCGCCCATTTTAGCTTCAGCTGGGATCAGAAGTCCTGCCTGAAAGTGGGAAGTATCATTGGGCATCAGAAAAGTTCACAGGTAGTAGCAATGTGCCCAGCATTACAGCTGGCCGGAAAATCTGAGACACAACCTCTTCCTCCATAAATTGCAGAGCCACAAGAGTTCTCTAGGCAAAGGGATTGGCTCTTCTGTCAGCTCTAAATTCCTAACATCATCTAATCTGTGGGTGTTCGTTCCTGATCCTTCAAATCATGGAAGCAGTGTGCTGCTTCCCTCCTTTCTTATGTTAAATCACCTAAGCACAACTCGCCAAAGTATATCTATCATATATCAATTAAAAATCCAGTGAATATAAAGAAAGTGCAGTTAAACCAATTAATTAATACCTTCCTGTAGGAGATGGTTGTGTCCTTGCACCTTCCGGCCAGAGAAGAATGGATTTTACAGGTGGCAGCTGCCGAAATGACAGGCACATTGCAGGAGAGATTCCAGTCAAAGGCCAGCAGACCCATCCCTCTGCAACAGATAGTCAGAAAACACAGGAATGTCTCCTAACATGTGGTGCAGGCTGGAAGACCTTCTCAGATAGAATTAATAAGACTGCAATGAAGTTCTTCCATATTGTTTCATATTATTTTCCCCTTATATTGTAGTAGCTGCCATCTTTATCCATTGCCTGCCAAGTAGCGAAGAATATGCCAATTTGAAATAACACGAGGTTGTCGGGCCAGTACTGACCCCGCAACAAGAGTTAGTTTCAGGATCAAGTGATTTGAAAGTTATTTAAGAAATGCTATCGCATACTGATTGATAAACTTCAGAAAACTTAACTCGTTTGATAACGTGCAGAAATAAAATCGTTTGTCATACATCATAATTTTTAATTGGCAGCATTGATACTAGAGAAGAGCAGATTTATACATCAGGAATTGGTAGAATTTCAAATGTATTGATCAAGATTGCCGATGGGGTGGAGTGGGGGGAAGCAATTTGTTCAGTAATGGAAACTTTCAACATTGAATAATGGTAAGTAAGTGAAATTATCATTATATGACATTGAATTTAGCAATTACAGAGTTACGTACTGCAGAATTCCATGGATTACGATGTACAAGGAATAAGAGCAATGTGCAAAAATGTGTTTGTAGTATTTCAGTTGACCTAAAGAATGTAAGATTTGAATCCCCCTCAAAAGATATCATTGCGTGAGTCTGCAATTACTACTTTTAACTGTATTTCAACTGTACTAAAATGGAGTGGGTTCTGAATAAGACAATGGTTCACTTCAATGCTCAAGAACCTGATCAAAGCAGTTGTACTTCAATAGCGATACAACTTATATTCTGAATGGGCTTCATTCTTTAGCTGTCATTATGCTTACATTAAGCGCCAAGCTGCCATGTTCTCCTTCATGTTGAGATTCTCCAAAAGTCAAAGCTCAAGTGTTTGCGTGTCCCCAATGGACCCCTGTGTGACAAAACTGAATAAGTAGTGGCAAAGTCACAAAAGGCATCGCATGCAGGAGATGCAGCATAAGTGAACTTCTGACCACATATCGTCTCGATCGCATGGATGACATAATGTCGCCCAGCTTCGACATTCCTGCTGCTAACCTCACCCGCCATGTTTTTGTCAGCTCCAGACTTGGCTAGTGCATTGTTACCCTGCCCGCATTCCATCGTCTACCCTCCAGAAACGGAATATCAGACAAAGCCCTGCTGCCCAGAACGTAACTGGCACTGAGCCCCATTCATACAATACCAATGCTCGTTGAAATTTTACTCTTGGTCGACCAATGTCTCGATTGGAGTTTTTTTCATTCCCGTTGTCAAATCCATCCATGGCCCTGCCCTCGCCATCGTCCCTTATCTCCTCCTTCTGTACAATCTTCTAAGAGTTCTGTATTTCTCATGCTCTGGCGTCTTCTTCATTTCCTACTTCCTTCCCTACACCATTGTTGGACTTGCCTTCAGATCTCCAGGGCCTGCGCCCTGGCATCCTCTCCCAAAGATTATTTCTCCTCATTTAAACCGACATCTGGTTTTAGGACTTTAACTATTTGGTCCAGTATACTTATTTAACCAAATACACTCTTGTTAAGCCCCGCGACACTTTTTATTAACACTCTCATATCAATGAACGGTGTAATTTGCTATAATGGACAATCCATTATTTTCAGTCCATCCCCAACAAATGTTTCAATGGTTCAGCCCATTTAAAGTGAATGGAGTATTAATTACTGAACATTATTTAGTATTTGTTCCATTCGTGGTATTGAACCTCTGAGTATCACAATTTACGGTTACATCACAGGAAAAGAATCCAAGCCCGATTCACAGCGCATTAACTGGTAATCGGCACTGGGGCCGAGAGTGCCACAGCGCAGTGACTGTTCTCAAATATTGGACCTTAAATCTTCCCTAAAGGATTTACCATGTCAGACCAGGTTAGTCTGTGCTGGAGAAATGGCCGAAAGTGGCGATTTTGTTCTTCATTCAAGGGATGTGAGTGTCGCTAGTTGGGCCAGCATTTAATCCATTCCAAGTGGTCTTCAGATGGCCGTGGTGAGCTGCATCCTTGAACTGCTGCAGTTCATGTGGTAACGGTCCACTCACAGTGCTGTTAGGAAGGCAGTTCCAAGATTTTGAACCAACGACAGTGAAAGAACGGCGATATATTTCCAAGTCAGGATCGTGAGCGACTTGGAAGGGAGCTTCCAAGTGGGTGTGTTCCAGTCTATCTGCTGCCCCTGTCTTTCTAGATAGCAGTGGTCCTGGGTTTGGAAGATGCCGGCGAAGGAGCCTTGGTGAATTCCTGCACTGCATCTTGTAGGTGGTACATACTGCTGCTACTGTGCATCGGTGATGGAGGGAGTGAATACCTCTGGATGTCGTGCCAATCAATTACATTGCTTTGTCCTGAACGATGTCAAACTTCTTGAGTGTTGTTGGAGCTACACTCATCCAGGAAAGTGGGGAGCGTTCCATCATACTCCTGACTTGTGCCTTGTAGATGGCAGAGAGGCTTTGCAGAGTGATGACGTGAGTTACTCGTCGCACAATCCCTCGCCCCTGACCTGATCTTGTAGCCACAGTATTTACATAGCTAGTCCAGTTCAGCTTCTGGACAGTGATAACTCCTAGGATGTTGATAGTGATGGATTCAATGATGGTAATTCAATTGAACATCAAGCGGCAATGGTTGAGTCCTCTCCTGTTGGAGATGCTCATTGCCTGTGTGTGGCACGAATGTTACTTCCACTTGTCAGCCTAAGCCCGGATATTGTCCAGGTCTTGCTGCATCTGGACGTGGCCTGACTCAGTATCTGAGGAGTCACGAATGGTGCTGAGCTTTGTGCATTTATCAGCGAACATCCCCACTTCTGAGCTTATGATGGAAGAAAGGTCATTCATGAAGCAGCTGAAGATAGTCGGGCCGGGGACACCGAAACAGTCTTAGAGACATAGAAGCCTGCAGCACAGAAGAAGGCCTTCGGTCCATCGAGTCTGCACCGGCCAAACAGGTACCTAACTATTCTAATCTTATTTTCCAACACTAGGCCCTTAGCCTTGTATGCCATGGCATTGCAGGTGAACATCCAAATTATGCTTAAATGTTACGAGGGTTTCTGCCGCCACACCATTTTCAGGCAGTGAGGTCCAGAGTCTCACCGCCCTCTGGGAAAAAAAAACTTCTTCCTCACACCTCTTCTAAACCTCCTGGCCATTAACTGAAATCAATACCCCTGGTTATTATCCATTCACAAAGGGGAAATGTTCCTTCCTGCCTACCCTATCTATGTCCCTCATACTTTTAGACACCTCAATCATGTCCCCCTCAATATCCCCTGCTCCAGGGAAAATAACCCCAATCCACCCAATCTCTCCTTATAACTAAAACTCTCCAGCCCAGGCAACATCCTTGTAAACCTCCTCTGCACTCTCTCTAGTTCAATCACATGCTTCCTATAATGCGGATTCCTGAACTGCACACAATACTCCAGCTGTGGCCTAACCAGCGTTTTATACAGTTCCAGAATACGCCCCCTGCTGTTCTATTCCAAGCCTCCGCTAATAAAGGTAACTATCCGATATGCCTTCTAATCACCTTATCTACATGTTCCGCTATGTAAGGGACCGGTGGACATGCACACCATGGTACCCCTGATCCTCGATACTTCCCAGAGTCCTACATTCATCGTGTATTCCCGTGCCTTGTTTGTCCTGCCAAAGTGCATCACCTCACGGATTAAATTCCATTTGCCACTGATCAGCCCGTCCATATCCTCTTTTTATCTAAGGCTACTCTCCTCACTAATTACCACCTCACCAATTTTCGTGTCTTTGGCAAACTTGCTGATCAACCCATCTACATTCAAGTTCAAATCGTTTATATGTACCATAAACAGCAAGGGACCCGACAGCAATCCCTGTGGGACCCCACTAGATACAGGCATCCAGTCGCAAAAATACCCCTCACCCCCTACTTCCTGCCAATCATCTAATTTTCCAAATTGCCTCGGATCCCATGGGCTCTTACCTTCGTTATCAGTCTCGATGCATGACCCGGATGAAGTCCAAGTAGGCTACGTCAAACGCTTTGCCCTCATCTACACATCTGGTCACCTCTTGAAAAAATTCAATCAAATTGGCCAGACTTGACCTCCACTTAACAAAACCATGCCGACTGTCCTTGGTTAATCCCTACCTCTACGAGTGTAGATTAATTATGCCCCTCGGAATTGCTTCTAGGAGTTTCCCTACCAAAAAGGTTAGAATGGCAAGCATTTACATCCCTGGTTTATCGCTTCCTTACTTCTTGAATAACGGGACCACATTGGCTGTACTCCAATCCTCTGACACCTCTTCTGTGGCCGGAGCGGTATTGAAATTTATTGCCAGCGCCCCTGCTATCTCCTCCCTTGCCTAACTGAACAACCTGAGATACATTTCATCAGGATCTGGAGATTTATCTACGTTTAAGCTTGCCAGACCAGTTGGAACGTACTCCCTTTTTATGCTAATTTATTTATTTATATCACAGTTCTTCTGCCTGATTTCCTTACCCACGTCGTCCCTCTCATTTTTAGAGCACCGAAACAAAGTATTAATTTAGAACCCTACCTCCACCTTCCGGCTCCATACACAAATTACCACTGTTCTCCTTTATGAGCCCTATTCTTACCCTAGTTATACTCTTACTCTTAATGAGCTTGCAAGAGTTTCCTTAATTTTACCAGCCAATGCATTTTCATGCCTCCTCCCTTTTGCTCTCCTTATCTCCTTTTTACGTCCCCACCCACGGTCCCAGCAACCCCCCCCACCGCCCCCCCACCCCCCCCTCCCCCCCACCCCCGCCCGCCCCCACCCCCCACCCCCTACACATTCTGTGCTCCTCTAGGGCATCCATTGTCTTGAGCCCTCGGTACCTGCCACATACCCCCCTTTTTATCTTTATCCAACCCTGTATATCCCTCGACATCCTGAGTTCCCTGGATTTGTTGGTCCCACCCTTTGTCTTTACTGGAATATGTTGGCCCTGTACCCTCCCTGTTTCCCCCATGAATGAGTCCCACTGCTCTGATGCAGATTTACCTTAAAATAGCTGTTTCCAGTCCACTCAGGCCAAACTATATCTGATCTTATTAAAATTTGGCTTCCCCCAATATAGAACTCTGATTTCTGGCCGATCCTTGTCCTTTTCCATAATAATCTTGAATCTAACGGAGTCATGATCACTATCTGCATTACGCTCCCCGACTGATGCCTCTACTACCTGCCCAGCTTCAATCCCTAAAATTAAGTCCAGGGCCGCCCGTTATCTTGTAAGGCCTTCTACGTACTGGCTTAAAAAGCTCTCTTGTATGCATTTTAAGAATTCCACTCCCTCTAAAGCTATCACACTGTGAGTAAAACTGTTAATATTGGGGAAGTTGAAATCCCCCATTATTACTATCCTATTATTTTTACACTTCTCTGAAATTTACCTACATCTCCTCTTCTATTTCTCTATGATTGTTTGGGGGCCTATAGTACACCCCCAGCAATGTGATTGCTCCTTTTTTTTAAGTTCTACTCATTATGCTTCATTTGAGGAGCCTTCTAAGATGTCAACGCTCCTTACTGATGTAATTGATTCGTTCATCAAATTTGCAATACCCCCTCCTCTTTTACCTCCTTCCCTGTCTCGCCTGAAAACCCTATGTCCCTGGATATTGAGCTGCCCCTCTCTCAACCGTGTCCCTGTGACAGAAATGACATCATACTTCTATGTGTTAATCTGTGCTCTCACCTGCCTTATTCATCAGGTTCCGTGTGTTAAAATAAATACCATCCAACCTTGGCAAACTCCCTTGAGCCTTAACTGGCCTGTAATTTCTATGCCTTCCAGACGCACTTGCTCTCTCTTCTAATTTTGACTGTGCATCTCCCCCTGCTGAACCTTCTCTGAGGATCCCACCCCCCTGCCAAGTTAATTTAAACCTCCCCAGCAGCAGTATCAATCCTCCCCGGAGGGATGTTGGTCCCATTCTGGTTTAGGTGCAACCCGTCCACCTTGTACTTGTCCCACCACCCAGGGAATCAGTCTCAATGTCCCATAAATCAAAAGCCCTCGCTCCTGCACAATCTCTCCAGCCACACATTCATCTGGACTAACCTTCTATTTCTATAGTCACAAGCGCGTGGAACTGGAAGTAATCCAGAGATTGCTACCTTAGAGGTCCCGTTTTATAATTTGCTTCCTAACTCCCTAAATTCTGCTTTCAGGGCCTCATTTCGCATTCTACCTATGTCGTTGATATGTGCCACGATCTCTGTCTGTTTTCCCTCCCCCTTTAGAATGCCATGCAGCCATTCAGTGACATACTTGACCCTGGCACCAGAGAGGCAACAGACCATATTGGAGTCATGTCTACGGCCGCAGAAATGCCTCTCTGACCCATGTTATCGAGTCTCCGCCAACATTGCTCTTCCCCTCATTTTCCTCCTCCACTGTGCAGCTGAGCCACTCAAAGTGCCAGGACAGTGGCTGCACTCCCCAGATGAACCTTCACTCTTACCGTTTTCCAAAGCAGAAAAACGGATCTCGAGCGAGATAGACCCTGGGGATTTCCTGACTACCTGCCTGACACATTTCTTCTGATTGATGGCCACTCGTTCCCTTACTGTCGGCACTGCCGTGAGGAGCTGTGAGGAGGCCACAACTAGAATCGTGCCATCCACGAAACTCTCAGCCTCGCGAATGCACCTCAGTGCCGACAGCTGCATGCGCAAGCTCCGAAACTGGAGCTCAAGTAGCTGCAGCTGAAGGCACTTCCAGCACTCGTGGTCAGTTAGAGTGCAAGGAGCGTCTAGGACTTCCCACATCTTGCAGGCGGTTCATAACACGGGACTCGGATGCCCTGTTATGCCTCTAGTTCAAATAAAAGATCCTTACTTTAAGTTATATACAGTAAAAACAAACGTTAATTTCTTCATGTATTTACAATAACAGCTAGAACTCCTATCTTTCTTTAGCTGATTCTTTTTTAAACTGGAGAAAAACTGGTGATAAAACTGGAGAAAAACATATATACGCTACTCACCAATCAGCTCTCACTTTTGTATTGATGTCACGTTTTGAAGCTTTCCCGCACTCGCGCTGGTTCTGAACTCTCCGCCACTCTCTCGCGCGGCCTTGTGACGTCACTCTTGTTATTTTCAACAAGAACTGACAGCAGGACACTCTTCCCAAACTTCTTCACCGCGATGCTGACTGCAGGACACTCTTCCCAGACTGCTTCACCACAATGCAGATTGCAGGGCACTCTTCCCAGACTGCTTCACCGCGATGCTGACTGCTGGACACTCTTTCCAGATTCAAATGATTTGTGACACTGATAGAAAAATGTCGAAGGCGTTATCATTCCCGTAACCCGCCAAATGCCATTGCGATATATTCAAAAGTTTGCTCGATATTTAAGCACAGCGCTGTATGTTCGCATCAAGGATACTCTTGATCCGATCATTCTTCTTATATTCGCACGTGATTCGCTTCTTCCTGATTTGAAGAACGCCACTCCTTTTCCGGATTAAGTTAAAACCATACATACGAGGAATAGATAAAGGCACTGCTGAGATTCAGGATTAGGATCCTCTTTTTAATAGACAGTCGTTTTCACCAACTAAGCCCCCGTGGCAAACTGCAAGCAAGCATTGTAATCCACTATTGTGAATCGTATATGACTATGTTGTTGCAATATAGTGATAAAAAAGAGAGGGAGAGATGCATTATCGCAATGTAATATTCTATTCTGTAATAATCCAGTTTGTGTCAAAAGAATGCTGGAAATACTCCGCAGGTCAGGCAACATCTGTGAAGAGAGAAGGAGATGTAAACTTTCAGTTCGGTGACAATTTGTGTAACCTGCACTATAGTAAAGGAAGTCAGCCATTGAAAGAACAGGAGTGTCATTGTAGATGATGGACAGGGCTTGGGGTGTCAGAAAGTGAGTTACTCACCAAGGAATTCCTAGCCTCTTTCCTGCCCTTGTAGCCACAGTATTTATATGGCTGACCAGAAACAGACTGGGCTAATAGTAGCACCCAGGGTGTTTATAGTGGGGGATTCAACGCTGTTAATGCAATTGAATGTCAAGGGTTAGATGGTTAGATTCCCAGTTGTTGGAGATGATCATTGCATGGCACTTGTATGGCGTGAATGTGACTTGCTACTCGTTTGGGGCAAATTTACAACAACCCAATGGGAAATGAAAATTCTTCATTATTTCTCGATTCTTATTATTTTTAATGATAAACGGTGAAATAATACAACAGAACCTACAGACAGAGGCTGTTCATATTGCACTTTGCCCTGTTTCTGTAACACTGACAGTGAATGTGAATTTGGGTTGCTCTGTTACAGTTCTCATTTCCGGCCAGTAGATGTCCCCAAAGCCGGGAATAATGAAGGACACAACATGCAATAACTGTTCTCATGTTTATTGGACAGGGGAAATTTGCGAATTATTGGGATGGATACGAGCTGTAAGTGCATTTTATTCAGTCAAACACCAGTTGTAATATTATTTACAAACCTTCTATCTACTTGATAATGTTTTCACTCAATATTTCACCGGTTTTCTTCCAGAGAAAGGGACTGATATTGGCATTAATATTTTCATATCAAAAATAAAAATAACAGGAAAAACTCAGCTGGTCTGACAGGATCTGAGGAGAGGAGCACAGTTAACATTTCGAGTCCCTATGACTCTTCAACAGAAATAAGTAAAAATAGAAAAGAGGTGAAATATAAGCTGGTTTAAGGGGGTGGTGGGACAGGTAGAGCTGGATAAAGCGGCAGTTATAGGTGGAGATAGCCGAAAGATGTCATAGACAAAAGTACAAAGAGGTGTTGAGGGTGGTGATATTATCTAAGGAATGTGCTAATTAAGGGTAGAAAGCAGGACAAGCAAGGTACAGATAGCCCTAGTGGGGGTGGGGTGAAGGGAAGGGATCGAAATAGGCTAAACGGTAGAGATAAAACAAGGAATACATTTAAAAATAATGGAAATAGGTGGGAAAAGAAAAATCTATATAAATTGTTGGGGAAAAAGGGGGGATCGGAAAGGGGGTGGGGATGGAGGAAAGAGTTCATTATCTAAAATTGTTGAACTCAATATTCAGTCTGGAAGGCTGTAAAGTGCCTAATGGGAAGATGAGGTGCTGTTCCTCCAGTTTGCGTTGAATTTCAATGGAACAATGCAGCAGGCCAAGGGCGGACATGTGGGCATGAGTCCGGGGTGGAGTGTTGAAATGGCAAGCAACAGGGAGCTCTAGGTCAGGCTTGTGGACAGACCAATGGTGTTCCACAAAGTGATCACCCAGTCTGCGTTTGATCTCTCCAATGTAGAGGAAACCGCATTGGGAACAACGAATGCAGTAGGCTAAATTGAGGGAAGTGCAAGTGAAATGCTGCTTCACTTGAAAGGAGTGTCTGGGCCCTTGGACGGTGAGGAGAGGGGCAGGTGTTGCACCTTCTACGGTTGCATGGGAAGGTGCTGTGGGAAGAGGTTGAGGTGTAGGGGTTGATGGAGGAGTGGGCCAGGGTTTCCCGGAGGGAATGATCCCTGCGGAATGCCGCCAGCGTGGGTGAAGGGAAGATGTGTTTGGTGGTGGCATCTTGCTGGAGTTGGCGGAAATGGTGGAGGATGATCCTTTGAATGCGGAGGCTGGTGGGGTGATAAGTGAGGACAAGGGGAACCCTATCTTGGTTCTGGGAGGGAGGAGAAAATTAATATTTTCGTGGTTGTTAAATATTTATAAAGGTTGCCCCGTGTATGATATTTTAACCTATATTTGTCAATCTCTGCCACTATAAGAGAATGTGGAATTCATTCTGAATCCTTCAGTATCTGGTACTGTATGATTGATTAATTACCTTTACTTAATTTGTGCCTCTCTTTACAAGGTGGTGTTTGCAATTGTATTTTCAATATTGTAATATACAAGTAGTTATATATCTAATATATAAGTGATAAATAGGGTTAAACTTGAACACTTGAAGTTGTGTGTTTTAATTAGGCAAGGTGTGTGCCTTCTGAACAAGTAGTAAATCCACATGAAATAAAACATAGAAAATGCTGGAAATACTCAACAGGTCAGGCAGCATCTGTAAATCCACATATCTATAAAAAGGAAAGTGAATAACATAACTTAAAACCAGATATTGTGACATTATTGGGATTCCATTTGTACCTTTCGATCAGCTATTCAATTAGTTGATATGTGTTGTTATTGTGTGATTGACAGTATCTCTTTCAGCTTTATAGTAGATATGATTTGAGGACTGGGATTTATGTATATACCTGGCAGTGCGATTGAGTTGGAGTGAAATGGAAACGACTATTTCCTCTCCTGCTTTGTTTGAATGATAGATTAAAAATATGCCCCTGGATCGTGGGATAAGAGTTGGGCTGAATACTTGTGCTGTCTGAGCCTGTAGATCTGATGACCTATCTCTGTCTCAGTGTCTCTGTGAGTGTTAATATACCTACTGTGTGTGAGAAGGAGCTGCATGCATTGTTCCTTGTATCTCAGGTGGAGGGTGGAAAGAAGAACAGAAGGGAAAGTCTGTGATGGGGTTGAGGGCAGGAGAGATTAAATGAGAAAAGCGACAAAAATTACAAAAATGGTGCAAGGCCAGAGGGTAGTGGGATAAGTAAATAAACAAAAGATGAGGGGATGAATGGCAGGATCCTGGATAGCTGTCTTCTGAAAGCAAAGAAAAGGAAATAAGACGGGGGAGAACAAAGAAAAACAATCACAATGGTGACAGAGTTTACATTGTAAGTTGCTCAGTTTACTGTTAACAAGGCGCAATTTACTATAAGATTATTAATGCATTTTATCTCGTTCCTCATCACTAAATTGAGAATGGCCGTTTTATCTATGTTTTAAAGTACCTTGTTCCTGAAGCCTGTCCTGGATTCAAGCTACCAAGTCACTGATTTCACATATATTCCAATTGAGCCCATTACAGGTGAAAGACGCAGGTTCTGTGTTAAGACACACACGGAAATGGCGCCTGGCTGTCGGTGCGAAGGGCACTTTTACTCATGATATCCTGGTACGTCTAAATGATAATCATTGTTCCTGACTCTCTCTGTAACTGATAGCACACGAGTGCAGATAAAGATTGGCTGTCTTTC
The DNA here is from genome assembly GCF_964194155.1 of Cetorhinus maximus. Taxonomy (NCBI): domain Eukaryota; kingdom Metazoa; phylum Chordata; class Chondrichthyes; order Lamniformes; family Cetorhinidae; genus Cetorhinus; species Cetorhinus maximus. The sequence goes on from NC_135913.1 coordinate 4,826,126, forward strand.
ATTATAATTAAGCATCTCATAATTAAGCAGGAAATGAACCCGCTTGAAAGGTGGAATACTAACCAGTATACTTATAGCTGAGAACTTTAGACTTAGACTTTAGCTGACGAAAGGAAAGTAATCGGGGGTTACTTCATGCATTAATAAAATCACCTTAAAGGCTTGGGCGAACCCGTCATTTTCAGGAATTAGCCACTAACTATGGGACTGGATAACCCCAGTTATCTCGGAGTGAGACCAGAAGGATGACTGGATGCCTTATTTAAGTGACCTAAATGTTTCAATTCCAATCTGGAATTTATGATGTTTACTAACCCACAAATTGACAGATTTGTTGAATTGGAAATACTGAAATGTCCCATGACCAGTACACTTACGTTCGCCGACTGCAGCTACCCCTACCTTTTGTGCTAATTCTGTAAACTGCCTACTTTCCCTCGAACACGGGCATTAATTGATGAAGTATTGAGTCAGTGAGCACATTCCAGCAGTCGGGTTGTCATTTCTCCTTGGATTTCTAGTTTCTTCACTTACTTGGATATTTCCTGTTTGGAGTCGCCCAAAACATCAGTTCACCAAAAAATGCACATTATTTTTATCTGTAGCAATCTGCGTCTGGAGTAGCCTGAACATGTTTAAAATACAGTTATTTTTAAATCATTTAGAATTTCTTTAAAAACATGCTAATGAATGGCAGGGTGGATCGAGGGCTGAATCTGCTACTCCGACTAGAGTTTCTCAAGCTCTTATGTGTTTTTATTTATTCACGGGATGTGGGCTTCGCTGGCTCGACCAACACTTATTCCCCCTCCCTAGATGCACTTGAGAAGGTGGTGGTGAGTTGCCTTAATGAACTGCTGTAAGTCCAACTGGTGTAGGTACACCAACAGTACTGTTATGAAGGGAGTCCAAGGATTTTGACCCAGCGACAGTGAAGGAACGACGATATGTTTCCTAGTCAGGATGGTGCGCGACTGAGAGGGGAACTTCCAAGTGGTGGTGTTCCCATCTATATGCTGCCCCTGGCCTTCTAGATAGTAATGGTCGTGGGTTTGGAAGGTGCTGTTGAAGGAGCCCTGGTGAATCCCTACAGTGTATCTTGTAGATGGTACACACTGCTGCTACAGTGCGTCGGTGGTGGGGGGAATGAATGTTTGTGAATGTAGTGCCAATCAAGCGAGCTGCTTTGTATTGCACGGTGTGAAGCTTCTTGAGTGTTGTGCGAGCTTCACTCATGCAGGCAAGTGCTCTTGGGTTTTCTCTCAACATTAAATGGTTAAAATGGAGGGGCTGATTTTCCGTTTTAACATCTAACACCTTCAAACTTATCGAATTCAGTGCGAAATATACAGCAGGAGCATCGCGGGCCGGTTAGTGACCTTGACCTATATTCCTTCTTTTAAATGAATTTCAATTGTTTTGATTCTCCAGCTGATCAACGATCACAAGTGCCTTTGGGATTGACAACAAAATAAACAATATCCATATTGATAGAATTGAGGAAAACATGTTTAAAATATTATCTCTTCTCTCTCCCATATGCTGGGAAAGGCTGGAAATATTTTATACTTGTTGAAATAGACTTAAATATAATCATCTTTTCTATAATTGAATATTAGGCTTTGCTGAATTGTATTTTAATGTTGGCCCGGTTTTCCAGACAGCAGAAAGGTGAGTGCATTTGCTTCTGACATCCAAAAAAGCTGCTCACTAATATCTGTGGCATGGATTTCATCTTTCCCCATGTCAGTCTGAATGTGACTCCAAATCAAGGGAATCTCCAGGCAGAAATTCCAGAGGTTTAGGAGTAATCAGCTGAAAAAAGGCCACTGCTTCGAATAAGGGATACACATCAGGTCAGAACTGGAGGAGCACAACAACCTGGAAAGCTTGTAAAGGCTGGAGCAGGCTTCACAGAAAGGGAAGGAAAAGATCATGATGCGATTTCCAAACAACAGAAGGGTCTTAAAAGCGAGGCGTTGCTGGTACAAGCACAGCTCAGCAAGCACAGCGGCGGTATGCAGGTACTCGATGGAATACCTATTCAACATCAGTTGAAAACAGGTGGAGGCTAGTACATGTTACCTATGTCTGCATCAACACATGCAGCGCATGATTGCATCTCAATACCTGACAATTATTTTTTGGCGGACGATGGAATTAAATGCCCTAATTATTTAGGCTATTAGCATTAATTTTACACCTTTAGCTGTTTAACCAGATCTCAATTCAGCTTAATTACAACCAGATTAATTATGTTAAATTTAATAACAATAACATTACTTGATGTTGCTCGACAACAGTCAACCTTTTAGCCTTAATCGAGGATTCCAAGGAAACAGGTAAGGAACCCACAAATGGCTAAAATTCAAGAAAATGACGCTACGAATGTACCTATGGCAAAGCTCCTTATTTCCAGCTGCAATCAGTACAGAAATGTTGTTTTTAGCAAATCTACGAGAAAATGTTAGGTAAGCAGGAGTTGCAAACGACCGAATGTTAACCTCAGCTCGCGGGTGTCCCTGTAAAAGAATCATGGTATAGTTACAGCGCAGGAGGCCATTCAGCCCGTCGTGTCTAAAGTAGCAATTCATGTCGTGCCACTACAGTATCGTTTCCCCATAGCTCTTCCGTGCACTTTTCAATAGTAATCCAAATCCTTTTTTGAAATATCGATTGGCCCTGCCTCCACCACACTCAGTCAGCCCATTCCAGATCCTAACCACTTGCTGCATGAAACCGTTTTATCCCCCTGTTACACAAGCATAATAATGTTCATAATATTTTTCTGGTTTATGAAGTAGGTTTATGAGTGTAAGTATAGTTGGTCCTGCCTATGTGATTTCATTACGTGTGGAGTCAAGTAGGCTGCAAGCTTGAAAATATCAAAAGAAGCTAGGCGTAGAAATGTGCTAATGAACATGTAAGCTTAGCATGTAAGGTGTGAAGGGAGTTTGCAGGTTTTTTTTTGAGAAATGAAGGGATTGTTTTGATTTCAATGTGATGTTAGATTGTTTGCCACTAGCCAGATAAGCAAGATAAGCAAGGCTAAGGGGTGTGTTTATTCTCCTCAAAGGTTACTTATAATATTAGCAACATGAGCGTTTTTATATTATGAGGAAGCCACAGTTTCAAAGACATATGCAACAATATAATTTAAATTGCACATTTACATTTATGAAGGAGAATGAAAGGCTATGTGAGCTAAGGGCCATGTAAGATCTCACAGGAGTGTGTGAAACAGCTTTCAAGGAACCTCCAGCCTTTTGTGCATAAGTCTGCTATGTAAAGTGACTGAAGTTGGGGAAGCCATTTGGAATTCCATTGTCAAGTGGCTCCTGTGTTATATTGCTATTTGTGCTTTAAATCTAAAATCCTTTTTGGACTGTTGCCTTAAAGGGGGTGTGTAACTAAGAACCAGGTTAATTAGGAATTTTAGGAGTTGTTATAGTAGTAAGTAATTGAATCGTTTATTTTATTAATAACATTTCTAATTTATTTTGTTCTTAAATCTCTAAAGGTTTTGTTTGATTCGTTACTTCAGAATGAAGTGCTCCCATCTTCTCCTATCAAATATAAATTGCAAAACTGTTGTGATAGCGTGATCAAGTTTTCCTTGTAGATTTGGTCCACATGGCACACATCGTCTACCACGTCATAACATCCTTTCATATAACCATTGCTTGTTTTGCCAATTGCCTTAAACCTGTTTTTTCTTGTTCACAATCCATTACCCCATGGGAACAACTTGCCCTCCAACTATTCTATCTAGGCTGCTTCTGATTTAGAATAACTCTAACAAGTCTCATCTCAACCTGTTTTCTAAAGAGAGCCGGCCCAACTTCTCCAACCTATCTACTACACTAAAGCTCCCCATTCCTGGAACTATTCTCATTAACCTTTTCTACTCTCTCCAATGCATTCACATCCTCTGCATCGTACACAGAACTAGAGACATTACTCCAGTTGAGGCTGAGTCAGTGTTTTATACAGCTTTAACGTAACTTTCCCGCTTTTGGACACTCAGAATCTATTTATAAAGCCCAGGATGCCTAATGCTTTATTAACCACACTCTGAACCTATTCTGTCACGTTCTATAATTTATATTGTCAAGGAAACAACGAACTGTAATATTTTTAATCTGGCAACATCACAGTCATATTTTCTTTTCTATTGGAAAACAGGCTGTTGGGGGTTTGTAAAGATGGTAATTGGATTAAAAACGAGAGTGTCTGCAAGAGTCCAAAACCAGCAGCAAGAAGTAGTTTTGATATGTTATTGAACCAAGAGGAACTTAACCGATAGCTTTACATAGAGTAAAAACGGGATTGTATTGAATTGAGTTGCTTTACTTCAAAGGCGATGCATGCGGGTTGTAAACAGGTGTAAGTAAATAATTTTAAAATAGGACAAGTTTACTATTGTGAAATAAAAATCCTAAGAGCTAAAGTAAAAAAACACGTTTAATCAATTCGGAGAAAGAGTATTTCTGAAGGGACTGGTTAAAACAATAGAGAGATCAAAGGGAAGGAATTCATTTAAGGAAATACTGTAGCCAAGGTAGGGGTCAATGCTTAGAACCCCCAGAAGACAACAGGGTAACTGGTCAGATCTCCCAGAAGGCAGTATGAATAAGGCCAGACCGGGAGAACCGGGTGTTGTCAGCCACAGAGGACACACCAAAGGGAAAAAAGGCATTGTGTGGTAAAAATGACTGAAATTCAATCGGTTCTTACATCTATAAGGATAGTTGCTGAACAGAAAAAGGGGAATGTTAGCTCTGATGGTAGTTAATTCAATATCTTGTGGAACTGTTTTCAAGCACTGTTTGTGAAGACACTCTTGTGTTGAAGTGTAATTGTGTTTTGGTTTGCTTCATTCGCTTAATAAATGTTTGTTCTACTATAAGACCATCATAAGTAGTCGGAGACAATATTTGCTGATTTCAGAGCCTCTGCTCATATCATACAAATCGCAAAAAAACACTTTTTGGCAGCTGTTTCCGGTTTCCCTTTTGGGATTTGGGCAGCTTGATATTTACCATCAGCCATGCCATAACAATGCACATATACGTTAATAACCTCCTGCTCCTTGCACCCTCTTTAGAAATGTACCCTTTACTTTATATTGTCTTTCAATCTTTTTTCTATATAAATGAATCATTTCACACTCCTCTGCCCTAAATTTCATTGGCCACTTGTCCATCCACCATCCTGTCTATCTCCTTTTGAAGGTTTACACACTAGCCTCCTCACAGCTCACATCTGCAGATTTTGAAAATGTGCCCTATATACCAAGGTCATTGATACATATGAAGAAGAGTGTCTTATGCCAGAACCCCGGGGAACACCACTGTAAACCTTCCTCCAGTCTGAATACAAAGGTTAACCACTACCTTGTGTGTCCTGTCGCTCTGCCAATTTTATATCAGTGTTGCTACTGGTCCCTTTATTCCACGAACTCTAACTTTTCTCACAGGCCTGTTTTGTAGCACTTAAACAAGTGCCTTTTGGAGCTTTGTGTGTACCACATCAACAGCGTTGCACTGATCAACCTCCTCTGTTATTTCATCACGATATCTCAAGCAAGTTCGTTAAGCAGATTTGCCCTTAACAAACTGTGCTAGTTTTTATTAACACTCATTTGACCAAGGGTCTATTAATTATGTCCAGAATTATCATTTCTAAAATCTTCCCCACCACCGAAGTTTGATTAACCTCCCTGTAGTTACTGGGATTATCTTTAAAATCTTTTATAATCAAGGCCGTTACATCTGCGATTCGCCCGTTCTCCGGCACCATTCCTGAGTTTCGGGATCATTGGAAATTTATGAACAGTGTTCCCAAAATTTCGAATCTCAAATCCGTTGGTGTCCTTGGATAAATCTCATCTAGCCAGCTTCATGGTAGAATTAAATTAGAAACCTCTGGTTTTCAGGTGTTAAACAGTTGAATAAATATTCCATCTGTTATTATTTCTGAGGTGTTTAAAATTTAAGGTGGAATGTCTTTATTTGGCTGGACCTGTGGCACCCCACAGTCAATGCAGATGTTAACGGTCACAAAGGGGGTGAACATAGATCTGTATTTCTGACACTTTACAAGAACCAGATCAATGGAGCTGTATTCCATTTTAAGATGGAATATTGGTTAACCTCTAAAGTAACAATTGGGGCTCGAGGCCGTTTCTCCTTCATTATTGATAAACCGCAGAATCAGTGTGCAGGGAGATTTCAAGACCTTCTTCAGCTCTTCTCGGAATTTCCTCTGTGTCGCTGCATATATACACGTGTTTGGACAGGAACTCAAAAACTTCAACATATTTCCGGTTTCTGTGGCGATGTATCCCGGATTGGTACGGTCACCTCTGTAAGAATTGGTGTTTAACAGTCCAGAAACTATAAAACTAATGACACCTGTCAACCACAACAGTAAAAAACTGCCCGAAACAGTGAAGAGTAGGATGATAGATTTCCTCCGGTTATCTATCTCTGGATCACACGATTTGCCAGCCGTGTGAGACCGGAGTACTCTTCGGGCTTTGCTTGCCAATGTGATACGTCTGATTGTCAAAGAATTAAACAGGACAATTAAAGTAAAAGGAAGCCAAACTAACCAAGCGGCGTGAAACCAGAAGAACCCTGCACCGAGAGGTGAGGAAAAAAAAGCCACTCTTGACCGACAACCCCACTGCACCTTGTTCAATATTTGCTGAGGTTCAAATACAAAGAAAAATGCGATATTTTTGCAAAAGATCAGAACAGATAACATTGTTATGACGGCAGGCACAGATCTCTCAGTGCAATGCTTTGCTTTAAACTTCTGACAGCAGATAACTGTAAATCGGTCAAATGTGAAGAAGACAGTGAACCAAACAGACAAATCGAGTGCAACAGCAGTCATGTACAAAATGAACTTACAAATGGGAGTGTGGTACAAAAATGAAAGTGTAAAGTTATAAGTGAAAATATGATACACCATTACATTGATAATTATGACCAGTAGATCTGCTGCTGCCATGGCCAACATGATTGAAGAGATGCATTTCGAAAGGCCACATTTCCCACGGCAAAGAATCACAATGCTCACAAAGTTCGCTGAAAGAAAGAGAGAGGCGGTAAGTAGGGCTCCAGCGCCTGATTGTCATATATATAGGCTAACAGGCTATAAGGAAAGGAATAAAAACAAAAAGCTAAAAGCCAATGCGGATGCTGGAAATCCAAAACAAAAACAGAATTACCTGGAAAAACTGAGCAGGTCTGGCCGCATCGGTGGAGAAGAAATCAGTTAACGTTTCGAGTCGAAACGTTAACTGATTTCTTCTCCACCGATGCGGCCAGACCTGCTGAGTTTTTCCAGGTAATTCTGTTTTTATATAAGGAAAGGGAGACAGTTAAAACTGATTGACAAGAAACAACTTAGAATAGCTTACCAGGGACACCTATAGCTGCCAGAATTGGATAGTAAATCTCCCTTATCAACAATATAACCGGCTTTCCCATCTTCTGAGAATGGATGAATAATATAGAAGTAAAAAATATCTGAGTGGCACACGGCTGAGGAACTGGAATGGATTCTGTATTTATATGCTCATCAATTCTCGAGGAAGTCAACCAGGTGAAGTCATCATTATTATTAGTTACAGTCGTTTAACAAATAGGCATAGACAAGGTTTTTTTTAGCTTGTTGTTTTGGATTAAAAGACGAAATTAATATTTTCTCAGATAGTGACCACAGGCAAGTTGTTTTTTATTTAGTTTGCTGTTTTAGATATTGGAAAAATGCAATTTATTTCTTTTCCAAAAATACATTTCATACATAAACAATATAAAAGTGCCTGAAAAATCGTTTAGAACTTGAAAATTGAATAACGAGCAGACCACTCGAGATGCCTCTAGACAGTGTGGTCCACTCTTCGGTGTCCCTATGCAAAAATATCGTATTTTTTCGATATTTCCAATATACATTTCACATGAGGCATTCAGCCTGGGGACAAAACGATTCGAATTCAAAAATTCCAAAAAGTGCAATAGAATTCCACTTTCCTTCATACAGCATGTTGCTCTTTGAGAATGTTTAAAAGTAAAATTCTCCCAGTATTCCCACAGGGCGGAGAAGGTAGCTTCATACCCACTTAACGTCCCTGTCCTGGCCTTAACTCACTCCTATTGCCTCAATTCCTCCAGATCAGGAATTGAAATAAATGTTGCAATATTGCAAAGGACGCACTCCTGTAGAAGTCGAGAATACTGTATTCCTCCTTTACTAATATACCCTGACAGTTACAGCAGAAGTGGCCGAAATCCTCTGGCACTAATGCACCATAACACACAATATTTGAACATGTTCTTCGAGGATTACTGGTGCTCCTATATTTACACTACAGGTGACTATGTCCCTTCGATACCAGCAATTCCCTACACTTACTTTGGAGAAAACAGTGATCGTCTGGAACTTGTGGCATTCATATCCGGAGGCAGGCTCCTGACCAATAACTAATCACTGTCTGGTTGCTGGGTTGTTCCTGTATCCCCGGCTTCATTTTCACCGTGACCTGGCCTTGGGCCCTATGGTATTTCAGTCTGCCGCTCCCTAATTCGTTGATCTGTATTTCCTGCTTTGTCTCCACTAAGGGCTGTAATGTGGGGGCTTCAACAACACAATGCAGAATTCCAGTGGCGGGGACAATGTCACTAGTGGGCAGATGCTCACTTGTTCCTGAAGCCCAGGGGAACATCCTGGAATCCTCAGCCACAACGAGTGCTGGATCGGCAGGTGGAGAGGTTGGACATTTTACCATAGGGTCCTCAGTAACCTCCACCTCCAATACCAGTTCCAGTTTTTCTTTTTCCACAGGTGGCTCTGGTTGTGGGTCTGGTTCCAAGGGTCCTATGCCCCTATGTCTCACCCCCCACCCACCCCCCACCCCCCCACCCACCCCCCCAACCTCCCCCTGGCCTCAGTCCTCCCTCGATAGTGAGTGCAACGTGAGTTTGCGCTTGTGTGCATATGTGAGAGGCTGAGCCTGACACGGTGCCAGAGTAGAATGACAGAGTAGAGTGATAGAGTGAGTGAGACATTGAGTGAGAGAGTGACAGGATGGCAGGGTAGGGGGGCGGCATGATGAGCGGGTAAGACTGTGAAAGACAGAATTAGAGAGTGACAGGGAGTGAGAGTGCGTTCCTGAGTCTTGGAGTGAACTACACACTAACAAAAATACCCACACACACACACACAGACACGTGCTGAAAGGCAACCCGTGTTTGACCCCCACTTTCATATGAATTCCACCATAGTGTGGCCAGGGACGAAAGCAAGGTCACTGTATGTCAAACCCTGGTGACGAGGACCAAGTGCTCCATGGCCCGTTGAGTTTTTCCAAAATTTTCTGTTTATGTTTCAGTTTTCCAGCATGTTCTTACTCTGCTTTCTTATTATATGTTCTAGTTTTGGCATTTGTAGAGTGGTCAGTTTCAATTGAAAAATAGAAAATATATATCTCTCAGTGCGAAGTGGAATTATTTTGCGAACAAAGCCCACTAGTGTCGATAGAAATAGCACATTATTGTTGGTCAGTTGGTTAGTGCTAATTTACTGGAAGGGTTTGCCATTTTAAGACTTGAAGATAAAACCAGGAATCGTACGTCATTGGTTATGCCATTATTAGTTCAAGATATTTGCATTTGTACATGGGATTGTCGTTTGCTGTGCTTGACAGTTTAATATCATTTGCATGGTGCTGTCAAGATATTGTTTTGGACCAGGCTCAAAGAAGGGCAGCTCGTTCCATAATCGAATGCCCAAGTTGTGTGTAATTGTCTGACAAAGCCATGGCTGTGTAATAGATCATATTGAACCCTAAGTTTTCCATGGGCTCTAAAACTAGAGGTACAGAGTACAAAAAACAAGGATTTAGTGAAATGAAACAGTCGACCCCACTCTGACTCTTGTTCCCATTTCTGCGCACACAAAGGATGTGAGTGCAAAGGTTAAAGATGGGGGAAGAAGGGGGTTGGGAATAAGGGGCCCGGAAACATGAGAAACACCAGGGCCCATGATTTCTGCCTCTGGAACTGTCAAATACCAAGTTCCTCTGCTCATCGTGGGACACCTGCACTTACATTAGATGTGCCGATCTTCCTCGACATTAAGTGGACCCTATTTATACCAGAGATGACCATGTTTCCTCAGCTGCTATAACTAAACTAGAGGTGACGATGCTTTTCCAATACGAGCTGTTTTCTAAGTTTACAGTAGAGGTTGTTGTGCTCTGTGATAAATTATTTCAAATTATTCGGTCTATTTGTTCAATGGATTTGAAGCTTGGTCAAGATAATTTAATTTAAAAGTTAATGAGAATTAATCTGCTCAGTATTTCAGCAGCAGTTTACAAAGTATATGTGAGAATTCTATTAGCCATTATCGCGCTTTGAGTATTAGGCCTGGCTGATTCCTCACTCCTCTATCCAAATACGCATTTACAACTGTTAAGATCAGCAAATTTAGCAATTAAAGTATTGAGTTGGAAAATCCAGTGTTTACTTCAGACATTAACAAATTCACATGAAAATGAAGGGTGGCCTTTTGAGGAAGTAACCACTAACTGTGAGATTGGAGGAGCTGGGGGCTTCCTTCAGTTATATCGGAGTGAGACTAGAAGGATGACAGGATGCCTCCCGGAAGTGAACTGACTATGTTTCAATTCCGACCTGGAATTTAATATGGTTGTTAGCATACAAATTGACAGGTTTTTTGAATTAGAGATATTGAATTGTCCCATGATCAGTGCACTCACGTTCTCCAAGCCTTGCTGGTCAGTATATCAGTTAGTATCCCCAAAATCTACCTCTTTGAACGAACTTTTGTCACCTGAGCTAATATCTCCTTCTGTAGCTCAGCATCAGCTTTGTTTTATTTTTCATGGTGACGCTCTTGTTAAATTCTTTGAGCCATTTGCTGTAGTGAGAGGTGCTTGTATAGTGTTGAGCATAGCTCTTTTTAAAGCTGTTGATTTGGGTTCGCTTCTCAGCCATCGCAACTTCCTTTCCTTTAAACCTCACATCAGAGGTGAATTTTATCGATTCCGATGAAATGTTGCTCCAAATACACACGCGGGTTTAATTCAAAGAAAAAAGATTCCCAACCTCCACTTATATTCCATTTATAATGTAAATCAGGATTCTTCCTTCTTGCTGATAATGATGGCTTTGCCTGAACTGTAGGGCGGAGCCACGATAGAATAATTCACATTCTGTGAAATTCACTGATTCTCTGATTTTTTTTCCCCCTCTGCTACTTCCCACTTCTTATTTGAATATCGATTCCTACACAGAGATTGTTTTATTGTTCGGAAAGTGAGATACTGTTCACGCTGGGAATCTGAAATAATAGCAGAAGGTACTGGAAACACTCAGCAAGTCCGACAGTATCTGTAGGGAGACGGAGGGACAGATTTCCATTTCGGGTCTGCAGAAGGTTTGACGAATAGACCCGCAAACCGAAAATGCAAGAGGTGCTGTGTTGTTCCAGTATTTTCCTTTTTTCTTGAGATTATTATTTTTTTTGGCATTTCATTCCTTTACAATTTCAATGTTTCTTTTAAGTTTTCAAATAAATTCAAATTTAATTTCAGCCCTTTGTGCACGTTTATTTGAAATAATTATATCAAAATATTTACTACGAATGAGACCTTTTCAGCAGGATCCATTCTAGTCTCAGAGAGGGAGGACCTAGTCTGGGGCTCTGGACTGTCCGATTTGCAATGGTATCGGAGAGTTTCACAGCAGGGAGAAACACAGAGAGGCAGCAGGAAGCGGGAGTTGACAGCAGGTTGTCTCCGCCCCGACATCTCGCTGCCTTTAAGTTGCTCTGTGCCGCCACCACTGGTTTCATTTCTGACCCAGTTCTGAATGACGGAGATTTTCTACCGACTCGCCGGACATAGATGATACTGCAGCCACCCAAAGGGCTCCTCGTGCCGCCACCTTTCAAACCAACGTTCCCAAGAAGAAAAGGGCGGCTCCGTGACCCAAGGCAGCAGCTGCCTAGTTAGGGGAGCGGATCCTCAAGATTGTGTCGGGCTGCAGCGATCACAAGGGGATGTCCCTGTCCCCATAAAGAAAGCTTTGGGTGACAGCGGCCTCGATGTGGAGAAGTTCCGCTCCCAGATCAAGTTAACTCTCAACAGGAAAGTGGGAAAAGACTCCCTGGTGCAGACAAAGGTACAGGGCGCCTCCGGCTCCTTCCAAATCGCTAAGAAGGAACCGCAGCGAAAAGTGGAAATTAAGGTGAAGAAGCCAGCAGCCAAGAAAATCGCAGTAAAGAAACCAGCAGCCAAGAACTCATATGGCAAGAGAGCAGCAGCCAAGAAAACAAACACCAAGAAGGCGTCAACGCCGAAAAGACGGTGAAATCTCCAAACCTTAAGGAAAAAAGGCTCCGGCGAAGAAGCTCAAAACCCCCGAGAAAGCCACAGGTGGAAAGGCAAAGGTGACCAAGAAGGTGGAAAAACCGAAAGTGGAGCCCAAACCCAAATCAGCAACGCCGAAGGAAACAGCGGCCAAAAATAAATCAGAAATCAAGAAAAACTTTTAAACATCTGAATCCAAAGGCTCTTCTCAGAGCTGCCCAGGTCTCTCAGAAAAGAGCTGATCCCAGAATTAAGTGATTCCTGTCACGGCGCCGGCTTCACATTTCACATAGAAATCATTTCAAATAAAGCCAGGATCCCTGGGGACTCGCTGACATTCACTACACCCATTCCCTCCCCCACTATCTGAAATCAAACAGAGAGAATGGGATGTTCGGGCCCGGCCCTCACTCTAAATGGGAATGCGTTCAGTCCCAGTTCATGGTCATATTATTTTCACAGATTCAGTGTGAGAGTCTCTATGAGACTGTAACACTAGCAGAGAAACATTGCGTTAACAACTCAAACCCCAACACATGAGTTTCTCCAAATCAGCTAGAATAAGGTGTTAGCAAACTGCTGAACTCACCTTTGAGACAATGTGTGGGAGATGGAACAGGAGCTGGGACTGAAATGGGAGGGAAAGAGTTAACCTGTTACAGAGGGGAACTGCATTTAGGCGGGAATGTCACTGACTGATAATTGTAATGGGATTTTATTTAAAAACTGTTAGTTTCAATCCTTGAATGTGATGCCCGATTGGAAACGGGTTTGTTCGGAGCCTTGTCTTTGTGTTTTCTTGTCCATTACAGGTTAAAACTGACTGTTGGAGAAATTTGGACGTGGAGCTTGGAGGGACCGCACTCTGTTTTGTCTGTCACTCTGACTCTCTCTTCTCCCTCCTTCTGTGTGTAATCCTTGATTCTGCCCCCATCCCTCCTGCCTTTCTCACTCTGTGGTTTCTCGGTCAGATCGGAGAGGGCTGCATACAGGAGCAGTGAAGTCATGCTTCAATTGTATAAAAGCTTGTTTAGACCACACCTGGGGTACTGTGTGCAGTTTTGGTTCCCTCATATCAGAAAGGATATAATTGCCATAAAGGAGGAGCAGCGATGGTTCACCAGACCTTTTCCAGCGATGACGCGACTATTTTAAGATGAGATCTTGGGGAAACTATTCCTTTATTCTGTAGAGTTTCGAAGAATGAGAGGTGATCTCATTGAAACCTATAAAATATTTAAAGGAATAGACAGGGTAGATGCAGGTAAGACATTTGCTCTAGTTGGGGAGTCCAGAACTAGGGGACACAATTTCAAGATAAGGGGGAAGGCACTTCAGACCAAAATGAGGAGATATTTCTTTACTCAGAGGGTTGTGAAAATTTGGAATCCTGTGCCCCAGAGGGCCGTGGGACCTCAGTCATTGAATATGTTTAAGGTAGAGATTGATAGATTTCTGATTAACAATAACGTAAAGGGTTATGGAGATAGCTTGGGTAACAGGTATTGAAGTATTCTATCAGCATGATCGTATTGAACGGCGGAGAAGGCATCACCTTTTCCCACGTTCTTACAAACTACCAGAACGAGTTAATTATTCTTTCAGCCGCCGTCTGAATGGAGAACCATCCATAATCTTTATTAAAATCTGGGTAATTCTACCCTCGACCCTTTTTACAGGCCAGTGTAAATAATAATTATCAGTGTAAAGAGAGAAATTATAATTAGCGGTAATCACATGTGGCTGGCGAGAATTCACTGAGAATTTGGAGCATTTTCAACGATACAAAGGGAACATTTCCGAGTGTGATTTTCCATAGTGCGCGGCTCTTTCAATATACACGGGAGACTCTTGGTGAAAATATCTCAGGGATTGCAATGAGGTTGGCGGTTACCTACAATTACTGATTGGTCGTCCACATAGACCAATCAGAGGCACAAAATATGAAACTAACAACTTTCTCTAGTCCAGTCACAAACTTTCCCTTCACCCATCCCTCAGTAGCATAGGGCTGTGGGGCTGCCCATTTAATCCCAGCTGGGAGGCGGCTCGAGTTATTTTAGTGTCTGAAATTGAGATTAAACATTCCAGAGGAGACGAAAGCAGCTCCCAAGAAGGGGATAAGAAAGCCGTGAGTACAACACCAGCGAAGGGCGGCAAGAAGCGGAGAAGGTCAAGGAAGGAGAGTTATTCCGTCTACATCTAGAAAGTGATGAATCAGGTTCCCCCCGACTCCACCATCTCCTCCGAAGCCATGAGCGTTATGAAATATTTTGTGAACGATATTTCTTTGTAAGGGCTTCATTTGCCAAATATCTATGTATTTAAAAACAACAATATACATTCAGTGTAACAATAGGACCCTGTCTACCTCAGATTTCTCTTTCGCCAGAGTCGGAGCATTAACCTTCATATTACCCTTCACTTTGTGTTCAAAGCCTATTATTCTGGCGTTTCTCTGACCATGAATGACCCAAACGACTGCTTTCAGCGTTGCAGGTCAGAGTTTAGGCCTTTTACTCTGAGCTTAGTTGCTGAAACAGAAATATTAAATGCTGGGGTAAAAACTCATATGGCCCAAGAGCATCTGTGGAGAGAAAAACAGATGTAATGTTTCGAGTCCGTATGACTCTTCTTCAAAGGTTAAAGGGAGAAAAAGCTCTGAAGAAGAGTCATACGGACTCTAAACGGTAATTCTGTTTATCTCTCCGCAGATGCTGTCAGGCCTCCTGAGTTTTTCCAGCATTTTATGTTATGTTTCAGATTTCCAGCATCCGCAGTATTTTGCTTTTATTTTAGCTCCTGAAATGTTCACTGTCTAATCCGCTTCTTTACAACAACGGCCGACATTGTTGCAGTCCGAAGTGTGATTATTACAGAGCGGCATACGGAAAGTTTGAGAGCTCGATCCAGGACTCAGCTCTGCCTGAACTCCCACGGGAGTGTTTGTGGTTGGGGACACACAAACGTACGAACTAGGGGCAGGAGGAGACCACTCGGTCTTCAAGCCAGACCCAACATTCAATAAGTTCATTGCTCATTTTATATTAACCTCATATTCCTGCCTATCCCCGATAGCCTTTCAATCCCTTGCTTATCAAAAACTACCCACCTCGGCCTTAAGAATGTTCAAGAACTCTGTTTCAAACACCGTTTGAGCAAGAGAATTCCAAAGTCTCACAACCCTTTGAGAGAATTGTTCCTCATCTCTGCCCAAAATTGGTTGACCCCTTAATTTGATACAATGAACCCGAGTTCCAGATTTTTCCCCAAGAGGAACTATCCTCTCCACATTCACCCTGTCAAAACCCCCCAGGACCTTTTATATTTCAATCAGGTCGCCTCTTATCTTCTAAACTCCAGCGGGCACAAGCCTAGTCTATACCACCTTTCCTTATACGGTAACAGCTAATTCCAAGTATTAATCTCGTAAACCTTCTCTGAACTACTCCTAATGTATTTACATATTTCCTTAAATAAGGAGGCCATATTTTACACAGTACTCCAGATGTGCTCTCACAATGCCCTGCATAACATTCTCTACTCGTGTATTCAATTCCCTTCGCAATAAAAGATAACATTCTATAAGATTAGCTAATTACTTGCTCCACCCGCGTACTAACCTTTACCAGTTCATGAACTAGGACACCCAGATCCCTCTGCATCTCAGAGTTTCGCAATCTCTTACCGTTCAAATTATATACCTCGTTTTTATTTATCCTGCCTAAATGGACAACCTCGCATTTTCTTACTTTATACTCCATTTACCAGATCTTTGTCCAATCACGTAACCTATTTATATCTATGGTGGAGGGGAATGGGGAACTAGGCCAACATGGAGATGAAGGACCGGGATACAATGCCAGATTGTAGAATGAGGTTGGGGGGGGGGGGGGGGGGGGGGGGAGGGGGGGAGTGGGGGAACCAGACCAGGTGACTTGAGGGAGGAGAGGTGAAGGGGGAAGAACTGGCTTGAGGCAACTATCCTGATTTTTTTTCGGATTGTCGCTATAATAAAACGTCAGTTAATCTCACCTTTCAGAGTGTAAGGGGCGTCACGTTGAGAGAAGCCTCTGCTTCTTCCTTGGGCCGTGATCTTTAGGGAGACAGGGCACATAGCTGCTGCAGTTTGAAACCTCCTCCATATGATGAGATCGCTAGTAATGCAGTACTCGGCCCTATGCTGAGTCAGCCTGCATGGTGTATCCTGGGCTAGGAATTGGACTCCCTGCTTCCTGGATGGAGAGAAGAGATACAGTGACCATGGGCTAGTGCTCACCTCAAGGGGACCTGCAAAGCCCGCAGCATGTGCGGGAGATGATCCTCGCTACATGTTTTTATCTCAGCCTCTTCAAATGCTGCTGCTTCTTGTGCTTTATTCAAGCATTATTTCACTTTGCAGCCTATCTCAGTCCCATCCCCGGATATAGACTGATATTTTCTTCAACTTAGTTTAGAGTGGACAGAGTGTTTTTCCCGCTTGAAGTCTAATAATTACAGTCGGTTGAAAATGGTCTACACACATCTGCATTCCAATAGAGAGCACACAAAATGGTATCGTCACACCAATCCTTGTCACAAAGTGTTCATAGATATTTTTGCTTTCCGCCAATAATTTTCAGTCTTTTCTGGCATTGACCAATCTCAATCACTCAGCAGGTCCTTCTCAGGCTTTGTCCAGTTTAATTATTGTCCATTTCGGCCATATCTTGACCTCTCATCTGGAAATCAGTGACCTTATTGCTGCCGAGCACTCGCTGCCCCCAGCAGAGCCATCCACAGCGAGCCGAAAGCTGTGTTTGTTTTTTTGGGTCGCGGAGCTGCTGACCAGGATTGAGCCGTTGTCAGCCGTGAGCGACCAGAAGGATGAAGTGAAAAGGCAAACGGGCCAGGTCAAATGGAAGAGGAGAGGGAGGATCTTAGGGAAGGTTTTGAAAATAAGCAGTAAGATGTGTTCCTTATGTTCCTTTGTTGTAACACACAGAAGGCCGCAGTGACGTTGGGCCCATTTGACATGGAAAAGCGAGGTAATTGAATCGTTCTGGGACCTGCCAAACAATGTCGATTGTAAAACAGCCAGAAACCGGTTTAGATATTCGCTCTCCACAATTTTTTCCTCAATCCTTTTGTTTAGACGTGCGAGTATAGGTCAAAGGTGACCATTTTATAATGAATTCAGGCACAGCGCATCACAAGCAATGATCATTACACTGTTACAGAGGCAGATACTAAAAACTGCAGAAAATATGATAGAAAGAATCCTTTCAGTCAATCCTATGAATTATGAATTGACCGATTTCTGAGCCATTCCAATATTACTTTTGAAGAGTTTAAGAAGGAGCTGACAATCGCCCAGCACACCATTGATCCGCAGCTGGGCGCTGCTGCTGTCCGTGCTGCAGGAGAGAGTGCAGAGAAGGTGAAGAAAATGAAGACCAAGGGCAGTGTGCAGCCTGCTGCCGCTGGACTCCATGACAATGGGGGTGCCCCACCAACCATCAAAAAATGGGCACAGTGCGATTCACCGGGGACTAGGTTGGAGATTGCCGACTGCTGTTTGCAGGGATAATGCCCAAGCTGGAGAATGAGGAGGAGCAAGAAGCACCTACCACCAGGACCGTGTCAACCTCCAGCACTGGTGAAACCGAACACTCCACACAGCAGTGACAGCAGAAAGGAGCCGATTGAGCCAGCCACAGACAGGAAGACAAGGCAGCATGAGGCTGAGGCACAACGTTTATCCCCCAGGCAGGGTGAAAGTAGCCACATCAGGCCAATGAGGCACAGAGCCCCTCACCAGCTGCATTCACAGCCACATCGGGCTGAGCTTCATTTGGTAAACGTTGGACCTACATGGGTCGGAAATGGACAAGGAAGGGCCAGCATCACAGCTCCAACACCAATTTACCCATCTCCATACATACAAGGAGTCAGATACCGAGGTGTGGCAGGTGGACACGTACACTCGGACATCGCAGGGACTGTGTGAAATGAAAGCCCTGAGGTAGGAGGATAGTACCCTGCGTACAAAGAACGAGACCTTGCGGGTCCAAATGAACAGGTGGGCTAAGAAGTGCACATGTCCTCTATGTGGTAAACAGGGCAAGAGTTCTGTGTTCCATGTGGCACCCTACAAATCAGCAGCTTACACTACAGTGTGTGATTGCCGTGTCCCTGCACATTATGATGTATGTTTGAGACACCTGAAAACGTTGTTGTGTGAACTTGGAATTGGGCACCCCCTAAATCTGGTAGGGATTCTGCAGTTGGATGTCATGCAATGATGTGGATCTTCCCCGCCCCACCCACCACCAACCCATACCTGGTTAATCTCTGGCTTCCCTGTTTCCATTGAAGTTGTGAATCCTGAAATGCTGCAGTTCATGCGGGACCTGGTTGCTCTCTTCAATGGCAATGGTGGCTCTGACAGCAGGCCTGAAGACGAAAAGTGCGTGAGTAGGTGTGGAGCCCTCTTTCCATTATGTGAACTCAGGTCTCACTGAGACGTCACATCATGATGTCACGCTCGACTTTCCCGTGAACATGCTCACAAGCAGTGTATCAGAAAGACCATGGCGTATTTCAATTGGATGGCCTCTCTCTCCCGTAATGCCGCTGGATTAGGAATGTAATCAATCATTAATAAACTAGTCATCTAATCGATCCTTGCCATACTGAAGTTCCGACAAACAGTTTCTACCGCAAATATTAGACACGAGTTCACCGACAGCCCACCATACAAGTGTGTTCTGTACCCGCGTGCCACAGATATGGAACTCAGAATTAATCGCATTTGGAATACAGTAAGCAATATTAATCTGCATAATTATAATAAATAATTATTAATCGTATTTATATTGTATAGAGTGTTCTGATAAATCTGACTCACTCAAACGAGGATAATTATCGTTTTGTGTAAAAATAATCAATTATATATAAAACACTATCTGCAATTGTAAAAATGTGTGAGAGAGAAGGATGGGCAAAGATATAGATGTGGTGAGAGGGAGTGCCAGCCAGTGGTGTCAGAGGACTGGTGGGTTGAAAATGTTACTTCCAGATTCAAAAAAAGAGAGAAAGATCAACTTGCCCATTACAGGCAGTCAGTTTAACGTCAGTGACGAGGATTCCTTGAAAAACAATAATCCTGAAATAAATAAATTGAAATAATTCGGAATTCTGGTGATCGTCAAAAATTTCAACTTTCCTGGAAGTTTGGTGTATTATATGCGCAGATCTCACTGTCGGCCATATTTTCTCATTGAGAAATGGAGTCACTAAACTCACAAGGAATTCTTTACGATATAACTGGACTGACCATGGGACGATTCAATTTCAATTATTCAACAATTCTGTCGATTTGTGGGTTATTAAGCATCATAATGTCAAGATTGGAATTGAGACACAGTGAGTTCACTTAGAGAACGTATCCTGGCATGCTGCTCTCTCAGATGACTGAAGGAAGTCGGTGCCCGCTGCAGTCCCACATTGTTTCATTAGTTAATGCGTCCAGCTAACCCCAGGTTTCTTTCCATTAAGTTCGTTGGCAAGCGGTCTACGTTAGTATAGTGGACTGGAGGGTTGAAAATGTTACATCCAGATTCAAAACAAGCATCCCGTCTGTCACGCAAGGGACCAGGGTTCAATTCCCCGACGCGGGGGGGGGCACCTCACCTCACCTCACCTCACCTCACCTCATTTGAATTTAACAGAGGAAGCACACGAAATTGGAAATAGACTTTCGATTTGTAAATTAGTTGATTTGAAGGAGGCAGTAAGCGCAGATAAAGTAACAGCGATTGTTTTCAGATATACCGGGATATGAGAGTAACCCGAGAGGAAGGGCCATTCACACTAATAATAGACGATATGTCTTTCTGTCTTTAAGCATAAAAACTGGCTTTTTCTCCTAAACTGGTCTGAATCGGAATATCTATAAAATTAATGAATCGGCAGCTTCAATCCAGGACAGTTTGCTGAAACAAGACACTTTAACCACGAGAGGAACCGGCCATACTCGATTTCGTAATGACCAACGAGACAGAGTTCATCAATGATCTGACAGGAAATGTGCCTTTTGTAAACATTGAACGTAACATGGCGGAGTAATTTATATTGTAATCTGCCACCATATTGTTCGGATTTTCAAAATTTATTTCCTGCCTTATTTCGGAGGGCAGCTCTTCCGACCCTGCCAATCCAAGTCAACTTTTTTTTTTTACTTATCCCATCACCTCTCCCTCAGTAAACACCGTGATTCTGCTAATTTCAGTTATTTTTTCTGGTCACTGCATGAATCAGCAGCTCCTTGGCTCAGGGATTAATTTATTTCTGGTCTTTCATTGAGTAAAATGTGAAAGATGGTGAATACCATTCACGTGCCTCGCTCTTCCTCCTCGCCAATCTTTCAGTTTTGTTCCTCTGCAACTCTGATTGCCTTTTGAACTACCTCCTAGCCCTCTTCAATTTCCGGCACTAAACAACAGCTCAAACCCTACATTTAATCTATTGAGTGTTCCTTTGCCGCCCTCCTTCCTAATGATTGCAGGAAGGATACACTTTTTTTTGTAACGTTGAACGAATAAGACCAATCCGTAAACCATTGCCACTGGCTGGGAATCTCGGACCCAGGGCCACAGTCACAGAACTAAAGCTCGAGATTTCTCCACCGGAATAAGAAAGCAATTCTACGCACAAAGGAAGCAAGGACTTCTGAACATGGCAATTAATGTTAAACCAATGGCTTTATTTTAAATCTGAGATTCAAAGAGTTTCCTTAAACGAGGTTCTTAACGAAAGGAGAGGTAAACGAACATATGGAGGTAGTCACCAACGAACCAGGATCTCAGAATAACAGAACATGCTCCAGTGAATAAAGGGTCTCAACAAGAGCAAAGCTCGATGAACAGCCCCTGGTCTTCCAACTGGATAGGATAGAGCCTTCTGGACTCAACACTGAGTTCAACAATTTTAGGTTCA
This sequence comes from Cetorhinus maximus, assembly GCF_964194155.1. Taxonomy (NCBI): domain Eukaryota; kingdom Metazoa; phylum Chordata; class Chondrichthyes; order Lamniformes; family Cetorhinidae; genus Cetorhinus; species Cetorhinus maximus. The sequence continues at coordinate 4,847,514 of NC_135913.1, forward strand.
AATTTCTGCCTCAATATTGTTTGGTCACGTTTCTTTCTTTATTGCTTCGTATTACATTCAGAACGTTGTTAAGCGGCCATTCACAACCTCATATGGACATATTTTTTTTTCTTTCGTTCCTACAGCCATTACAATTGTTTTGTAGCCATGAAAACTTGCCCCCTGCCCTCCACGCTCATTAAAATTCTGTTTTGTACATCCCACCCCTTCCCGCACCCCCACTGGTTTAAAACCTGTTATTTTTACATCTGTCTTCCATTTTGATAAGAAGTCATCGGCCTGGCCTTTTGTCTCCATAGATGCTCTATGACCTGCTGATATTTCCAGAGTTTTCTGTTTATTCTTCGTTCTGTTTTCCAGCTTCTGCACTACTTTCCTTTTCTATCTGAAAACATTTTGGAAAAAGCCCTGAACACCATTCACATTCCTCGCTCTCCCTCCTCGCCAATCTTTCAGTTTTCTTGCTCTGCAACTCTGTTTGCCTCTTGAACTCCCTCCTAACAATCCTCAATTCCAGAGACTAAAACACAGCGCAGTCCCTATGTTGAAGCCACTGACTGTCCCTATAACGAATACTCCCTCGTGATTTTTGCATTTATTTGATCCAAGGTTTTGGGTTGCTAGGGGAAACATAATATAAATCCAAGGAACTATTTCCATTTCCTGGGAATCTCGGACTAAGGGCTGTAGTCAAAAAAGTAAAGCCAGGGGTCCCAGCATGTAAATTAGGAAACAATTCTACACACAAAAGATGCTGGCGCTTCAGAGCTCCCTTCTGTACAAGGAAACTAATGCTCGATCGATTGTTGTACTTTCAATCTGAGATTCATAGAGTTTTGTCAGAGGGTATTAAGGGTTATGAGGCAAAGGCGAGCAAATGGAGATAGTCACAAATCGGACACAACATCATTCAACATGTTCTGTGGGAAATTGAAGTTCAGGCAGATACCGGAGATGCCGTTTCTGAATTCAAATTCAGATATCAGGCTCACACTCCATAAATTAAAGACCGGCCGCATCATCGGAATCAGACACAGATCACTGCTTACAGATCTGTCATCTAAACTGTCCCTCTGAAATGGTCTAACAAAGCACTAGGTATTATTAAAATCACTCAGTTGTAAAGGCCACTTACGGGCTGGGAAATTCCTGGTCTCAGCAGTGACAGATCACAGCTCTTCCCTTTATCCATTTGCTGGCTCTGAAAAGAGCCGCTTTTACACTTAGTGCTGAAATTATATAGCATACTGCTGACATCTGATGCTGCTCCCGAGATTCGCTCCCTCCACATAAAACCAGGGAACTAAATTAAAACATCGATCTATTGTTCCATGTGGTTGCGGGTGTAACTTATTAAAATTATATCACATGGCAGAAGCCCCGTTGTGGGATGGTTTCGCCGCTGAATGCTGCAATGAAATATTTATGTGCATTTATGGAAGTGAATCCGTTGCTTTATTGACTGCCGAAAATGTTCAATTTATAGAACAATCCAATGGACTTCTATATATAAAACTATACCGTCCCTGCGAGCTACTCGGGAATGGCTTCATCTACACAGTTATGGTGTGAATAGAGACTGAATCTCATGTCAGGGTCTATGGCAATAGAAATTAAGCCTGGACCATGATGGACGGCTGTTTTGGTGGTTCAGGATAGTAATATCTGCCACCACCACGTGGGAGAGCCGGAAGCCTGCTCCACTTCACTCAGGCTTTCATCATAGGACAGTCCCTTCACCGCGGGGACCAATCAGTGAACATTCCCTGCGCTGGCTCCAATGCACTTGTTTCTTTCCTTAAATATGGCGATCGAAACTGCAAACAATAAATGGTGTCACTAAAGCCCTGTGCTATATTAGCAAGGCTTATTTAAACTTACACTCCAGTCCCTTTGCAATAAAGGCTAAAATGCAATTTGCCTTCAAATGGACAAAAGGCGTGTCTAAGTGAGATTATGAATGGCTGCATATCAGCCGTCCAAAAGCAACATGAAAGAATATTGAAATAAACGAGACCAAAACAAACGGGGAAAGGGAGAAAGAAGGAAACAAGGTGAAGGCGGATATCTAAAATTGATGAACTCGGTATTGACTTCAGAAGGCTGTAGATTGCTGAGCCGAAGGATGATCCGCTTTTCCCCAAGCTTTGCATTTGGTAAGGCCATTTAGTCCCTACATCCTGTTCTGTTATTCAGACATATCATTGTCATTTGGGAACCAAATCGCTTCCGCCACGTACATAAATAGATTTGTGTAATAAAACGCTATCGATCACAGGTTTGAAATAAAACCACCAATTACCGTGTACAGAATGGAGCTCTGAACTTCCAGCACCCTTGCTGTGTGGAGTTGTTTCCTAATTTCAATGTTGAAATCTCCCTGCTGAAACCGTTGTCGTTGGTGCCAGATTCCAAGCGAGTGGAAAGAGTTTATTCAACTGACCATGTCTGTAACAGCGAATCTGGGTTCCCTAGTACATGAATCACTAAAAAATGTTGTATGCAGGTCCAGCAAGTGATTAAGAAGGCAAATGAAATGTTGGCATTTATCGAGGGAGAATGGAATACAAAAGTAGTGAAGTTTTATTGCAGAAGCTTGATGAGGACACATCTGGAATACTGTGTACAATTTTGGCCTCCTTATTTGAAAAAAAAGGTATGAATTGGTCATGAAACAATTATATTTTTCATAATATTATTGTAGGCTTATATGTGCGAGCGTGGATGGTTCTGCCTAAGTGACTGAATTAATTGAATTTGAGTCATGTAGACAGCATGGTTGAAGTTATCAGAATAATTTAGGTGCAAAAAGGCATTTGAAGCGCTAATGAATAAATATGGATGAGGGCAGCATGTGAGGTTTGAATGAAATTTGAATTTTTAGAAAAGTGAAAAGGTGGTTAGGTTCCAAAGAGATAGTGGGATGTTTACAACTAGAAAGATAAATAGGGCAATGTCATTATGTCTATTTTTCCCAAAAGGAAAGAAACCACATTGACTTTATGAAAGCTTTTTATACTTTGGGAAAATTAAACTTCCAACGAACGGTAGAACAATGGAATTTCGAGAATAAAGAGAGAGAAACATATATACAAATGGATGAAAGACTGTACAGGAGGTGTGACCATGCGAGATTGAAAGATACACCGTGTGAAGCAGTCCTTGGGGATCAGCTTCCAGCCACTTTAGCAGAAGTCTGCTGTGCCCAGTAAAAAAGTTGGGTTACAAGACTTTGGTAATCCACTGTCGAGTGGTTCGTGTTGTCAAATTTGCTCGATTGATTTTGTAGTTTCAAATCTATTGTAGGCTGTTGCCTTATTGGGGGAGTGAAGTTGGCAACCTGTTTAATTAGGAATTGTGGGGAACTGCTAAGACTAAATAACCGTGTAACTTTAATCTTGTGTGTGTTTTTTTGTTTCATTTTCCCTCCTGTTAATACATGTTTTAACTTAATTAAAAATCTCTAAGGGTGTTATTGGAAGCAATTTCTTTAAGTTCAGTGCAAAAACCTTCTAGTAATAAATACACATCTCCAAAACAGTTGTGACAAAGTGGCCAAGTTTCCCTTGTGTATTTGGTCCACCAGGCATATATCACCTGCCATGTCATAACAAATGCATAAGAAGCATTTTAGAGAAAGTTCATTCAATTAATTCCTATGGTGAAGGGTTTATCTTATGAAGACAGTTTGGGCCTGTTCCCATTGGAGTTTAAAAGAAAGCAAGGCGATCTAATTGAATCACACGCGATCCCGAGGGAACTTGATCGGGTTAAGGCTAGAATTAAGGGACACAGTTGAAAAATGAGAGGTCTCTATTTTAAGAGGAGGTGAGGGTTTGTTGTTTTCTCCCAGAGCGGTGTTCATGTGTGGAATTCTGCATTTTACTGCCTCCCTGAACACTTTCATTCACCCGAGGCCAAAAATGTAGTTGTTCACATGTGGTTATTATAAATAATGATGACATGCGAACGGTATTTTCTCATTTGACAAACATTTGCTTCCACGTGCAACGGCATTTCATAGTGTGAATGGAATTGACATTCACCGACAAATATGATCGAACAGGTTAGGCGTTTTGTGAAATGCACTTTCCTGACCGGGCCGCGGCAGTGAAAGCGCCCAATCCAAACTACTAGATCACCAGGAAACTTTCTTAAACTTCAGCAATCATTGCAAATATAACTGAACCGACCGGAACTCATTTTGATATCCTTTTGACTTAGTGTGATGTCTTTCATGACTCTGCTGTTTACAGGTCTACTTAGATGTATCTCTGTTCTCTGTTCATTAATTCGCCTGGATCTGACTTCATTCGGATTTATTTATTTCTCCCTTATGATTCAATACTCCTCAAAGCACAAATACATTGAGAAAAAACACACAGGTACACACACATCTCCAGGATAATACACTGATACATCCACAATCCGTTTGAAAATATAACAATATTATACATAAACATACATAGTTCGAAATGGATGTAACTCAGACCGCAGACACCACAAGGAGCTATAAAGATGCCAGTTTTTGCTTTTAGCAATTTATAGATTTCTAAAATCGATTTTTACATACTCTAAAAAAAATCTGTATCCCTTGTGTCATTTGGATTTGAGAAGTTACCAATTAAAAAGGCTACAGAATTCGATAGGTCGAAATTAATCCCCCTCGCACAATGTGTACAGGACACAGGAGGCGAAAAGGAAGAATAGTGAACAGCAGAATCAGAGCCGGTCAGTCAGAATGTGGGATTTACACAAAGAGCAGATGTTGCAGACACCAGGTGAATAACCGGAGTAATGTTTTCTTAGTGGTGAGAAAAAAATAGACCAGGGAGCAGGGAAGCAAAGGGAAATTGTTCTCCAAGTACAACACTCAACACTTTGTAGATATGTACGAAAAATAATTTTAAAATCCCAATTTCGACGTAGTCAAACCCAAGGCAAGACCCATTGCTGCTATTAAGGGCTTAAACAACTGTCTAGAAACTTGTGCAACAAACAAATCCCACTACCTGCTTTGCTGCTCCTGTACATACGCATAGCACTGTCAGTGTTTAAAAAATCACCACAATCATATTGCTCATTTTATATCCAAGATCGGGATGATTTTTTTATTCATTCATGGGATGTGGCCGTCGCTGGCTCGGCCAGCATTTACTGCCATCCCTATTTGCCCTAGAGAACTTGGTGGTGTGCTGCTTTCTTGAACTGTTACAATCCATGTGGTGTAGGTACACACAGAGTGCTGTGAGGGACGGAGTTCCAGGATGTTGACATCGGCATCTTTCTCTTTCTTCTGGGCAGCCGTTGCTGTAAGGGACTTGAAAAAAATGAATAAGTGCCTGAAGGAAGAAATACTTCCGGGAGAGTTTATATAACGAGAGTTCACTACACTCGCGCGAAAGCAAGGCTCTGTATTTTTGTGAAAGGGGAATCATGTTTACCCAGTTTATAAAAGTTTTTTTTGAAGGAGAAGCATTTGCCCTGGATGAAGGGGAGCCTGTAGACGTACTGTTCTTGGATTTCCAAAAGGCACTTGACAAGGTGCCACATCAAAGGTCATTGCAGAAAATAAATGCTCCTGGTATAGCAGAGAGACGTTTGTCTCCATATCTAATCATTTAATAATGTAGTTCGAAAAGCATGTTAGTTATTTCGGTTTATAAATCGAAAAATACTATATTAAAGCATGCTAGAACTTAAACACCTGCAGTTCCACATTAGTAAGGAGTCTTGTAGTAAATGATGGTCACCACTCATCAGCAAGGCATTAGAAAGGGGGCAGAGATCGCTCACTGGGAGATTTACAGGCACAATTGCGCCTTGAAATCAATGTCATCTATGTAATAAATAGGCCCCTTAGCCAATTAAACAACAATGGGAATTTTTAGCCAGGGCTTGTAATGCAAAGTTTTGAATTTTATCCCTCTTCTTGCTGCAAACATCATTGCTCATCTGTTACAGGTTTTGACAGTGCAGATTCTGAACTTTCATCTGCATTGGGCTTTCAAAGCTTTGAAGATTGCATTTTTTTCGGGGGGATATTAAGTTGCAGAAATTCCAGGGGGATATAATGGCACAGAGGTTTATTTCGCCAGTGAATAAACGATTTCAGATGGTATTTGCTGTAGGAAATTGTGACAACATCCCGTTGGAAGCAAGAAAGCTCATTCGATGCGGTGATAGGTGGCATTTGGCTGGACCACTGCGTTTCTTGATTGATATCAATAACCTAGAACTGGGTGTGCAGGGCATAATTTCAAAATTTGACGATGGTGTACGATTTGGAAGTATTGTGAACTATGAGGAGGATAATGATAGAATTCAAGAGGCTGTAGATAGGCTGGTGGAATGGGAAGACACAAGGCAGGTGAAATTTAATGTGCAGAAGTGTGAAATGAAACATTTTGTTCAGATGAACGAGGAAAGGTGAAGTAAAATGAAGGGTATAACTCTAAGTGGATGCAAGGGCAGAGGGGCCTGGGTGTATATGTGCATAAATCATTGAAGCAGACAGGGCAGTTTGAGAAAGCAGTCCTGAGTCCTGAATCCCAGATTTATACATCGGGGCATAGAGTACAAAAGGAACTAAGTAATGAACCTTCATAAAATTCTGGTTCAACTTAAACGAAGGGTTCATAAAAGATTGACGAGAATAATTCCGTGGATGGTAGACGTCAGTTATTTGGATAGATTGGCGAAGCTGGGGCTGTTCTATCTGGAGAAGAGAAGGTTGAGAGGAGATTGGTTAGACATGCTCAAAATCATTAGTGGTCTGGATAGTGCAAATGACGAGAAACTGTTCCCGCCGGCAGGACGTCAACATCACGAAAGTGATTAACAAAATAACCAGAGGCGACATGAGGAATAACTTCTTAATGTAACAAGTGATTTGGATCTGGAAGCCACTGCATAAGTGCATGGTGGAGAAAGATTCAATTGCAGTTTTCAAAGCAGAACTGGAAAATGACCTGAAAACATAATATTTTAAGGGTTACATGGAAGAGGTGCAGGAGTGGGACTAGCTGAGTTGCGATTGCAGAGAACCGACAGAGAGACAATGTGCTGAATGGCCTCCTACTGAGCTGTAACCATTCCATAATTCTATGGGTAATCTTGCTTTAATTCTCTGCAATCAAATCTATTCAATGCCTGTCAAAAAAAAAAATATTGCACCACAAATAATAATCAGGACAATGGAAGACAGCTGCACTCGGAGGGATTAGCATACATTCTATGCATAAAGCGCATCCACAACATTTGCTTCAGATTATTTATACCCAGCCAATAGGGTATAATTTTCTTTATAGCTCCACGCAATTTAAGACTAGAGGTTCCCCGCCTCACCACAATCCTCACGTACCTCCGCACCCCCGCTCGCACCAACAAACAGCTCCCTCCGCCCCATCCCCAACAACCTTGAAACCTGATCGCGAAGAGTAAGTAATTCCGCAGATTGATTTGTGGACAATCAGACTTGCAAAACATTACCCAGAAAAACGAAATAAATGTCAATTCTGACCAAAAGTCATCGACTGAAAACGTTAACTCTGCTGTCTCTGTTCACAGAAGCTGCAAGACCCGCCGAGTGTTCTCAGCATTCCCTGGTTGTATGTTAAATATCTGTAAGGACAGCTGCGGCCATTTATTTTTTCTGTATGTTTCAGAGGGATGAAAGATTCTCCCGGCCCCCATCCCCCTCCCATTTCCCCATCGGTTTACACAGTAAACCCTGGGAGGAGTGAAATACCAGTTCAGTTACGTTTCTGTAGCCTGTTTTGGGGGCAATGATAATTGTGCAAGACGTGTTCTCTGTTTACGAGCTCGATGCGTCACTGCAGGGTTGACAATGAAAATTATATTGACACTGAAACTGATATCAGCGTCGCCTCCGATGCTGTAAAACCACTAACAACTTCTGCAAACGCAATTTAAATTCGGATGACACTCGCTACTGACAATGGCTTTGATTTATAGTAGGTGGAATGAAGAAACAGAATTTATATGAAATTCGCTTCTTAAACGCAAGGAGTCTTTTCACCTGGTTGCAAGGTAAAGAGAGCAGAGTCCTTCAATTAACCACTGACAAATGCCAAAGAGCGGCTGCTTCACAACACACTAACGACATTTTAAGCGATTGGTGCTTGATTGAGAAAAAATGTGGATTTTGCGCTATATCTTGAATAAGATTGATTGCAATTGGCAGATTGGTGCAGCTGTCCCTTGCATCTGCACTCAGCGTAACAGCTGCATTTAACTCCCCTCTTGAAAGAGACTATTGTCGTTCCTAAGTCAATTGGACTTAAGTCAATTGTTCCTGTTTTGATCGTTGTCGACTGGTGTGACACACCATCGATGTCTCGCCAATTGGAAGCAGTGATATTCTCCAGAAGGTTGACGCGCCGGTTCATTTTGTGTTCAGTTATAAGGTGTAAAGGTAAATATCAACTGTGCATATTCAAGGATAAAATGGTTCCTCCTGCATTAAATGTGAACGAGTAATAGGTTTATCTGATCTATCAGCAATTTTTTAGTGTCATGCCATGCCACCCTTTCATTCTACAAGCCTGCTTAAAACCTAAAAGTGTATTTGAATTTTCCTTATTCCTCTTTTAGTTATGCCCAAGAGGACGTGTGTCATGATACTTAACCAAAGCATTAAACATGCTCCTAATGTGAAATAGAGCATTGCAAGCAGCATCATTTTCATATAATATAGTCTTTCGCATTATACCCAGAGCACTGATTAAAATTTAACTGCATTAACTCCGCACTGCGGAACGTTACCTTATAATCAGGCGATTTGTTATGGGAAGGAAATAAAACAAAACAAGAAAACAAAACTTGGAGGCACTGGTTCACATCCAAAAATCTGTCAATGATGTCATCACGAATAACTTAGCTTACAGGCCTCAGCAGAAACGTTAGAGTAGGGTTACAGATAGAAATGATAGAATGATTAATGATTGTGTAGGGGCTTCATCGATGAAGTTAAATTCACCATCTGTAAAGTTACGGTGACGTCACTAACAGTAATGTTAGTTAAAGGATATCACGAGTAACAGTTGAGTAGGAGCCTGACCTGTAACCCTGCAGTTGGGTTACCACAAGTGATGGTATGCCAATATCACCATCATGAGCGCGAGAATAGAGTCAGCGTGAGAATTCTGGAATAGGATCAAACTCAATAATCCGAAAACAAAATACAGCGATGCTGGAAGTCTGAAATGCAAAAGTCAATGCTGACCATTACCTGAAACATTAAGTCTGATTCACTCTCCACTGATGCTACAAGATCTACTGACTATTCCCAACATTTACTGTTTGCATTTCACGACAAATAATGTTAGAGCAAGGCACACCTATGGTCGAGTGGAAATTACATTCATAATAATAGATTAACATCAGCACGGATAATTTTCTAACATGTTTCCCACTATTCATATTAGAGTAGATAACGACTAGTATTGTTGACTGACAGCAATAGCATAAATATACGGATACATCCAGCTTTGTTAATTTTAGAGCAATATCATTGCAAGTAATAAAAACGCAGTCAGAATGAGGTGTCGCCACAGAAGATAGCAAGTTTAAGTTGTGTAATTACAGTCCATTACGCGTTTACATTCTGCAATGAATGAGTCAATATCGCAGCAGAATAATATGAATCCCAAATAACCGAGCACTGTCCATGAAGGATGTTATTTTCAACATCCAAGGGGACATGTGCAGAATACATCCCCCTTGTGGTTACTTTCCGATCATTTATTTCAATAACGAAGTTTTTGAAACTGAGCTGGTCAATTTCCCCATTAGCGGCCTGGGGTCTCTGAAGAGGTAAATTACCCGCTTGATTGTTAAGTGACTATAACTAACATGAATTATTGTGTAAACTGATTTCCTCTCCGGGACAAGGGTTGGCCTATAAAGGAAGAAACAGTGACGCATCTTCAGTACAATCAGAAAACTGGGTGAACTCTCGCATCCTTCTAAAAAAAAAATGATCCAGCCAACGATTTTGCAAGTATCGGATATTTACTACCCAATTCTCGCAGCCGTTGGTATTCCCGGTAAGTCAGTGTTGTCTATTAGCCGTTGAGTATTTCACTGTTAGTGATTTTTTTGGCTGATTGCCGGAATGTCTCACTGCCGACTAATTTCTACACCGGGATAAATTGCTGAATATCAGCGGGAATCCTTGCCTTTCACAGGGCCCGTGGACCGCGGTTCTGCTCGGCAGAGTGTGGGCACCTGGAGATTAATTATCCTCCTCACACTGAAGGAGAGGAAGGTTGATTTCCCGCCCCTCCAACAGTTTATAAGTCACTAAAGAATGTGTTGCTTAGTGTCCAAAGTAACTATTTCAGATGTAATGTTGCCCATTGTCTTCATTACAGTGATATTTCCTAGGAATGCGGCGTCCTCCGCCCAGCAGGGGGCGGGAAGCTATTTTGAGAAACAGGGAGCTGCTCCTCATTCGTCCCTGGCAAACAATTTTGGCGGATCCACCACCTCCCGTTCAGGTCCTGAAGGGGTCCCAGAGCGATTTTAAATAGGAAAAGGGCAATGTTTTGAATTACATTGTATAGTTTTTTCTTCAACTGAAAGTTTTATTTGAATTAATTGCTTCCTGTAATGGATTGAAAATTATAGTGAACACCGCTGGTATCTGATGTCCTTCCCGAGATTCCCATCTCCAAATAATCAGAAGGAACCGACTGTAAAATTCTATTTATTGTAACATGGAGCCCCAGTGGCAATTTATCAAATTCATTCGGTGTATCAGACGGTAATGGCCTGATGACAGGAATGTTGTATTTCCGGAAATCTGTATATTATTTGACTGTTGAAATTCGATAAGTTATAGAAATATACCATTTTCCCTTTACGAAACTTATATGGAATGTCTCTGCGAGGTACTCACGGGTGACTTGCGCTGTACAGTTCCATTGAGTCTCAGTCCAGTGCCAGGAACGATGGTCATTCAAAGGCAATCGGGCGATATGTATGACGGACGCATGATCCGGTTTAGCCTTTTTTACACAATTGTCCGAAGCCAACATTAGCCCCAGTTGAGGCATCAATGCAGTAGGGTCGGTGGTAGTGGGAGGAGTTTGGGGTGACTCTCCGTTACCGTCCTCCAGACTCAATTCGAGTGGCCCTTCTCTCAGCACCATGAAAACAGCAGCCAGAAATTTACCGGAAGGGCGGCAGAGTCCCAGTCCCTATATATACTGTTCCAGTTCACTTGAAGATCAATTACCTGAAATAACCGAACTTCCCAAAGCACCGCGATGGAAGAAGGCAATGGGCAAAATTTCACTTTTTAAAACATTGACTGTAAAAAATTTAACCAAAGTCAAAAAATATATAATTATATATTTAATATAATTGCTAATTGTATTCAGTAGAAAGTGTTTATTATAGTTGAAGTAGCTGATACAACAATGATTAGTCTCACGGATTTATCAGCAAGCCCTTAGCATTTTGTTCAGTCCTAATGTCTCCCACAATTCCATCGTGCTCCGGCAGTACAAAACCACTCTTTTCCACTCAGGGCTGTTTCTCAAGTGGCCTCGAACAGTCACTGGACTCCATCCCAGCTCCACTGATATGATTATCATCAACAAGGCCTTCTGTGGAGCCCCTTTCACTCGGGTCACAACAGCCCTGATAGCTGAGTTTTCCCAGAGGCACTGTCACTCACAATTCAATAACACTTTAGGGCAAAGTATGATTAGCTCTGCGTGAAAAAAAAAACTCCCAGCACTTCAACTTGCCTGGGTGGCTCATAGCTTTTCTCAGGTTTTAGCCTTTTAAGATTGCCCCCGTACACAGCTTCAGCGGGAGCTCCTGGGCCTGGGCTGCTTCTGCTGAAAGGAATTGAACTTATTAGACTCATGATTGTTCTGACCACATACTGATATCCTATCTCCCAACCTATTTGTACTTCCTAATGAGTTTCCGTTCTCTTACCAATTACACGAACAGGTTCATTTCTCAGAATTCTGGTGTCCAATTAAGGGGCCACTTCCCCAAAAAACTGTTTCCGGCCTCTTTTTCAGCTGCGGGCAGTCTCAAAAAGCCTGGAAACTATTTAATCACAATAGAGTGCATATTTGTTCATTATTTTCCAGGAATTTCATTAACATTGGCCAATATAATAAATCGGATACGTGCATATAACGTTCGGTAGAAATGCATGGTAACATTTCCCATTATATTTTGTGGAATGTAACTGAGTATCTATGTTAACTACCTTCTCTCCCTTTTCCTCACAGCGAACCTGCTGACAATCGTAATTCTCTCCAGAGGAAATTGCGGCCTTTCAAAATGTATTTCTTTCTACATGATGTCCATGGCAATAGCCGATTTACTGGTTATGCTCAACAATATTGTCCTGCATACAGTCCTGAGTTTCCATTTTCCACATGTCATCATGTCCTATACACCCATTTTCAAGTTCATAATGTACTCAATTAGTATCAACCTGTATTTATCCGTGTGGTTTACAGTCTCCTTCGCATTTGACCGGTTTGTATCCATATGTAGCCACAAGTTTAAGGCAAGGTATTGCACAGTGAGAACTTCGGCTACAGTTCTAATAACAATCTGTGTCTTCTCACTTTTACAGAACACACCAAATTGGTTTGCATTTGTACCTGAGCGAAAAATTAACAATTCTCACTGGGGTTGCAAACTCAGCCAGGAATTTTATACATCTACTTTTGGTGTAATATTTATTTGGCTACAAAGTATTTTAGTGACATGGATTCCATTTACTTTGATATTACTGTTTAATTATTTAACAGCCAGGCGGATTTTAGTAGCCAGTCAAGCCCGTAAGGAGCTCCGGTGTCACAACAGCGAGAATCAAAGTGATCGAGAAATTAAGAACCGAAGGAAATCGATTATATTGCTGTTCACTGTATCGGGTACTTTTATACTCTTGTGGCTGACAGCAGTCGTTTGTTCGTTAGTCAGTGGTCATTCATGTACGACCCGATTATACAGCTCCTACATACATCGCCACTCAAACCGGACAAATGCTCATGTATTTGAGTTCCTGCACAAACACGTTTATTTATGCAGCTACACAAACTAAATTCAGGGAAGACCTGAAGAAGATAGTGGAATCTCCTTGTACAATTATTCTGATGCTGATACGATAAATGCAAAATGAAACCAACCCTTTCTGTTCTAACTATAGTTAAATTGTAGCCAATCTTCCAGATTTTAATGGTGGCCTTTCTGCTGCCACGACAACGTGTTGTTTTCCTTAAAAGATATCAGAAAACATTGCACCACTTTGTGTCATGTGTTTCATGTCTGCTGATTTTCCATTGGGATTATAATTGTTTTTTCCTATTGCGGCGCACTTGCCACTCAGGTCATGTAGAGAACAGTCATTAACATGTTTCAGCAGTGCAGTAAAACCTCTCTGTGCGGGCCTTAACTCCCTTGCACGGCAGGTGCTGCGATGAGGAGCGCTAGTTTAGTAAACAGCTAAGGTCCCAAAACTTCCAATGTACACAGCAGTGAACTTAAATTGATGTTGCGCATCCCAAACATTGCTGACGTCCTGGCAAGTGCACACGCGCTGAAATTGCCCAGAAAGTTTAAATTTCTGATTGGCTGATTTTGCGTTGTCCTGGAGCCTCTGTCAATGTCTCTGACACTGAGCTCAGTGTCAGGGACTTGGGGCTCAGATATACAGGGCTTGTCCGCATGCTTGCGCCTGCGAATGTTATGCTGGGTAAAACTTGATCGATCTCATAGATTAACCAGCAGAACTGAACTGAGCACCACATCAGACTCTCCAACTCATTACCACCACCACCCGAAAACCCAAACTGACCACTCCCGATCGGACTGCCTGCCCCAGCCGCTGTCCACCCAACCCGATCACCCACCTACACGACCCACAAGCTCAACCAACCTAAATACTCAACTACAGACCGGACTGCCCTTCCAAACCGAATACCCACCGAGGCGACGCCACTCCCTACCCAGCCTGATTACCCAGCTACACGACCGAACTACCCACCCAACCTGAGTACCCAACTACGTGATTGACAGCCCACTCAACCTAATTATCCACCTACGTGACTTGACTGCCGAACCATTCCGATTACCCCCCTAACGGCCCAACTGCCTGTGGAACTGGATAACCCATCTGGGCAACGGGACTGCCCACCCAAATGCGATTACCTACCTATGCAAACCAACTCTGATTCTCCAGGCAAAGAGATTACTTGTCCTGTCAGTTCTAAATTCCTTACATTCTCTCACCTGTGGGCGTTCGTTCCTGATCCTTAAAATCATGGAAGCAGTGTGCTGCTTCCCTCCCTCCTTATTTTAAATCTCCTGGGCACAAGTCGCCAAACTATATCAATCATTTTTTCCAGGTAATTCTGTTTTTGTTTTGGATTTCCAGCATCCGCAGTAGTTTTTTGTTTTTATCTTTGTTGTTTATATCAATCATTCATAAATTCACCAGTGAATGTCAAGAAAGTGCAGTTAAACCAATTACTTAATACCTCTTTGACGGAGATGGTTGTGTCCTTGCATCTACTGATCAGAGAAGAAAGGCGTTTGCACGTGGCAGCTGCCCAAATGTTAGGGACCGTACAGGAGAGACTCCAGTCAAAGACCTGCAGGCCCATCCCTCTGGAATGGATAGCCGGAATCGACAGGAACGCTTTATAACATGTGGTGCAGCAGAGAAGACCTTCTCAATTAGAATTAGTAAAACGGCCATGAAGTTTGTCCATATTGTATCATATTATTTTTTCCTTATAATGTAGTAGCTACCATCTTTAGCCATTATCTGCTAAGTAGCGAAGTATATGTCAATTTGCAACAACAGGACGCTATCTGGCCAGTACTGGATGAAGCGATATGAACATTATTTAAACATATGCTATTGCACACTGATTCATAAGCTTCAGGAAACTTTACCCGTTTGGTAACTTGTAGAAACAAAATCATTTGTTATACGTCATCATTTCAATTGGCAGCAAGGATACACGGGAAGAGCAAGGTTTATAAATCAAGAATTGGTAGAATTGCAATTATATTGAACAAGGTTGAAACCATCTATCAGGCAAATAGTTAAGTGGATAATACTTATGGCCGATGGGGAAAGCAGCTTGTTCAGTAAGGAAAGCTATCAACGTTCAATAGGGATAAGCAAGTACAATTCTCATTATATGACGTTGAATTTTCAAAATTACAGAGTTATGTGATGCAGAATTATATAGATTACTATGCAGAGGGAGTGAGACCAATGGGTAAAATTGTGGTCGTAGTATTTCAGTTGGTGAAAAATACAAGATTTGTATCCGCCCACGCCTCCCACCCCACCCACCACCCTGCCTCTGCCGCCATAAAAAATCAATTCATGCCTCTGCAATTTCTAACTTTTAACTGTATTTTAAATATAATTGCACGGGGTGGATGCTCAAGAGGAGAAGCATTCATTTCAATGCTCAAGAACCTAATTAAAACATTTACGCTTCAATAGCGATGTAACTTATACTGCTTTTGAATGGCCTGTCATTAGCTGTTAACTTTAAGCGTCACTCTTCCATGTTCTCCTTCATGTTGAGATTCTCCAAAACTCAAACTTCACATGCTTGTAGGTCTACAATGGAACCCAGTTCGACAAAACTGAATGGGTGCTTGTCAAAGACACAGAAGACATCGCATGCAGGATTTGAGCATAAAGTTAGCATCTGACCATATATCGTCTCAATCGCATAGATTACATAATGTTGCATAGCTCCGCCCTTTCTGCTGCGAACCTCGCCCGCCATGTTTGTGTCACCTGCAGACTTGGATTATGCATTGTTACCCTACCGGTCCTCCACCGTCCACTGTCCACAAACGCAATGTCATAGACAGCCCTGATGCCCAGAATGTAACTGGCACTGAGCCCCATTCACACAACACGAGCACTCGTTGAAAGTTTACTCTGGTGTTAGAAAACCCTCTATTTTAAAATTTTCATTCTCGTATCGACCCCATCCAAGGCCTTGCCCCTTTCATGGTCTGTTACCTCCTTCTCGACAACCTTCTGAGAATTATGTTTCCCTCATATTCTGACGTCTTGTTTATCCCCTAATTCCTTCACTGCACAATTGTTGAACTTTCCTTCAGATCTCTAGGATCTACACTCTGGAATCCTCTCCCAAAATCTATCTCTCCTGCTTTAATTAGTCATTCAAACTAACATCTGACCACTTGTCCTAGTGCTTTAATTATTTGGCTCAGTGTCCTTCTTTGTCCAATACACTCTTGTTAAGCCCAAGGACGTTTTTCTTTATCAATTTAACAGTGTGATGTCAATAAACGTTGTTATTTGCAAAAAAGAAGAATCCATTCTTGTCAGTCCGTCCCCAAAACATGCCTGAATGGTTCTGCCAATTTAAAGTGAATGGAGCATTAATTACTGAATATTATTGAGTATTGGTTCCATTCCTGATACTGAACCTCTGATCATCACAGTTTACGTTTTCAGTGCAGGAATGAAATCTAACCCCGATTCACAACGCATTCACTGGTAATCAGCACTGGGACAGAGAGTGTCACATCGCAGTGACTGCCCTCAACTACTAGGCCCTCGGCTGCTCCCCACAGGGTCACCATGACAGGTTCAACTTATGCTGGAGGGGTAACCGAAAGTGATGACTCTGGAAGGCTTTGTGACAACGTTAAAAAAAACGTCGAAATGGTTATCATTTGCGGACCCTGCCAAAATCATTGGGATATATTAAAGAGGTTGCGACATGTTAGCACAACGGTTCACGGTCACTTCATATATAATTTTGACCAAATCATGCTTCTTTATCATCGCACGTGATTTTCCTCTGCCCATCTTGAACTCGACCACTTCTTTGCTGGATTAATTTAAAGCCATACATTGCAGAAACAGAGAGAGGCACTGTTGAAATTCAGAATTGCGATCTTTAGTTTAACAGACAGGCGCTTTCACCAACTAAGCCACGGTGACAACCTGCAAACATGCATTGTAATCCAATGTAGTGAACTGTATACCACTAAGTTGCTGTAATATAATCATAAAAATACAGGGTGGGAGGTTTTTTTCTCCACATTTTAATATTCTATAATCCAGCTAATATCAAAAGAATGCTGGAAATACTCAGCAGGTCAGGCAACATCTGCGAATAGAGAAGGAGACCTAACCTATCAGAGCGATGATCAGTCGTTTAAACCGCACTGTTATAAAGGAAGTCAGATAGCGAAACAGCAGGAGTGTCCAAAATTACCTTCACCTCACCTCTATCCAATCCCGACAGGTTGCCCATCTTTCAGATCGACATTCACGGGATGAGGTCTTCGCTGGTTGGGCCAACATTTATTGTCTATCCCTATTTGCCCTTGGCAATGTGGTGGTGATCTGCCTTCTTGAACAGCTGCAGTCCACGTGGTGTAGGTACCTCCACAGTGCTGTTAGGAAGGGAGTTCCAGGATTTTGACCCAGCGACAGTGAAGGAATGGCGCTATATTTCCAAATCAGGATGGTGAGTGACTTAGAGAGGAACTTTTAGATGGTGGTGTCCTCATTTGCCTGCTGCCCTTGTCCTTATAGATGGTAGTGGTCGTGGGTTTGGAAGGGTGCTACGACGGAGCTTTGGTGAATTCCTGCAGTGCATCTTGTAGATGATGCACACTGCGGTTTATGTGCGTCGGTGGAGAAGGGAGTGAATGTTTGTGGATGTTGTGGCAATCAAGCGGACTACTTTGACCTGGACGGTGTCCAACTTTTTCAGTGTTTTAGGAGCTGCGCCCAACCAGGCAATTGGGGAGTATTCCAGCACATTCCTGACTTGTGCCTTGTAGATGGTGGACAGGCTTTCAGGAGTTGCACGATTCCTAGCCTCTGATCTGCACTTGTAGCCACAGTATTTATATTGCTAGTCCAGTTCAGTTTCTGGTCAATGGTAACCTCCAAGATGTTGATAGTGGTTAATTCAGTGATGCTAATGATATTGGACTTCAAGGGGCGATGGTTGGATTCTCTCCTGTTGGAGTTGGTCATTGCCTGACACTTTTATGGCGTGAATGTTTCTTGCCACTTGCCAACCCAAGCCTGGATATTGTCCACGTCTTGCTTCATTTGAACATGGACAGCTTTAGTGTCTGAGGGGTCGCGAATCGTGCTGAACATTGTTGAATCATCAGGGAACATCCCCATCTCTAGCCTTATGACGCAAGGGAGTTAATTGATGAAGCAGTTGACGATAGTTGGGCCTACAACAAAGCCTTGAGGAACTCCTGCAGTGATGTCCTGGAGCTGAGATGACTGACCTCCAACAACCACAATCATCTTCCTTTGTGCTTGGTATGACACCAGCCAGCGGAGAGTTTTCCAACTGATTCCCAATGACTCCAGTTTGCTATTGCACCTCGATGCCACACTCGGTCAAATGCTACCTTGATGTCAAGAGCAGTCACTCTCACCTCACCTCGGGAGTTCAACTATTTTGTCCATGTTTGATCCAAGGTTTTAATGAGGTTAGGAGCTGAGTGGACCTGGTGGAACCCAAACTGGACATCAGTGAGCATGTTATTGCTAAGCAAGTGCCGCTTGATAACACTGTTGATGACCCCTTCCATAACTTTATTGATGATCGAGTGTAGACTGATGGGACGGTTATTGGTCAGATTGTATTTGCCCTGCTTTTTGTGTACAGGACACATCTGGGCAATTTTCCACATAGCCGGATAGATAAAAATGTTGTAAGTGTACTGAAACAGCTTGACTAGGGGCCCGGCAAGTTCTGGAGCACAAGTCTTCAGCACTATTGGTCGAATATTGTCAGGAACCATATCCTTTGCAGCACCCAGTGACTTCAGCTGTTTCTTGATATCACATGAAGTGAATCTAATTGGCTGAAGACTGGCATATGTGATGCTGGGGACCTAAGGAGGAGGCCGAGATGGATCATTCACTCTGCACTTCTGGCTGAAGATTATTGCCAATGCTTAAGCCTTATCGTTTGCTCTGCTGTCCTGGGATCGTCCATCATTGGGGATGGGGATATTTGTGGAGCCTCCTCCTCCCGTGAGTTGTTTAATTGTCCACTACCATTCACATGTCGGGAATCAATTGAACATTCATATGATGCTTCTCATTTGCTTCTTGCTTAGAGATGCTTTCTGACACCTAGTTTTCATTCCATGTCTTCACGCTCTGCACTTCCTCCTGACAAGGGAAACAACCCTTTGCAAACTATATGGAAGTGTCACTTCAATCCCTCAGAAAACCTGATGAACATCATCGGTCAGGCTGGGCAAGACCACCTGATGCTGAAGGAACATTGAGGAGAGTGGAAAGGTTGCCCCTGAAGTGACTATAATTTCCAGAACCAGCAATATCATTCGAGCTTATCAAAGGAAGAGAATACACATAACAATTTACCTTTTTTTTTTTGCTTAGCATTATAGAGTTTGGGAGGATGGTTTGCTGAATTTGTGGTGTTCATTTGATGAAGCCACGTTTCATTTCAAAGCGAAAACAGCAAAAACAGAGAAGGCACCTGTACCTGATCATGACATTTTAAACATGTACCTTTCTGAAACCCTCAGCTCTCACGCTCTTCCTCCCTCTTATGCTCAAAGTAATGTGCGATTACTAGAACAAGAGACAGAGATAAACATTCACCTTTCCATTTTTACGCAAGGTAACAATTCTCTCTCCTTTAGGCTCCAGACACATTATCTACTCCTCCCCAGACAAGGAAGGACAAAAACAACTCAGCCCCAGAGGGAATGAGAGATGGGCTCTTCCCTCTGATGGGGAATGGGAGGGCCAGTGGATCAAGCACTGACTTTTCACCCTGGGGGAACTGGTGTCAAATCCAGCCTCAGGCAGTGATGTAAGGGCCGCTGCCGCATTGAATCTTAGACCATGCTCGAAATCAATGTCCCATGTCCGGTGAACATTAAGAATCCAGTGTTGAAAGAAAGAAAACTTGAAATTATTATATTGCTTTCACAACCTCAGAGCATCCAAAACATCTTCACCACAATTGAATGTTTTATTGAAGTTTGTTCACTGCAGTGAAGTTGGAAATTCAGGAGCCAATCTAAACCCAGAAATCTCCAACAAACAGGAATGTAACAAGGACCAGGTTACCTGTTCAGTGATGTTGGTTAAAGGTTAGATATTGGCAGTGACATCAGGGAAAGCTCCTCTGTTCTTCGTCCAAAGAGTCACGAAGATTTTTTTCACCCATTGGCGAGGGCCGACTTGGTTCAAAGTCTCATTGGAAATACGCTGCTTCAGACAATGCAGCACTCTCTCAATACTGCACTGATAACCCCAAGCCCAGACAACATGGCTCTAGGGTGGGCACTTGAGCACACAATATTTGTGACTGCAAAGTGAGAATTCGTCCATACTGAGCCACGGCTGCTGTGAAGAGCAGGTGGCGAATAACACCTCTCGTTTTGTGGGTGAGTCATTGTATTTCCCCCCAGTAAATGTGATTTGTCAAGCACAAGCTTTCAGGGGTGTTTCCGAGAGATGACACCTGTGATCATTGCTACCTACATAAACTTCACTGCGCTCAAATCTCTGATGTCCACATGCAAATGTCTTGCCCCATCCAGTCATCAACACTGCACTCCCTCCTTGTGTTTACTGACCCGCATTTACTCCTGTTCCGGCAATGAAATTGAGGTTAAAATTCTCTCTGTTTAGTCAAATACATTCAAGTCCCTCTCTATCTCCATAACTCCTGCACTCCTACAATAACTATCATTTAATTCTAACTGTTCCATTACCCCCATTACCCCTACCTCTCTAACCTCCTCCGCTCCTACGGTTCTCATAATTATGTTTAAATTCTTCCCTGGCCTTCACCCTCGCCCTGTCTGTAAAATCTGCTCAAGTCCAACAATCCTCTTGCTCATCCTACTCTGGCCTCTTGTGCTTATCAGGTTGTCACCGTTGCCGCATTGGTGACAGTGCCTCATAGCCTGGGTCCGAAGCTCTGCATTTCTCCCCCTAAACCACCTCTCTCTGTCCTCCGTTAACAAGTGCCGTAAAGCATACCTCATTGACCAATTCCGAATATCTCTTTCTGAGAACGAGAAAATGCTGGAAAAACTCAGCAGGTCTGAAAGCATCAGTGGAGAGAAAAATAGCGTTAACGTTTCGAGTTTGCATGACACCTCTTCAAAGCAGCATCTGCAGTATCTTAATCCACTCCTGAAACTCGATGTGAAGATATTCACATTTGTTGCAAGAATAGAAAATCAGAACATGTATTTCAAATTGTGAAAGTTGCAGCTGGTGATGTTCAAGGATACTTAGGTGTGCTCATACGAGGAACGCAGAAAGTTAGCATGCAAGATTTGTTATGACACAGCTGATAATAAAGGCTGAGTTGTTGAAATCCAAAAGGGAAAATTCAAACAACTTTCCTAACCCAATTTTGCAATTTGTATGTTTCGAGATGCAGGCTTTGAATTCCGTTTGAAATCGGTTAATCCCACCGATTTTTTTCATAAAACTAGAGTACGTGTTTATTAATGCAAGAAAGATTGTAAGCAAATACACATGTCTACGAAATTGCTGCTATCGTAACCACACAATTACCCTAATTAATATGACTCTCAGTTAGACCCCCGGAAAGGCAACAGTAAACCTCATGGATTTTAACAGAAAGCTGGTACAGCGCACCCTGGACATTCACATTCAAAATGTGCTTCTTTCAGCTCTGGGTCTTTGCAGACAGCAACTTGAGGATGCAAACTTCTCACATTCGTTGGATCGTATATTGCCTCTACCTTACACACAATCTACTTTCTCCTTTTTACATACCTTTCTCTTTGCAAGTGAATTTACCAACTTTTCAACTTTACCTCTTCTAACACTCACATCCTATCATCCCACCAATTTTATTAGTAAGCTGAACCAAAAATAAACAATGTCTTCTAGCTAGGTGCAAGATTTCACCCATAGCCTTGAATGGTTTATTTTAACAAATGCAAATTTGCTGTTTCACTTCTCCCCTCCTTACGTTTACCTAATTAACATCTTAAAATTACTATACATTAAAGCACCCAGACCAGCTATCTTCAACCCAAGTAAGACTCGCACAGACACACAATGACACAGAACCCATTGGAACTCTACATTTTTTTTAAAATACCAATAACACTATACACATTAATATCTCTTCATGACATACCCCTCCTTATCGAAGAATGAGATTTCAAAATTTTAAAAGACGGCTTCTATATTAATACCCCATTTTGCACTATCTCCTATCGTTATTACGAGATGCATGCATTAATATAACAATATATATTTATATATGCACACACACGCAAATCCTTGGTATCAGCAGAAATCATTCTCGTTCAGTGTCCAGATTTTAAAATTTCCAAATTGCCCTTCAAGATTCAAACCCTTTAAAACAAATCTGAAAACAGATTTTCTCTACCAGCAACGTGTATAACCGGTAGATTAAATGGTTGCAGTTTGAAACTCCATCTGAATAGCCTTTCACTTCTTTCTCGAAATTTTCCCAGAAACTTCAAAGGATTGTGGTCTCTATAAACAACATTCACTGACAAAATGTGTGCCGCATAGATTTCAAAATGCTGCAATGCTAACACCAAACCCAACATATCCTTTTCAATCATTGCTGTGCATTCAACTTGCGTGAGAAATAAACTGTCGTCTTCTTTTCAGTTCCAGTGTCATCTTCGTGTAACAGTAAAACCCCAATGCCTATCTCACTTCCGTTAACTTAAATTACATGGTATAATTGGGTACTACAAAAACTGGTTTCGTAGTTAATACAGTTTTCAAATATCAAATGCCTTTTGACTCTCCAGAGTCCATTGAAATATCCTATTATTCTTTAGTAATTCACACAGTGGAGCATACTGCTAAAATTTGGTACAAATTACCAGTAAATGCCTACACACCACAATGCTTCTCGCTTTGTTGTAGGCACTGGGAAATCCAGGATAGACTTGACTATCGAACCTTTTGGAACCACCTTACCGTGTCCAATGATATGGCCCAGAAACTCAACTTGCACTTCTGCAAATTTACTTTTTGACAAGTTCATCACCAAATTAGTTCCTTGTAATCGAACAAACTAGTCTTCCGGAAGATGTAAATGCTTCACCCACGTCTGACTAAAAAACGATCAAGTCATCAATGCAAACAGCACAATTGCATTTAATTTGCTTGTCAGCCTTTGAAATGTTACAGGTACGTTCTTTTACTTTGCCTTCTCCAATAACGGTACTTGTCAATATGTTTTTAGCACGTCAATCTTTGTGATAAATGTTTATTGTCCCATCTTTGCAATACAATCTCCAACCGTTATATTAGATATTAATCTGCTTTCATCACCACATTCACCTTTCAACTATCCACAAAATCCACCTTTGTGTTCCATCTGTACAATAGGCGAACTCCAGTTACTGCACCTAGACTTAATGATTTAATTTTTAAGCCTGAGCTCAATTTATTTTTGTGCTTGTGATAACTTTGCGGTTTTTTATTTTTAACGATGTTGCCTTATTGAAGATGAAACTTAGACAGAGACATCATGCATGAGTAAATCTGTCCTACCAAACGTATTCCCACAAATAGCATTGCTCGACTGCAGCAGCTTATTCAAATCACTTTGACACTTATCTGGAAGGTAACTCAATATTTCATTTAAGATTTCAAGTACCCCCACGTTATCAATTCTGGTTAGAGGACAATCAATTTCAGAGTGCTGCATTTCTACTTCTTTCTTATTATCTAACATTACTAATATCTCTTTTTTGTACTCTTCCCTGTCAAAGTACTTTTTAAGCATCTTTACATGACATGCCATCTGCTTCTTTCTTCTACCTGGAGCATTTAATAAAATAATTAACTTCACTCAATTTCTTTTCAGTCATGTAAGGCCCACTAAACCTTGTCTTCAATGAGTCACTCAGTACTGGTAACAGAACTGGCACTTTTTCTCCAGAAATAAAGCTGCGAGCTGCGGCCTTCCTGTCTGCTTTCACTTTCATCACTTTAAATGTTGCCCAGCTAACGCATATGCTCTGGCCAGCCTGCCTCCCTCTCTGAAGTTTGATGTGTAATCTAGAAGAGTATTTTCTGGATTTTCAACCATCAGTTTCTCTTAAATCAATGACAGTGGTCCCCTTATTTAATGGCCATAAACTAGTTCTAAAGGACTGAAACCATTCGATGCTAAGG
Source organism: Cetorhinus maximus (assembly GCF_964194155.1). Classification (NCBI taxonomy): domain Eukaryota; kingdom Metazoa; phylum Chordata; class Chondrichthyes; order Lamniformes; family Cetorhinidae; genus Cetorhinus; species Cetorhinus maximus. The sequence goes on from NC_135913.1 coordinate 4,871,770, forward strand.
AGCATCCCTAATAACAAATAAAAAGAATAGAATTCCCCTATCCCAATCCTTTGCACAATTCCGACAGTATGCTATCATCATAGTTTTTAAAGCCTGATGCCGTCCTTCCGAAGGCTCTTGTGACTTCCGATGGTTAGCTGTTGACTTCAACTGTTTAGCCTCCAAACTGCTCTTTACTTCCTTAAACAGCTGTGACATATAATTTGTACCCTGTCCTGACTGTATTTCGCTACTAAACCATATCTTTTAAAAATAAATAGTTAGCTCTTCCACAATCTTCTTAGTTGTAATACATCTTATTCAGGAAACCTGATAGACAAATCCATTATTGTCAGTGAGCATTGATTTCCACTTAGGTAGCGGCCCTACACAATCAATCATGACCTTTGTAAAAGGTTTGTCAAATGCTGGTATTGGGGTTAATGGTGCCGACGTAAACACTACTTGTAAACTATCACCTCACATGCGTGCCATGCTCTACAACATTTGACGACGTCCCGATGCAATCCTGGCCAATAAAAATATTTCTGCACGTTTGTCTGTGCCTGTGTCTTTCTAATACCGAAATAGCCCCCCATGGAAATTTCATTTGCAATGTTCAGAAACTCATTTCTATATCCTAAAGGTGTGACAATGTGATGCAAGTACTTCCAGCTTTCATTTGCTGAGACATGACCGGCCTCTATTTTCTAATTGTAATATCACCATTAAGGTAATAAAATTCTGGAAACAGTTTGCCTCTATTTCTGCATTAGCCGTCAGACATAACTGTTTTAATTGCAAATCCTTCTGCTGCAACTCAGTTTACTGCCTTGAGTTAAACATTTCAGCTGAATTTTCCACTCTTCTATCTTTCTGAGCAATGTTATCAAACGCAGCGCCTGTTAATTCCTGCCTTCGAATTGTTTGTCTGTTTTATTTATCTTTCTTCAACTGGTGTGCCTGTCATCTCGTTATCACACAATCTGGAAACAATCCAGTATGCTCCTCCTGTAACTCCTCTGTTTAAAACACTTCCACAGGCTGCTCAACAACCATAGGTATCACCCAATTTTGTGATCCAGCTACATAATTATCCAGGATAAATTTAACCCCTGCAATTAGCAATTTTTCCACCACACCAACAGCCGATTATGCAACTTTCCACTTACCTTTAAAATTTACCTTGCAAATGGAATAATTTCAGCATCTCTATGAACCCCACTCAATATCACCACTTCCTGCAATACTCCCTCTGAACAACACATATCACTATCCCACAACATTAATTATTGAATAGCCCCTGTGTCTCTTAAAAGTTTAACCTATTTTGCTACTCCACCCTTTACACATGGGAAAGCTTTCCCTTCACAAACAAAATCTTCAGACAATTGTAAAAACTTCTCCTCAGAATACTCTTGGGTAAATTGTGAACACATTCACACTCCTTTACCTATCACTGATTCTTCCGGTTTTTCTGCTACAAAAAACCACTGGTTTTCCGGTGCCTGAGCCTCAAAAACCACAGTAAATATATTCCCAAAACATTTCTGCACCCCAATATTTCCAACAGACTCTCCCTGCAATTTCCAACACACTGATTTCGTGCGTCCACTTTTTTACAATGAAAGCTCCTCAACTATAAAATGTCACTCTTACCCTCAGCACCTTCCTTTTTATTATGAGAATAAAACTTCTTGGGAATTTCCAGCTGCTATTCTCTTCCATGACTACCAACCTTCCTTTCACCTTCCCACTTCCTATCCTTTTTGGATTTAAATGGATGATGAGCAAAAGGTTTAGCTCTATACGCTAATTCATAGCCATCAGCTATGAACCACCCTTTGGAGGACTCTGTATCTCAGGTACTGCTTCCAATATCAAATGCTCTGCTATCACTTCAATTATGTCTGCTTTATTTGCTGCTACAGGTGACTTGAATTGTAATATATCTGCCATCTCTGTTAACTTATTCTTGCATACTTTCTGCAACATCAGAGTTATATTCTCTACCTTCAAAAAAAGATTTAGCCATGGATGCAGCCATTTTTGTAGCTTCACCATTTCAAAATTATTTCACACGCACTCCTGAATTCAAAGTGCTTCTTCTATTCGTAGCCTTAAGATTCGCCAATTCCAAACCAGTAAGGATTACAAATATGTCCCGCAAAGGGCCCCCATTATTATAATGCAGCCGATGTTAAAGGCTGAGTTGTTCAAATTCCAGAGGGGTATTTGGAACAACTGTCATGACCCATTTTTTGTAATTTGTATGTTTTGAGATGTAGGCTTTGAATTCAATAGTAATTATACCACCGAGTCTCAAGAGGATTTTTTAAAAAAACTGAGTTAATCCTTTATTAGGGAAGGAAGATTGTAAGCACATACAAATGTCTACAAAATTACTACGACAATAACTACATAAATCTCCTAATTAACCTGACTCTCAGTAAGGCATCAGTGAACCTCATTGATCTAAATAGACCCCTGGCAAAGCACACCCTGGACAGTCGCATTCAAAATTAATTTCTTTTAGCTCTGGGTCCCTGAAGATAGCAGTTTGAGGCTTGCAGGCTGGAAGCGTCTCACTCTTGTTGGATCGTAAGGTGTGTTTACCTTACACACAATCTTCTTTCTCCTTTATACATATCGTTCTATTTGAAAATAGATTTTCCAGCGTATCACTAGCCTTTTAACGTTACCTCTTCTAACAATAACATCCTTTCACCCCACCAATTTTATTAGTAAGCTGAGCAAAAATAAACACATTGCTTGGCGTCTTCTAGCTCAGCGCAAGATTCCATCCGGGGTCTTGAATGCTTTCCTTTAAGAAATGCAAATTTGCACTTTACCTTCTACCCTCCTTTTGTTTACCTAATTAACATCTCAAAACTATTACACATCAAAGCACCCAGACGAGCTGGGTTTAACCCAATTAAGACACATGCAGACAGACACTTAGGCACAGACCCCTCTAGATCTATATTTTAAAATAAAGTTCCAGAAACATTCTGGTCATCATGAAAATTTACAACAAGCAATTAGGATAACAAATGGCACGTTGGGCTTTAGTGCAAATGGATATTGCAAGTACAAAAAAAACAATCACTTGCTACAGTGGCACGTGACTTCTGTGAGGCCACCCCTGGAATATTGGATGCAGTTTTGGCCACCATATTTCAGGACGGAGATGATTGCATTGGAGACAGTATAGCTTAAATGCACTAGATTGGTGCGGAAGAGGTGGTTGCCCTATGATGCGAGGCTGAGTGATATAGTGTTATATTCTGTGGATTTTAGAAGAATGAGAGGCGATTTTATTGAAACGCTCAAGAAGGGATTTGACATAATAGATGCTGACAGATAGTTTCCCTTGTCGGAAGAATCTATAAGTGGTCATAATTTCAGGATAAGGGCCAATTATTTAAGACTAAAATGAGATAATATTTCTTCACTCAAAGTCGGTGAAATTTTGATGCGTTTTGTTCCAGAAGCTTATAGGTGACCCGGTATTGAAAATGTTTAAGGCTGAGATAGACAGAATTTGTTCAGTCAGGAAATCAAAGGAAATAGGGAGCGTGCGGGAATGTGGATCTGAAGCTGAAGATCAGTATGATCATATTGGCTGGCGGAGCAGTTTCAATGAGCTGTTTGGTCTCCTCCTATTCATGTCCCATATACCTTATGTTCTTAAATTCAAATTCATTTGCCAACTACATTCACATTCTCGCAGTTATGAATGCCATCCTGTGTTCCATCACAGATCTCTTCCCTCTTAAGAAGGTGTGATTCACGAATTTTGAAATTGTACTTCTGACTCCCCATTGCAGTGTCATGTCTATATAGTGAACGGCAGTGGCCCCAGCATCGTTCTTTGTGAAAAACTGCCTTCTGCCAGTCTTTTTTTCTTTTGGAGCCAACTTGCTAATCTGTGTCCTGAATGTGTATTCTCTGATTTTAGCCAGAATTATATTCGGAACGTGCTTTGAAAGTCCAGATTGTGAGAAAATGTGTGTGTATGTGTGTGTGTGTGTATGTGTGTATGAGAGAGAGAGAGAAATATATGGTGTGTGGGGTGTGGGTGGTTTGCAGGATGTTATGATTGTAGGTGTGAAAGAGAGAGAAAGTGCGTTCCTCGTATTATTTTAAGATAGGTTGTGTTTTTGTGTATGTTCCTGTGATAGACACAGTTAGATGGCATGTTACTATGAGTGTGCGTGTGAAAACATAAAGTTTCAGATAGTTAGTTAGAAAGAATATGCGCGGAAATGGCAGTAGCAGAGAGTTTGTGACAGAAAGATGAGTGTGAAGGAGGCAATGCCATTGATTTAGTTAGGACACAAAGAGTGCTCAGAAAAAAAAAAACAGGTTAAGTGAGTTAGCAACAATGTGGTGTTAGGTGGCGAACTGACAAGTTGCTCATTTTGGTCATAAGTGTAGAATAGCACTAATCATAAAGTGTGGAGCTTCTAAATGTTGATGTTCAGGGAGACTCGGGTGAACCCGTTGAATGAACATTCGAAGTTAGCGGGCAGGAATAGTAAGCAATTAGGAATGCAACTGGCATGTTGACGATTATTGCAATGGAAGCACAGGAAGAAAGAAGTCTTGCTATAATTACAGAGTTTCGGTGAGACCACATCTGGAATAATGTGCATAGTTGTTGAACCCACAGAAAGGATATGCTTGCATTGGAGGCGCTAGAGCGAATTTTCACGAAATTAGTCCCTGAGGTGAAAGACTTGTCCTATTATGAGAGTCTGAGTAAATTGGGCCTATATTTTCTGGAGTTTAGAGTGCAGAGTTTAGAGTTTAAAGTGTGAGGTGATACGCTTTGGAAGGAATAATTTGACAAGGAAGTATTCAATGGCAGTAGGAAGTTCTGAGGAACAAAAGGAACTTGGCGTGTGTGTCTATTGATCTCTGAAGGCAGAGGGGCATGTTAGTGGGGTGGTGATAAAGGCATATGGGACAATTGCCTTTTTCAATCCTGGCATAGATTACAAAAGCGTGGAGATCATGTTGGAGATGCGTAGAACCTTGGTCAGGCCACAGCTGCACTACTATGTGCAGTTCTGGTCACCACGTTATAGGAAGGATTTGATTGCACTGGAAGGGGTGCAGAGGAGATTCACCAGGATGTTTCCTGGAATGAAACATTTAAGTTATCAAGAGAGATTGGATAGATTTGGATTGTTTTCGTTGGAGCAGAGAAGACTGAGGTGCGAACTGATCGAGGTGTACATGATTATGAGAGGCATTGACAGGGTGGATAGGGAGCAGCTGTTCCCCTTAGTTGAAGGTTCAGTCACGAGGGGACATAAGTTCAAGGTGAGGGGCAGGAGGTTTAGGGGGGATGTGAGGAAAAACGTCTTTACCCAGAGGGTGGTGGCGGTCTGGAATGCACTGCCTGGAAGGGTGGGGGAGGCGGGTTTCCTCACATCCTTTAAAAAGTACCTGGATGAGCACTTGGCACCTCATAACATTCAAGGCTATGGGCGAATTGCTGGTAAATGGGATTAGGTACATAGGTCCGGTGTTTCTCACGTGTCGCTGCAGACTCGATGGGCCGAAGGGCCTCTCCTACACTGTGTGATTCTGTGATTCTGTATTCGTACATTTGACTATTTTTAAAAGAGCCATCCGATTGGTACGAATGCAACTGCCTTATCCCGTTAGAGCAATCAAATGTGTCCACTGTATCTAAATTGGTAGCATTTTCGCTTTTGTGCCAGAAAGTTATGTGTTCAAGGTGGACCCCAGGTCTTGGGTACAAAAATAACGGCCGACATTTCAGTGCGGTATTGAAGGAGCTTTACATTGTCTTTCGGATGAGTCGGTAAATGGAGTTCCCTCTGCTCTCTGAATTGGGTTCAGAATGTCATTGCAGTGGAGCAACCTTGAAGGGTCATATGGACTACTCCTTCCCTTATTTCTTAAGTTCCTATCCTTCTTTTAATTCAGTCCTGAAGAAAGTCCATTGAATTTCCATTAGCTAAAATTTACCCTGATAATATGTTCAAGGATGTCGGTCCAGATAAGGACACTGCTTCCTTGACCTAAGGACGTACTGAAACTGTTTTGTTTTTAGGTCTAGCTATCAGATTCCAAGAATGTGTCTGGTTCCACTCCAGACAATAGCAGCTGCATTTAGCTTAATTTTACAACTTGCGATTTAAAATCGCAACCTTGGACTTGTGACTTCTAATTACAATTATAACAGTAATGCTATCCACCAAACAAAAACCTTTAATTTCATTATAGGCCATTGTTGTTCTTTATCTATTTATTCTAATTTCTCTATTCAATATTAACATTTATTACTTGTCGAAATGTTGTTAAATTGATTTCATTGAATTTTTGTACTTGTTGTATAATGGCATCTTAACGTTGCATTGTATCGTTCTTTGGATTGACAGTCGGGTTGCTGCAATTGATGCATAATCGTAACTTAATATCGTAATAATCGTATATCCTGTAAAACTGACATAATTTGTCTCTGAAATGTTCTTCAGTAAGATGTTGTTGTTGATTAATATTTCCTACAGTCAACTTTGTGGCGATTTTGACACTGAACGAGGGAATTGTGACCTCTCCAAATGCATTACTCCGTACTTAATTGCAATGACAACAGCAGATCTACTACTCATCACCATTGATGTTATACTGAATCAAATAAATTACATTTATTATCCAGTTAATTTCGTATTCATTACTCCAGTGTGTAAACTGAAAATAGTTTTGGCTCTTGGAACCCTGAATTGTTCGATCTGGTTCATAGTCGTTAATACATTTGATCGATTTGTATCCATTTGTCAGAAACGAAAACCAACCTATTGTACCAAGAAATCGGCAACTGTTGCTTAGGATCTGTGAGCGTTGTCATCTCTGTGAAGCCCATTCCCTGGTACCTCGCCTTTGTTGCTTTAATAATTATCGATAATGTACCATGGTTTTACATTGAAACACAAGAATATTATACGCCATCCTTTTGGATAGCGTCTGAGAGGATTGACAGTATGCTCGAAAACGTTGCTTCCATTTGTCATGATTTTGGTGTTCAACTCTCTGACTGCCAGGAACACTAGAATTGTCAATCGGCTCCGAAGTGGTCTCCGAGACCAAACGAATTCAGAGAATCATAGTGACCCAGAAATGGAGAACCGAAGGAAATCCATCGTTTTACTCTTTGCTTTGTCTGCCAATGTTATACTGTTGAGATTTACTTATATTGCACACTCCTTAAGCTGGCAAGTTGCAAACTACAACTATACAGGTAAATATTTTAGCAATCAAGGGTATATCCAACAATGTGGATTCATGCTACGGCGTCTGAGCCCGTGCTCCAACATTGCATTTATCCACCAGCCCTGTGTAAATTCAGAGAGGAGTTAAAGATCGGGCTTAAATATCCCTTTATTCTAAATGTTAAATTATTTGAATGGCAAGGTAAAAGTGACCGTCAACAGGAGCTGAATTTCTAGCGTTGCAACTCAGCCCCCTATGAAACTTCAACCGTTGCTGTCCCTTAACAATCATTGCAATCCGGCATATTCTATAATAAATGTGACCATTATGAGGAACCCGCTCTTTGGAAAGTTGGAAAAACATTGAAATATGGGCACTCACCCCCCTGAATTGTTTTTTCTTATAAGTGTACAGGTTTAATTCTGGCCTGTGAATGTTTCGTCTTTTTTCAGGGAGTCACAGATCAACAGCTAGATGTCCAGCGGGGACACGTGGTGAGAGAAGAATTACTTTGTTTAGCAGAGTTAAAGAGGAACTACTCTTGCCAGGCTAAAGCTGATTGGTTGAAAACAACTGGCCTGGGAGAAGTATAAACAATTTATTATTTTTTAACTCAGATCCTGTCTGTGCGTGTTTTGCCTTGACAGCAGACTACAAAGGGAGTCTATCCCCGTCCCTCCCCCTCGCCCCCTCTCTCTCTCTTTCTCTGCAGTACAGAGTGAGTTAACCTTCAACCAGAAAATTCTCATCAGAATAAGTCAGCTATATTTTTTTAAGTCTGCATAGTTGTGACAAGTGACAGTTATCAAATACAGTGTTTCAACAAAGATCCGTCTGAAAGGACTTCCAGATCTACTGTGACCAGGATTCTGTTAGATCAACAGTGTTGAGAACATTTCGAACTTAATCCTTTAAAAGAGAACTTTCCCATGCTCCAGCCTATGCAGAGATCGTGTTTGTGTTTATGTGTTTGGACGGGTGTTGTAAGATCTGTTTTTTTTTAAAAAAGGGAGGAAAATCATTACACTTCCAGTTTTGCAACTTTTTTTCATAAAACAAAGTTTGTCGTTTGCAACTGTTCCCCTGTAAAGTTGCAAATGTTTGATCGCATTTTACAACAGATGTGTGGCACAAAAGTGCTAAAAGGAGGACGGATTTGTCGCATCAAAAGGCAGACATCTCCAAGAAGGAAGGAACCCAGCGCTGCTACAGGAGCAAGCGCCGGATTTACTTTGTAAGATGATCTCAATCATTTATGGCTTGGGCAGAATGCAAAAAGCTTGCTTCGAGCCACCATTGCACAGTACAGGTAAAGAGCACGCGAGTTTACGTTATGAAGACCAAGCTCTAAACATCTGAACTAACCAGCAACTGCTGCCGAGGTTCTCTGGTGCGATCAAGTGCTTTTCAAATTCAGACTAGCAGGCGATGGGAATACAGCATTTTTCCTTGTTGACTGATCGTACACCAACCAGAAAGTTGGAACTATCACATTTGGTGTTGTATATCGTGAGTTGAGAGTAATTTCCCTTGACATCAAGGCAACATTTGACCGAGTGCGGCATCAAGGATCCCGAGAAAAACCGGGGTCAATGGAAATCAGGCGAAAGCTCCCCGCTGGTTAGAGCCACACCTAGCACGAAGAAATGTGGCGGTGGTGTTTGGAGGTCAGTCATCTCAGCTCCCGGGAATCACTACAGGAGTTCCTCAGGGTAGTGCTCTCGGCCCAACCATCTTCAGCTGCTTTATCAATGACGATCCTTCAATCATAAGGTCAGAAGTTTGGATGTTCATTGATGATTACACAATGTTCAGCACCATTCGCGACTCCTCAGATAATGAAGCTGTCAAAGTTCAAATGCAGAATTTCCTGGACAATATCAAGGTTTGGGGTTACAAGTGGTAAGTAACATTCGTGCCACACGAATGTCAGGCATTGACAATTTCCAACAAGAGAGGTCTCAACCATCGCCCCTTGAAGTTCAAAGGTATTACCATCATTGAATCCCTCATTATCAACATGCTGGGGGTTACCATTGATCAGAAATTGAACTGAACTAACCTTATATATACTGTGGCTACAAGAGCAGGTCAGGGGCTAGGAATCGTGCGACGAGTAACTCACCTCCTGTATCCTCAAAGCCTGTCCATCATCCCTAAGGCGCAAATCAGTAGTGTGATGGAATATGCCCCACTTGCCTGAATGACGGCACCTTCCACAACACACACGAAGCTTGACACCATGCAGGGCAAAGCAGCCCCTTGATTGATACCAGGTCCACAAACATTCACTCCCTTCACCGCCAACACACAGTAGCAGCAGTATGCAAAATCTACAATATGCACTGCAGGAATTCACCAAGGCCCCTTCGACAACACTTTCCAAATCCACGACCATCGCTATCTAGAAGGGCAAGGTCAGCAGAGAGATGGGAACACGACCACCTGGAAGTTCCCCTCCAAGACTCTCACCACCCTAACTTGGAAATATGTCGCCATTCCCTCACTGCCGCTGGGTCAAAATCCTGGAACTCCCTTCCGAACAGCACCGTTGATGTACCTACACCACATGGACTGCAGCGGTTAGAGAAGACAGCTCACCACCACCTTCTGAAGGGAAACTAGGGGTGGGCAATAAATTCTGGCCCGGCCAGCGACGCTCACATCCCATCCCACGAAAAAATCGCAAATTTGAAGCTTCAGGTTAGCATCGAGCGGGGAGGAAATGATTTATTTCCCCAGACCTGCCTGATTGTTCCAATCTTCATAAAGCTCCTCAGCATCATCAACGTTCTCCTCCTTCTCAATGTTGAAAATATTCTGCCGCAAGGTATCTTCAAACTGAAAAATTTCTCTCCGTCAAATTTTGAAATCTGTCTTTTTCTCCTTCTTTCATGGGCCGTGAACATGTCTCGCCTGAACAGTATACGTTTCTCACCCATGATTGCCTTGAGAAGGATTGCTAAATATAAAGACTGAAACCAATGCAAACATTGGAGTATAACTAGCCTTGAAATGTTGCCGTATTGCAAGTTTGTCGCAATTCAACCTTTTGAACTTAATTGTGAATGAGAATTAAGGCGGTTACTAAATGCACACTCATGGCTTAGGCTGCAGCGCAAAATGACTGATTGCCTGTTGAATTTTAAATTATTGTAGGATAATTCGGGGAAGTTGCAAGGCCAGGGAATTTAAATACATTTCCACCTGGCTCTCAATCAACGATTTAGGGCGTTTGAAGCAAATTGGGAAACTAGTAAATGACAGAACAAGTAACAGGCCAACTGTCGCTGTGATTTACGTATTTATGTCTGTACCAGTCATGCAGCAGATACAATTCACGGTGGGGAACTCACTGAATTCTTTGTCTTGCGTTGACCCTCTGCTGGGTGTCTTCGTAAAGAGACGCTGTGTGATAGGTTGGAATTGGAAAAATTTATACGGGAAAGCATTGGATTCTCAGCCATGTGGATCAGGTATCCCATAAATATAAGTCAGAAATGAAGTACGCGTTGCGAGGTTAGGTATTTAGTTTCGTTCCGGGCTTGTCTGAAAGCAATTACCAACACATTAGGACTCGGTTGTGCAACTTTTCAAAAAGGTGTATAGAATCAGCAAGTGTGTTTTGGCCCAGCCAGCAGCTGAATGCTGAGAAATGCGCTTATGAACAGGCTTTGATGAAAGGGGACGCATTTGCGTGATGTTGTTGGGAAATGAGTTTTCAATCCGTGTGGAGGGCCGTTGATAGCTTGAATGCAATCACTTTAAGATAGGCTCGCGTGATTTCTGCAAGTTGTCTCAAGTAATTTTGCCTGCAACATTGCAGCGAACGACAGGCATGGGCCCAGTTGACAGCGATGTCACTGCTCGTTTGCAAGTCTTCGGCTGTGCGGTAGAGAATGTTTGATCACATATTACGTCAGATTGGTGGCACAGAATTGTTTAAAGAAGTCGAGGTTTGTTAGAACCAAAGCCATGCATTTTCCAAGAAGCACGAAAGAAATGAAAACCGCAATCCGACAGGAGTAAATGCCCCCAGTTGAAAGTGCCGTGTAGCTTCACTGACCAGTATGGAGATGCATACCGCGAGATGTGCGTTTTGTTGCAAACGCATGAGCTAACCATTCACAGTCTTCAAATGCCCCTACTAAGATCACGAGGTTTTCAAATTCAGCCTATCAGTGAGTGGACAATACAGCATTCTTGCGTGCTGTCTGATCGAGCACCAGCTGGAATATTAGAACTCTCATTTTCGCAAATCCAAGACATCAGGTGACCAGCGAGCTGGAAGGATATATTTATTACAAGAGCTGTCTGAAAGCTCCGACGTTTACAAAACTGCTCAGGAAAAGCTACGTTACCCTTTATTCTCAACGGTAAAACCATTCTGCCGAAAGCAAACATCAAGCTGCAAAATTTCGCGTCATCGATAAGCTGATATCTTATGCAACCTGATGCATTCAAGCTATCAACAACCCCCTACATGAAACAATAACTCGCTTCCCAACAACCAAATCTTCCCTCTTCCAGCAAACTCTGTTCAAAAGCAAATTTCTGAACAGGCAGGCAGCTGCTGGCTAGGCCAAAAATCATTTGCTGCTTCTAGATGTTTTCCAAAAATGCTGCACAACAGGCTTTCATAGAGTCATACACGTTTACAGCACAGGAGAAGGCCATTCAGTCCATCGTGTCAACATAGATCTAACTACACTAATCCCATTTCCCAGCGCATGGCCCATAGCCATGCAGGAGGCTATGGCAATGCAAATGAATATCTAAATATTTCTTAAATGTTACGAGCGTTACTGACACAACAACCTTTTCAGGCAGTGAGTTCCAAACTTCCACCACCCTTTGTGTGAAAGAATTTCTCTTCAACCCCCCTCTTAGCCTTATGTCTCTTACCTTAAGCCTAATCTCCTCTGGGTATTCACCTCTCTACTAGTGGGAAAAGGGCCTTCCTATCCACCCTGTCTATGCCCCTCAATCTTGTATATCTCCCTCAGATCCCTTCTCAACTTTTGCTGCTCCAAGGAAAACAACCACAGCCTATCCAATCTTTCCTCATAGCTCAGACCCTCCAGCCCAGGAAGCATCCTGGTAAATCTCCTTTGCACCCTCTCCACGGCAACGCTTCCTTCCTATAGTGTGGTGACCAGAACTGCATGCAGTACTCCAGTTGTGGCCTAAGCAGTGTTTTAAACAGTTCCAGTATAGCCTCCCTGCACTTGTGTTCTACGCCTCGGCTAATAAAGGCAAGTATCCCATAGGCCTTCTGAGCAACCTTATCTGCTTGCCCTGCTACCTTCAGGGACCTGTGGATATGCACACCAAGGTCCCTCTGAGCTTCAGTACTTTCCACAGTCAGACCACTCATAGACCACTCTTGCCTTGTCAGCCTTCCCCAAGTGCATTACCTCACACTCTTCCGGGTTGAACTCCATTTGCCACTGCTCTGTCCAACTGACCAGCCCATTGATATCCTCATGCAGTTTACAACTATTGTCCTCACTACTAAACACCCTAACACCCTACCCTCCTAATGTGTTACAAGTTAGCTTGAAAAAAAATAAAATACTTAACCGCACAGTGTGTACTTCATTACTGAGCTACTTGGAAGCGACACATAATCTACATGGTTGCAACGCCAGTGCGCTCTCGTATTCTCCATCCAATCTTTCTCAGGCAATCGCGTTATGAAGATTCCCAGCAGAGGTTAAGTGCAAATTTATAATTCAACAGACGCTCTGTAATTTTGCGTCTGTTTCACTGTCGACGGATGCTGCCTGAACTGTCCAGTATTTCCAACATTTCTTCTTTAATTTCATTTGATTTTAAGTTGCCTCTTACACGTTTAGTGTTCCATGGACTTTTTTTCTGGAGAATAGCACATTTTCCCTCAGGGCTACATGTGCCTCCATATCAAATAGTTTTTTCAACATCTCCCATTGATTCCAAGACAATTTTACATTCTTTACAATGTATGATGTGCGATATCTTGCATTTGTGTCATATTTATCCACAGTTTCATAACGGAATATTGTGTGTCTCCTGTCCCTTCTTCATCAAACCGAAACCTAACGACCCAGTTGCTGTCACTTTTTGAAGTACGAGCATAGCGTCATCAGCAGCTACAGAACTCCCTGGCTTTACAAACTTATCCAGTTCTGTCTTCGCCTTCCAAATTTAGACTGACAATAGAGAATTTAGTGTGAGTTATACCAAGCTTGTTCGAATCTAAATCATGCTTTGCATTCACTATATGGTAAGCTAACAGGACACATTAAAAAATACTTCTGGGGCAAAAAAAGATAAATAAAAAAGAGCTTCAAATGTAACCGCAAATGTAAATATTATTACTGCCCAAGTGACTGTACTTCAGCGTTCACAGCGCAGCTTCAGTGGAGATAAACAAAGCGAATGGTTCAGGTCAATGACTTTTCAGCAGAGGAAAAATATTAATATAACATGTTCTGAACCACTGAACTGCTTGAGGCAGTAGAATGCACAAAAGCGAATATCTGTGAGGCACGAGTGCAAGAGGGAAAGGGTTTCATTATGGAAAAGCTAAAGAGATTTGTAATGCTAATGGTAAACAAACGAACGATGTGTCCAGATGATGTTGTGGGTGGCTGCATAGCAACTGACCGAATGTAGCTTGAAGGAATTAAAGAAGGAAAGGTGATTAACAAAAACAAGCCAGCAAAAACCAGCATGAAACAACATGGAAACGGAGGACCCTCATTGTCAAAAAGGGGGAAAATTATAATGGGGAACAAAGAAATGGCGGAAGAATTGAACACATATTTTGGTTATGCCTTCACTAAACAGGACACAAACTATTTTCCAGAAATGTTAGGGAACCAATGGTCTAGTGAGAGTGAAGAATTGAAGAAAACCAGTATCAGTTAAAAAATGGTGCGAGAGAAATTAATGGGGTTAAACGCTGAAAAATCCCCAGGGCCTGATGACCTACACCCCAGAGTACTAAAGGAAACGGCCCTCGAAATATTGGAAGCACTGGTGGTCACCTTGCAAAATTCTGTAGACGCTGGAGAAGCCCATACATATTGGAGGGTGGCAAAAGTAAAACCACTATTTTAAAAAAGGAGGGAGAAAAAACACAGAGAATTACAGGCCAGTTAGCCTAACGTCAGTGGTGAGGAAATGCTTGAGTCTATTATAAAATACGTGGTAACAGAACACTTGGGAGGCATTATACAAAGTCAGCATGGGTTTATGGAATGGAATCATGATTAGCTAGTCTGGGGGGGTTATTTAAAGATGTAACACGTGGAGTAGATCAGGGAGAACCAGTGGATGTGGTATATTTGAGCTTCAAGAAGGCTTTTGATAAGGTCCGACATAAGAGGCAAGTGGGCAAAATTAAAGCACATGGGATTGGGGATAACATACTGGCTTGGATTGGGAATTTGTTGTCAGACAGGGAGTGGGGGTAAATGGGACTTTTTTTCAGGGTGGAAGGTGGTAACTAGTGGTATACTGCATGGATCAGATTTGGGTCCCAGATGTTCACGATATATTTAATTGACATCGATGAGGGAACCAAATTCAATATTTCCAAGTTTGCTGACGACACAAAACTAGGTGTGGTTGTGCGTTGTGAGGTGGATGCATGGAGGCTTCAGGGCGATATAGACAAGCTGCATGTGTGGGAAAGTGCAAGGCAGATGCAGTATAACGTGGAAAAATGTGAAGTGATATGCTTCCATGTGAAAAAAAGAAAGGCAGATTATTATTTAAATGGTGAAACATTGGTAAATGTAGATGCACAAAGGGACCTGAGTGTCCTTGTACACCAGTCCATGATAGTAAATAAGCATGTGCAGCAAGCAATTGCGAAAGCAAATGGTATGTTGGCCTTCATTGCAATAGGTTTTGAGTTCAGAAGTGTTGATGTCTTACTGCAGTTATATAGGGCCTTGGGGAGATCACACCTGGAGTATTGCGTGCAGTTTTGGGCTCCCTACCTAAGAAAGAATATGCTTGCCATAGAGAGTGTGCAGCGAAGGTTCATTCGGCTGATACCGGGGATGGCAGGACTGTCATAGGAGGAGTGATCGGTTTGATTAGGCGTGTGTTCACTAGAGTGTAGAAGAATGAGAGGGGATCTGATAGAAGCGTATAAAGTTCTAACAGGGCTAGGCAGCCCGGGTGTACCGAGGATTTTTCCCCTGTTTGAGCAGTATGGAACCTGGGGCCACAGTCTCAGGATATGGGGCAGGCCACTTAGGCTGAGATGAGGAAAGAATTCTTCATTCAGAGGGTGGTCAATCTGTGGAATTCTCTGCCACAGAATGCTGTGGAGGCCAGGTTACTGAGTATATTCAAGAAAGAACTTGATTATCTTTTTGGATCTTAGGGAAATCAATGGGTATGGACAGGAAGCGGGATATGGTGTAGAGATAGAGGATCAGCCATGATCTTATTGAATCGTGCAGCAGGCTCGAAGGCCGAATGGCCTACCCCTGTTCCTAATGTCTATGTTTCTAAGCAGATGTTTTGAAATTTAAATCAACCTAAGAAAGTTCAAAGAAATCTTTAGGATTCTCGTGCCAATATAAATCAACCTGATTGAATCCATAATACCTTTGGAGGTTAATGCTTGAGGAAGTACTTTGACTTATTACCGCCGATAGCTGAGAGCAAGGGGAAGGATTCACTGATTTATGTAACTGAACCTTATGCAGGAAAGAGTGGGGAGGGGTAGATGGTGCAGATTTTTAAATATCACAATGCTGACTGACCTATTTACACCCCTACAATTTGTGATTCACACAGTTCTGTTGAAGGGTCATGAGGACTCGAAACGTCCTCTGTGCTCCCCTCCGCCGATGCTGCCAGATCTGCTGAGTTTTTCCAGGTATTTCTGTTCCGGAATTTTTTTTTAAATGTTCCTAGATTTCCAGCTACCTTAAGTGTGAAAAGTGTTTCCTGATTTTCGCTTGGTTGGCCGAGACACCATCCCTGAGTATCAGTGTCAAAAACATGTTAAGATTCAACCCTATTCTTACCGCCTGGGAAATAGTTTTCCTTATTTAAACTAGCAATTCATTTAAACCGGATAGGAACCTCGATCAGATCACCCTACATTCTTCTATACTCAAGGGAGGAGAAAACGGAAGTAGCCCTGAAAAGAATAATGTGCAGTGGGGCAGGCAGAAGGCTGGGCAGTGACAGCGGTGAATTGTTCCGTCAAGTGCCAGCACAGATCCTCTGGTGCAAATGGCATCCCACTGTGATGTAACTATTCTATGATTCTTTGAGTATTGAACTCGTACTCCGAACTCTAGAATTCTACTGGTGAATCTGCTACTCCAAGTTCAGTATCACCTTGTTTTCTTCCTCTGAGTAGTATCTGTAAGAACATAAGAAATAGGTGCACGTGTATCATGTACTGGCCTTCACGGCTTCTCAAACATATCAAGAGCTTCCTGGCTGATTTTCATCAGTTTTACTTCCCTGAACTATCCCATTATACCAATGATTCCCATACAACCCTGGGAGATATCGATCTCCATCTTGAACTTCCGGTCACCCACAACTCTCCTGTGCCTGAAATTCAGAAGATTCCCAACACATTGAATGAAGACATTTTTCCTCATCTCTCGGAGTATGGCTGATGCCTACATCTGAGACTCTGATCACTGGTGCAAGAATCCAGAGCCTAAGGAAACACATTTCCAACATGTCCTTGTCAGGGTCATTAAAATGATACATCCTTCAATCAATTCACCTACATCAGCATTGTCACGTTAGCGCTGATATTTTCAGCAGTCATTCCGCTGCTTGGGCGCTCTTTCAAAGTAAGTTTCTCAATTTGTACTGTCACGCAGCCCCAAAACAGATCTACAATGGCGTTTGCAGTAAAATCGTGGGATACAATTCAAAATTTCACGTTAGAAACCTCGGTTGCAAGTTGGCCCCCTGCGTTATTGAGTTGAAACGCCTGTTTAGTATATAGCAAGTGCTGAAATCCAATCCTTCTAGTGCCTCTGTTCATGCATGAATTTAAATCAGACTAACTAAGTCCAGAAGGAGCCTTGATTATTACGTTTGGGTATGTGTAAGGAGCATTTTGATTTATTTCCAGCGATAGCTGAGGGCAATGGATGGGACTGACTGATTTATGTTACTTCACATTATGCAGGAAAGAGTGGGGAGGGATAATTGTTCGAGCTTTTTAATGAAAACCTATCTATTTACACACCCAGACTCTGTGACTCACGTAATTTTGAACGTTATCCTGAATGAACTTTCTTGCTTTCAATGGGATGGTATCACACTTCCCCACAAGAATCACGATATGAACCCATTAACCCACTCGCGAAATCCATCTCCGTTCCTTTTTGGCTTCCCTTTCTAAGTTTTGCAATGCCAAATCTCGCTGAAATAATTGCATTTTTTTTTTTTAATTTTGAAGGTTGTGACGCCTCTTTCAATGGCTGCTCTGTGAAAGCTGGCGGCCCGACCCTGGATAGCTCAGTTTGTACAACATCATCCTGAGGGGCAGGGCTCCATGGCCTTTTGGCTCAACGTGTTTCCTCCCGATGAAAATACAAAAGAAACGAACAAAGTCCGCTGAATTACCCAAGGGGAGCGGAAGAAACGGAGACATTTCATTCATATGCAAAAAAGAATCTTCTCGAAATTGTGGTAGCCTCGACCATTTCTAGGAATTGTTTCTAAATTTACAGTGCTTCCTGACTTTTATATTGGTTCGACTGGACTCTATTGCCGAGGATCTGTGGTAAAAACATGTTAACATTCAACCCTATTTTTCCGCTGGGGAAACATTTTCTCCGTATTTAACATAATAATTAATTTTACCAGAGTAGAGACCTCGATCCGATCACCCCTCATGTTTTTATCCTCAAGATAACTTAAAAGCGAAAAGCCGTGAAACGAAAAAAGCAAACGTGCATGGACCAGGGGGAAAGCTGGGGATTGACAGGAGGAAAATTTACCCTTCAGAGAGCCATCAGGGACTGGAAGGGCCAAATAGCTCCTTCAGTGTTCTAACCTTTCCATGATTATACCACTCTCCGTTTATCAAACCTGAAATCCTACAATAACCTACTGAATTCCGGTATCCCACTGGTGAATCAGCACTGCTTCTACTCCAAGGTCAGTATAGTCCTGGTGCTTCTTCGGAGCAGTACCTGTAAGAACATTAAAAATAGGAGCAGGTGTATCATGTTTTTCACGGCTTCTCAAACAGTCAAGAACTTCCCGACTGATCAGGCACCTCAATTGCCCCTTCCTGAAAATTCTCAATTCGAACATCGATTGACTGTGAGGACAGGAGTCAGAAGTTTTTAGGGCACAAAAACCAGATTGTTGTAATATGAATAAATCAAAGAGATTTGTAGAAGGCACGAGTGCAACCTTAGCTTCTGTATACCGTCTAGTTCTGGGCGTTGCTCTTTAGGAAGTTTGTGAAGAAGCGAAGGATGTTGGAGAAAGTGAAGAAAAGATTCACGAGAATGGTTCCTGGGATCCACTGGTAAAACAATTACTTTGTTTTACTCTTTCAAACTGCTGTTTTCTTATATTGCTATGTTTGGCATTGCTGTATGCCGCAGGTACCAACTCATAGGCACTCAAAATAGCCTTTTTGCCACATCATAATTCACCGAAATTTCTTCTCACAGTGGCGCATATACCTCATGTGCACTACCTACCAACCTGGATTGTAACAACAATGTCCAGCTTTCCTGTGGCCACTTCATCTGTTTAGCTATCTTCCCGAATGAAATAAAGAATGTTTCAACATCTTTTTCCTCAAACTTTTGAAGAGCTTGTACAAATTTAAACATCATCCCATTGGGTTTAAATTAAAGGTTTTTTTCATCATCGGAACTTTCCTCATTACCTGAGTTCTCTTTTTCAACTACCAGATTTTAAAGCCGATATTGTCTGGCACTTTTCTTATTTCACTCATCCATTGTTAACTTTTCCCTCTAGAGATCAAGTTTTGACATTTACATTTATTTTTGAAATAATCTCTCTTTTTCCCTTTCTTTTTCTGCTGCCTCTATTGCCAGATTGTTTTTCTCATTTCCAACCTTTTTTTCCTTTTGGTTTGTCTCCTTTGCTTGTTCAAATTGAAGCCTCTTCATTTCTAAACTGAAGACTCACTGCCTCTAGCTGTAACTCACTAGTGTCACTAGTATCACTTCCAACTTTAAATGTTGTGATATACCTTCAATCATATCTACTTTCTCAGCTCTGCAGGTAACCCCAATAGTAATTTATCTGCAATTGCAGTAACGTAACTTTAGTTGCCTTTTGTAAACCAGCCAAAGCATTAATTTCAACTCTCAAACAAGCCTGAGTAACTGCCAAAGCCATAGTGCAGGCTCAGCACTACAAAGCACCTCACTCCAACTCCTGAGTTCAAAGTGCTTCTCGTACTCGTAACAGAAAGATTCACCAACTGCAAAAAAAAAAATCAAGGAACTTCATATATCCCACAAAGAGTCCCCAGCGATGTTATGGCACAGCTGATGGTGAATGCTGTGTTGTTTACATCACAAACAAAACTTGTTTTGCAATTAGTATAAATTTTGAGATATGTGCCCTGGATTCAATTGTAATAAGATCACCAATCTTATAGGTCTTTTTGAAACTTGATTAAACATTTATTAATGTAAGAAGTGACTTTGAATACATACATAGATCTACAAGTTACTACTATGATAACTTATACATCCCCTACTCAATCTAACTCCCAGTTGCACTTTCGTTCAAGCAACAGTAAGACAGATAGGTTTTAAAATACCCAAGCAAAGAAACATGATACCTTGAACAAGGCGACGTCCAAGTGAGTTTTCCTAACTACAGTCCTTTGAAGGCAGCTACTTGAGGCTTAGATGGTAAAGGCATTTTCACACACTTGTATTACCTTAAAAATCCCTTCCCCTTACACACAGCCCTTGCTCCTTTTTATACATTTTGTCCTCTTTAAATGCAAATAGACTTTGTCTTTGGACTTTATCTCCCTGGTAATAAAACCGTGTCATAGCACTAAGTTTTACTAGTAATCTTTGCAAAAAAATAAACGCACTGTTTCTAAACTTCACCTGAATAGGAGACACATTTCATGTGCCCCATCACCGCCGCACCCCCACGCCATTTTGAAAACAAGCTAGTGTGGTTTATATCAAAATGCAAATGTCCTCTTGACCTCTATGTTTCTAAACTTCCCCATGATTATCTAATTAACATTTCAAACCTAACCTCTCTTCTTAGATCAAAGCACCCAGGCTAGCTGCCTCTAATTCAATTAAATCACATACACTCACATGCAGAGAAAAACATACAGGCATATCCCACTATTTCTCTATCTTACAATAAATTCCAGTAACATTGTGAATAATTATACGTTCTTGACATTGGCTGCAATACTACAGTTGAGATAAAAACTGTGTTTTACACAAGTTTATCATAGTTTACTTGCTTTTGTACTCTTTGTCCCTGGAATGTACGCCATGCGAAAAGGTGCCACACGATGGAACATGTGTTATTATTCAGTGAATGGAGAGGTCCATACTGAATGGCGTTCTTTTGCTCTGTAATATTTCTGTGATAAAAGTTATACAATGGGGCATGTGTTATTGATCAGGGAGTGGGGAAGTAAAAAATTTAGCTCTGAATCTTGTAAAGTACAATTTCGATTATGATTTAACTCTACTTAATGGCTGTTGTGTCCTTCAGGAAAGTCCATCTGAAGCTTATCAGATATTACGGTTATTAGTTATTTCTTATTGGGTGCTGTGCATTACGATTTTTTTTTGCCATTGGGAAGCGGTTCAGTACCAAAATGTAGAGAAATACTTCAAAGTGCAACCGCAGTCAGCGATGGTCGTGTAGTGGTGAACATGGCTGCTTACCAAGCAGTTGACCTGGGTTCGATTCCCGGCCATCGCAACCTTTCACCTCGAACGCAGTCAATCGGAAGCTCCAATTGTGGCAGGTACGGTGCATTTTAGATCAATGTGGCCCATCGTGTCCATGCCGGCCATAAAACGCCAATCTAATCTCACCCCATTTTCCAGCACTTCGCCGTAGCCCTGTATGCTATGGCGTTTCAAATGCTTGTCTACATACTTATTTACTTCCAAATGCCAGAATAGACCTGCTTTCGATTGAGTTCGGAAAGCTGTAAAGCGAACGTTACACCGCCTTGTTAAATATTTCTCGCGATGATCATGTTAAATACAGAAAATAAACTTGTTTTTGATTGAAACAGTTGATTCATGCAGTTTGGGAATTGTCGAATTAAGATCAGCCAATCGTGACCAATAGTTCCCATTGTTTAATTTCATGGTCAGAGTTTCGTATAAACCTGCCTGGTTCCAGCTTATTCCTGCTCGGGGTAGTCCCTGACAGAGTTTAAAAAAGCGGGCGTGCAGCAGACTCGGCAGTAGCTGTTCTTGTGTTACAAGTTGAGCTGACAACTCTTCAGAAAATGCCCAGGACCAAGCAGACAGCGCGCAAATCGGCCGGATGGAAATCCCCTTGCAAACAGCTGGCTCCCAAAGCGGCCAGGTCGGAGAAGCACTCCAGCCACAGGCCTAGTGAAGATGCCTCATCGCTACAGCCCCGGCACTGTGGCCCTGAGGAAGATCCGCCGCCACCAGAAATACACCAAGCTGCTCATCGATAAACTGACCTTTCAGCGCCGGGTGCGGGTGATCGCTCAGGATTTCGAGACAGACCTGCACTTCCAGAGCAGGGCCTTTATAGCCCTGCAGGAGGCCAGAGAGGCTGACCTGGTGGGGCACCAAACTCTGCCCCATCCACATCCAGCGACTCTCCATCTTGCCCAAAGACATCCAGATGGCCCGCCGCATCCGCGGGGAGCAAGGCTAAAACCCGGCATCAGCACCAAGTGTAACAGCGGCTCTTTTAAGAGCGACCAAATGAACTAAGAGAAGAGCTGTGATCTGTCACTGCTGAGACTAGCATTTCCCCAACCCCTAAATGGTCTTTACAAATGACTAATTTTAATATCGCCCAGTGCTTTGCTGGGCAATTTCAGGGGGACAGTTAATGGCCCTGTGTCTGGAGTCACATATTGACTCATGGTCAGGATGACAGATCTGTAACCAGTGATCTGTGTTTGATTCCGGTAATGAGGCAGATCTTCATTTAATGAGTTTGAGTCTGATATCTGACCTAGAATTCAGAAGCAGCATCTCCGGTAACTGCCAGACCCCAGATCACAGATTTTCTTAGATTAATGTGTAGTGCTGCTGATTAATAAGGAATTGTTGTTTTCAAACATTATTTTTGGAAGGAGATAGGTGTCAGCAGAAGGTGTTAGGAAACACAGGCGGGTAAATGGAATTAAGGGAGCGGGGTTTGGATCAGTTCACTTGGATGAATTGATATTCGCCCAGTCCATGAATGGATCTGAAACCTGCTTACTGGACAAAGAAACGCACAGATGAAGCCCAGCCCGCAGGATTTTCCAGCTTTCTGTCTTTAATACTGCTTAAACTGGCCGCTTTATTTCAATTACTCTGAATTATATAGAATGCTTCTGATCTCTTGGAGACCACACCGCGCCTTTTACTTACTGTATACATTTCAGGCCTTGGTGTCGCTTTAAATAATTTAACTAGACGGGATACAGAGCTAACAGCTGGAAGTCACACATGGAAACAGGTTAATTTCTCAGTTATAATGCGGAACCAGGGCAGTAAGGATTGTCAGTGAGTACTATAGATCTGGTCACCGTCTCAAATATCAGACTGTATTTCCACGTCCATTCCACTCCTCTCAGCACTGGCATCATGAAATGAATGAATCTTTTCAGACAGTAACCAGCCCTTTCACACAGACTGTGGCTGCCTCTGAAAAGAGCCTTTCGGTTTTATCAGGTGAAAGTTTGTCCACTTCACTTACTCTTGGAGCTCACAGTGATGTTTTTCCTGGGCAGCAGTCCGGCCTGGATATTAGGCAGCGCCACCTCCCTGAGCGATGGTGACACCTCCCAGCAGCTTGTTGAGTTCCTGGTGGTTGCGGATGGGGTGCTGCAGGTGTCTGGGGATGATGCGGCTCTTCCTGTTGTCCCAGGGCCGCGTTAACGGCCAAGCCGAGGTTTTCAGCGGTCAGATACTCGAGCACAGCAACCAGATATACCGGCGCTCCGGCCACCACTCGCTCAGCATAGTTCACCTTTCACAGGAGCCTGTGAAAAAGGCCCACACTGAAGTCCGTCCAGGGATGAGCGGGACGTGGACTTAGCACGAGCTTTTCCGCCGCTCTTTCCTCTTGCAGACATTTCCAGGGTCAGACTTTCTCAGAGATTAACCAAATTATTCAGCATTTACTGTTCTTTTAGACTGAGAACACCTCTGATTGGCCTCTCTTTAATCCACCTCATTTGCCTATATTTTTCCCCAATTTGATAACTGGGGGACAGAAGAGGCGGGATTTACCGGCCACAACGGTCAGGTTTGGGAATGTCTCCATTTCAAAAAGCCCGCCAATTTCGGTGTAGGAAAGGAGCAGATTAAAATACATGTCGCTATCAGTCAAATATTTTAAATCCGTACACTTCACCTGGGTTTATTCAGCTCTTTCCATCACCAATCGCAGGCGCTGTTTTAATATCCGGTATAAATTGGCGTTCAATCTCCTGTCGCTTTCAAACATTACCGGTGTGCCTGTATCACTATTCACAGGCAAACCGGCGGGTGTTCAAGCAGAGCTGAACCCTGGACCGAGCTGACAAACTGTCCCTATTCCGTTCTGTAATTAACCATTCCGGAACGGAACGCTGCCGGCAGTTGTTGATAATAAGAGGATTCGTTCGTGAATATTTCAGGTAGTAAATCCAGAGAGAGAGAGAGAGAGAGTGTGTGCGTGTGTGTGTGTGAGAGAGAGAGAGAGAGTGAGAGTGAGCGAGTGTGTGAGAGAGAGGGAGAGTGTGTGTGTGAGGGAGAGAAAGAGGTGGGTCCAAACTCTGACCTTCACCGCTGAAAGCAGACCTTTGGGTCATTCAGGGACAGAGAAACGCCAGAGCAATAACAGCTTTAAAAATAAAGTGCAGGAGGTTGTGAAGGTTAATTCTCGCCTTCTGGGAAAAAGAGGAAACAATCCTGAGGTAGACAGGGTCCTATTGCTAGACTGAATTTGTGTTGTGATAAAATGTGGCAAATGAAGCTCTTACAGAAAATATGTGGCGGCTTTTAAGGAGCCGTTGGTTTTAGATTTTGGTTTGCAGTAAATTGCGGAGCTTGACTTGGAGCTGGTGTACTTGGTCACCGCCATTGCCCCTTCTGACACGGCGTGTTGGGCCAGCTCCCCGGGCAGTAGCAGCCGCATGGATGTCTGGATCTCCCGGGAGCTGATGGTGCTGCGCTAGTTGGAACGGGCAAGGCCGGAAGCCTCACCCGCTATGCGCTCGAAAATATCGTTCCCAAATGTGGTGTTCATGGATTTGGAGGAGATGCCGGTGTCGGAGTGAATCTGCTTCATCACTTTGTAGATGTAGATGGAGTAAATGTCCTTGCTCGACCTTCTCTACTTCTTGCTGCCCTTCGCTGGCGCTTTTCTCAACGTTTTCTTGTTACCTTCTTGGGAGCTGCTTTCATCTTCTCAAGAATTTTAAATCTCAGTTTCAGGCACAGAAATAATTCGATCCGCCTCCGATCTGGGGCTAAATAGACCGCCCCACAGCCCTATGCTAATGAGGGATGGGTGAAGTGAATCACTGTGATTGCCGGGGTGGTGTACTTCTGGCTCGGGAATATTTTATCTCCATTACTTCCTTCTATTAATGGTTTGTCAATCAGACGCATTTTAACAGCTACCAGAGCCCGCACGGGGCCCCGGGCTTACAACAGTAAGAATCAGAAAGGCCCAGAGGTGGAAAACCGAATTGAACACGTTATTTTCCTGTTCACTATGTCACGCAGTTTTTTAGTGTTGTGGTTGACAGCTTCTGCCTGTTCTGCAACTAATATTTTACCTGTACATCCCAGACCGGATTATACATACCTGACACACACTGTCTCTCAAAATGGTTATATGTTGATCATCTCCAAACGTTACTCGACACGTTAACTCTGTTTCTCTCTCCACAAACGCTGGTAGACTTTGTTGAGTTATTCTAGCATTTTCTGTTCTTATTTCACATTTCCAACATCCGCAGTGTTTTACCTTTATATATGCGTTGATCAGTTTGAGTTCCTATACAAACGCGTGTGTTTTTGCGGCTACACAAACTAAATTCAGGGAAGAACTGAAGAAGGTGGTTAAATCTGTTTGGACGGTTATTCTGACATTGGTGAGAAAAGTGGAAAACCAAACCGAAGTTTCCTGTCATAACTAGAGTTCAATTAATGCCCCTGTTCTAAATTATATCCACTGACTTTCTACAACGGCGTAAATAAGTTCCTCTTGTGAGATTGAAAACGTTTTGTTCACTTCCGGCCGTGCGGTGTTTGCTGCTTTCCCGCGGTGAACATCGTAGTTCCCTGTTAAAACAAAACAATAACAAACAAGATTCATAGAAAACAGTCAGGATTCAGCTTCAGAAGTGGATCAGGACACGGGGGCAATGTGCGCTACCTACATTCTGATTCACGTGCTTGAATGTAACAACAAAATATGACATTTATTGAACAATTACTGTGGTGATTCTAGTACCGAATGGACGGGACATCTGATTTCGTTAATTATGCGATGTTATCAGAAGATGACAGATTTTAGTCCTGCTACGATCGGTTATGCAGATAAATCCGGTCCCACTGAATGAAACCGAAGCCTGTCAATCGTCATGAGCTGAATTCCCCGTTTGTCCTTCCAAATATTTCAGGTTCTTCATTAAAATACATTTCAACTCGTTTTCTGAGTTTGTTGTTTACCCGTTTTTGCGGTTTGTTCAGTTTCTATCAAATCAACATTACCTAACTGATCTTGATAAATTATTTCTGTTTCCAAGTTTTGCATCAATGGAATAAATTTAACATATTTTCAGGTCAGGGAACTGATGGAAGAAGATAATCATTTCAATCATGGAGGCTGCTCGCAGTTTTTGAACATTCACGCCGAACCCCATGTACAACACCCATATACAACACCTTAACCACTCAGTCACCACAGCTGAACAAATGCAGTCTTGGTAAATGCCTGCACAAAAATAGAAAATGCTGGCAAGACTCAGCACGTAATGCAGCATCCACGGGGAGTTAATGTTTCAGGTCAATGACCCAAAGCTGCTGCCTGATCTGCTGAGTGTTCCCAGTATTTCCTATTTTTGTACTGAGCAGATGTTAACATTCGAGCATGATCCTTAAATTCATTCCTGGGTTCAGAAGAGAGGTTGGGTAAAATGAATCGAACTCTCTGGAGCTTAGAATAATGAGTGACGAGGAGGCATTTCTTCATTCAGAGATTTGTGAATCTTTGAAATTCTGTACCTCGGAGGTTTGGGAGCGCTCAGTAAAGTTGAGATTCATAGATTATTGAATACTGAGGAGATCACGGAAAATGAAACAGTCCAAGGTTAATTCACCAGCCCGATTGGAACAATGCTTTATTATATAGAGAGATAAACGAGATGGAAAGAGGGAGACAAACAGACAGACATTCAAAAAGTGCCAGATAGAGAATGCAGGGCAGAGGTAAGCGTCAAAATTCTATCTCTTCATTAGCTAAAAGTGGGAAAGATAAAGACTTCCAGTGAAATAAAAATCCGCTCAGAAAGGGGTTCAAAAAGTAAGAGGCACTCATAATAAAAACACGTTAAAAATGTAGACGCATTTCAGTACGATGAAGTAAGAAGTGAAATTGTGAACCTTGGGAGGACGAGTATGGAAAGTAAGGACGCTGTAAATGCCAGAATTTTGTAAAGTGTGGATGGGCAGAGAGATTTGATCTCCATATACATAAAGTTCATAATGTAGTTCGAAAGTCACATTGGTTAGTTGTGTTTATAAATCACGAAAGAGAATATAAAAACACCAGGATCATGCTAGAACCTTAGCACTTGTAATTCGATCTTAAAAAGGAGCCTTGTGGTTCAGGGTGGTCACCACTCTTCAGCAAAGGCGTTAGGAAGGGAACAGAGGACGATTACTTGGAGGTTTTCAAGGGTGAATTAGTTCAGATATGAGGATTTGTTGGGGAAGTTCGGATTAATTTACTTTGAAAATGGAGAAAGAGAAAATGACCTAATAGCAGTTTTCCAGGTGATGCGAGGTTTGGAGAGAGTAAACAGGGAAAATAATCCCTCTGCGCGGATCAAAAACTATGGGTCGTGGATTTAAAGTCATTGACAAAAGATATAGAGAGTACGGGAGCAGAGACATCATTTTCACTCAGAGTTGGTGGGATCTGGAATGCTCTACCAGTAAAGGTAGTAGAAGGTGATGCCATGAACAATTTCAAAAGGGAATTGGAAAGGTATTTGAAGACGACCACCTTACAGGCAGATAATAAACAAAAACAATTAAGGAACAACAGACATAAACGACGCACAGAGGTACAAAGAAAAACTCACGCACAAATGCTCCCGCGCAAACACGCAGACACCTATATAATTAGACACAGAGTGACTAAGACAAAGGGAGAGAGGGCCAGAAAGAAGACAGGCACTAATTTGGTTCATTTTTGCTGTATTCATCGCCGAAACTTCGTGAATATACACAGGTGAACAAGAATGAGAAAAACGCTCCTATTGTTTGTCCCTGTGGGGTGTCAGTTCGCGTGGGGCATGATTCATCCCAAAGGAACTTGGTCAAATTTTGAATTTGAGCGAGTAAAAAAAAACAGGGAGCAGTCGGCAGGATTCGAAGCTGTGCAAGGAAGTCCAATAGATGCTGCGTCCATCACCTTAACCACTAAGCCACTACTGCGTAAAAAAAGTGCCAAAATCACGCTAACTTCTGCTGAAAATTATTCTCACGGCGAGCCTCTCGATGCAATTTTGACTTCTTGTATTTGGTCTAAATGCATTTCATCACTCTGTTGGTGACATAGATTTGCATTTCCCATCATTTCGACTGAATCTGAGTTGATCCAGAAAGTGATTGTTATAGGTTATTATTCAGGAGAGATGTATGTGTACCTGTGGGTTATTTCTCAATGCATTCGTGTTTTTGGAGTATTGATATGTAAGGGAGAATTAAATAGGAAGAGAAATGAAATTTCCCCATTGAAGTCAGCCGAATAAATGAGCAAAGAGTAGAGATGCATGTAAACAGATCTGCCTAACCTCAGTGGTGGGGAAACTATTGGAAGTAATTATGAGGGGCAGAATTAATCTACTATTGGAGAGGCAAGGATGAATCAAGGACAATAAGCATGGTTTTGTTAACGGGAGGTCATGTCTGCCCAATTTGATTGAATTTTTCGAACAGGTGACCAGGTGTGTTGAGGAAGGCAAAACATTTGGCGTAGCCTACTTGGACTTCAGCAAGGCTTTTGATAAGATCCTGCATGGGAGATTGGTAACGAAGGCGAGAGCCCATGGAATCCAAGGCAACCTGGCAAACTGGATCCAGAATTGGCTGAGTGGTAGAAAGCAGAGAAGTGTTTTTGTGACTGGATGCCTGTGTCCAGTGAGGCTCCACAGGGATCAGTGTTGGGACCCTTGCTGTTTTTGGTACATATAAACGATTTAGACTTTAATATAGGAAGGGTGATCAGCAAGTTTGCGGATGACGCAAAAATTGGTGGGGTGGTAAATAGTGAGGAGCACCGCCTTAGATTACAGGAGGATATAGAAGGGCTCGTCAGATGGGCTGACCAGTGGCAAATGGAATTTGTTCTGGGTAAGTGTGAGGTGATGTACTTGGGCAGGACAAACAAGGCACGGGGATACACGATGAATGGTAGGACCCTGGGAAGTACCGACAATCAGAGGGACCTTGGCGTGCATGCCCACCAGTCCCTTAAGTTAGCCAGACAGGTCGATAAGTTGGTAAAGGAGGCATATGGGATACTTGTTTTTATTAGCCGAGGCATAGAATGTAAGGGCAGGGAGGTTATGCTGGAACTGCATAAAATGCTGGTTAGGCCACAGCGAGAGTATTGCGTGCAGTTATTGAATCCGCACTACAGAAAGGATTTGATTGCACTGGAGAGAGTGCAAAGGAGGTTTACCATGATGTTGCCTGGGCTGGAGAGTTTTAGTTATGATGAGAGATTGGATAGACTGGAGTTATTTTCCCAGGAGCAGAGGAGATTGAGGGAGGGTCATGATTGAGGTTTATAAAATTATGAGGGGCATTGTGTGCTTGCACACGAACAGGAGAGGGAGCACATCCTGAGTGGGGCACAACCAGGGTGTGTATTCGGAATTTGGTGCAAAGCTGGAATTCGGTGCATAGGGGAGAGGTGCTCTTTGCATTTTTTCTTCGCTATCCAACTTCTTAAGTCTTCAGAGCATGCTGCAGCAGTAGAGGCTACAAGGGAAATGAATCACTGGCAAGTAGTGAGTAAAGTGTTTACGACTTTACTCACTTACAGTTTAAGGTCTTTTTCTGGTTAACAGTTTGTATATTCTACATTAACGAGGATCAGGAAAGAAGGGCTCTAGAGTAACTGACTTTAAAGGTTTAATTTAAAGGGATAAGTCAAAGCAGGAGCACTCGAAGCGGTAGTTTGCTCCTCTTGCTCCATGTGGGAAGCTGCAGATATTTCCAGTGCCCGGGACTAGCATGTGTGCAGGAAGTGTGTCCAGCTCCTGGAAGCTCGGGTTTCAGAGCTGGAACGGTGGCTGGGGACACTGTGGAGCATCCGCTAGTCTGAGAGTTTAGAGAGGTGGTCACACCGATGGTGAAGGGACTTGAGGAAGGAAGGGAATGGGTGACCATCAGGCAGTCCAGGAGAAACAGGCAGGTAGTTCAGAATTCCCCTGGGGTGCTGCTCGCAAATCGGTATTCCGTTTTGGAAGCTGATGAGTGTGCTGGTTCCTCCAGGGAGTGCGGACAGAGCCAAGCTTCTGGTAGCACAAGCAGTCTGTCTGCAGAAGAGGGGAGGAAGGGAGGAAGAGCAATATTAATAGGGGATTCTCTAGTCAGGGTAACAGATAGGCGCTACAGTGGCCGTCAATGTGACTCCAGGATGGTACGTTGTCTCCGTGGTGCCAGGGTCTGGGATGTCATTGAACGGCTGCAGGGCAACCTGAAGGGGGAGGGTGATAAGGCAGAGGTCATATTGGTATCAAAGACATTTGGAGAAAGAGGGATGAGGTCTTGCATCAGAATTCAGGGCGTTAGGCAGTAGGCTAAAAATCAAGACCTCTCGGGTTGTAATCTCTAGTGCCAGGTGCCAGCGAGCTCTGAAATAGGAGAATAGCGCAGATGAATACGTGGCTTAAGAGTTGGTGCAGGAGGGAGGGTTTTAGATTTCTGGATCACTGGGACCGTTTCTGGAGAATGTGGGACATGTACAAGCGGGACGGTCTATATCTGAACCAGGGCGGGACTAACATCCTTGCGGGGGCATTTGATAGTGCTGTTGGGAGGAGTTTAAACTAATTTGGCAGGGGGAGAGCACACAGAATGTTAACAGAACAGGGACACATCATAATACAGTAAAACAATGAAGTCAGAGGGAGTACAGCTGCAATAAGATTCAAGGGAGTAAGGCAAGGCTGGATGACCTCTACTTTAATGCCAGGAGTATTACAGATAGAACGGATGAGTTGAGGGTGAGGATTGACACGTGGAATTGTTCTGTAGTAGCCAGCACTGAGACACGGTTGAGGGAAGGGCAGGATTGGCAGCTCAACATTCCGAGATATAGAATCTTCAGGCGAGACAGGGTAGGGGGTAAAAGAGGAGGAGACGTTGCGTTATTAGTAAAGGAGTTAGTTACTGCAGTAAGGAGAGATGATATCTTCGAATTAAGGTTTGTGGGTAGAGCTTAGGAATGAAAAAGGGGCAACCACATTAGTAGGTGTTTATTATAGACCCCCAGATAGTTAGCAGGAAATTGAGGAGCAAATGTGTACACAATATCTGGAAGTGTGTAACAACAATAACATAGGGTAATTACTTAAGGTGATTTCAACTTTCCCAACATTGATTGGGATATACATAGTGTTAAGGGCTTGGATGGGGTGGATTTCTTGAAATGTGTACAGAAGAGCTTTTTCGTTCAGTTTGTAGAGGATCCAACAAGGGACGGTGTATTGCTGGACCTAATTCTGGGGAATGAAGCCAGACAGGTGGCTGAGGTGGTGGTGGGCGAGCATTTTAGCGATAGCGACCACAACACGGTACAGTTTAAGTTTGTTATGGACAACGAAATCGACAAGTTGCAAAAAAATGTTTTGGATTGGGAGAGAGTGGATTTTAGTAAAATAAGGCAGGTTCTGGCTAAGGTAGACTGGGAACAGTTACTTGTGGGGAAATCTACAGAGGAACAGTGGGGGGGTGTTCAAAAAGGAAATGGGGAGGGTGCAGGCTCAACATGTTCACTCTAGGGCGATAGAAAGGAGTAACAAGCCCAGAGAATCATGGATGACCAGAGATATTCAGGTTATGATGAGGAGGAAAGGAGAGGCTTTTAGCAGGTACAAGGGAAGCGAATCAGCAGAAGCATTAGCGGAGTACAGACAGTGCAGAGTGGAGTTTAAGAAAGCAATTAGGAGAGCAAAGAGGGAATAAGAGAAAGCTCTGGCTGGAAAAAAACATGGAAAATCCAAAGATATTCTATAAGTATATCAATGGCAAAAAGGTAAACAGGGAAAGAATAGGGCTCATAAGGGACCACTCTATGGGTGGAGCCAGAGGACATCGCTAGAGTGTTGAATGAATACTTCACGTCCGTCTTCACCCAAGAGAATGAGGATGAAGGTATCTAACTCGGGGAGTGAGACTGCGAGGTTCATAAGCAAATTGATGTAGGGAGTGACAAGGTATAAGCCTGGCAGGCTTAAAAGTGGTCAAATCTCCAGGTCTGGATGATTTGCGTCTCAGACTGTTGAGGGAGGCAATGAAGGAGATCGCAGGGGCTCAGACCCAAATTGTTCATTTCTCCCTGGCCACGGAGGAGGGACCAGAGGACTGGAGAACAGCTAATAAAAACAAAAAACTGCGGATGCTGGAAATCCAAAACAAAAACAGAAATACCTGGAAAAACTCAGCAGGTCTGGCGGCATCGGCGGAGAAGAGCAAAGTTGATGTTTCGAGTCCTCATGACTGTTGAAGGGTCATGAGGACTCGAAACATCAACTTTGCTCTTCTCCGACGATGCTGCCAGACCTGCTGAGTTTTTTGGAGAACAGCTAATGTGGTTCTGCTATATAAGGGTTGGAGAGATAAGCCAGGGAACTACAGGCCAGTGAGTCTCACGTCAGTGGTAGGGAAACTATTGGAGAAAGTTCTGAAGGAGAGTATCGGCCTCCACTTCGAGAGGCAAGGTTTGATCAGGGAGAGTCAGCATGGCTATGTCAGAGGGAGGTCATGCCTAACAAATTGGATTGAATTTTTTGAGGAGGTGAGCAGGTATGTAGATGACAGAAGTGCAGTTGATGTAGTTTTATATGGATTTCAGCAAAGCTTTTGACAAGGTCCCACATGGGAGACTTATGAAGAAGGCAAATGCACATGGGATACAGGGTAATTTGATAAGGTGGATTCAAAATTGACTTAGTTGTAGGAGGCAGAGGCTGATGACAGAAGGATGCTTTAGTGACTGGAAGCCAGTGTCCGGTGGCATACCACAGATTTCTGTGCTGGGCCCCCTATTATTTGTCATTTATATAAACGACATAGATGACTATGTGTGGGATAGGATTAGTAAGTTTGCAGATGACACAAAGATTGGTCGGGTGGTTAACACTGAGGCTGAGTGTATTGGGCTACATGAAGATATAGATGGGATGGTCAAATGGGCAGATAAGTGGCAGATGGAATTTAACCCTGATAGGTGTGAGCTGATACACGTTGGAAGGAGTAATTTGACAAGGAAGTATTCAATGAACGGCATGGCACTGGGAAGTTCTGAGGAACAAAGGGACCTTGGCGTATGTGTCCATAAGTCTCTGAAGGCAGAGGGCCATGTTAATGTGGTGGTTAAAACGGCATGTGGGACACTTTCCTTAATCAATCGAGGCATAGATTACAAAAGTAGTAACAAAAAACTGCGGATGCTGGAAATCCAAAACAAAAACAGAAATACCTGGAAAAACTCAGCAGGTCTGGCAGCATTGGCGGAGAAGAACAAAGTTGACGGTTGGAGTCCTGATGACCCTTCAACAGAACTAAGTAGAAATAGGAAAGGGTGGGTCATGAGGACTCGAAACGTCAACTTGGTTCTTCTCCGCCGATGCTGCCAGACCTGCTGAGTTTTTGAGGTCATATTGGAGTTGTATAAAACCTTGGTGAGGCCACTGCTGGATTACTGTGTGCAGTTCTGTTCGCCACATTATACGAAGGATGTGATTCACTGGAGGGGGTGCAGAGGAGATTCGCCAGGATGCTGCCTGTGATGAAACATTTAAGTTATGAAGAGAGGTTGGATAGACTTGGGTTGTTGTCTTTGGAGCAGAGAAGGCTGAGGGGCGACCTGCTCGAGGTGTACAAGATTATGAGGAGCATGGACAGGTTGGATAGGGAGCAGCTGTTCCCCTTAGTTGAAGGGTCAGTCACAAGGGGGCTAAAGGTCAAGGTGTGGGGCAGGAGGTTAGGGGGGATGTGGGAAAATACTTTCCTACCTAGAGGGTGGTGCTGGTCTGGATTGCACTGCCCGGGAGGGTCGTGGAGGTGGATTGCCTCACATCCTTTAAAATACCTGGATGAGAACTTGGCACGTCATAACATTCAAGGCTATGGGCCAAGTGCTAGTAAATGGGGTTAGGTAGGTAGGTTAGGTGTTTCTCACGTGTTGGTGCAGACTCAATGGGCCGAAGGTCCTCTTCTGCACTGTGATTCTGTGATTCTATGATAGTTAGGGTAGACAGGAAGGAACTTTCCCCTTGGTGGAGGGGACAATTGCCAGGGGTGCGTAGATTTAAGGTAAGGGGCAAGAGGTTTAGAGGGGATGTGAGGAAGATTTATTTTTCACACAGTGGATGGTAGGACTCTGGAACTCACTACCGGAAAGGGTGGTAGAGGCAGAAACCCTCGTACCATTTAAGAAGTATTTAGATGTGCACTTCCGATGCCATGACAAGGCTTTGAGCCTACTGCCATAAAAATGGGATTAGAATAAATAGAAACTTG
Source organism: Cetorhinus maximus (assembly GCF_964194155.1). NCBI lineage: Eukaryota > Metazoa > Chordata > Chondrichthyes > Lamniformes > Cetorhinidae > Cetorhinus > Cetorhinus maximus. The sequence goes on from NC_135913.1 coordinate 4,906,215, forward strand.
TTTGACCGGCGCAGACTTGATTACCGAAGGGCCTTTTTCTTTGTTGTAGACCTCTATGACTCTGTGACTCTAAACTGCAGAGTGATGAATTGATTTGCATCCAATAAACAAAATCAAAAGCACATCCAAATGAACTCTGGTCAGTTTATTTAAATGTCGTTCCCTGGTGATCTAGTAGTAATAGAAAAGCGCCTCATTTTTCTGCTCAGTACACTGCAGCCTTCTGAACTCATCAGATTAAGTTAGATCCAACTACTAAAGAAATGCGCGGAGGCACCGCTGAGATTCGAACTCAGGATCTCCTGTTTACTAGACAGGCGCTGTCACCAACTTAGCCACGGCGCCAAGCTGTGCACCCGACGTTTATTGCAATATTTTCAATTGTATCGCACTATTTTACTGCAAGAGAATGGGCAAATATTTGTCTGGTATGAAGCATGCAGCATGCCGGCAGTGCGAAGCGAGAATTTACAGGATCATTCAATTGAGTCAGATGATCAGCCAGGAGATTCTTCAATGTTTGAGAAGTCGTGAAATACATGAAACACCTGCTCCTATTTCACATGGTCTTACAGACACTACTCAGAGGAAACACCAGGAATATATTGACCTTGGAGAGTAAGCAGCGCTGATTCGCCAGTTGGAACAGATAATTAGTAGTTTACATTTGGAGTTCAGATATGAGAATCATCGTATCGTGCAACCTTAGAATCGTGCAACCTTCGAATGGACACAGCACAGAGGTAGATATTTGGCCTTTCTGGTCTGTGCTAGCACCCTCAAAGAGATATTAATCGCGTCTTTCTCCCCAGCCGTCTCCACGGTTCCCGCACTTATTTTGTTTCCATTTCGGCTTCTCCCTGTTCTGTTCCGTTGAGTATAGTAGAATGGAGAGTGATCTGATTGAGGTTTCCACCCTGTAAAAATGAATTGTTAGATCCGTGTTTAGAATAGGGTTGTACCTGAACATGTTTTTCCCGCCGCTCCACAGCGATCGTGTCGAGGCCAACCAAAAGAAAAGTCAGGAACACTTTTCATACAGGGTAGCTGGAAACCTAGAAACAATTCCTAAAATAATGCATGGATACCGCAACTTCTAGAAGATGCAGTTCTTTACAAATGAAAATGAAAGTCTGCAAGAAAATGAGAAATAGAAGCAGGTGTTTCATGTATTTCACGGCTTCACAAACATTTAAGAATCCCCTGGCTGATCAGACGCCTTAATTGAACAATCCGCTCTTCTTGAAGCACTCACCATACATTGCTCCTTCTTGTCGTTTCACTTTGAGCAAAATGCAACGCCTCGGTAGCGATTGGAGCCCTGAAACCTCAGTTTAAAACTCTGACGCCCTGTCACCTCAACAACCTGAGTTGTCTTCAAGCTATGAAAGCTATGATAGCTGCACTCGCTGACAAGAGACATCACAAGATTTCCTTCACATTTCGTGTTTGGTAATTCACCCTCTACAGCGCATTTCCCTCACGGGCAGGCCGACAGTCTGCCTTTGGCTTCATTTCACAAACCTTCTAACTTGGACCAACTACTCGCTCCTTACCAGTGACGTGTGATGTGACAACTGTTGCTACCCAGGTGTCTGCACTGGGCCTTCAAAGATTTGAAGATCGGATTCATTTGGAGAGATATGAAGTCGCAGATATCGGAGTCGGAAGCTGCAAAGACACAGATGGATTTCGCGAGTAGGTATAAAATGTCAAATGGTGTTTGTTGCAGCAATGTGTGAAGGCAAGAAAGCTGATTCGGCTTAACGTTTTAAATTATGTGCATACAAATTGCAATGGTATACATAGATCTTTCAGCCCAAGCTCTTGATTTTAAAAGTTCCACCATTTATCCCTTCCTACTCTTTCCCGAATAATGTGCAGTAACGTAAATTATAAAACCATTGCTCAGTCATCGCCGGCAATAATTCAAAATGTTCCTCAAACATGAAGCTCAAAAAGGAGCTGTGACCACATCCGTTCCTTACTCGGGCGGATAATTCTGTTTCTGGAGTTCGTTTGATATAAAGCCCCACGCTGACTACGCCGATAAAGGCACCGCTCAGATTTGAGCTTAGGACCGCCAGTTTACGAGACAGGGGCTTGAACCAACTGGCGCACAAGGCCGAATTGTGACAGAGTTTTTTAATGCAAAGTTTTAAATTGTGCCCCACTATTTTGCTGTAAACATCACTGTTCACTTCCCACGGGGCTCTATGACAGTGCTTTGAAAACTTTGATTTGGAAGAGCTTCGGAGCACCGATATGACTCTTGAAAAGTATAACTTAGTTAACGGGAGAGGACAGATGGATTCGTACCAAATTCGGAAGAATCAGGGTGACCTGATTGAAGTATGTACCATTTTATGGTCCTTGACAGGGTAGATGTTGGGAACATGTTTCCAAAGGCTCGGGTTTCAAGCACCAGCGCCTCGGAAGAAGGCATCAGCCATTATCCGCGAGATGACAGATATAGAAAACTCCCGGGGTTCTGTGAGAACCATTGGGATATGAGGATAGTTCAGGAAGTTGCAAATGAGGCAGATCAGTCAGCAAGTTATTGAATGCTTGCGAAGCCGTGAAAGCCAGTACATGATACACCTGCTTCTATTCCTTTTGTTCTTAGAGACGCTGTAAGGAATAACCAAGGTTATACTGACCTTGCAGTGAAAGCAGTGCAGGTTCACCAGGACGATCCCGGGGTTTAGCGGCGTTACATTCGGAGTACGAGTTCCATACACAGAATCTTGGAATGCTTACAGCACAATAGGCTGACATTCGGCCCATCGTGTCTGTGCTGGTACTCTGAATGAACAATTCACCACTGCCACTCCCCAGCCGTCTCCAGGGCTCCCTGCGCATTGGTCCTTTCCAGAGCTTCTCCCTTATTCTACTCCCATGAGCATTGAAGAATAAATGGGGATCGGTTCGGGGTTTGAATGAATTGTTATGTTAATCTTTTTTGTTTCCCGGGCAGCAAGAATAGAGTTGAATTTAACGATCCGAAGCGATAGTGCCAACCAAGAGAAACGTCAGGAAGCACTTTTTTATACTCAGGGCAGCTGGAAATCCAGAAATGATTCTTAAACATTATCGAGGCTACCACAATTTCAATAAGATGAATTTTTCCGAAAATCGAAAAATGCATCCGTCATTCTGCTCTTATTGAAGAATTCAGCAGACATCGTTTTTTGTGTTCGCTTGGGAATTGAGTATCGTGAGTCAAAAACAGCGGCCGACACGGACTGGAATGCTGCACCCCTCAGATTAAAGGCCAGATGCGCGGCCAACAAATCTACGCGACCTTCGTCCGCCAGCTTTCTCATGGGTTCCTCCAATGACTAACAAGAGGCATCCCGACCTTTATCTTTGCTTTTCCTTCTTTGGAAATTCACTTTCTATATGATATTTCCCTCACAGGCAAACCGACAGCTTCCCTCTGGATTCATTTGACAAACCTTCTGTCTTGCACCAACTAATCTCTACTTACCAGTGACGTGTGATGTGACAACTGTTGTCACCCAGGTATCGGCACTGGATCGTCAAAGCTTTGAAGATTGCATTCAGTTCGGGACGATATTAAGTTGCAGAAATTGGCGTGGGAAGCTCCAAAGGAACAGAGATGGTTTTCACGAGTGGGTGAACGGTTTCACATGGTGTTTGTTGTGGCAAAGAGTGCAAGCAAGAAACTCATTTGGAGTAACTTTTAAATTCTGTGAATCACAAAGTGTAGGAGGTGGAAATAGATCTGTCAGTTTAAGGTCTTCATCAAAAAGCTCCAACACGTATTTCCCCCCCATTCCTTCCTGCATAACGCGCAGCAACATAAATCATTCAAATTTGCTCACAGTTATCGCCGGCAATCACTTACGCATGAGCCTCCAAAGGTGACATTGATCCTATGCGGCTTCTACATACGGGCGCATAATTCTATCTGCTACTGCTGGACGTCATTGGTTTGATTTAAGATCGTGGATTAATAAACACTCCGTGGATATATAAATCAGGACCCCTTGTTCACTAAGCAGACACTTTAACCAACTAAGCCGCAGTAACAACTAGTAGCACAACTTTGAAATATAAAATTTTGAATTGTATCCGAATACTTTGCTGGAAACATGAATGTCCATATGTTACTGGGCTGCATGACAGTGGAAATTGAAAACTTTCATCTGTACCGTGATTTCAAAACTTTGAAGATCGTATTTATTGTAGTAAGTGCAGTAGGAAGGTACAAAGGGGCAGAGATTGATTTTGCGAATTGGGAAACGATTTCACACGGCGTTTGTTGTGATATTATTCCTTCGAAGGCAAGAAAGCTCACTCGGAGTAACGTTTAAATTGTATGAATCACAAAGTGCAGGGTGTGAATAGGTATGTCAGCCGCAGGGCTTCATGATAAATCTTCATCATTTTTCCCTCCACACTCCTTGTTGCATAACGTACAGTTACAGAAATCAGTCAATCCCTTGCCTTGCTCTCAGTTATCGCCGGTAATAATTAAAAGTGCTTCCTTAACATTAACCTCCAAGAGGTAATTTTGATCCAATCGCTCTTCTTTTCAGTGCCACGTAAATCCAAATGCTTTACTCGAACTTTGTTCTGGTGATTTGAACTTCATAACATTTGCTCCCTCGTTGTTCCTCGCTGGTTTTCGCTAGTTTGGTTTTGTTACGTTACTTTCTTTATTCCTTCTTGATGCTCTCGGACAGCTGATATGCAAAATTCACATCCCCATCTGGACAAACCTTTTGTTTCTTTATTATACACGTTATAACTCTCATTTGTGTTTTGTAACATGAAATATTTTCTCTACTTCCCTCCACCATCAAGGCATTCGGTTTTGTACGCCCTGCCTTTTCCTGTTCTCCACTGGTTCAAGACCTGTTATATTTATATCTTCCTTTAGTTCTGATGAAAAGGCAAAAATCTGAACCGTTCGCTCTGCTCGTCTCCACTGATGCGTCCCGACCCGCTGAATATTTTAAGAATTTTCTGATTTATTTTCTTATTTCCTGTACTCTCGCTACTTCACTTTTCCATCTGAAAAGATGGTGAAATCAGATTAAATCGGGGTTAAAACAGGACTAATTAACAGGGTGATGGGGGAAAGCTGTATTGTGGAACAAAATTGACAGCTCTTTCTCAGAGCTGGCACAGTCTCGATGGACCGACAGGCCTCCTTCTGAACACCAGGATTCTATGACTCACGAGTCTCATTTCTACACGGACTAGGAGATTAGAAAACGGTTCAAACGCTAAGGTGATGAATGAATGAATGAATGATTCCTGGGCAGTTCCCCCATGCTTTGCACCGACTATTGTGCCCGATGCTTCGTACCTCCATGTAACAAGGCTGCATTTGTCCAGCTTTGGCGGCTAGAGTGGTTAAGGTGTTGTACATGGGTTTGGTGTGAACGCTCAAACACTCCTCGCAGCCTCCATGCCTGAAATGTTTATCTTCTTCTATCAGCTTTCTAACTCGAGAATGCATTTCATTTAATCCATTGACACAAAGCTTGGAAATACAAATAATTTATCCAGACCAGTTGGATAATGTTGATTTGTTAGATACTGAAGAAACTTCTAAAACCGGTGAACAACAAACTCAGAAGTAGGTTGAAATGTATTTTAATAAAGAACCAGGAACTGTTTGGGAGGAAACGCAGGGCCTTCAGCTCATGGGCGTAAACGGAATTTGATTTCATTCAGTTGGACCGGTTTTATCTGAGTAAAGAGTCCACAGTAGGGATCGAATCTAGAATCTTCTAAAAACGTTGCATGATGAATGGGGCTTAAACGCCGTATCCGTTCGACCATGAGAGAAGCCGAATCTCCAGCAAACAAATGTCAAAAATTTTTACCAACATATTCAAGAACCTGACTCACAATGTAAGTAGCGCGCATTGCCCCCGAGCCTCATCCACTCCTGAAGCTGAATCCTGACTGTTTTCTCTGAATCCTGTTTGTTATTACGTTGTTTTAACAAAGAACCACAATGTTCACCGCGTGGAAGCAGCGGCACCGCGTGGCAGGAAGTTGAGGAAATGTTTTCAATTTCACAAGAACAATTTATTTACGTCGTAGTAGAAAGACAGTCAGCATAAATTAAAACAGGGGCATTAATTGAACTCGAGTTAGGAGTGGAAACTTCGATTTGGTTTTTCACTTTTCTAACCAATGCCCGAAAAACCGTCCAAACAGATTTAAACAACTTCTTCAGTTCTTCCCTGAATTTAGGTTGTGTAGCTGCATAAACACACGTGTTTGTACAGGAACTCAAAAACTTCAACATTTCACCTGATTGAGAAGCGATGTATGCTAGAGATGTATAATCGGGTCGGTAATGCACGGCTAAGTTGTTAGTCACAGAGCAGACAGCAGCTTCAACCACAACATTATAAAACTGCCTGATATAGTGAACAGGAAAATAATGGATTTCCTTCGGTTTTCCACCTCTGAGTTATTCTGATCCTGACTGCTGTGAGCCCGGAGTTCCCTGCGAGCTCTGGTAGCTGATAAAATGCGTCTCATTGTCAAACAATTGAATAACAATATAAAAACAAAAGGAAGTAATGGAGAGAAAATACTTCCGAACCCAAAGTCCGCTACCCCGGCAGGCGATGAAAAAAAAATCCACGCTGGAGCAGAATCCCCAGTGAAAATTGTTAATGATCAGTTTGTGTTCACAGGCAAACCAGAATGGGATATTCTCCAAACAGTTCAGCACAAATGCCGTTGTTAAGATCACTGTAGCAGTTTTCACAATGTAACACTTTGTTTTAACCTTCTGACAGCATATAAATGCACAACGGTCAAAAATGAAGGAGACTGTGAACCACACAGACGTATATAGATCATTATTACTCATGTACATGTTTAAGTTGCCGACGGCAGTGTAGGAGTGGAGTGAAGGTGGGAAGAGTTTTCTGCATCGAACCACATGACTCATCAACTTCCACTGCCGAACCTGGAAGGCTCTGCTTCCCTTTACATCACCTAAACAAGTTTCAGTTTGCACAGAAGTTTTGGTTTCCAAATTTTAGTTTTTGTTTCCTTAGAAATTGGGAGGGTCAGTTTCCTTTCTCTGTTTCATTTTTCAGGTCGGGCCTGGCTCAATAAAGTAAAACAAGCTTTGAAAGGACAGATTCCATCACAAGAACGAATCAAGAGAATAAGTTGTGCCTCATTTGCGGGGTGTTCTATTATCGAGAGTAGCAAGTTCCTTACTGCAAAGTCTATTTTAATGTTTTCTTTCACTGATCCACTCTCCGCGAGCCTCTCTCTTGTTGGGATGCTATATTGCTGTTCAGCCTATCAAGTTCCATGTCGATCACAGCTATCTTGCATGTGTTATCGGCCAACTCCAAGTCGCCTGTCAGATCTGTGCACATTGTCCTGGCCGTCCTGCTTACCAATCGAAGAGTTGTCATCTCTTATGTTTTATTTTGTTCCCTTTATTTGCCTGGTGCCATGGATTCTATCCATTGATTGAGGAGAGACTCTAATCTAGAAGAACCCATTCAAGCAGATGGACTGTGGTGGGTCAGCGCCTCAGTGGTCGGGTGCCCAAAATGAGATGGGTGGCGACTGATCAGAGAGATACGATAGTCCATCCCACCGCCGGAGACTGCCTGTAGCAATTGGTTTCTATGACAATTAAGTTAGGCTTATCACTCATAGCTACTGTTACCCTTGTTGTATTAACATTCTGCGCTGAAAATGGGGTGCCTTCTCTACAGGTCTCCATTTTTGGCAAAATGTATGTAGATGTTGGGCTGACCAAATGGCAGGCTGCTACTCTTGACCTCCCCGGTTGAGTCTACAGTAATGCAAAACACAGCGTTTGGCAGCAGCTTGGTTGTAGAAGTTGCCAGGAATGTGACATATTCAGACAACAATCTTCCTTTGGGCTCCAGTCCAGTTATTTTGACAGGGTTTATTCCCTAGGACTTCAGCTCTCCCGAGGTATCCACACCGCAGTGGAGCGATTTGCCCATAACTGCGAGCTCGGTTCCTGAGTCCACATGCCAGTGGACCTGCACACGGCATGTCTGGGGCCAACCTGCTCTGTGTTTCTCTAAAACTTGAGCCTGGGGCTGTGAGAGACCAGGTTCCATGTTCACTGCGAAGAAGCACAGCTGAGATCTTGCTCATGGAGAGACTCTGCACTGACAGAGGGAGATTTACAGGTTTCTCATTGTTGGAAGCCAGCAGTGAGTGATGAAAATGAGAAGCAATTCAGCGCACAAAAGCAGAAAGCATGCTTACTCTCTTCACGCACATATCAGACACATCACATCAACCTAATTTTAATTAAACAGAGGAAAAAAAACAGATGTACAATGCAGCTACATCGAAGACCAATATAGTTCTGGGGTACAAAGTAACTAATGGAAATTGTCCATGTTTACATGTATAAAACCAGAATATGTCATCGCACTGTGTGAAGCACCATTTGCTCTGGATATTATACCGGGAGTATAAGTGAAGGCAAAGCAATTCTGAAGATGTTCAACAAATGCAGGTGAGAGTGACTGCGCTTGACATCTAGGCTGCATTTCACCGAGTGTAGAATCAAGAAGTCCTAGCTAAACTGGAGTCAATGGAAATCAGGGGGAACACTCTTCGCTGTTTGGAGTCATGCCTAGCAGAAGCTGAGCTGGTCGAGCCATATAAACTTTGTGGCTACATAAGCAGGTCAGAATCTAGGAACCATGCGGCGAGTAACTCACCTCCTGACTCCGGAAATCCTGTCCACCATCTACAAGGCACAAGGCAGGAGTGTGATGGAATACTCTCCACTGGCCTAGATGAGTGCAGCTCCTACAACATTCAAGAAGCTTGACACCATCCGGGGCAAAGCAGCCCGTTTGCTTGGCACCCCTTTCTCAAACATTCACTCCCTGTACCACCGACTAACAGCAACAGCAGTGTGTACCATCTGCAAGATGCACTGCAGAAACTCACGAAGGCTCTTTTGGCAGCACCTTCCAAATCCACGACTACTACCATCTAGTTGGACAGGGCAGTAGACAGATGGGAACACCACCATCCAAGCCACTCACCATCCTGACTTGGAAATGCATCACTGTCCCTCCACTGCCGCTGGGTCAAAATCCTGGAACTCCGTCCCTAACATCACTGTGGCTGTGCCTACAGTACAGTGAATGCAGCGGTTCAAGAAGGCAGTTCACCACCACCTCCTCATGGACAATTGGGAATGGACATTTTATGATCGCCTAGGCAACGACAATGGCATCCCTTAAAATGAAAACAAATATAATATATTTCATCTGCATCTTATAATTATTTTTTGTTGATAGAAAATTAAAAATCCGAAATCTTTAGGCATCAGGCTTCAATTTGTGCCAACCCTGAATATTCCAGCCAGCTGCGCTAGGTTTTGTGCACTCCTCTCCAGTTGGGCTATTCCTGTGGATCCCTGTGCAACTGTGGTAGCGTAAGTAGCCCTAGATAGCCTGTGGTAGCCCTAGGTTCCTGTGTGCATCTGTGCTCTTCCTGTGTATGCCTGACCAGCGGTACTAGTGCCTAGGTATACCTGCCAGCGGTGTAAGCTGATCAATTTGTCCATGAATGTCACCTTCTGGGGTTGTGGATATAATATTTATTTGGATATGGGAACTCGAAATACACCGTCCAAACAAAGTTTATCCCATTCACAGAGATTAGCTTCCCGGAGGGGGAGGGTGGTCTCTTACCACCCAAATGTATCCGAGAGAGAGTGATCTCATTCCGAAAATTCCGGGAAGGAAATTCGGAATATTATTCAGGAGTTAAAAAAACGTAATGTGCATTTTTTTCCCGTGTGACTTGTATGGCTTTGAAAGTTAAAACACTTGTTGAATTCAGTGCAGAGGATTCAGCATTTCACTGTCTCTCTTAGCATTTTCTTCGAGCTGAGGCGAAAAATATGGGTGTTTACATCGTGTAGAGTTTATCAGCTTCGACTGGCAAGTGAATGGCCCCTTATTACTTGGTACAAATCTGCTTCCGCGTGCGGCGGCTATTCATAGGGTGAATCAATTGTCCTTCATCGAACAAATATGATCTGAAATGTTAACTATTTTGTAAAACGCACTTTTCTGATTGGGAATCGAAGCAGAACCACGGAAATGAAAAGACACAGCGCTAACCATTAGAACACCAGGGAAGAATACCCAAATTCATTTGAACTGACCAAAGATCCAGTCCTACTCAGGCCCCCTCCCACAGCTCTTCTTTCAGTAAATCGATGACTGCTTCGGTGTCACTTCATGCTCCCGTCCGGACCTGGAAAAAATTATCAATTTTGCTTCCAATTTCCACCCCTCCAGCACTTTCGCATGGTCCATCTCCGACGTTTCCGTTCCCTTCCTTGATCTCTCTGTCTCAATTTCTGGTGATAGACTGTCCACCAATATTCATTACAAGTCCACCAACTCCCACAGCTACCTCAACTGCAGCTCCTCACACTCTCCTTCCTGTAAGGACACCATCCCATTCTCTCAGGCCCTTCGCCCCCATTGCACCTGTTCCAATGATGCCACTTTCCAAAACAATGTTTCTGACATGCCTTCCTTCTTCCTTAGCCGAGGTTTTCCACCCAAGGTGGTTCACAGGGCCCTAAACCGTGTCCAGCCCATCTCCCACGTCACTGCCCTCACACCTTCCTCTCCCTTCCAGAACCATGACAGTGTCCCGCATTTTCCTTACTTATCACTCCACCAGCCTCCGCATTCAAAGGACCATCCTCCACAATGTCTGTCAACTCCAGCATGATGTCACCATCAAAAACATCTTCCCTTCAGCACCCCTGTCGCATTCCATAAGGATTGTTCCCTCCGGGACACCCTGGTCGTCTCTTCCATCAGCCCCATACACATCGACCCCTCCCCACGGCACCTTCCCATGCAATCGCAGAAGTTGCAACACCTGCCCCTTTACTTCCCCCCTCTCCTCGCCATACACGGGCCCAAACATTCCTTGCAAGTGAAGCAGCATTTCACTTGAACCGCCTTCAATTTGGTCTACTGTATTTACTGCTTCAAATCCGGTCTCCTCCACATTGGAAAGACGAAACGCAGACTGGGTGACCGCTTTGAGCAACATCTTTTGCCTGTCTGCAAGCATGACCCAGGCTTTCCTGTCGCTTGCCGTTTCAACATACCATCCTGCTCTCATGCCCGCATGTCCATCCTTGGCCCGCTGCAGTGTTCTAGTGAAGCCCAACACAAACTGGAGGAACAGCACCTCACCTTCCGATGACGCATTTTACAGCCTTCCGGACATAACACTGTGTTCAACAACTTCAGACCATGAGCTCTCTCCTCCACACCAACCCCATTCCGCTCCCCCCCCCGCCCCCCCCCCTTTTTTCTTATTCATTTTTAATTTTATCTTATTTATTTTATTATTTTATTCCCACTTATTTTCATTATTATTATTTTTTAAAAATTTATTTCCATTTTATTCATTGTTTTATCCCCAGCTTTTAGACTTTTCAATCTATTTTCCACCATCGTTCCTTCCCCCCCGCTCCACCACCAATAGGGCCATCTGCTACCTTCCAGATTGCTTACCCTGATCCTGCCATTATCACATTCTGCTTGTCACCATTGGCACCTACTTTAGCCAGCATCACCACTACCAACAACCCTTTGACCTCTTGCTTATGACATCTTTCGCTACCTCTCCTTTGCGTCCACATATCGCTGGCCTTCTATTCAGCTTCACATGTTCTGTCCACCTTAAACAGTATATATTTCACGACATTTCTACTTCCCTCAAGCTCTAAAGAAGAGTCATACGTTCTCGAAACTCTGCCTTCCTCTCCACGCATGCTGTTAGACTTGCTGAATTTTTACAGCATTTTTTGCTTTTGTTTCAGATTTCCAGCTTCCGCACTATTTTGCCTTTACCAAAGTTGAAGGGTCATGAGGACTCGAAACGTCGACTCTTCTCTTCTCCGCCGATGCTGCCAGACCTGCTGAGTTTTTCCAGGTAATTCTGTTTTTGTTTTCATTTGAATGTGCTTTTCATTTTGTGCATTGGATAAAAATTAATTTCACGAATCTGCTGTTTGCAGATCTGTTTACATGCATCTCTATTCGTGTCATTTATTCGGCTGCATGTGACATCAGTCGGAAAGGGCTTTTTTCTGTCAATTTAATTCGCCCTTACATTTCAACTACATTGAAAAAATAGCACACCGAGAAAACATATATTTCTCCTGAATAATGAAATTTTTAAAAACTTCCCGCATCAATTCAAATTCATCCGAAATGAGGAAAAACAGATCCTTGTAACCAGCAGAGTCATGAAACGCATTTAAATACAGTACATGAAGTCAAAATCACATCGAAAGGCTCACACAAAGAATTGTTTTGAGCAGAAATTAGGTTAATTTGGCCTCCTGGATATCGTAGTCGTGGCCGAGTGGTTAAGGCGATGGACTAGAAATCCATTGGGGTTTCCCCGCGGAGGTTCGAATCCTGCCGACTACGGGCTTCCATTTGCTTGTTCAGTTTCAAAATTTTAGTGAGTTCCCTTGAGATGAATCATGCCCGCACCGACAAACAAGACGAGCTAATTTTGCTCATTCTTGCTCATCTACATATAATCACGAAAGTTCTGCCATAAATTCAGCGGTAAAACTACTCCTTGTTGAACTGGTAACACTGAATTTGTGACTTTATAATACCAGGACAATCTGAGTATGTTGCCGTACAAGGCTGGGAGAAAGAATAGTAACACTTCAACATTACTTAACACCATTAACACTGGATTCAAACCCTTACCAATAATACTAATAGCTGCAAGAACAGAGTGGTAGATGATTTCTATCTGAAAGGTTAATGGGGATCCCATTTTCTGTGACGTAAGTATAACGATGACTCCGGCTGATTAAATATTATTGCATGTTTGAAGAAACCAGTATTTATATTAGTGGGAACTCTCCGGTGAGGCGATTGGATAGGTTACATAATAAAAAGTATTATTGCAGTTATTTAACAGGCAGTCAAGGAAAAAATGTAGATCAAAGGTAATGATGATCATTTTGGTTTGACATTTCTTCAGAAACCTAAAAAAAAACATACACACCCCTCAGCCTCTGCTCAGAAGCAGGCAAATATGTGAACATTTAATCGGGGATGGCAGCGGGGGGTGGGTGGCGGTAGGTTTGTGTGGAGGGGAGAGGTGATTTGCTTTTCAAGTTAATCTGACTATTTGTTTTCAAGTCACACACCACCCTGACATGGATATATATCGTTGTTTATTCATCATCTCCAGTCAAATCTATGGAAATCATTTGGACCACGATTCTTTGCGCACCAGAACCTTAGCCACTGCAGTGATTCAAGAATAAACACCAAGGGCTCGCCGGTAACGAGAGAAAGCTAATAAATGTGACCTTGCCAACATCACCGACATCCTGAGCACCAGGATCATGGGCATCCATGAGGCGGTGTGGGCCATCAGCAGCAGCATAATTGTACTCTAACGCAATCTGTCAACCCATGGCCCGGCATAGCCCCCTTTCTACCATTACCATCAAGGCAGGGGATCAACCCTGGTTCAATGAAAAGTGCAGGAGGGTCTGCCAGGGGCAGCACCATAATTCCTAAAAATTAGGCGTCAACCTGGTGAAGTAATAACACAGGAATACTTGCATGCCAAACAGCATAAGCAGCAAGTGATAGACAGAGCTAAGTGATCACAGAACCAATGGATCAAATCTAAGCTCTACATCTTGCATCTAGTGTTGTATCGTGGTGGACAATTCAACAACTCATTGGAGGAGGAGTGTCCACAAATATATCCATCCTCAATGATGGAGTAGTTCAGCAGACCATTGCAAAAGATAATGCTGGAGCACTTGCTACAAACTTCAGCCAGAAGTGCCGAGTGAATGGTCCATCTCGGTCTCCTCCAAACGTCCCCAGCATCACAGGTGTCAGTTTCGATTCACTCCACCTGATATCAAGAAACGGCTGAAGGCACTGGAAACCGCAAATACTTGGGGCCTTGTCAATATTCCTGCAATAGCACTCAAAGTTTGTGCGCCAGAACTTGCCAAAACCCTAGCTAAGCTGCTCCAGTACAGGTACAACATGCGGAAAATTGCCCTGTACACAAATAAGCATGGCAAATCAAACCCGGCCAATTACTGACCCATCATTCTACTCTCGATCGTCAGTAAAGTAATGGAAGGTGTCATCAACAATGCGATCCGGGGCACTTGTTTAGCAATTACCTGCTCACTGACACCCAGTTTGGGTTGCGTCAGGGTCACTCAGCTCCTTACCTCACTACAGCATTGGTTCAAGCATGGACAAAAGAGCTGAACTCCCGAGGTGTGGTAAGAGTGACTGCCCTTGACGTCAACATTTGACCGAGTATGGCATCGAGAAGCCCCAGCAAAACTTGAGCCAATGGGTATCGGGGGGAAACATTCCGCTGGCTGCATTCAAACCTAGCACAAATGAAGATGGTTGCGGTTGCTGGGGGTCAGTCATCTCAGCTCTAGGGCATTACTGGAGGAGTTCCTCAGGGTAGCGTCCTTGGCCCAACCATCTTCATGTGCTTCACCAATGACCTTCCCTCCATCATAATGCCAGACGTGGGGATGTTCGTTGATGATTGCACAATGTTCAGCACCATCCATGACTCCTCAGGCACTGAAGCAGCCCATGTTCAAATACAGCAAAGCATGGACAATATCCAGGCTTGGTCTGACAAGTGGCAAGTAACATTCGCGCCACACAAGTGTCAGGCAATTACCATCTTCAATAAGAGAGAAACCAACCATCACCCCTTGATGTTCAATGGCATTACCATCACTGAATCCCCCACTATAAAACATCCTGGGGGTTACCATTGTCCAGAAATTGAACCGGATGAGCCATATCAATACATTGGCTACGAGAACAGGTCCGACGCGAGGAACCATGTGGCCATTAAGTCACCTCCTGACTCCGCAAAGCCAATCCACCATCTACAAGGCACAAGCCAACAACGTGATGTAATACTCCTCAATTACCAGAATGAGTGCAGCTCCCACATCACTGAAGAAGCTTTATATCGTCCAGGACAAAGCAGCCATTGATTAATTGGAAACTCATCCATAAACATTTACTCCTTCCACCACCAATGCACAGTGGCAGCCGTGTTAACCATCCACAAGATGCACTGCAGGAGTTCACCAAGGCTCCTTCTACATCTTCCAAACCCACGACCTCTACTATCTAGAAGGACAGGGCAGCAGATGAATGGTAACACCACCACCTGGAACTTCCCCTCCAAGTCATTCAACATCCTGACTTGAAAATATATCAAGGAAACACAGTTTCCTTCAGACCATCTGGCCCTCAATCCCCAAAATCCTCATCCATCCAACTATCTGTTGTCCATACTGCTCCATGCAGCCCGTCTAGCCACCGATCCTCTGTATTCTCATCATATCATCTAACCAACCTGCCCAGAGTGTTACATACATGCCACCTAGTCAGTTATCCACAGTTTTTCTTCAATCACCATTACGTCCAGTCCACAGTATTCACATCAGCGCCTCCCTCTTCCTTTCCACAGGTGTTGTTTCAGGCCTTGTCGCCAACTATCCACATCTTACCTTTAGTCCAACTAGCCAAGCAATCAACAGTCTTCCCTTCAGCCCTCCTAGCCACATATCCATAGTAATCCTTCAACCCATCTAAAATATCCACAATATTCCCTCAACCCATCTAGCCAGTACATTTACATATTCCCTCAGCTGATCAAGCCCAAATATCCACAATATTTTTTCAGCCCATCTAGGGCGCCTAGCCAAGAATTCCATAATTTTATCTAGCCTAAATACCCAAATATGCACTTCAGGCCATCTCGCCCCCCTGTCCAGAATGTCCCTCTCATCTCATCTATCTCACCTGTCGAGAGGACCCTATCAGTCCATATAACCAATATTTCCATAATATTCTCTTCTGCCCATCTAGCCCAATGATCCACAGTGATTCCCCCAGCCCATCTTGGCCAGCTATCCACAGCATTCCACACAACTCATCTGGCCCCTAAATCTCAATGTTCCCTTCGGCCAACTTATCCCCTATCGACAGTATTCTCATCAGCCCACCTAATCTACCGACCTAAAGTGTTTCCTTCAATTCCTCCAGTGGAGATATTTCCACATCTCCTAAACCCAGCAAGACTGCCTATTCACGCTGCTCCCTTGCACATTCCTATCAACTCTGAATTGTAAGCATTTTAAATATATAAAAGGAACTTTTCAGGTAAAATCTTAAACTAAGGTTTCAGTTGCACACTCAGATGCACATAATGGCTATTTCACTAAAATCAGGGAGATTTTCCACGTTTTACTAAAAATATTTGTTCGTCAACATGAACCTCATTAAAACAAATTTACGCTTTTTTTCTGATTGTCGTTTGCGGGAGATCGAAGTTTGCAGATTAGCCGCCTTCTTTCCCAATATTATTACAGTGACCACATGACTTTGGCTAGAAGTGCTTTGGAATTCTGAAGTCATCATAGAAACTTCATTAAAGAAAGAAATTATTATTTTTTTCTTCAATAATGCCGTGAGAATAATTCTGAATAAACGCTGGCCCTTTCAATTCCTTCTATTAATGCGAATATCGATGTTTAGTTCAATATAGACATGTGCGTAAACCTGACCATTGTGCCTGCGAACTCTCAGGTTGTTGCTGATTGATTTCTGCTGCTGAGTTAGTAGAAGTTTTTGGTAGGTTCCACTGTTATTTGAGTTGGTGGAGACTACGTGGAGTGGTGTGGCATGTGGAGAATTATTTCGTTATGACTTCAAGGGAATCCGCTTGCTTCAGTTATGGGTGATGCAGTTTCTTCTCCCACTTATTTAAAGTATGACAGAGAGAATGATCGAAAATGACAGATAAGCGGATAAACTGCTCGAAAGGGGAGGAGGAGAGCTTACATAACCCAGTGAAACACTGTACTGCAGCAGTGTATCAGTTCCCAGAGTTTTCTCCCATCCTCAATACACATCATAACAGTGAAACTTAAGTAACACAGGGAAACAGTGTATTTAGGTGAGGCCGTACCTTCAGATGCGAAGGCCTTAAGCTCTGCAATTTCCTTCTTTACCCTCTCTGCTCCTCGAACTTTCTCTTCTGCTTTCAGATACTCGTTCAATACAGTTATTAACAAAAGGGTTTCAAGCACATGCATTCGTCTACGAATTATTACTATTAAAGCTCCTAAAACCGCTAACTAATTTGTCTTCCACTTACACCACCGTTAAGGCAACAGTAAAAACAAATAGAGTTAAACATATCCAGGCAAGTCAACATAATACCCTGGGCAGTCGAATTCAAATTGGCTTTTCCCAGCTTCGACCTCTGTAGACAGTAGGCTTGAGGCACAAATATTGAAGGTTTTTTTATACTTATGGTGGCTTTTAAAATGCGTCCTCTAACACAGGCCCAAATTCACCTTCATACATATTTCTCCCTTTTAATATAAATCCCATTTCTCCCATATGTCTTTAGAACTTTGTCTTTCTCAGAATATGAATCATGTCGCGGCCCTAATATTATCAGTAACCTTTGGGAAAAATAACCTTGCTGCTTGACTAGCTTCACTGGCTAGGTGCAACATCCTGCCATCTCTTCAAAATTCAAAATACGCTGATTTATCTAAAACTGCAAATCCTCCTCCCCTCACATCCTAAGACTCATGCCATGTTTACATATTTAGGATTTCAAATATGGCTTTGTTTAATGAGCAAAAGACTCCAGACCACATGCCTCCAATTCAATTAAATCTCGCCCCCAGCGATACACACACACAGAAACTGCCCAAACCTCACTATAATCTACTTCTACAATGAATCACAATAATATTATGAGAATTATTACACTTTCGTGACACCTTCCCCTCCCCCACCCCCCCCACCCACCCACCCCCACCCCCCCCCCCCACCCCCCCCCCCCGCCCCCTCCCCCCCCCCCCCCGCCCCCACCACCACTCCTCACTGGAAAATGAACCATCATAATTCAAAAAGACAGCTTCATTTTTTTAACCCAACTTATATTATGTCCAATAATTACCTATATACACACGCTGTTACATTGCCAGACGCATGCATTAACATAACATTATATGTACAAATTCTTGGTATCAACAGGAATCATTTCATTCCAGTGTTGAGGATTTAAATGTCCAATTCTCCTTTCAGATTGAAACTCTCTACAATGCATCTGCAATTGCATTTACTCGTCCAGTCACATGTATAAACTGTAGATTAAATGGTTCCAGTAATAAACTCCACCTGAATAGCCTTGCCTTTGGGTCTCGAAATTTGTTAAGAATCTTTAAATGATTGTGGTCTGTCTAAACAATTGTTTCTGGTGAATAGATTGGAAAGTAAATCTCGAAATGCTGCAACGCTAACACCAGAACCAGAGTCTCCGTTTCAATCGCTGAATATATTATCTTTTGTACATTCAACTTCCGTGAAGAATAGCCTACCTGTTTCTCAATTCTAGTTTCATTTTCTTGTAACAGTGCAACATCAATACCTATATCGCTCGTGTCAATGGCCAAATTAAGTTGTTTGGCATGATTGGGTACGACGAAATCTCCCGAAGTCAATATAGTTTTTAAACTGTCAAAAACTTTCTGACAGTCCTGTGTCCACTGAAACTGCATGTCCTTTTAAATATCTCAGTCAATGGAGAAAACACACTGCTAAAATTTGTTACACATTTCCAGTGAAAACCACTCATGCCCAGAAATCTCAAAACGTCACGTTTTGTTGTAGGCAAGGGGAAATCCAGAATACCTTTGACTTTCACATCTCTCAGAGCCACCTTACCATGAGCAATGGTATGGCCTATATATGTAACCGGTTTTCCAAATTCACTTTTCGCTAAGTTCATCACCAAATTTGCTCCTAGCAGTCTACTAAATAATTATTCCAGATGTTGCAAATGCTCCTCCCACGTTTGGCTGAACGCTATCAAGTCATCAACATAAAGAAAACAATGGCTCAATCCTGCAATCACTTTGTTTGTCACTCTTTTATATGTTTCTGGTACCATTTTCAGACCAAAGGCATGACTTCAAACTGATACCGTCCATCTGGTGTCGCAAAAGCCTACATCTCCTTTGGTCTCTCCAGTAATGATACTTCCCAATACCTTCTCAGCAAGTTAATCTTTGTGCGAAATTTTTGATTGTCCCACATTCTAAATGCAATCTTTAAACTGTTGTACAGAATATGAACCAGCTTTTGTCGTTGCATTCACCTTTCAATGCGCCACACACAGTCTGTGTGTTCCATCATTTTCAGTATCATCAAAATAGGCAAACTCCACTTCCTGAAACTAGACTCAATGATGTCATTTTGAAGCATGAATTCAATTTCATTCTATACTTGTGATAAAGTTGCTGGATTTAATATATAGGGCATTGCCATATTGAAGATTAAACCTCTACACACACGTTTTGTGTTTTTGCCTAATTTGTCCTCTCCAGCTTATTCCCACAAATAGCTTTGTGTGACTGCAATAGCTTTTCCAAAGGACTTTGACACTTGTCTGGAAAGTAACTCAGTATTACATTAAAATGTTCAAAGAGCCCCTCGTTATCCAATTTGATTAGAGGAAAATCAATTTCAGAATTCTTCATTTCTACCTCTTTCTCCTTCTCTACACCAGTAATGCTTCGTTTCTGTCCTCTTCCCTGTCAATGTACATTTTAAGCATATTTACGTGGCACACCCTCTGCTTCTTTATCAAAATAAAAACAGAATTACCTGGAAAAACTCAGCAAGTCTGGCAGCATCGGCGGAGAAGAAATCAGTCAACGTTTCGAGCCCTCATGGCCATGAGGGCTCGAAACGTTGACTGATTTCTTCTCCGCCGATGCTGCCAGACTTGCTGAGTTTTTCCAGGTAATTCTGTTTTTATTTTGTTTTGGATTTCCAGCATCCGCAGTAGCTTTTAGCTTTTTGTTTTTATCTCTGCTTCTTTATGTTATCTGAAGCTATTATTAAATAATTTATTTCACCTTTTTTCTTTTCAATATTTTAAGGCCCTATTAACCTTGCCTTTAACGAGTCATCCAATAACGGTAACAAAACTAACACTTCTTTCCCCAGCAACAAAACTACGAGCTATCTGCCTTTACTTTCACCACTTGCTGCAATACCTTTAAATGTTCCCTAGCTAACTCACATGCTCTGTCCAATCATTCTCTGAAGTATGTTGCATAATCCAGGAAATTAGTTTCTGAATTTTGACCCACCAAGTTCTCCTGAAGCAATTTCAGTGGCCCCCTTATCTCATGACCACAGACTAATTCAAAAGGACAAAATCCAGACGATACATAAGGAATATCCCTAATAGGAAATAACAATAATGAAACTCCCTCATCCCAATCTTGTGGGCTGTCCAGACTTTAGGCTCTTATACTTTTAGCAGTTTGATGCTATTTTGCCAAAGTCCTTTGTGATTCAGGATGGTAAGCTGTTGCTGAGACTGTTTTATCCCAAAACTGTTGATTACCTCCTTAAACAGATGTGCCATGAAATTTGAACCCTCACCTGAACCCTGATTCTATTTCGTTTGGTAAACCACATCTTTGGGGGAAAAAAGAGGTGGCTGTTGCACAATTCTCTTTGTTGTAATATTTCTCAAAGGAAAGCTTGTAGACACTATTGTCCATTATTGTTAGTAGCACTGATTTCCACTTTTAGTATTAGGGAGGGATCCAAAACAATCAATCCTGACCTTATGAAAAGGTTATTTAAATGCTTGAATTGGAATTAAAGGTGCAGGTTTAATCACTGCTTGCAGCTTCCCTATCACCTGACATGTGTAACATGTTCTACAGAATTTTGCTACATTCCTATGCATTCCAGGCCAACAACAAGGTTTTTGCATTTTTATCGTTGTATTTCTAATTTCGAAATGCCCCTCCATTGGAATTTAATGAGCTTTTCTCTGGATCTGATTTCTTTACCCAAATGAAATAACAATCTGATGTACTTTCATCCAGTTTTCAAGTGCTAAAACATGATACGGCCGCTACTTACTCACCAACACATCACCCTTAAGGTTATAACATTCTGTAATAAATTTTGACTATGTTTCTGAGGAAGCTGTCTGATGTAACTGTTTTTCTGTGGATCCTTTTTCTGTAACTTTAGTAACTGTCTGAGCTAAATACCTCAGTTGAATTCTCTTCCATATTTCCTGCCTGAACAATCTCGTCGAAGACAGTGTCAGCTAATTGAACTTTAACACATTTTCCCTGCCTTTGAATATCCTGGTCTTCCTGATCTTCCTGTTTAAACGTGTGAGCTTACGGACTTGTTACCACACAATCTGGAAGCGATCTAGCATGCTCTATCTGCAAGGATTCTGCTGAAAACTACTCTACAGGCTGCTCAACAACCATAGGCATAACCCACATCTGTAATCCAGGTGTATCATTATCTAAAATAAATTGAATATCTTCAATGGGGTATTGTTCCACTACTCCAACAATCACCTCATTTGATTTCCACTTGTTCTGTAAACTTACCTTCCACAATGGAATTGGTTTAGCATCTCCATGAACCCCACCTGTTCCTGCAGTATTCCCTTTGAGCAAGAAATATCACTATCCAACAGCATTGAAGGTTGACTAGCCCCACTGCCTCTTAAAATTTTATTACATTTACCTACTCTACCCTGGACACATGGGAATACTTCCCCTTCCCATAAAAAATCTTTAAACATTTCGGCAACCTGCTCCTCAGAAGTCCCTTGAGTAAATTGTGAATACATCCCCACTTCTTTACTTATCATTGGTTATTCCAGTTTTACCTCTACACAGACTATTGTTTTTCCTGTGCCTGAACCTCAGAACCACAGTACATTTATTTGCAGCACATTTATGAACCCCCAACAATGCCAACAGGTTTACCCTGTAATTTCCAACACACTGACTTCGTGTTGACTTTATTACAAGGAAAAAACCTCAATTTTCGAGTGTCACTTCTAAACTCAGTACCTCCCTGTTAAGTCTGAGAAAAAAAAACTTCCTAGGAATATCCACCTACTCCTCTTCTGTGACTACCCACCTTCCTTTCACCTTCCCGCTTTCTATCCTTCTCTGATTTAAAAGAGTGACGATAAAAGGTTTAGATCTATGAACTAACTCATAATAATCAGCTATCTCTGCTGCTTGTCTTACCGTTTTAACCCTCTGTTCCTCCACATGAGTTCTCACTGCCAAAGGAATTGAACCTTTAAATTCTTCCAGAAGAATTACTTCTCTAAGAGCGGCATATGTTGTCTCCATCTTTAATGTCTGTACCCACCGGTCAAATTTTATTTGTTTTACCCTCTGACACTCAACATAAGTTGACCCAGTTTTCTTATAAGTTTTCTTGTATTCCTAAATTTCTGCCTGTATGCATCTGTTTAGCTATCTTAAATCAAATAAAAACTCCTCCACATCGCTTCCTTGAAACTTTGGAAGAGCTTGCACAAATTTAAACAACTCCGCATTGGGTTTTAGGTTAATGGTTTTATCATCACCAGAGCATTCCTCAGCATCTAATCTCTCTTTTTAAAAATATCAACTTTTAATTCGGTACCCTGTGTTTATTTCCTCATCTCTCTCCTCCGTTGCTAACTTTTCTCTTTGGAGATCAAGTTTTCGCATTTCCATTTCTTTTTGAAATAATCTGTCTTTTTTCCTTATGCCTCCAATTCAAGATTTTCACTTCCTTTGTTTGTTCAAATTCAAGCTTCTTCATTTCTAACTGAAGTCTCACTATCTCCAACTGTGACTCATCCGTGTCAGGCATCACTTCCAACTTCGAATGTTGTGCTATCGCTTCAAATATGTATGCTTTCTTTGTCCCTACAGGTAACCTTACCAACAACTTATCCACAAACTCTTTTAACTTACCCTTGTATACTTTTTGGAGCCCAATCAGAGTTATATCTTCTACTTCCAAAAAGGCTTCGACATGGATACCGCCGTTTTTACAGTCTCACCACTATCAAAAAAATCCCGCACACCAACTCCTGAATTCAAAGTGCTTCTCGTACTTGCAACCTTAAGATTGACGAACTCCAGGCCAATTGAAGAATTTCAAATATTCCGCAAAGAGCCCCCAATTTGTCAAACCGCAGCAGGTGAAGTGTGCCAGGTAAATCACACCCACAAGGGAAACTTGATCACACAGTATCAACAATTTTGCAATTTGTATTTTATCTCGAGATGTGTGCCCTGCATGGAGTGCACCAAGGCTTTAGCGATATATTTTTAAAAAAACTAAATTAAACATTTATTAATAAAAGAAAAGATTTCAAGCACAACACAGGTCTACGAATTACAACTACAATAACTTCTAAAATCCTTAATAATCTGGCTTGCACTTACACCCCCCTTAAATCAACAGCAAAAACAAAATAGATTGAAACAGATCCAGGCAAGTCAACTCAATATCCTGGACAGCAGAATGCCAAGTGGCTTTTCCAAGCTTCGGTCTCTGTACACGGGAGGCTTGCTTCACAAATACTGGAGGCTGTTTGCATTTCCGGTGGATCTTACAGTGCCTTCTCTAACAGATAGTCTCATTCTCATTTATACATTTCCCTTTTATACATTATCCCTTTTAATCTAACTCCCATCGCTCAGATATGTCTTTGGAACTTTACCCTTATCATTATATAATTCATTTCATTGTCCTAATATTATCAGTAACCTTTAGAAAATATAAAAACGCTGCTTGGTCTGCCTTCTACGACTAGTGCAACAACCTACCAACCCCTTGATGTTCGAACTACCTTGATTTATCTAAAACTGCAAATTCGCCACACCTCAGATTCTACGTCTTCAGCCGTGTTTACGTGTTTAGCATTTCAAACGTAACTTCTTTAGATGAGTGAAAGCCGCTCGGCCAGCTGTCTCCAATTCAATTAAATCACACACACACACACACACACACACACACACACACAGAGGGAAACTATCCAAACCCAATTATTAACCTGCTTTTGCAATAAATCACAAGAATGTGATGAGAATTATTATAATTTCCTGACATATGGAATTCCCTCCCTTAATCTCTGCACTTTTGCGTCCCTCTTCTTTTGTCAAATCTCCCTATTTTACCAGACAGTTTGGCGTCTTCCCAAATGCCTCATTGAGGAACTTCGTTTCAAATGTTGTTAAATAACACTCTTTTCAAGCGCCTTGTGGGCTGAGGGGAAGGGGTGCGGGGCGGGGGTGGTGGGTGGGGCGCGGTATGGTTATTTTGTCAAATTAACACCTAATTATAATTTTCGGTTCTGTTGTTCAGCTGAACAGACTTCAAAGTTAAATTGCAAGGTGCTTCAAAAATAAAAATATCCCTCCGATCAGATTTAGGAGTGTGGAATATTGGTGATGGCCACTGTTGAACCTGTGATAACGGGTATTATCTACAGTTGGCTGCCATGTATAGCGGCAGTTACCACAGTCCATCCACCTTCATTATGCCGGACCTCCACCATCGAATGATAATTTGACAATTTCCACGAGGTGACCAGAACTGCACACAGCACTCAACATGTGGCCTAAATAATGATTTACACAGTTCCAGAATAACCTCCCTGATAGTATATTCTATGCCTCGGCTAATAATTGAAACGTTTCCATATGACTTCTTAACCACCTTATCGACCTATCCTGCTATCTTCGGGGATCTATAGACATTCACTCCAAACTCTTACGAGTTATCAACAGTCACAGATTGCAACTCTTTCGAGTACAATCACAGTTCTTGGTTTCCAGGAGTGTGACATGAACCCACAACCCTCTGATTCAAAGGCGAGGGTGCTATGAACTGAGCCACAGCTGACACCTCTACATTCACTCCAAAGTCTCTCACTTCCTCTACACCTCTCAATAGCCTATCATTAATTATGTATTCCCTTCGACTTGTTTGAACTCCCCAACTGCATTACTTCACTCTTCTCCGACTTGAATTCAATTTGGCACTTTTCCGCCCATCTAACCAGTCAATTGATATCCTCCTGCAGCCTAGTTATCCTCCTCACTATAAATCACAGCAAACTTTGACGTTGCCAGAAAACTTCCTGATGATTCCCCCTATACCTATCCAAATCGTTAATATTTAACACGAAAAGCACGGCTAATCATGCACGTGGTTTGTTTTCAGAAGAGAAACCCGATTGGTACAAATTCATCTCCCCAATACCCTTAACGCTGATGTTTTCAGGATTCATGTCGGTGTTCGGGCGGTCTTTTAAATGCAAGTTCTCCTTTCGCTGTGTCATGCAGCCCGATAACAGATGAAGAATTCCCAATGATGTTTGCAGCAACACACTGCTAGCAATTGAAAACTTTGCATTACGTCGTTGATGGGTGACGTTGATGGCTCAGAAAACAATGCCTCCCCCTTCTAAATCCAGCCAATCTTGGGCACTTCGTTAAGAAGACACCAAGCAGAGGGTAAACGCAAGGCAAAATAGGAATGAACTGCCCCGAAAATTTTGCCCTGCGGCCTGTGAAGTGGCGCTGCTATCTGACTGTTACTCAGATAAATACATCAATCATAACAGCAGTTCGCCTATTATGTAACGCTTTCCCAACTTGCTCTAAACGCCCAATGTAATTGACTGAGGGCCAGTCGGAAATATATTTCAGTGGCAGGGCAGGGCCTTGCAACTCCCCGAACTATAGTACCAAATTTAAATTTCAACAGGCACTCCGTAATTTCTCGTTGAAGCCCCCGTCGTGAGTTTGCGTGACTGTGAGCACCTTCCTTCCAATTCGCCATGAAAATCCATACGCTTCACTTGCAACATCCTTGGGATACGGCAACATGTCGACATTGTTTTCACTTCGATGTTGGAAGTGCTTATACTCTTTGAATTCAGCATCCTTCTCAAGGCAATTGTGAATGAGCAACTTACACTGCTCATGCGCGACATGCCCACATCCCATGAAAGGAATAGAAAAGAGATTGCCTGAGACATCAGCCTATTGATGCCGACAACTTGTGCATCGTGAGGTCTGCTTTAGGCAAAATATTTTCAACATTGTGAAGAAGGAGAACGTGTCTGTTGCTGAACAGCTTTGTGAAGATAGGACTATTCAGCAGCTCTGGGACAAACGTATCCTTGCAACTCGCTGGTAACCTGAAGCTTTGACTCGGCAAAAACGACAATTCCAGAACAAAGAGAAACTAACGAGGAGCAGCTTCAGAAGAGACCTGTGCTGATCATGGGGCAATTAAATCGTTACAATGCAACCAGTCTGTCTATTTGTGGGTTGATAAGAATCATAAATTCCAGATTGGAATTGAAACACAGTCAATTCACTCAGAGAAGGTATCTTGTCATACTACGAGTCTCACTCTGAGATGATTGAAGGAAGTCCGCAGTCCTTGCAGTCCCGCAGTTAATTGCTAATTCTTGAAAGGATTGGGCCACCCCCTCGTTTCCATCTGAATGTGTCAATGCCCAATCTAAACCGCGCATTTATCTACACCTTTCAGCAGCTAAAGCGTTCCTTGTATGATTCGTATCTTCGCCAATCGCGCGGGAGACTGACGTTCAAAGCCCCAGCGCTTTGCGTACGCTTACTCACAATTTTATAGAGAACACACGACATTGGAAATACACTTTAGAAATGGGAATTGTTTGATAGGTGGGGAATGTCATAGAGTCACAGAAGTCTAGAGCACAGAAGGAGACAGTGAGTGCTGACAAACATTACTCATCAGAGTCAGGAACAGCGGTTTTTGTTTTCAGAGATCACACCAGCAGCCAGGCGAAATTTCCGTGTGTGTCTGAACACAGAGACTGGCTCTTTCACCTCAACTGGGCTGAATGGGAATTTCCGTAATACCATGAATTAGTAACTTGAATTCAGGACAGTTTGTTGAAACAAGATACTTTAAAACGGAGAGGAACCGACCATACTCGATTTAGCATTGAGTAACGAGGCAGAATTCATAGATAACCTGACAGTAAATGTGAAACTTTTAAACAGTGACCTTAACATGCCAGAGTAACTTACATTGTATTCAGTAACACCATTTTGTTCGTTTCTTTTGAAATTTAATTTTACCCTCATATTTCCTTTGTTTTCAGACGGCAGCTATTCAGGATCCTGCCATTCATCATTTTTTAACTTATTCCATTCCCTCTCCCTCAGTACATATCAGGATTGTCCTAATTCCAGGTCTATTGTCTGACCTCTGCATTAATCAGCAGCTTCTTGACACAAAGATGATTTTCTTTTTTGGCCTTTCTTTGAGTACAATTTGAAAGATGCTGAACGCCATTCACATTAGAATAGAAGAGCAGGGAGATTATGCTGGAACTGTATAAAACGCTGGTTAGGCCACAGCTAGAGTGTTGCACGCAGTTCTGGAATCCGCATTATAGGAAGGATGTGATTGCATTGAGAGAGTGCAGAGATTTACAAGGATGTTGCCTGGGGTGGAGAGTTTTAATTATGAGAGATTGGATAGACTGGGGTTATTTCCCCTGGAGCAGAGGAGATTGAGGGGGGACATGATTGAGGTGTATAAAATTATGAGAGGCATAGATAGGGTGGACAGGAAGGAACCTTTCCCCTTGGTGGAGGGATCAATAACCAGGGGGCATAGGTTTAAGGTAAGGGGCAGGAGGTTTAGAGGGGATGTGAGGAAGATTTTTTTCACCCAGAGTGTGATGGGAATCTGGAACTCACTGCCTGAAAGGGTGGTAGAAGCGGAAATCGTCATAACATTTAATAAGTATTTGGATGTGCACTTGCGATGCCATTGCATACAAGGCTATGGGCCTAATGCTGGAAAATGGGATTAGAATAGTTAGGTACTTGTTTGACCGGCGCAGACTCCATGGGCTGAAGGGCCATTTTCTGTGCTCTAGACCTCTGTGACTCTATGACATTCCCCGCTCTTCCTCCTTGCCAATCTTTCAGATTTCTTCCTCTTTAACTCTGCTTGCTTCTTGAACTCCCTCCTAACGCTCCTAAACTCCAGACACTAAACCACAGCTCAGTCCCTACATTTAAACCTTTACCGAAGCCCTTCCTCAGGATTGCAAGAAGGATTTGCTACAACTTTTTGCCATGTTAAGGCGAGCAGGTAAGATCAGTCCAAGAACTATTACCGCTGACTAGGAATGTAGGGCTAAGGGCTACAGTCAAATAATTAAAGTCAGAGATTTCACCACGAGAGTTAGGAAAGAAATCTACATTCAAAGGGAGCTATAGCTTCTGTACACGGCAATTAATGTTTAACCCATTGCTTTATTTTAAATCTGAGATGAATAGATTCGTCTTAACCAAAGTTATTTAGGAATATGTGGCAAAGTGTAAGTGTGGAGATAGTTGCACGTCAACCACAATCTCATAGAATAACAGAACAGGCCCCAGGGACTAAATGGCCTCAACAACAGCAAAGCGCGAGGAACAGCCCCTCATCTTCCAATTGGGTGTGGTACAGCCTACCGGGCTCAACACTGAGTTCAACAATTTGACATCATAAAATCTGTCCCCATGTTGTTTCTTGCTGATTTGGTTTTCTCACGTTTCTTTTTTTATTCTTTCATGTTACATTCGGATGGTTGCTATGCAGCTATTCACAACCTCATCTGAGCACATCTTTTGTTTCTTTACTGTATTCACAGAAGCACAGGAAAGTTACAGCTCAGGCGAAGGTCATTCCACCCATTGTGTCTGCACCAGCTCTCCGAATGAGTAATTTGCTTGGTGCCATTCGCTGCCTTCTCCCCGTAACCCTGCACATTCTTTCTCTCGGAAAGTAACTTATTTCTTTTCTTGATGCCTTAATTGCAAGTCTCAGGCAGTGCATCCCAGACCGTAATCACTTTCTGCAAGAAAAGAAGTTTCCCCTCATGCTGCTTTTGCTCCCTTTACAAACTGCTTTAAATCTTGTGTCCTGTCGATCTCGATCCTTTCCCAAGTGGGAACACTTTCCCCCTATCTATTCTGTCCAGACCACTCATGATTTTCAATCCCTCTATCAAATCTCTTCTCAGCCTCCTTTTCTCCCAGGAAAACAGTCCTAAATCCTCCAATCTATCTTCATAACTGAAGTTCCTTATCCCAGGCACCATTCCCGTGAATCTTACCTGCCCTCCAACATCCTTCACATCCTCCCTGAAGAGCAGAGCCCAGAACCAGACGGGACACATCAGTTGTGATTGAACTAGCGCCTTCTACAAATCTTGTTTATCTTATTCCCATGACAACACTCGTTGGGTTTTGTGCTATGAAAATTTTTGTCTCCTGTCCTCACATGTCAAAGTGATCCCACAACCAACCGATCAGATCTAAGCGCTGCAGTCCTGCCACATCCAGTCGTGAACGGTGATGGAGGAGGAGTTTCCACAAATAAATGATGGCCTTACCAGCGATGCTCACATCCAACGATGAACAAAAAAAGCTGTCAATGTTTTCCAAATCTCACGGCAAACCTACTCCAATGTGGCAGTCTCCACAGAAACAGCTGAAAGAGTCCCAGAGTGACATCAACCTCATCTACTGCACACCGACAGATACAGCAAGGTCACCGTCCTCTTCAAGAATTTAGCGCATGTGGCTTTTTGTTTTGTTGTTTTCCGGGCAGTGAACAATTTGAGCCCAAAGGCAGCACTCAGATGGACTGGAACCCTAGACCCGCATATTAAAAGACTGGTGTTTTACCAACTGAGCAATCCGGGTTCCATTCACACATACTCCCATAGTCGCCTTCACTGTCTGACAAGAAGCATCCCAATCTTTTTTTTTGCATTTTCTTCTTTGGCAATTCACCCTCAACAGCGCTTTTCCCTCACAGGCAGACCGGTAGCCTCCCTTTGGCTTAATTTCACAAATCTTCTAACTTGCACCAACTGTTCATTCCTTACCAGTGGTGTGCGATGTGACAACTGTTGTTATCGATGTATCCGCACTGAGCCTTCAAAACTTTGGAAATTGCATTTATTTCAGGGGGATATTAAGATGCAGAAATTCGAGTCGGAAGCTATAAAAACAGAGATGAATTTCCGAGTGGGTAAGCGATTTCTTCTGGTGTTTGTTGTGGGAAAGTGTGATACCATCCCCTTGAAAGCAAGAAAGCTCATTCTGAGTTATGTTACTAATGAACTTGGCTCTATTCAGGGCACGGCCCTTACAGAGCGACTGCTCAGCTCCAATATTATTGATGCATCAGGGAGGGAATTTACAGTGTAGCATGGATGTTCCAGGATAGAAAGCCCAGGGAACGGACTGAACTGGGTCAGATCAGAGGGAATAATCCGAGTTAGAAATTCCAGGAGCTGGACTTAACCAAATCGAGACATGGAGAATGAAGAGTCTTTAACCAGTGACTGAAGAATGAAACTATCACATGTTGTGGCCATGGCTGGAAGGTGAGATGGAACATGGGGAATTGAAGCTGTGCACTCATTCATTAAGATATTTAATTAACAAACTTGTAACATTTATTATTAAACATTAAAGAACATATGTACATTATTACATTTTTTTTCCTAAGATCATCAGAATTGTTATTTTCTGTCCTGCCATAAGTAGATTTCTTGGTGGATGAGGGAGATGAAGAAGATCCACAGTTAAAAATAAACAGGAATTGTAAACTAAGGAACAACAGCAGCTGAACCAGCACAAGATTGTGAGAGCACCAACCAGAGAGAACTCTTCTGATTCAAAGAGCTTTCACTGATCGACTGGAGAGGAAGGTAAGAGAAAGCCTATTCCTAGAAACTACAGGCCGATCAATGGGACATCAATGGTGGATAACTCACTCACTGACTTTTCCAGAACCGCTTTATCCAATTCAGGGTGGCCGGGAGTCAGAGACTATCCCGACTGGCGATGGGCGCCAGGCGGGGTACACCTAGGCCAGTCTATCACAGAGCACAGGCTCACACGCAACATACTCACACACACACTAATATACCATAGACAATCCATCTGACCAGCACATCTTTGGATGGTGGGAGGAAACTGGAGCACCCGGCGGAAACCGACGCAGAACTTGAGGAGGGAGAAGGTGCAAACTCCACAAAGACAGATACCCGAGGTCAGGATCAAACCCGGGTCCCTGGAGCTGTGAGGCAACAGCGCTATAAGATTAACCACCATGGTGGATAACGTATTTTTAAAAAAGTAATCTACAAAAATATCAGCAGGCACTTGGAGCGTTTTGAGTTAATTCAGCACCAATTTCTGAAAGGAAAATCGTGTTTGATTAAGAAGCAAAGATAGAGCAGGAGAAAAGACTATTGACGAACATAAAAAAGGTATTCAAAAACCTTCAATTGGCATATAAATCATAAAAATCAGGTAAAAGGGGTTCTGGGCTCAACTCGAGATCTAAAAGGGGATTTATACGTGGAGGCAGAAGGCGTGGCTGAGGTATTAAATGAATATTTGGCATATGTCTTCACCAAGTAAGAAGGTGCTGTCCAAGTCATGAAAGAGAAGGCAGTTGAGACACTTGATGGGGCAAAAATTGATCAAGAGGAGATATTGGATAGGCTGGCTGTATTTAAAATTAATAAATCACCAAGACTGGATGAGATGCATCTAAGTATATTGAGGAAGCTAAGGGTGGAAATTGCAGAAACACTGGCCATAAAGTTTTCCAAACCTGCTTCGATACAGGAGTGGTGCCAGAGACTGGAGAACTGCAAATGTTAAATCGTTGTTCAGAAAAGGGTGCAAGGATAGATCCAGCAACTACAGGCCAGTTGTTTTAACCTGTGTGCTGGCAAAGCTTTGGGAAAAGGCAACCTGGATCTAAATTAATGGTCACTTGGCCAAATATGGATTAATTAAGGAAATCCAGCACTGATTTGTTAAAGCAGAATCAAGTTTAACTAACATGAGTTATTACATAAATCCATTTATCTCATTGCTCTACTCATCATTCACTGTCATGTCCACCTGTTTTATCTCCCTGGTAAATGCCAAAGCAAAATAATTATTTAATAGTTCTACCATCCCTCTTTGGTTATGTGGTATTACTGTGTTTATCCCTTAATGGTTCTATTGCCATCACAGCTTTCATTATTTATTGATGCCCCTGTAAAATATTTGACTGTATCAGTCTTTGATCCCTGATAATTTAATTTCATACCTCGTTATTGCCTTCCTACTTGCTTTGTTTTGAATTTTCTCCTAATCTCTTCTTGTTCTTTCTTATCATGCACTTTGCTCCCATCTTTTACTTATTCATGTCTATTTCTTCACGCTCAGTTGTTCTCTTATCCATGGAGTCACGCTAGTGTTAAGTTTGTTCTCTCCTGTTAGTGGAATTGATTTTTCCTGCACTCTGTTGAACACCTTTTTAAATATATCCCATTGTTATACATTGTTGTTTGCTAACACAGTTGCCATATAAAATAAAGGTTACAATTCTAAAGGGGCTAAGGAACAAAGAACCCTGGGGTAATTCATTTTTACTTATTCTTGGGATGTGGGAGTCGCTGGTAAAGCCACTTCTAAAAAAAATTCTTTTATGGAATATGGGCATCGCTGGCGAGGCCAGCATTTGTTACCCACGTCTAATTATGCTTGAACTGAATTGTTTACTAGGCCATTTCAGAGGGCTGTTAAGAGTCAACCACATTGCTGTGGAGGAACCTGGGGTATATGTACCCTAATCATTGAAGGTGGTAGGGCAGGTGGAGAAAATGGGTTAAAAGGTATACGGGGCAGTGGACTTTATAAATAGAGGCTTTGAGTAAAAACATTGGAAGTTATGAAAAAACTTTTAAAATAACTAGCTCAGTGTCAACTGGAGTATTGTGTCCAATTCTGGGCATCACACTTCAGGAAGGAGGTAAAGACATTAGAGAGGTTGCAAAAAGGATTTATGAGAGTGGTTCCAGAGGCGAGGCATTTCAGTCATGTGAATAGATTGCAAGTTAGCATTGTTTTCCTTAGAAAACTGCTTGAGAGAACGTTTGATAGAAGGTGATCAAAATCATGAGGGATCTGGAGAGCAGATACAGCGAAACTGTTCACATTGGCAAGATGAACAGAAACCAGTGAACACCAATTAAGATAAATGGCAAAAGAACCAAAGGTGACATGAGGAAAAGCATTTTGGTGTGGCACGTGGTTAGGATCTAGAATGCACAGTCTGAGTGTGGTGGGGGCGCATTAATCATTACTTTCAAAAAGAAAATAGATAATTATCTGAAGAGAAAAGGCTGGATTACTATTTCAGAGAGCCGGCATGGACATGACAGGCAGAATGGCCTCTTCTTATGCTATAACCATTCTATGTTATGGAATTGGTGGCCTCAATGAAACAGTTTGGTTTCTATCTGAGTGACCCAAAATACCAGTTTTATGTCACATTTTCCATCCATTCTGGAGCTGTGGGTGTCGCTGGTAAAGCCTCAAAAATTATCTACCCCAATTACCCTGGGAAGGTGCTGGGGGCTGTCTTCTTTAACCACTGATATTGCTGTTTGATATGACTAAGTGGGGTGTCAATGCACTTCAGAACAACAGTCAATCCCATCGATGAGGGATGACAGTCATGTTGTAACTACTGGTTCCCTTCCCAAAATACATTGTATTTAAATGAATCTTGGACAATTATGTTTTTTTTAAATTCATTTACGGGATGTGGATATCACTGGCTAGGCCAGCATTTATTGCCCATCCTTAACTGCCCTTGAGAAGATAGTGCTGAACTGCCCTCTCGAAGCACTGCAGTCACTATGGTGCACATACACCCACAGTGTTGTTAGGGAGGGAGTTCCAGGATTTTGACCCAGTGACAGAGAAGAAACGGCGATATATTTCCAAGTCAGGATGGTGATTGGCTTGGAGGGGAACTTACAGGTGGTGTTCCCATGTATCTGCTGTCCTTATCCTTTTAGATGGTAGTGGCTGTTGGTTTGGAAGGTGCTACCTAAGAAGCCTTCGTGAGTTCCTGCAGTGCATCTTGTAGATGGTACACTCTGCTGCAACTGTAAACCGGTGGCGGAGGAGTGAATATTTGTGGAAGGGGTGCCAATCAAGCGGGCTGCTTTGTTCTAGATGTTGTCAATCTTCTTTCGTGCCATTGGAGCTGCACTCATCCAGGCAAGTGGAGAGTCACTGATACAAGATGGATTTAGTTGCAGTCTCTTGAAAGCCAAATTTAAATTCTCAATCTACCATTTGAAATTATGAAGACCTCTGAATTTCCAGTAACATAACCACTGCACTTCGCTGGCTGACCTGACAGTCTCCAGAAAATCTACTCCATTAACTGGTCATCTATCTTGTTTTATTTTGTGGGTTTTGAGTGCTAACTGGTTGCTCGCTTTGCCTGAACTGCAATAGTGACTGAGCCTGGAAAGTAAGTAAAAGGCGTAATAAAATGTAAGTTCCTCATCCCCACCCATTCTCGGTTTCTTCCACGATCTGTTATGATTTACTGATTGAATGGTCATTTAATATGACAGTTCTACGTGATATTAGCATTAAATCATGTGGGCGGGTCCCTCTTTCCCTTGATCTGTTAGTTTATGGCCCCAGGTGATACCTAACACTGGGTCATCTTTGTTGTGTACACATGTTGTTCTAATCTGCATATTGCTGATTACAATGAAATATTACTTCTCATTCTTTAACCTTTGACCTGGAATAAACCTTTGTTATTTTTAATCCCAAAGTAAGGAGAAAAGGAAGAAAACCTGTTAGGGAATTTAAAAACAAATGTACAGCAAGTCTATCAGTAACTGGAAAATAATCAGATTACAAAATAATTACAGCACAAGCAACTTGATCCAAAACATCAAACTATCTTCCTTTCTCATTAAAAGCTGAGGATCCTGCATATTTGCTGCAGTTTAGATTCCCTTATCCACACAACATTTACAACTTGTTAGCTTTTGAGCAGGTGGATATCAACTTATTCATTCTCCAATCCCTGTGCGATATCACAATTCCACGGGTGCATATCTGCAGGCACCTTCCCAAGAGGATATTTGCTCTTGGATCCTGATCGAACACAGTCCCAAACTGAATTCATAGAGGGTCAATTCCAAGGAGGATCATTGGGCACTAATACTGAGTGGGAGCCCTGGGTAATGTTAGCCCCACACATAGTGATACTGAGAGCAACTGTCCGTGTTCCGCTGCAGCTCAGACTGATCCCCACCCTGGCCCCGACCTGTCTATGTTGTGGTTGTCCCAATGCCAAATCAACAACCAGCAATACTGGACAAACAATACCCAATCACCTTTACAGATCACTTCTCTAAGATTCTGAAGCAGTTCACGACTACATGGTTATTGTCAGACATCAATCCCCGACTTGATTGTCACCTGGAAGATCAACAACCCACTATCTGGTTAATGTTGTGAGCTTCCTTCATAAAAAAAATGGCCAATATTCTGGGAACAACCTCAACCATTAGCACAACAGATCATTCAAAACATTTGACAGGATTGATCATACAGTTAGAAACCATAGAAACCATAGAAAAGTGGTGGTTAAGAAGTTAATAAGGTTAAGCATACACAAGATTCTTGGTCCAATGGATTGCTAACTTCGTCAATGGCCATACTGTGTGTGTCAGACACCGTGGCTGTCCATCTGAAAGTGTTTAATTAATAGCTGGTGTACCTCGGGGCACTCAGCTAAGGCCAATTCTTCTCCTGATCCTCATTAATGATGCTTTCACTTCTGGCCTCAAAAACCGGAAATACATGGATGATAAAACAGTCCCGGTGCTGCCAGTGGGGTTCAGAAAATTCTCAACACTCACAACGAATGTTGTGAGGAAAGCAGAGTGCAGCTCAATGGTACTAAAAATAATGCCATGCATGTAGACTTTGGCAGACATAAGCAAATGCCCCTTGACATAAAGTTTGGCAATTACACCCTGGGGGAAGTGAAAGCCTTGAAAGTCAAAGGAATATACATTCAAGCTGACTTGAATTGGGATGGAGAAATTAACAGTATGTTTAAAAAAATAAACAAATTCAATATTTATTCTCGGATGCCTCAAACCTTTTAGACTCCCTGTCCACGACCTGTTGATAAACACTGGCTACATCTGTCCCTTCGTCGATATGTTATGCCCGTGTGGCACCCTGGCCTCACACACACACAAACTGCCCAGAGCAAGATAATACACAAGCATGCACTGAGAGTGATCTTTAGCCCTCAGTCCCAGTCGTAGAACATCCTTTATGTCACATAGCTGAAACGCTAAAAACAAGTTATATTTCGTTAAATTTATAAAACTCATTATGCAATCTACCCAATTTTAGAACTGGTTACCACCACTAAACCCAGGGAAACTCAGGGACCTGTGTACTTGTATGCCAAGATCTCTCACTTCATCTACAGTTTCACACTCAGTCCAGATCTTGTACCCTGCAGCGACTTCAGTTGATATTTTCCATTCAAACTGAACTGATTCTTCACCAGCCTGAAACAGATTAAAGATTAAACAGAAAATAAACAGATTCAAAACAACTTATAACATAGGAGGCTGGGTTTAACACAACATTAATAATTACCCATACAATGATGTACAATTTATATGCTGTTTTTACATTAAACATAAGAGTTACACTAACCAGATCAGCTCCAGACTTATGCATTTCAGTATGATGCGGCGGAGAGCAGAGACAGATTGATCTGTAAGTGCATTTGATCCCAGGTTTAGAACCGTTAGTGACCGGTTTGTTTCGAGTGCAGAGGCGAGATCTTCAGCACAAGAATCTGAGAGATTGACAGCCCATAGACTGGTGACCAGAGAAGGAAATATCAGAAAATGAGTTCATTGTCAATGTTAATTAAACACAATATTCAACATCCAGCTTTATAAGCAGAAGCTTACACTTACTCCAGTTTTTGTATTTTACAGTCCGGATTCCTCAGAGCCACATGCAGTAGCTCCTTCACCCCTGGATCTCCCAGTTTATTGTTCCTCAGCCTAAATGCAAACATATACAGATTGAGATACAAACTGAATCAGGGATATGAGATATTTTCATCTTGAATTTCCCAAAAAACACAAAATATTTCAGGAAATTAATCTCCTGATTTTCTATGACAGTGAATCTCAGTCTGTCCTGCTCCATGTACATTTGGGTACCATCAGGAAATGTGTTTATTAAATAAAGCGTTGTCTGTGTAGAGCTTATATAGAGTCATAGAGTTCTACAGCACAGAAAGAGGCCCTTCAGCCCATTGTGCCCACGTCGGTCATCAAGCCCCCATCTACCATAATCCCATTTTCAAATCCTCAAATCTAAACCTCCTGCTCCTTACCTTAAATCTGTGCTGCCTGGTCATTGACCCTTCTACTATGGTAAAACTTTCTTCCTATCAACCTTATTTATGCCCCTCATAATTTTGTACACATCAATCAGGTCCCCTCTCAGCTTTCTCTGCTCTAAGGAAAACAACCCCAGCCTATCTAGTTTCTCTTCATAGCTGAAATGCTCCAGCCCAGGCAACATCCTCTGCACCCTCTCGAATGCAATCACATTCTTACTATAGTGTGGTGACCAGAACTGCACACAGTACTCCAGATGTGGTCTAACCAAGTTTTGGTTTCAGTTTAAATCTCATACACTGCAGCCAACTCCCAGAACTCAATGTAATCTCATGAGCACAGTTCCCCACTGAATTGGCTGGCACAAAGGGGCACAATTTCTGGTGGGTGAGCGGTAGTGTATTGAAAATTACACTGTGTGTTTTGTCCACTTGAGGCTACCATGCACACATGTACTAGCAAAGGGAGTGAAAAGAAATTAAGAAGGATCCATGTTTTAACAGCACCTTTTAATTGACCCTCAGTCCGCTCACTTTCCCGGAGGCTCCGAGAGGTCACTGACAGCCCTCAGCATGTTTGAGAAACGTGTGTCATACACGTTTCTCAAACGTTTCTCATACGCTGATTCTAAAATCCTGGATTTTAAAGGAAAGGGGTGATTTTTCCCCAAATTAAGTGATGAAGCAGTATTCCCCTATACTTTTCACTGTTACACACTCTGTCTCCCAGAATTTTATGTAACAAGGAGGTCATGTTGAACATGTATAAAACACTAGTTAGGGCTCATCTGGAGCAATGTGTCCAGTTCTGGGCGCCATACTTGAGGAAGGTGTGTGAAGGCATTGGAGAGAGTACAGAGGAGATTCACAGAAATGATTCCAGGGATAAGGAACTGTAGCTATGAGGATAGATTGGAGAGGTTGGGACTGCTTTCCTTGGAGAAAGGAAGGCTGAAAGGAGACTTGATAGAGGTATTTAAGATCCTGAGGGGTATGGACAGGGTAAATAGAGAGAAACTGTTCACACTCATGACAGCATCAAGAACCAGAGGGCACAGGTTCAAAATAATTGGCAAAAGGAGTAAATGCGAAGTGAGGAGAAAAGATTTCAACCAGAGGGTGGTTGGATTCTGGAATGAACTTCCTGAGGGGCTGGAGAAGGAAGGTTTGATCGAGGTTTTCAAAAGGGAATTGGATTGTTATCTGAAAAGAAAGAATGTGCAAGGTTACTGGAATAAGTCGGAGGAGTGGGATTAGATAGAATGCTCTTTCATGCAGCCAGTGCAAACTCAATGGGCTGAATGGCCTCCTTCTGCACTGTAAAAATTCTATGATTTCACTTTATTCCTCACTGAATTGCCATTGAATTAGCTCTACAGTTATTTAAAATGGCACAACAGTATTTGGGGAATTTTTGGAAGGTCCTACCCTGAGCAGGGTCATGCACATAGCGGGTGGACTATGGCAAATTCCCAGTTTTACTGCCTCTGGTTTGCCTGGAGTTTCCCACTATGTGTGCCGCTGCTGACTGGTATGTGTCTGTACTCCGGGGGTAATGCACAAACCCATCAGTTTGGAGCTTTTATCCCAAGTGATTTAAGCTTCCATGTTCAATGAAGTAACGACTTGGATTACTAGCAAGGAGCCTGACTCCACCACTTCTGACACAGCAGCAAGAGTGCTGAGTGAATTAGATATCCCTGACTGAGTGTCCTGTAATTGCTGTGGCATTAGGTAACCTAATACCACCCTGTGAAGAAAGCTCACCTCTTCAACTGGCAGTTCACTGCCCTGAAACTGTTCTTTTCTCCCTGTAACTCAATATTTGGTGTTCCTGCTTCCCTCGCAAATGTACGTTGACAATCCGGTAACTGCAGCTTACCACTACACCTTAGACGGGGTGGGATGATGTGACAGGAGGACTGCTGCAATGAGTGATGGACTATGTGAAAGTTACAGTGAGGAAGATCCGCTTCACTGGACATGACTTAGACAGTGAGAGAAATGGCAATTATTCTTGTAATGAATTTATCAGACCCTTTCTTTGACCTGTATTGAATGGTCCATTAGGGGCTGTAAAATCCAACACAAGGGTCCATCTTAAATTTTCCAGTCCTTAGGGAATTACTAAATGATCCTCTTATCATTGGTCATATTTGTATTGAATCTGTTTCTCTGGTTTAACTGAACTGTTTGTTTCCTTTCGTTACAGAGCAGCAAAACAACGTAAGACTCTTCCACAATTCGCCCAAAGATTAAAGACAAATAAACAGTTACCTCAGCACTTCGCATTTATGAAGTGCAGATCTCAGCTCTTGGAATCCATCACAATGAATGCAGCAGGACTCCAGATTAAGTTCTACTATTGTATCACACAATCCAATCATGCGAGACAAGACTGTGCAGTCAACTGGCTTCAGGACCAATCCACAAAACATAAGTACTTCTGCAGACCCGACTGTGACCCGAGCTAGTTCTTTATTCTGAGATTCAACCAGGTAGTGAAATGAATTCAGAAGTTTCATTTTACCAGCTTCACTCTCTGTCTTTCCAATCTGAACTTTAACCTTCCCCTTCAACCAGTCAATCACTTGGCAGGTTACTTGATGAAGAAATGGACCCAGAACCTCCTCAAGGGGCCGAGCTGACTGTGGGGAGGAGAGACCAGCAACAAAACGGAGAAATATCTCAAATCGTCCATCTTCCTTGCTGTAAGCTTCACTAAGGAGTTTCTGGATGCCCCCGGGATCTGGATTCAGGAATTGTGCGAGTGCAGCTACAAACTCTTGGATGGTGAGGTGTGGGAATGTGTAAACCACACTCTTGGCAGAATCATCTCTCTCCAAAAGTTCCATCAGGAACCCAGACAGGAACTGGGAAGGTTGCAGATTGTACGTGATCAAATCTTCATTCCTGAACACAATCTTCTTCTCAGAGACTCCTGTGAAGGCCATCTCACCAAGCTTCAGGAACACATCACGTGAACTTTCAATCTCTGGGCTATGGTTTTTCAGAATGTTGTAAATATAGGAGGAATATAGTTGGGTGATGGTCTTGGGAACTTGCTGCTGTTTCCTGTCTCTTTGTGTAAAGAAGGGGCCCAGTGACAGACCGAGGATCCCGCAGTAGGAAGGGTTGTAGCACATGGCGTACAGGATCTCGTTCTCCTCCACGTGTTTGAAAACAGCTGTTGCCACTTCCTGATCTTCAAAATACTTGTTGAAATATTCTTTCCGTTCATCACCAACAAATCCCAGAATTTCCGCCCAGACACTGATCTCAGCCTTATCCAATAAATGTAATGCAGTGGGGCGGCTGGTCACTAGCACTGAACATCCTGGGAGCAGCTTGTGTTGTATTAAACTGTACACAATGTCAGACACTTCACACTGGCATTCAGGATCTGTGCACATGAACTGAGGTTCTGTATTTCTTCGATTGTCAGCAAAGTCAATATTCTCCCTGAATTCATCCAAACCATCTAATACAAACAG
Source organism: Cetorhinus maximus (assembly GCF_964194155.1). NCBI lineage: Eukaryota > Metazoa > Chordata > Chondrichthyes > Lamniformes > Cetorhinidae > Cetorhinus > Cetorhinus maximus. The sequence continues at coordinate 4,947,052 of NC_135913.1, forward strand.
CAATCCCTCTGGGTTCTTCCAGAGCTCTCCCAGAGCATTCTCAAAGTAAGGATACTGATCCAATATCAGATTCCTCAGGTTTGTTCTGCAGTTAATATCGTTCAAATCCCGGAATTTGAAACTGAAAACAAATTGAAAGTGTGGGTATATTTTCCCTGTGGCCCAATCATAAACAATCTTTTGTACCATTGTTGTTTTCCCAATTCCTAGGACTCCACTCACTGCTACTGTACTCCCAGATTTGGATTTCCTCTGGGAAAAACTACCCTTGAACAATTGATTACTTCGGATTTTTTCCAGTTCTTTCCGCAGATGTTTCTCTCTCAATTCTTCACGGTCTCGCCCCCTTGCCAGCAGTTCATGGTCTACAAGTGTCCGATCTCGAACAGTGGCAATGACCGTTAGCTCAGCATATCGGTCAGCCAGCTGGAAAATCTTAACCTTCTCCTTCATGAGAGTGTTCACTCTCAGTGTTTCCGTTTGTACCCGGAGTGTTTCCTTGTGTTTCTGTTGAATATCTTAAATTAGAACAGACAAAAAGAGGTTATCACTGTTAGTTGTATTGACATAATAACGACTTCTCAAGACCATTTCAATATTCAGAAAAATATTGCAAGATTTAACTTACAGCTTTAATAGAGCTACATGTAGAATTTAAAACTTTGTTATTCGAAACTTCACTTGACAGTTAACAATGGCGGAGGAAATTATCAAATTTCACTTTATTCTAATATTTACTGAACAGTGAGATGTCTACAAAGGTGATGTTTTCGCTCTGATGGTTAATACTCTATTCCTCCTCTGTACTATAAACATAACTCATCTCACATGATCCATGTTAGTGCACAATAGAGATCCTAATGGATCAAGTGTTGAAACAGCCAATGATGTGAAAGTTCTGCAGAATTGGGAAACAGGACATTTAATATCCCCGGAAGGGGAATGTGCCGTGCATGGTCTGTAGAGTGCTACTGTTACTAAAGCGGACGTTAGGCAGGTTATCTGCGAATTGTGTGCACTGAGAGATCGACATACTGTTCCTGGACAGGAGTTTCACTATTATTGCAAAAAACCTTAGCCAGTTAGCTGCGGTATTGAAGGCAATGCAGGAGGAGTAGACTGTAAATGGATGCACCTTCCATTCTGCATTCCATTTGACCCACAGCTGAACTTACAATCACATGTCCTCTCCATCACCAACACCACATTCAAACATCGTTGTAATATTTACCATCTCCACCCTTGCTTTCACTCATCTGCTGCTGATACAAGCATTGATGAGTGTATACCTCAAGAACCGACTATTCCAATAATCTCCTGGTCTGTGATTTCTCTATCTGTAATCTTGAGCTTATTCAAAAATCTGCTGTTCAAATTCTAACTCATGCCTTGTTCCGTTCACCCATCACCACTGTGCTCATTAACTTCCATCAGCTTTCATTCTGGTGAAATGTCAAATTCAAAAATTCTTATTTTTGTTTTCTGATTTCCCACCTCTTCCTACCTCTGTAAGCTCCAATACTAAAATGCTCAGAGATCTCTGCACTGCTCCAAACATCACCTCTTGTGCATCTCCACATTTCACTGTTCAAACATTGGCTGGCATGTCTTCAGCTTTCTGGGCCCTAAATTCTGGAATTCAGTTCTAAGTCCTTCCCAGCCCTAAACAGAAGTTCCTCCATTATTATATCAGGGCCTTGGGCAGTTTAACTAGGGTATTGTGGATAGTTGGCAGTTACATAATGAGATAAATAGAAGCAAGAGTAGGCCAGTTAGTCCCTCGAGCCTTCTTCGTCATTCAATAGCATCATGGTTGATCTGATTGTGGTCCTAAACCCGTTTTCCTGCATGTCCTCCGTTGTGGGTTGAACATCTGTCTATCTTAGCCTTGAATGTATTAAATGACAGAGCCTCCGCTGTTTTCTGGGGTAGAGAATTCAAAAGATTAACAACTGTTTGAGAGAATAAATTTCTCCTCATCTCCCTCTTAATTGGGAGGCCCCATATTTTGAAACTATGCCTCTAGTTCTAGATTCTCCCACTAGGGGAAACATCCTCTCAGCATCTACCCTGTCAAGCCCACTCAGGATCCTATCTGTTTCAACAAGATCTCTCATTCTTCAAACTAGGATGAGTATCACAGGATCACAGAATCACAAAATCACACAGTGCAGAAGAGGCCCTTCGGCCCATCGAGTCTGCACCAGCACGTGAGCAACAACTGACCTACCTACCTAATCCTATTTACCAGCACTTGGCCCATAGCCTTGAATGTTATGATGTGCCAAATGCTCATCCAGGTACTTTCTTAAAGGATGTGAGGCAACCCGCCTCCACCACTCTCCCGGGCAACACATTCCAGACGTCACCACCCTCTGAGTAAAAAAAGTTTTCCTCACATTCCCCATAAACCTCCTTCCCCTCACCTTGAACTTATGTCCCCTCGTGACTGACCCTTCAACTAAGGAGAACAGTTGCTCCCTATCCACCCTGTCCATACACCTCATAATCTTGAACACCTTGATCAGGTCGCCCCTCAGCCTTCTCTGCTCCAACGAAAACAACCCAAGTCTGTCCAACCTCTCTTTATAACTTAAATGTTTCATCCCAGGCAACATCCTGGTGAATCTCCTCTGACCCCCTCCAGTACAAACACATCCTTCCTATAATGTGGTGACCAGAACTGCACACAGTACTCCAGCTGTGGACTCACCAAGGTCCTATACAACTCCAACATGACCTCCCTACTTTTGTAATCTATGCCTCGATGGATAAAGGCAAGTGTCGTGCCTTTTTCACCACCCCACTAACATGCTCCTCCGCCTTCAGAGATCTATGGACACACATGCCAAGGTCCATTTGTTCCTCAGAACTTCCTAGTGTCATGCCGTTCATTGAATACTTAGAACCATAGAAAAGTTACAGCACAGAAGGAGGCCATTCAGGTGCCCTTTCTAATCCCACCGTCTTGCACCCGGCCCATAGCCCAGCAGCCTACAGCACTTTAGTGCAAATCCAGGTACTCTCCAGGTACTTTTTTTAAAAAAGAGTTTAAAGTTTCTGCCTCTACCACCAACTTGGGCAGCGAATTCCAGACACCCACTACCCTCTGCATAAAAAAGTTCTTCCTCATGTCCCTTCTGCCACTTATCTTGAATCTATGTCCCCTGGTTCTAGAATTCTCTGTCAAGGGAAACAATTTTATCCTGTCCACTCTATCTATTCCCCTCATAATTTTGTACACCTCAATCAAGTCACCTCTCAGCCTTCTATGTTCTAAGGAAAATAACCCCAACCTATCCAATCTCTCCTTGTAGCTACTCTTTTCTAACCCTGGCAACATTCTTGTAAACCTCCTCTGCACTCCCTCCAGAGCTATTACATCCTTCCTGTAATGTGGTGACCAGAACTGTACACAATACTCCAGTTGTGGCCTCACTAGTGTTTTATACAATTCCAACATTATATCCTTACTTTTATATTCTATACCTCTGCCAACGAAGGAGAGCATTCCAAATGCCTTCTTTACAACCTTGTCTACTTGAACTTCAGGGACCTGTGTACTTGTACGCCAAGATCTCTTCATTGTCAAATTACTTCTTCCAAAGTGTATCACCTCACACTTTTCAGGGTTAAATTCCATCTGCCACTTATCTGTCCATTTGACCATACCGTCTATATTTTCCTGTAGCCCAAGACACTCAACCTCACTGTTAACCACCCAACCAATCTTTGTGTCATCCGCAAACGTACTAATCCTACCCCCCACATAGTCATCTATGTCGTTTATATAAATGACGAATAATAGGGGCCCCAGCATAGATCTCTGTGGTACGTCACCGGACACTGGCTTCCAGTCACTAAAGCAGCCTTCTGTCATCACCCTCTGTCTCCTACAATTAAGCCAATTTTGAATCTACCTTATCAAATTACCCTGTATCCCATGTGCATTTGCCTTCGTTAGAAGTCTCCCATCTGGGACCTTGTCAAAGGCTTTGCTGAAATATAAACTACATCAACTACACTACCCTCATCTAAACACCAGGTCACCTCCTCAAAAATTCCAATCAAATTTGTTCGGCATAACCTCCCCCTGGCAAAGCCATGCTGACTATCCCTGATCAAACCTTGCCTCTCCAAGTGGAGATAGATTCTTTCCTTCAGAATTTTCTCCAATTGTTTCCCTATCGCTGACGTGAGACTCACTGGCCTGTCGTTCCCTGGCTTATCTCTCCAAACCTTCTTAAATAGCGGAACCACATTAACTGTTCTCCAGTCCTCTGGCACCTCCCCCGTGGCCAGAGAGGAATTAAAAATTTGGGTCAGATACCCTGCAATCTCCTCCCTTAGCAGTCTGGGACACAAATCATCCGGACCTGGAGATTTGTCCACTTTTAAGCCTGCCAACACCTCCAATACCTTGTCGCTCCCAATATCATATGCTAGATTCGTTCCCACATTTGATGAGAGTTAAGTGGAGTCCTTTATCCCCACTTTAAGGAAACACAGCTACGCAACCACACGTCACTGAACGAACCTCACTCCCTACTGACCCAGCCCCACACCCAACTACCCGGTCCCGCGCCTCAGTGACTCAACCCTGCAACTGCAACCACTGACCCTGCCCTGTACCCACACCCCACTGACCCAGACCCGCGCCTACAACCTACACCCAGCCCCACAGCTCACTGATGCAGCCCTACCCCCAACTGACCCGGGCCCACACACCATTGACACAGCCCCACACCCAGACCCATGACACAGCCCCACAGCCAGACCCATGACACAGCCCCACACCCAGACCCATGACACAGCCAGACCCATGACACAGCCCCACAGCCAGACCCATGACACAGCCCCACAGCCAGACCCATGACACAGCCCCACACCCAGACCCATGGCACAGCCCCACACCCAGACCCACACCCAGACCCCTGACACAGCCCCACACCCAGATCCATGGCACAGATCCACAACAAGACTCATGGCACAGATCCACACCCAGACTCATGGCACAGACCCACACCCAGACCCATGACATAAACCCAAATCCACATCCACACCCCAGTGACACAGCCCCACAACCACATCCCTTTGACCAGGCTCTGCACTCCCTCACCCAGCCACCCACCTGCAACCCACTGACCCAGCCCAGAATCCCACTGACCCGGCCCCATGCCTTACCAACACGGCCCCGCGTCCCGCTTACCCAGCCGTGCACCCCACTGACCCAGCCCCATGCCTTACCAACACGGCCCCGCGCCCCGCTTACCCAGCCCAGAATCCCACTGACCCGGCCCCATGCCTTATTGACACAGCCCCACCAACACGGCCCCGCGGCCCGCTTACCTAGTCCTGCACCACACTGACCCAATCCTAAGCCCTGCGAATTGTGTACGAAATAACATGTGTTAATTGTGTGCAGGCCGTGGGTGTTGGTTGGGGTTTCACTTGTGCACGTCTGAAGGGGCACTTATGAAACATTGGGGCATACTTCCAACTAGCATCATAAAGGGATGGCCCGCAAGAATTAGAAGAATAAAATACATACTTAACTGCCCTTTAAAATTACACTTTCCATTCCATTCACCGGCGTTGCTTGAGGCCTGCCTCCAATGACACCTCGCAGGCCCCAGAGAAGTGTTTTACAGCAATTGCTCCCATATAGCAGGAATGCTTTGAGGGCCAGGGAAATTGACAGAACAGGGAGCAGGTAAGTTTCTAAGGTAAGTGGATAGGTTTTGGGGGTTGTGGGGGGGATGGGTTGGGAAATCAGGGGTGTGGTGGGGTGTTGGGGCTCAGAGTTTGGGAGGCTCGGAAGTATTCGAGGATCAAGGGAGTGGGGAGGTTGGGATGGTGGGGGGATTGGAGGTTGGGGATCGGTTGTCAGGGGAGGTGAGGGTGGGGAAGTTCAGGCGTTGGGGGTGGGGGGGGGTAGAGTCGGATGTCAGGGTGTGGGGAGGGGGTTGGAGGGGTATAAAAGTCAGATGTCAGGATGTGGAGGGGTGTGAGGCCAGGGTGCTTGAGGGCAGTCGGGGTGTGAGGGTTTCATAGGGCGTGGGGGTTGGGGCATCAGAGGTCCAGTTGGTGGCAAGGGTGGAAGTCTGAGGCCCGGGGGTTGCGTCCATGGAGATTCAGAGGTCGGGGGGGTGGGAGGCTGGTGGTGGTGCATGGAGTGGGGGTCGGCGGTCAGCGAGTGGGGTGTTGGAGGTTGTCGGTGTATTTGGGGGAGTCCGTGAGGGGGGATCTTTCTGGGTCTTTACAATAGTTACCCAGGAGTTAGAAGAAGTTTTAATCCTTCTAACTTTTTCTGAGTAACTATAGCTGTAACCCTGGCAAGAACCATCCAAAGTCTGCAATTTAAATCGAATTTTCAGATGGTTACCAGTGAAAGGCAATTGTCCAGAGGAAGTGTGCACTTCTGGGCAATTGCCATGCAAACCCTTAACCTGGGAACTTTCCAGACGGATTCCCCAGCGCATCTTTGGGGTATCCCCGAAATCCAACGCTGGGGAGCTTGGAAGTTACAGCCCATTATCGTGGTTGAGTTTCAATGTTTAACTCTGTAAATACATGTAAGACTGACTAAAGAATAGCTCCACTACCTCCTACTGGCTAACCAGAATAGAACGTGGTAGCAAGAGGGTAGTTGTTTAAACTGAGGATAAAAGCGAATAAAAATCAGTCCAGAAAATACAATCCTAGCAACCATCGTGAGAAATGGCAAGGGTAAATTGTTGGTGGAATGATTGCCGTCCGATGTTCTTGGAGTGTCAAACCGGGTCAACCGGATGACTAGTGGAAGGAGGAATTGGATATGAGGGAATAGCATTCACCCCTATCAAAGAAAAAATGAGTTATGTCCTTCGCACTGTTATTTCCTACCAGAAGCAAAGTATTTTGTGAACTGGATGCCATCAATTGTCTACTGATGAAGGTTAGTATTGTCTACTCTAGTTCTTGAATAAAATTTACAAGAAAGATTATCTATTAAATCTCTGTAAATATGGCCAGACTATGATGAATTTTGGAAAGCAGATAATTATTCACTGGAGAAATGTTTCACGGGCGTTAATGGATTTTATAACAGTTGGGGGATCTCTGGATCGTTACCGGTGTTCAAATTGCTGGCTTGTGTCTCAGGCGTCTCATATCGATGGGCATTAAGTTCTAACCAGTTTTCAGTTCTTGAGAAAAGATTCCTTGTTGGTTCAGATCTCTGTTGCCTTGAAAAAACTCTTGGGGAAATCGTCATTTCCTGCCCCCTTAGTGGAACCAATGTGCCATTTCACGGTGATACAATGAATAGTGGACTCGATGATTGCTAGGCTTCAAAATGGTCCTGATAGCAGACACAAGCCTCAATTAATATAAGGATTATAGACAGGTGGAATGAAGATGGAAGCAGCTTTAGCAGGTTTGGCTCTTACAGTAGGGGACTGAAGCAGAACAACAATAATAGACGAATGAATCCCAGGAATGATCAAAGAACAGTTAATAGGTGCTTCAGTTGTGACTTGAAGTATCATTATGTGATGAACTGCCCAAAGCAGAGTGGCAGGATCCTTGAAATAACACAAGACAAAGAGCATTCTGAGGCCGATGAAGATAATGATAAATCAAAATGAATTGTACCTGTCACAAAGAGGATGGGTGACTATGATGGAAATGTTTATCATGAACTCATTCTACCGTGCTATGCTAGATAGTGCTTGCACTTCAGCAGCACGTGGAACAAATTGGTTAGAATGTTATTTGGATGCACTCGTGAGGATTGAAGCAAGGTTATGAAATATAGAGGTACTACATGGTTGGGGTTTGGTTATGATAACACATCATTCGCTAAAGAGGTTTGTGCATCCACGTAACAATGCTGAGTAGAGTTCTGGTAAATCAGGAGGGAAGTATGTGGGTGCTGGGGCAACAGGCAATGAAAAGAGAAAAAAACAGCTGGATATCTTGCCTTATTGTTGAGTTAATCCTCTCGCAAAACCTGTAAAGCTGTATCTACAAACTGCATGGTCCCTGCAGGACCACAATGTTCATTTACAACTGCTCACAGCCAAGATAGAGGCTTTCTTTGCAGCCACGTGATTGGGTGCAGGTTCAGAGGGAAGTGTCCATTCTGTGCACTGAAAAAAATTTCTATTCCATTCACATTTTTGCCAAAAAATAGAGGGGAGAAAGTAGAAATTGCAGCAAGTACAGACGTTAGTAATTATTCCCTATTTCTAACAGTATTCCTATTTTATGCTGGGTGTTTTGCCGTACTAGTTGAATCATTCAGTTTTTTAACATTGAAATAAGATTAATTCTACTAACCCGTTTTTCCAAAGCTTGGAGTATTCATGAATAATAAATCAGAAGCATTTGCATTCCTTGCACCAGTTCCTGTGATCTGATCACCTTCCCCAGGAGCATGAGCTTGAATGTGGCTTTGTTCACTGGTACCAGTTTCTGTGGTCTGATCACCTTCCCCAGAAGCAGGAGCTTGAATGTGACTTTCACTGGTGTCAGTTTCTGTGGTCTGATCACCTTCCCCAGGAGCAGGAGCTTGAATCTGACTTTGTTCACTGGCACCAGTTCCCGTGGTCTGATCACCTTCCTCAGGAGCAGGGGCTTGAATCTGACTTTGTTCACTGGTACCAGTTCTTGTGATCTGATCACCTTCCCCAGGAGCATGAGCTTGAATGTGGCTTTGTTCACTGGTACCAGTTTCTGTGGTCTGATCACCTTCCCCAGAAGCAGGAGCTTGAATGTGACTTTCACTGGTGTCAGTTTCTGTGGTCTGATCACCTTCCCCAGGAGAAGGAGCTTGAATCTGACTTTGTTCACTGGCACCAGTTCCCGTGGTCTGATCACCTTCCTCAGGAGCAGGGGCTTGAATCTGACTTTGTTCACTGGTACCAGTTCTTGTGATCTGATCACCTTCCCCAGGAGCAGGGGCTTGTATGTGACTTTGTTCACTAGCGCCAGTTCCTGTGGTTTGAGTACTATCTCTTGCAGATGGACCTTGAATCTGACTGTGTTCACTGGTAACAGATGCTGGAGTTAGACTCCTTCCAGTTGTACTGATAGCAGTGATATGTCTCTGGCTTCTTGCAACGCCTTCCAGAATGTAACTGCGTGCATTGTCGACGCTTCCTGCGGCACAAGATGCTTCGACAGTATCTGTCATGTCCCTTTCATCGATGCCGTCTATTAGGCCACGACAATGATAGCCCTCCAGAACTTGACTCGGTTCATTTAAGCATTCACGATTGCAGCAGGGTTTACACAATAATTGCCCCATCTCAGCAAATTTGTCAGCTGAAAATAAGGTAATTCCAGGTTACAATTGAGTATATTAGGAAAGAACAAAAATGTATGGATTCAAATTGATCCCAATGCAGCACTGCTCAAACATTGAAAGATCAGCTCCTCAATTGTTAGATGATAAAGAGTGATTAAATATATTTCTACTCATTGATAACCTGAGCGAGTGGGGGGCACAAGTGGGGGTCGGGGTAAGTGGGGGTCGGAGCAAGTGGGGGTCGGAGCAGGGTTGGGGGGGTGGAGCGGGCGTCGGGGAAAGTGGGGGGTGAGCGGGTGAGCCGGGGTGAGTGCGCGGGTGGATCATATTTTCTGTGTTGATTTGACAGCTGGCATCATTGACAGTAACTGTACTAATTGTGAAGCTGCTATTTCTGACTGCATCTGCAGATTAGAGCTGATATTGATGACAGTACTCTGCTCATTATAGAACTGATATTAATGACAGTATCTGATCTACAATTATTTTGTCTGAAGTGACTAAATCTTCAGCTAAAATAGCAGCTGCAAAATGTTGTGTTAATTCGCCATCAGCTATTCCTCAGCTGCAACATCTTGCAGCTTATATCTTATACAAGCCAACTAACTTCAATCTGCGCTTTGCCAACCTACCTGAGGTTGCAATCCACCGAATGTTTCAACCTAGGTTAACATCAGGCTGGCACAGCGACGCTTCTGTAAGTCACCTGCTCTGTTAGGTCCCTGTGAAAAAATTACCAGTTTGCAGAATTAATCTCAATTACTGTAGCATTTAGAGCTGTGGATTAAGATTGTCAAAATCATGTTCAATTTAGGAATTGATACTATAAGAAGTCTGATTTCAAATAATTTATATCAAAAACAGGTTGTCAGGTTGCTGAAACTTGAAAATTGCTAACTCCCTCAGCAAAGGAGCACACCCAGCAGCTTAAACATATCAAGGTTAGATTAATCACGTGGGGAAAATAATGGGAGAAAATGAATTGGTATTAAATTTCACATTTTGGACTTTTTTTTTTCCATTTACTTTAACAAGGAAGCAGATTTTGATTTTGTGTGACTGTGTAAACGGGTATTAGCGAGTCACAGCTCATCTACATCACTCCCAATTTTTACTGCCACAGAAGTGAAAGGGGGTGTTCTCAAAGGGTCGGTTCAGTTCAGCCCTGGGGCCTCAGCTTTTCGTTACGTTTATTAATGACTTGGATGAATGAACATAAGGAACAATCAGCTCACAGGACACTAAGTAATGTGGATTGGAGCTAATAGCTGTGAAGGATGATTGATAGATTAGATGGGAAGCACTGGGGAAGGTGGTGATGAATGTGGGCAAGTGTCAGTTCCCACACTCTAGACCCAAAAAAACAAATCAAAATATTTCATCAACAGTAAAAAAGTAGAAGCTTTCAAAGAGTAAAGGGATCAGAGATTCCAAATCGATAAATAATCATTAGTGGGAAAAATAATAGAAACCCTACTGTAGGAAAGAATGGAAGAATTCCAAAAATGAACCAATATTTCAAAAGAGAAAATCTTGTTTGACCAAACTTATTAATTTTTATGAGGGGGCAAGAGAGGCCAGACAATGATAATGCATAGATGTGGTTTATCTGGATTTTCAAAAAGTCTTTGATAAGCGCTGCCCCACAACATACTAATGAATAAAACCAGAGAATGTGGAGTCAGAGGACAGGTAGCAGGATGGATTGTGAGGTGACTTCAAGACGGAAAGCAGAGAGTGGGAGTAAAGGATCGTTATTCAGAGTTGAAGAAGGTGTTTTGAAAGGATCAGTGCTTGTTCACAATTTACATTAACGATTTGGAATTTGGAATCAAAAAATACAATTTCTAAATGTGCAATTGACACCAAATTGGGTGGGAGGGAGGGAGGGGTAGAATGTCAATAATAAGGAGGACTGCATCAAATTACGGGAGGACATTAATAAGCATGCAGAATGGGCAGGTAATCGGCAAATGAAGTTGAACACGCAGATGGAAGACAATACATTTTGGTAGGAAGAAATGGAACACGACTTACTGCTTTTAAGATTCAAGTCTAGATGGGGTAGAGGAACAAATAGTACCAATACAATCACGAAAGGTAACAGCACAGGTAAGCAACACCATTAAAAAAAAGCAAACCAAGCTTTATTTCTGAAGTGACAACATTGAAAAGTAGGGAGGTCATGCTAAACGTGTATCAAGCCTTGGTTAGACTTGGCTTAAAAGTATTGTCTGCAGTTATAGTCACCATGTGAGAAAAAAAGACAGTGGCACAGGAGAGGGTTCAGAGAAGATATACAAGGCTAACACTGGAAAGATGTTTGAAAGGCTGTGTCACATTTCACGATCACGTTTACACAAAGCGTTTACATTACTGATGCAATCCTTTCTCCCTCCCTCAATTTTTGTGTATACCGTGTAAGGCAGGATTTACGATTCTTCCTGTTCTTGTCTTTATAAAGGTTGGAGGAATGGCAAGCTCTGACCTGAGCAACCCTTGTTGCTTTGAAGGTTGCTTTGAATTCGGTTGATCTGAAAGTTGATTAATTTTTGATTCTTTTTTTTTGCGTTTTTTGCAGATGAACCGCTCCTTGTCAGCTCATCTGATCTGCTCAATGGTCATGGGTTTATCTTGTTCCGTTTGGAGAGTATATATCCGCTGCTCGTCCTAAGTGTGCACCTGGTGTTGCTTTTCACATGTGGCCCGGCATGACTCATATGGGGATAGAGGGTGTCTTTTTCTAATTTGTGATGCACCTCATCAATGAGCTCACCTTGCAGTTTGGTTTTCCGTGCAACAACATTCCCTTTGGTGTGCTCCCTTGCCTCTCTGAGGTGTGTTGTGGTCAGTTGGTGGCTGCTTCTCTGCATCAGCGTCGTCAGGCAAATAGGAGTACTAGCTGGAGGTTACAGCATCTGTGTCCTGGCTTCATGATGTCTCGTAACAGCAAATGTTGGAGCTGAAAGATGGGGCTCTTCTTACTGCTGTTGGCTCATCTCTTGGTCCTCTTCCACTCGAGGCATTGTGATAACCATCTCAGTTGTTGGCAGGTCTGGCCAAAGAGGAGTAACTGACATCTGCAAAGAAAGTGGGCCAACCAGTTCTGCAAAGGGTGAAGACAATTCAGGGCTGAAGTCACAATCGGGAGTATCCTTTCTGTTAGGGTTGTTGGAAACTTTCAGTACTGTGTAGTTGAGGGCAGAGGTTGTTTTGACGTATTCTGCCATTTTCAGAAGGTTCAGGGCAGCACAGGCATCTCAGCTCAAAAGTGAAAAATACTGGTTATGGGTGATCTACAAGACTTCAAATATTTGATTGCCGCCATACGTTAATGGTTCCAGAATCATGCCTATAACTGGAAGCCAGATTCATAGACATAGAGTGGTGTGCATTTCGTTTGTAGTGAGAGGTTTCTCAGCCATTGTTCCTTTTCCTAGAGGGTCATAGCACTGGCTCCAGTGTCCAATTTAAGTTGATGAACTGACCAAATGTCTGCATTTCAGAGTAGACAGCAGATTGATGCATAGAAGCTGGAGGGTTCTCACACTTGTTAGATCCTGCAATGCCTTCTCTTTACACGTAACCTTATCTCTTTATACACTTTCTCTCTTTGTCATGTAAATTCCATTGTCCCGATACGTCTTTGCAATTTTACTTTTCCCATAATATAAATCTTCTATAGTACACATATTATCAGTTATCTTTTGGAAAAATAAAGCCACTGTTTGGCTTACTCTCTGTTGGCTAACACCTTACCATCTCTTCGAAATTCACGACTCTGGTTTATCTAAAATGCAAATGTTCCTCACACATCACATTCTAACATTTCAGCCATGTTTACGTATTTAGCATTTCAAACCTAGCTTCTCTTTTGATAACTCAAAAGCTCCAGACGAGCTGTCTGCAATGCAATTAGCCTCTGAACACCCCCTCAAACACATGCACACAGCCCCACAAAGAGAAACTAATCCAAACGCCACTGTTAACCTACCTTTATACGTTCATGACAGAAAGGTTAGTTAAAGTTTGCTTTTTGTAGGTTTTGTTACTCCTCACATTAAAGTATGCATCAAATGATTTTGACTTCATCAAACTTAGCTGAGGATTTACTTATTCCTTGTCTAGCTATTATGTGGTCAGCTATTGAACCTACCAGATAAAGCAGTACTAACTTGTTCAACATTTGACTCTCTGTTCGGACCTGAACCAAGCATATATCTAAGGAATTTGTTTTGTTAAAGTGTGCAATTTTCTGTTTCGTTTGAATGTAGGGTGAGTCCAACGCAGTCTGGTAAAATCGTTTCTTGATGCATGTTCATTTAATAATGTGTATGTGTACAGATGTAAATTCTGAAATCCAAAGTGGCACCGAAGTGCACTTTTTTTCCAGCAAGGTATCTTCTGTTTGTTGGGTTTCGGTGGACTCTGGTAATCGCAGTTCTCGGGTTTTTCAAATGTAATTTTCTGGCTTTGGCTGGGCTTCTAAAGTGCAATTCTTTTCCGCAGGGATCTCGGCTACCACATGGTCAGGTGCCAACTCGGAACGCTGGCTGGTCGCGCTGCTTTTTAAAAGAGGCTACTCTGACTTCTGAAGACTGAGAAAAAGCTTTTTAAACCAGTTCTGGCCAACAACTTAATGTTTTAGACCACCACTGCTACGTCCCCTAACTCCGCATTCCATAGGTAGTAAAACTGGAACTCCACCAGATCTAATTGAGCCCTCTGCCGCACAGTGGAGTTTTATTTCTGAAGTCTGTTTCCAATTCAGCTGTTGAGCTTCTCTCAGGCGATCTCCCTCTGTGTCTTCTCTTCTGGTGTTTTCAGTAAGGGCAGAATGCTTTTCTTTTGGCCTTCCTGCTCTTGAGTTTCTGGTTCTAGGCTTTACTGATAGTTGTCACCATGCTGTACAGTGTTACATTCTGTCCAGTATGTCTCACAAAGATGTTCTGAGTGTTGTTTCGTTTAACATCAAGTGTTTATTGGTAACACATAACTTTGTGCACATACGCAGAGTATAGTCCAAGCCACCAGGTGCGAACACAATGCTGAATTCTATACAGACCATTTATTTTATTAATTCATGGAATATGAGAATGAGTGGCTGGGCCAGCATTTATTGCCCATCCCTAATTGCCCTTGAGAAGGTGATGGTGAGCAGCCTTCTTGAACCGCTGAAGTCATGTGGTGTAAGCACACCCAGAGTGCTGTTCGGGAGGGAGTTCCAGGGTTTTGACCCAGCGACAGTGAAGGAACGGCGATACATTTCCAAGTCAGAATAGTGAGTGACTAGGAGTGGATTTTCGAGACACATGTTTCCATGTGTCTGTTGCCCTTGTCCTTCTCAACAGTAGTGGTAGTGGGTTTGGAAGGTGCTGTAGAAGGAGAGTTGGTGAATTCCTACATTGCATCTTGTAGATGTTACACACTGCTGCTACTCTGCATCAGTGGTGGAGTGTGTGAATATTTGTGCCTACGTTGCCAATCAAGCATGTTACTTTGTCCTGAATGTTCATAGATTCATAGAGTTAGACAGCACAGAAGCAGGCCATTGGGCCCATCAAGTTGTGCTGGCCATCGAGCACCTCTCTACCGCAATCCCATTTTCCAGCACTAGGCCCGTAGCCCTTCTTGAGAGTTGTTGCAGCTGCACTCATCCAGACTCATGGAAAGTATTCCATCACACTTGCACCTTGTAGATAGTGGACAGGCTTTGGGGAATTAGGAGGTGAGTTGCTTGCAACAGGATTCCTGGCCTCTAACCTGTCCAGTAGGTCTCAGGTAGATGCCCAGTCCTAGATTCCCTCCGGACACGGCATGCATTCCCTTTACATCACACTGTGGGTGGTAATGTGCCCAGTCCTCCGTGACCATTTCTATGCCAGACCGTTACAGTACAGTGGGGGTACCAGGGGTGAGCATCAGTAACACTGTTTTTCATAATAGATATTAATGACTTAACTTTGGTGTACAGAGCACAATTTCAAAATGTGAAAATGACACCGAAGTTGGAAGTGCAGCAAATGTAAGAGGATGATGATACATTCTCTGAGGACATAGATACCTTAAAGCAACAGGCAGACAAATTTCAGCTAAAATTCAACCCAGAGAATTGCAAAGTAATATGTTTTGCCAGGGAGAACGAGAAAAGGGAAACACAAACAAATGCTTAAAGTCTCAAGCAGGTTCAGAACAGAGAGACATGAGGGTAAGCGCTTAGATTTTCATCGCCTATGCAGTGAGGACAAGGCTGGGGGTACTTTGAAAATAACGCTCCTAGATAGCGTGTTACACACTGGTGCTTTAAAGGCCAGTGGGGGTGGTGGTAGGTGTCTTGCTGGTGGGAGTGGTGGCTGCAGGGTTTGGCAGAGAACCAGGAACCCGCTCCCCTCCAATTCACTGAATATTAGCTTCTTGAAATAAAAACTTGTTTATGGGCTGGGCGGAGTCAGAAGGCGATGTCTAAATCAAAGAGCAAGAAACCTGAGCACTCTATGCACATCAGTGAACTGCTTTCTGCTGAAATGTGGAAAGTTATCAAGCAATGTTTTCCCTAACAAATAGTTTTTGACACTGAAGTTTTAATACCTCAGATCCAGTGAAATGCCTTTCAGTTGACTCTTTGGTCACTTCTCTGCACCACGACTAGGCTCGCCCTCCTCTATTCAAGGGAACAGCAAATCCCGTCGTGGACAATGCCTGCCTATTCTCTCACTTAGAGCTGGATCTGAATTACACAGAGTCTCACTTAGATAAATTACTGATCTTTTTTAGGCAAAGTTACTGACTGTGTGTGTGGTGACAATGACTACATTTCCCCTGCTCACCCATTAGCAGTTCACAGGGCCACGCATAGAAATAATGTGCTGAACTGAGTGGAATTTTGTTTCCCCAATTTCATTATATGGTTCACCATATCACCTGTTTTTCATAGGACTATAAAAGACCAGATTTAACAAAGTGTAAAAACTATTGATCGTTTAATGGGTTCAGACACTGGGGGGAAGGGCACAGCGAAACACTGCGCTGAAACGTCTTTGCTATGAATCACTTGCTGTATTTTGCCCTGACTTGAGCTATGTGTAAATATATGTTGAGATGTTAGCTCTATTAATCCCAATACCCGTCCTTCCAGATTCTACAGCTCTGAATTTTTCAGAAAAAAATACCTGAAAGGTTATTTTCCCATTAGCAGCAAAGCAATCACTATAATTTCCTGGAGATAGTCCCTGGTTAAAAATTAACAGTCTGAGCCATGATTAAAATCGTCACATCCATGACTATCGGGCTCTTCCAAAAAAATTATAAACCCTTATGAAAATGAAGAATTGTGGTAATACTCAGCATCTGCAGTATTTTCCCATTGTAATTTGGGTCCTCGTTTCACTTAAAGATGCTGAATTAGTAAATATGGGAAGTAAACAAAGAAAAATATTCTTTCCTCAACTTGTTAACTTTCAGTCATTTAAATGTAATTTCACCTTATGATGTAATATTTCTTCCAATAGCCTATCAGCATATTCAATGAATTAATAGACTATGAAATTCTGAAAATTAAATTCATGGCTGCTTAGTTGGTCACACCTTGACTACTGCCTTTATCTATCCTGCCCCATCCTGTCCATGTTTTTAAGAAAAATCTATCAAATCATTTATTAATAGATAATGCTGTAAAGGAACGGTGCCATTTTATGTCTTTTCTTATATTTCTCCCTGGTATCAGGCGGGATACCGGCGAAATTGTTTTTGTGAACTTTCTAGACACGTAGTATCCTTCCCAAAGTGTGGAATACACAGTACTGCGACGTAGGTCTCATTCACGTTTTACAGCATACTACTATTAGCTCGTAACTACTTTATTCTATGCATTTTGTCATAAACTACAGACTACAATTAGATTTTCAAAAGCATTTTCAATTTGAAGAGCTGCATTTAATGTTCTGTTGAATTAGTCTGCAAATCGCTCTGCTTTTCCACAGCACCCTGGTAATTTCCTGGTTTCTCTATCCCACACATCTTAAATCATTGAGTGAAGATAATAATTGTCCAGACTCAGCCCAATTCCTGATGCCTGGAGGTTCAGTCGTCTGGAGCAGGATGTTATAATGGGATGTAGATTTTGTAAATGAGTGGGCAAAACTACAGCAGTTGGAAATCAATTTGGAAAAATGCAAGGTCATTAACTTTGCATTGGATGAAGAATATATTGGAATATTTTAAGAATGGGTTTTTTTGTCCATGAGGTGCCTTGGTGGGATTTAAGTGATTCTGTTCACACATCATTAACATATAGTGCAATAATTAATGGGATGCTGCTGGCTGGTTATATATCCAGTTTTATTTTTTTCATTTTGTGTTCAAATGAAGGGAAAAAAATGCAGCACTGTATAATGGGAGGCTGATCAACAACCACTCTTTTTGAAGTGGAAGGAGGGAGTGCGGGATAGATCATTGCAGCATTTGAGAGATATTGGTGCAGGGTGAGAAGAAAAGACTTTTCAGAATATTCACTGACCATGACTGGACAAGTAAATTTGTAACCAGGCAAGTGGTACTCCTCTCAGCTAGACAATGGAGGAGTTATTGGAGATGGATAGTGTAGTCAACTGTGCCAAAAATGTAGAGAGGGCTATAGAAGCATGAGGGATAGTTTGCCTCGGCCACAGTCGATATTGTTTTGTCTTATATAAGTGTCATTGGAGTGATGCAGGAGGCCAGATTATTGCTTCTCCGTAAGGGAATTTTCAGAAATATCGGTTCAGATTTGGGAGGCAACAATATGAAAAGGCTGGAGAGGGAGGGGTGATTGGAGGCTGAACAGCAGTTTTCAGGGACAGAAGCTTCAAACGTGGGTTTGTTCATGATGCGACAATGAAGAAATATTTTGAGGCAGTAGTACAATGCTGAAGGAGAATGCACAGTTTACAGTAACAACTAACATTGGGTCCTGGGTTCAAGCTGAGTGTTCAGATGTCAAGTGGGATTAGGGTACAAAGAGCAGGAGTTGCTGTCATCACCAAGATGAACTCAGAGTGCTGGAGAGAAGACAGGAGAGAAACTAGAGAACAATGCGTGGATGGTGATGGGCGAGGGACATGGAAAATTTTGACTTGGTGGACAAGGAGAATGACAGAATATGGCAGAGGCATGTAAGAAATGTCCATGACTGAGACTTTCTGGAGCACCTTGTACATATTATTTAAGATGAGGCTGGAGAATGCAATGAGGAAGGGTAAAAAAAACTAGAACCTGAGGTGAAAAGTTGTTTTGCTGTTCTGGGATGATCCTGGAGCAGTAAGCAGTTTTCGCAGGGAAGGGCAGGACCCAATAATGATTTATGGGGACCAGCCAGTCCTGATGACTAATGTCTGAGATTGCTGTCTGTCATAAATTTTCCAACATGACTCATGTGGACTCACTGGAGCAGGACGGGACATTTGGAAATGGGGCAGATAGAAAAGTATTTTTCTGGGGACAAGGGCATCAAATGAGGAGGTGCCAATGTGATTCAGCAGGTGAAGGAACTGGAGAGCCCAAGGTCCAAACAATTGGCCCTCAGATGGGCTCAAGCCAATGGATCAGGCTAATAGGATCATAAGAAATAAGAGCAGCAGTGGGCCAATGGGCTCCTCGATCCTGCTCCCTCATTCAAGAACATCATGGTTGATCTGATTTTGAGCTTAAATCCATTTCCCTGCCTGAGTATTTTGGATCCATCAGGATAGTGGGAGGCAGATTCCAGTGACTATTGCAGACTGTGGCAGCATGGGAAAGAGGAAACTGGGCTGATGGTTCACTGAACAAAAGGGTTGGGTTTGGGTCATAAAGCAGAAAAAAATCAGCACAGATTTTGGTATTGGTGCAAGATTAAACTATACAAGGTCTCTGGAATGTTAGGGACTAGGGAATAGAAATAAATATTTGAAACATGGTCCAAAACTTATTATATGTGAGCAACTAATAGTCCATTCTGTGCGGCTGCTAGGAAAGTTAACCGGAACTTGGGATGTATAAACAGAGGCACAGGTCACACGGCAGACCAGCTGATGTTGAGCTTCCTTCAGAATTTAGTTCTCTTCTGAAGGGAAACAAAGTGATGGGAGCATCGTCACCAGTAATTTCACCTTTCAAAAGATCTTACCAGGGTTATTTATTTGTCGTCTAGATACCAACATTCCTAGAATAACTCTCGGCCATGGGAGAACCATGACCATGGTAATTGTAGCAGCTCAGCGCTGTCTGAACTCACCGGCTCCATCCTCCCCATGATACACACTGATCTCACTGGCTCCATCCTCCCCGGATTACACATGTTCTGATCTCACTGACTCCATCCTCCGAGTTACATCTGTCTGATCTCACTGGCTCCATTCTCCCCAGGTTAAACACTGCCTGGTCTCACTGGCTCCATCCTCCCCAGGTTACATACTGTCAGATCTCACTGGCTTCATCCTCCCTGGGTTACACAATTTCTGATCTCACTAGCTCCATCCCCCTTTTGCTTACACACTGTCTGATCTCTCTGGCACCATCCTCGCCAGATTACAAACTTTCTGATTTCACTGGCACCATGCTCCCTGGGCTGTCCGATTTCACTGGCTCCATCCTTCCAGGGTTACACACTGTTTGGTCTCAAATGGCCCATTTTCCCCTTTTTACATCCTGCCTCTGGACATGGAATATCTAAAAAGAACATGTATAGTTTGAGGAGGCCTAAGTCAAGTGAGTTTGAAAGGAATCTGGGTCAAACTGATTGGATTGAAAAATGGTTGGTGATCATATTAAGAAAATAACTTGTGGCCTTCAAAGAGGAAATGGACTTAGACACATTTCTGTCAGAACAAATGTAAGTGCATCCATGGTTAGAGAGCTCTAGATGACTAAATACGTAGAAATGAAAAAAAAAACGGTGAATGGAGGCTTCTGATAAATGGGGGGAAAAAAATCAATATTCAACAGAGAATAAGTTTGAATACAAAAATCGCAGGATAGACCTAAAATTGAATAATAGTGATAAAGAGTGTATTAGAACTCATTAACAATAGCAGAATCTTAAAATATTTTACAAAACAGACAAAAAGCAATGGGAGAATAAGACAGATGAGAGACCAAAACCGAAATAATTTTAAGGAGAATAAAAATAGAATGTGCGGTAAATCCCCAGCAAGCCTGACAGCATCCGTGGATAGCTTGAGTACTAAATTAATGCACCAATAAACAGGATGTTTGAAATATTATATCAATGGAGGAGAGAATGGAGCGATTGCACAAGCTAACATAGATATAGTGGAGTTACTTAAATCGTTTGCATTTTTCAAGTTGAAAATTCACTTGGTCTGGATGGGATACATGAGAGGTTCCAGAGGGAAATAGGGTTGGGCACAGTGGACTCTCAGGCTCCAATCTTCCAATCCTCTTTGGCTATAGAACAGCTGCCAGTGAATTGGATCATTGTAAATGTGACACTTTTGTTAAAAAGGTGCTGAGGGATGGACTGGAAAGGAAAAAAATCCGTCATCTTAAAGTAAATGGTGGGGAGAATATGAACCAAAAACAAAATCACTTGGCACCTGGTTCAAATATGGATTGATAATTTAAAGCCCAACTGTTGTTTAAAGAAAATCGCGTTTTACTAATTTGATGAAGGTATTTTATTAAATAACTGTGCAATTGGATGATTTCAGTGCAACTGAAGTTGTGCAAGTGAACTTGTGACAGGAATTGATAAAACGACAGACATGTTAGCAAAATTAAACTCTTTGATAAAATGGCAGCACTTTGGTAGATACGAACTTGGTCAATCACAGAAAGAAGGGAATAGTAGTGAATGGTTGTTTTTCTCCTATGCAGATGACAGTTGTGCAATTGATTGCCTGAGGGATTCGTTTTTGGACTTCCATTCTTTCTGATATATATTAATGACCTGGACCTGAGTTTCAGCATTAATTCAAGGCTTCCAGGTAACATCAAACTCTGAAAAGTATTAAACAACATTAGTCATGAGAGTAGGGACTTATGTCTCGACGACTGTTGAAATGTGCTGGTACATGGAAACATGCAATTTAATTCAATGTAATGTTCAATGTTCGAGAAATGTAAAGTTTGCATTGTGCAAGGAATATAGAAAGGAAATATGAACAATGATAATACAATTTTAAAGGGGGTGCACGAAAAGGGAGTACTGGATGTTTACGCTCAAAAATCATTGAAGCTGACAGCAAAAATTGATAAGACTGTTTCAAATGCAGAGTTGATTTTTGGTTTCATTGTCAAGAAAACAAGAAATGGTATTTTTTTTAATTCTGGTCATAACCCTGACATATTTTATTATGTACTGGAAGTCAGGCTGTAATTGGATTAAGAGCTAAAATAATGGCAAGGGTCTAAAGTCAACAGTAAGAAGTGGCTTTGATATGTCAATGAATCAAGCGGAACGTCAATCAAAGTTTTACATAAAGCAATAACGGGAATAGTTTGAATTGAGTTGCTTTAGTTCAAAGGGGGATATATGCAGGTTGTAAAAAGGTGTAAGGAGATGAGGTAAGTATAGGGTAAGTTTGTCTTTACAAGTCTAAGGGCTAAAGTAAAGAATGATTAAGTCAATTCTGGGAACAAAGCATTTCTGAAGAGGCTGGTCGAAACAACAGAGAGATCAAAGGGAAGGAACGCATTTAAGGAAATACAGAAGCCGATGTGAGGGCGTAGCTGGTCAGATCTCCCAGAAGACAGCAGTGTAGCTGGTCAGGACTCCAAGAAGACAGTGTGATCAAGGCCAGACCTGAAGACCCAGTTGCTGTCAGCCTCAGAGGACATCTCAACCAAAAAGGCACTGTGTGGTAAAAATTACTGGAATTCTATAGATTTTAGAACCTATAAAGATAGTTGCAGAATAGAAAAGGGGAAGTTTAGCTCTGAAGGCAGTTATTTTAAGGTTTGTGAAACACTTTTAAAGTACTGCTTACTTTACTAGCCATTCTTGTGTTCAAATGTAATTTTGCTTCATTTTTTCCTTTATTCTTTTAATAATTGTTTACTTTAGTACAAAATCATCACAAGTAGTTGGGGAAATCAGTTCCTGATTTCAAAACCGCTCCTCATACTATACAAATTGGAAAACCCATTTTGGCAGCTGTTTCAAGTTTCCCTCTTGGATTGAGGAGCTCGGCATTTACCATCCACCGTGCCATAACCTTTTAAAGAGTAGCATTGAAGATGAGTGAACCCTTGAGCCTGTTACACCCTACTGTTAAATCAGTACCATAACTCAATCTACACACATTGGTTTTGAAAACCTTAAAATTGTCTTGCCTAACAGTAAAAACAACAGCAAAACAACTTCAGTTTTGAAACTGTCCATTCGCCTAACTGCTACATGTCTATTTTCCCATCTACCACAAAAGGAAACATCCGATTAATTATAAATACTCCTGTGTCACATTATGTAAGCACACCTTTCCCATTATATGCAGAGGTCAACATAGAAACAAAGGAAATAGGAACAGGAGTGGGCCATTCGGCCCTTCGAGCCTGCTCCGCCATTCATTATGGTCTTGGCTGATCATCCAACACAATATCCTACTCCCGCTTTCTCCCCATACCCTTTGATCCCTTTCATCCAAAGAGCTATATCTAACTCCTCCTTAAAGGCATATAATGTTTTGGCCTCAACTACTTTGTGGTAGGGAATTCCACAAGCTCACCACTCTGGGTGAAGATATTTCTCCTCATCTCAGTCCTAAATGGTCTACCCCGAATCCTCAGACTGTGAGCCCTGGTTCTGGGCTCCCCCACCATCGGGAACATCATTCCTGCATCTACCCTGTCTAGTCCTGTTAGAATTTTATAGGTTTCAATGAGATCCCCCCGCCCTCATTCTTCTGAACTCCAGCGAATATAATCCTAACTGACTCAATCTCTCCTCATATGTCATTCCCACCATCCATCCCAGGAATCAGTCTGGTAAACCTTCTCTTCACATACCTATAGAAACTTTTACAGTCAGTTTTTATGTTTCCCGCAAGCTTACGCTTGTACTCTATTTTCTCCTTCTTAATCAATCCCTTGGCCCTCCTTTGCTGAATTTGAAACTGCTCCCAATCCTCAGGTCTGCTGTTTTTTTCTGGCCAATTTGTATGCCTCCTCCTTGGATCTAATACTATATCTAATTTCCCTTGCAAGCCATGGTTTGGCCACCTTTCCCGTTTTACTTTTGCGCCAGACAGGAATAAACAATTGTTGCAGTTCACCCATGTGCTCTTTGAATGTTTGCCATTGCCTATCCACTGTCATCCTTTTAAGTAACATTTCCCAATCCATCATAGCCAACTCGTGCCTCGTACCACGATAGTTTCCTTTATTAAGTTTCAAGAGCCTATTCTCAGAATCAACTCTCCAAATTGATGAAGAATTCTATCATATTATGGTCGCTCATCCCTAAGGGGCTTCGCAAAACTAGATTGCCAATTATTCCTTTCTCATTACACAATACCCAGTCTAGGATGGCCTGTTCTCTAGTTGGCTCCTCAAAGTATTAGTCCAGAAAACCATCCTATGTACACTCCAGGAATTCCTCCTCTACGGTATTGTTACTAATTTGTTTTGCCCAATCTATATGCAGATTAAAGTCACCCATAATACAGATGTTCCTTTATTGCATGCGTCTCTAATTTCCTGCTTAAAATCATTCCCAACATCACGCTACATTTTGAGGGTCTATATACAACCCCCACGAACATTTTTTGGCCCTTAGTGTTTCTCAGCTCTACCCATACAGATTCCACATCGTCAAAGCTGATATCTTTCCTCACTATTGGGTTAATTTCCTCTTTAACCAGCAATGCAACTCCACCGCCTTTTCCTTTTTGTCTGTCCTTCCTAAATACGGAATACCTCTGGATGTCCAGTTCCCATCCCTGGTCACCCTGCAGCCATGTCTCCGTACTCCCGACTATATCATACCTGTTTACATCTATTTGCGTGGTTAATTCATCCACTTTATTGCGAATGCTCCTCGCGTTAAGGCACAAAGGCTTGTCTTTTTAACATTACTTGTTGTCCCGTTCCCTCTATTTTTCACTGAGGCCCTATTTGATTCTTGCCCTTGATTTTTCTGCCTATCACTTTTCTTATTCCCCTGTCCATCTTTTGTTCTTATCCTTGATTCCCCCTCCTGACTCCTTGCATAGGTTCCCACCCCCCTGCCATTTTAGTTTAAACCCTCCCCAACCACTCTAGCAAATATTCCCCCCTTGGACATCAGTCCCGGTCCTGCCCAGGCGTAACCCATCCAGTTTGTACTGGTCCAACCTCCCCCAGAACCGGTCCCAATGTTCCAGGAATCTGAAACCCACCCCCTCACACCACCTCTTCAGCCACGTGTTCATCCGATATATCCTTCTGTTTATACCCTGACGAGCATGTGGCACTGGTAGTAATCCTGAGATTGAGGTCCTACTTTTCAACTTAGTTCCTAATTCCCTACATTCTGCTTTTAGGACCTCATCCCTTTTTTTTTAACCTATGTCGTTTGTACCAATGTGTACCACAACCACTGGCTGTTCACCTTCCCCCTTCAGAATGTCCTGTAGCTGCACTGAGACATCCTTGACCCTAGCACCAGGGAGGCAACATGCCATCCTGGAGTCTCGTTTGTGGCCACAGAAATGCCTATCTATTCCCCTTACAATTGAATCCCCTAGAACTTTTGCACTCCCACACTTTTTACTCCTCCCTGTGCAGCAGAGCCAACCATGGTGCAACCAATTTGGCTGTTGCTGCTTTCCCCCAAGAGGCCATTCTCCTCAACAATATCCAAAGCGGTATATCTGTTTTGCAGGGGAATAGCCACAGGAGATTCCTGCAATGCCTGCCTAGTCCTCTCGCCCTGCCTGGTGGTCACCCATTCCCTTCCTGCCTGTGGGCTCTTAGCCTGCGGTGTGACCATCTCTCTATACGTGCTATCCACGATACTCTCCGCCTCACGGCTGCTCTACAGTGTCCCGAGCCGCCGCTCCAGCTCCGAAACCTGGGCTTCCAGGAGCTACAGCTGGAGACGCTCCCCGCACACATGCTGGCCCAGGGCACTGGAAATGTTCCCAGCTTCCCACATAGAGCAGGAGGAGCACACCACAGCTTTGAGCTCTCCTCCCATGACTTACCCCATTAAATTAAATTAAACCTTTTGGAAGATACTTAATATCAAATAATATCAATTACTCTTGGGCCCTTCTTTCGTGCTCCTCATTGTTACAGAATATAGCCCTTACAAACGATGAACCACAAAATAAGACCTTAAAAACTATAAGCAATAAAAGTAGTAAATACTTATCCGACTGTACTCTCAGTACTCAAAGGATCACCTCGTTCCCTTCTCACCGAACCCCAAGTCACCAAACTACAACTTAAGCACTCTATTGCAACCCAAGGCAGCACTCCACTGCAGTCCAAGGCAGCACTGTAAGATGGCCTGTTTTTACACTCTGAATCTAGCCTCTGAAAACCTGTTTAAGCCAGTTATCTAATTAACTAGTTTAGCTGCAAGCATAGCCTGTATAAACCCTGTTTTAAAGCTGGCCTATAACTCAACTTCTTCCAACCCAAACAACAACTTTTAGTTAATTACTAAATTAAAAACAGACTAGACTTGATAGAAATTAACCCTTAAATTCCCTCAGTCACCAAACTCCAACTTAAGCACGACTGCGGGGTGTCAGCTGTGGCTCAGTTCATAGCACCCTCGTCTTTGAATCAGAGGGTTGTGGGTTCGTGTCCCACTCCCGGAAAACCAAGAACTGTGATTGTACTCGATAGAGTTGCAATCTGTGACTGTTGATAACTCGAAAGAATTAAGCACGACTGCATCCCAAAGCAGCAGTCCAATGCATGCTATTGTCACCAGTGCAGTTACAGTCTCAATAAATGGGATATGCAATAAGGAAACAACTAATTATTTGCTTCAATTATTTTTCAGATTTGTTCACATTCCTCCCTGGTAAAAATTCATTATGTAGCATTTTCTCTGTTCTGTAGTTCTAGAATGTTCGCACCTCATTGTAAAGTCAAATTATGTCATTTACTTCTATTTTCCTATTGAATCCATTGTACATATCATATTTTATTGATGGACTATGTGGCTTCTTTCAGATCATTTTGCCATGGATCATAGGAACAACCATAGATCATTCAGACCTTGGAACATGCTCCACCATTGAGTGAAGCCATGAAGAAAATCATGTATAAATAACTTGCTTTTTTTTAAGCAGAGAATATAGAGCATTGATGAGGGCAAAGTGGTTGATGTGATATCTGTGGACTTTGGAAAAAAGTACTTAACAAAGTGCCACATATCAGTCTGGTCAGGAAAGTTGAAGCCCATGGAATAAAAGAGGCAGTGTCGACATGGGTATGAAGTTGGCTGAATAACAGGAAATGGAGAGTAGTGATGATCAGTTGTTTTCTGGACCGGAGGAAGGTACACAATATGGTTTCCCAGGTTCAGTACCAGGATCACTTTGTCTCAGATCCATTCCCAGACATTGCTCCAAATGCCTTGATACCAATGAAAATAAAAACTACCGATCTCAGGCTCTAACGGCCGCAGATGCCACTGATACTTTGAAGACTATTCCATATTTCGACTGCCTTTTGTATAAAATGGGAATTCCTGATTTCGCTCATATCATACCTAGATCTAATTTAGGATAACATCATCATGTTTTTGATTCTCTATCAGAGGGAACAGATTATTTCTAAAATGTTGAGAGTATAGACACAAGCACCTTAATCTGGTCATGCCTTGATCATCTGCAATCAATGTAACACAAGACAGATTATGTAATCTGTCAATCTGGGAACATAAGAGACAGAATGGGGTGTGGATGTAAGTACCATTTTAAACAAAAGTAAAAAGGATGTTTCCAATTCCATAAGCTCTAATTTTTTGCCAATGGTATTACGTGTGGAACGTTATGAAATTCCTTCAATAGTTTCACATGAGCAAACACAAATAGATGGTGCTATGTTTAACTTTTCAGCCATTCCTCATAAAATGTTAACAAAATTAAATAATGAAGACATGAGCTATCTTTAGTAAACCGATGATGGCTCTCTTTGATCAGCTTATAATATCTCCTGTATTCAGTCATTATTCTGAGTGACAAGTCTTGGTAACATTCCTACAGCTGATAGACCTGCTTTCTCTATGCCACCCAACTTAAATAATAGGGAGGAGAGCTTTTGTCCAGTTTTGCAGATCAAATCTTCAATCAAGCAATATTTGAAAGACTATGAATAAACATTATGAAATTGCTCTAACTATCTGGTTTTTTTTGCACCATCCAGTGTCTACCACAACACCTTGCTGATTTATACAGCCTAAGAACGATTGCTTGATCTATTACCATTTTTAATGAAATGAATACAGTAAATTTCTTCCATGAGTTATTTTTAGTTTTACTTCTGTCACTAGGATTCCTCAACCGCGAAACTGGATGCAAAACAGTACTCAATAATTTGCTTTTGCCTTGTCAGCCATTCGAAAAGGCATCTCCTTACATCTTTATCAAGAGCAAATAAGGGTGTACAACAAATTTTGGGCTTTCCAGCAACATTCACATGTCATGAAGATAAAAATAAAAAATATCGTATCAGAGCCTGGCAGCTAAATTAAAGCAAATCCAAAAAATTTCTATGAACAAATAAATAGCAAAATTGGTATTAAGAGGAGGGTTGGTGTGATTAGCAACCAAAAATGAGGCCTACACATGGAGAAAGAGGGAATGGCTGAAGTACTAAATGAATATTTTGCGTCTGCCTTTGGCAAGGGAAGAAAATGTTGCCACAGTAAGAATATAGCAGTGGAATAATTCTGGGAAGTCAGTGTGGATTTGTTCAAGAAAATTATGCGTAAAAAAACTTGAGCCTATTGAGGGGCGAACAGAGTGTTGATTTCCACTCTCACTTCCTTCAGTATTTTTGGTTGCATCTCATCTGGTCCCGGTTCCTTATCAACTTTGAGGGATTTGGGGGTCCTCGTACATGAATCCCAAAAAGCTAGCATATAAGTTCAGCAGGTAATAGGGAGGCAAATGGAATGTTGGCTTTTATTTGAAAGGGAATGAAGTATAAAAATAGGGAAGTCTTGCTAAAACTATACAAGACACTAGTTAGACCACACCTAGAATACTGTGAACAGTTTTGGTCCCCTTATCCAAGAAAAGATATACTGGTATTGCAGACAGTCCAGCGAAGGTTCACCAGGCTGATCATGGGTATGGAGGGGTTTTCTTATGAGGAAAGGCCGAGAAGGCCTGTACTCAGTGGAGTTTAGAAGAATGAGAGGCGGTCTTATTGAAACACGTAAGATTCTTAATGGGCTTGACAGGGTAGATGCCGAGAGGTTGTTTCCCCTTGTGAGAGCGTCTAGGACCAGAGGGCATAATCTCAGAGTAAGGAGTCACCCATTTAAGACAGAGATGAGGAGTAATTTCTTCTGAGGGTAGTGAATCTGTGGAATTCTTTACCACAGAGGGCTAAAGAGGCTGGGTCATTAAGTATATTCAAGGCTGAGATAAACAGATTTTTAATCAGTAAGGGAATCAAGGATTATGGGATAAAGACAGGAAGTGGAGTTTGAGGATTATCAAATCAGCCATGATCTCATTCATTGGTGGAGCAGATTTGATGGGCCGAATGGTCTACTTCTGCTCCTACATCTTATGGTTTTAACTACCGACAGCTTATCCAGTACCTCCACCTCATCAATTTTAAGCCCTTCTGATGACTGAGTTTCCTCCTCTGTCACCATGGCCTGGGCAGCATCTGCCTCTAGGTAAAGACAGGTGCAAAGTATTCATTTAACACCTCAGCCACGCCGCTTGCCTCTGTTTTGGTCCCTAATGGCCCTACTCCTCCTTTAACCACCCTTTTACTATTGATGTGCTAAAAGAATACTTTGGGATTTCATTTTATGTTTGCTGCCAGTCTTTTCTCATAATCCCTCTTTGCTTCTCGTGTTTGCTTTGTCACACCCCTTCTGAACTTCTGTATTCAGCTTTGATCTCAATTGGATTTGCCACCTGACACCTGTCGTAAGCACACTTTTTCTTCTTTAACTTAATTTCTATCTCCTTTGTCATCCAAGGAGCTTGGATTTGTTTGTCTTACCCTTCCCTTTTGAGGGAACATAACTTGACTGTGCCCAAACCATCCCATCCTTGAAGGTAGCCCATTGTCCAGCTACAGTTTTTCCCACAAACCTTTGGTTCCAGTCTACCTAGCCCAGCTCCGTTCTTGCCAGTCCACTCTCTGCCAGTTGATTATTCTAACTCTGGATTGACCAATGTCACTTTCCAGTGTTATGGGGAATACAGTAAGAATTTATTGAGAGGGAATTACTTAGAATCTCCAGGCAGACAGTGCCATCAGGTACATTAACAGTTAAGGGTTACCAGATTAACTTTGCACACTTTTAGGGCCTGCAATCACCAGAATGACCCTGGGAACTAGACTGGAGGCTGAGGATGAAAATAAGATAGATTAAGTGTGCTCTTCAACAGATAAGGAAAGGACAGATGGTCCCAGTTTAGATAGGAGGAGAAGGCTCTGCCTGGTTGAAGTGGGGTGAATGTGCCTAGAACCAGAGATATTTGTTTAATGTAAACCGATATGTTGACAAGATTGGAATATGAACAATGTTCTTGTACGTGATCAGTGATGCATAAATAAGCCGTAAACTTGTAATTTGGTACAGTGCTACCTCAAGCTGCTTTGAGGTGAAACCCTCCTTGCAATTGTTCGAATAAACAATCGTAACCTGGACCTGAGCCTCCCATGGTTCGTTCGTCAAAGTTTCCACAACACCAGCATCATCCTAAACCTTATGATACCATGATCACTGTCCCCTAAATGCTCCCCACCGTTACTTGATCTACTTGGCCCAGCTCATTTCCAAGAACCAGCTCTAGCAGTGCCTCCTTTCTTGTTAGACTGGACACATACTGCTTTAGGAAATTCTCCTGAACACAATCTAGGAATGTTTGTCCCTTACTGCCTCTTACACTACCACTATCCCAGTCTATATGCAGGTAACTAAAGTCCCCCATTATAACTACTTTATGATGTTTACACCTCTGTAATTTCCTTGCAGGTTTGTTCCTCTATATCCTTCCTAGCTGGTGGTCTATATATTACACCGAGCAATGTAATTACACCCTTCTTATTCCTTAGCTGTAGCCAAATCGATTCAGTCCTTGAATCCTGGCACATCCTCTTTCTCCAGTACAGCAATACTCTCCTTTACCAAAATGCCGCCCCTCCTCCTTTTTTCCTTTTCCTATCTTTTCTGAACACCTTGTAAGCAGGAATATTTAACACCTAGATCTACCCTTAAGCCAGGTCTCCATTATTGCCACAGCATTATAATCCCACAAGGCAATCTGCGCCTGTAACTCCCCAATTTTATTAACTCTACTCCATGCATTCAAATACATGCAGTGTAACCCCGATTTAGACTTCATTACTTGCTCCCTTATTCTGAGTCTATTTATTAACTTACTATATTTTAGTGCTATCTGCCTCTCCCAGCATTCCATGCACCCTGGTATTCAGAAGCACAGAATTACACAGTGCAGAAGAGGCCCTTCAGCCCATCGAGTCTGCACCGACATGTGAGAAACACCTAACCTACCTACCGAATCCCATTTACCAGCACTTGGCCCATAGCCTTGAAAGTTATGACGTGCCAAGTGCTCATCCAGGTACTTTTTAAAAGGATGTGAGGCAACCTGCCTCCACCACCCTCCCAGGCAGCGCATTCCAGACCGTCACCACCATCTGGGTAAAAAAGTTTTTCCTCACATTCCCCCTAAACCTCCTGCCCCTCACCTTGAACTTATGTCCCCTCGTGACTGACCCTTCAACTAAGGAGAACAGCTGCTCCCTATCCACCCTGCCCATGCCCCTCATAATCTTGTACACCTTGATCAGGTCGTCCCTCAGTCTTCTCTGCTCCAATGAAAACAACCCAAGTCTATTGTAATCTATGCCTTGACCGATAAAGGCAAGTGTCCCATATGCCTTTTTCACCACCCCACTAACATACCCCTCCGCCTTCAGAGATTTATGGACACGCACGTCAAGTCCCTTTGTTCCCCTTTGTTATTTTCTAATATTCTCTCTTGGCTCCCACACCCCTGCTGAGTTAATTTAAACCCTCCCCAACAGTACTAGCAAAACGACTTGCAAGGAACATAGTCCTGGCTCTGTTCAGGTGCGACCCGTCTGGCTTGTACAGGTGCCATCTCCCCCAGAACCAGTCCCAAGGTCTCAGGAATCTAAAGCCCTCCCTCCTGCACCATCTTTCCAGCTACACATTCATCTGTCTTATCTTCCTATTTCTGTACTAACTTGCACGTGGCACTGGGAGTAATCCACAGATCACTACTTTAGAGGTTCTGCTTGCTAATTTTATACCAAGTTCCCTAAATTCCGATTGCAGAACCACATCTCCCTTCCTACCTATGTCGTTAGTACCAATGTGAACTATGACCTCTGGCCCTCCCCTAC
This sequence comes from Cetorhinus maximus, assembly GCF_964194155.1. Classification (NCBI taxonomy): domain Eukaryota; kingdom Metazoa; phylum Chordata; class Chondrichthyes; order Lamniformes; family Cetorhinidae; genus Cetorhinus; species Cetorhinus maximus. The sequence continues at coordinate 4,978,907 of NC_135913.1, forward strand.
AAGAATGTCCTGCAGCCGTTCTGTGACATGCTTGACCCTAGCACCAGGGAGGCAAACAAACCATCCTGGAGTCACGTTGACAGCCGCAGAAATACCTGTCTGCTCCCCTAACTAAGGAATCTCCCATCAATACTACCCTTCCATTCTTCTTCCTCCCCTCCTGTATAGCTGGGCCACCCGTGGTGCCATGGGCTCGGCTCTTACTGCACTCAAAGGATCTATCGCCCTCACTGATATCCAGGATGGAAAACCAGGTATTGAGAGGGGCCTGAGGACTCCTGCACTCCCTGCCTGTTTCTCTTGCACTGCCTGGCAGTCACCCATTCCCTATCTTGCCCTGCTTGCCCCTAACTTGCGGTGTGACCATCTCTCTTAACGTGCTTTCCACGTAGTTCTCTGCCTCACGGATGCACCTCAGTGACTCCAACCGCTGCTCAAGCTCTGAAACACAGAGCTCAAGCTTGTGCAGCCGGTGACATTTCCTGCACATGGGTTTGTCTGAGTTACGAGAAGTGTCCACGGCTCCCCACATGCCACAGGACAGGCATTCTGCTTGGCTGAGCTATCCTGCCAGGCCTTAACCTTAAACTTGCAAATCACTTTTCAAACTTAAACTTTAGTTATTTTCACTTACTTTAACCTTACTCTTGTACAGTTAAATATAAACTGGCGATAGTAGAAAGTAGAAATTCTTTGCGCTTACTCACAAATCAGCTCCCTCTCCTGCGCCTATAAAGTCTTACTTTCCATGTGCTTGTTTAGAAAGTTACATTTTTGTACTCGTGCTGTTTGCAATCTCCTGACTGTCTCTCCACTCATGCCCTTGTATCTCCCGAACTCGCGCCCTTTTAGCCAACTGGAAAATTATTTTAGTTGGCCCTTTTTAATAAACCTTACCAAAAGTACAGTTTTATTCCAAACTTTAGGGATAGAATAAACCTTAAACACTGACCAGACACTCATCAAAACAAATTCTTCTCCAACCAATCAAATTGCTTCTTTCCTGTGCTGTTACAATTTCTTCTCCCCATTTTCCATTCGAACTCAGCACGGGCCGGTTCCGAGCAGCTGACATGTCCGCCTCTCTGACTGCTCTTCCAGACGGTGAGTGATGTAGGCCTCACTCTCCGGGCTGTATCTATGTATTTATTCTCTCTCCACTCCGTGTATCTCCCACAGGTCCATCTCGCCGGCTGCTCTTCTTGGAAATGAGTGATGTAGGCCGCGCTCCCAGGCTGTATTTATTCTCTCCCCATTCCACGTCCGTCCTGCAGGTCTGCCTCTCCGACTGCTCTTCCCGAAGGTGAGTGAAGACTCTAGGGCAAACACACCTGCAGCAGATATCTGTGGCTCGAGGAGTTTTGGCTCACAGTCATTGAGCTGGAGTCAAAGGTGCAAACACTACAATGCATCAGGGGGAAAGTTGCCTGGACACTTTGTACCAGGAATAAAAACAGAAAATGCTGCAAAAACTCAGCAGGTCTGGTAGCATCTGTGGACACTACTATGACATTTCTTCAGAACTGGACAGTTAGAAGTGTGATGGATTTTATCCTGTTAAAGAGAGGGGGTGGAGCAAAATAGAAGGTCAAGGGTAGATGGGAGCTCAGGACAGATTTGACAAAGGTTTCATGGACACAAAAAAAAGGGATTGTTAATGATGGTGTCAAAGACTAAAGCAGGTGCTAATAGTGGCCTAAAGGTCAAATAGCAGAATGCGTTAACAGCAGAACAAGGGTCAGCGCTCTCTGAAAGCAAAACATAATAACTTACAAACTAATTTTTTTTTAAATGACCAAAATGGAGAAGAGTTCATGTCTGAAGTTATTGAACTCAATGTTTAGTCTTGAAGGCTATAAAATGCCCAAATGAAAAAAGAGGTGCTATTCCTCAGTTTGCGTTGGGCTTCACTGGAACAAGGGCAGAAATGTGGGCATGAGAGCAAGATGGTGAATTGAAATGGCAAGCGACAGGAAGCTCAGAGTCACGCTTGCGGACTGAGCGGAGGTGTTCCAAAAAGCGGTCACCCAGTCTGTGTTTAGTCTCCCTTGTTACTTGCACCTCTAATTTCCTGATTTATACTGTGCCCTACATTACCAAAACTATTCGGTGGCCTATAAACAACTCCTACTAAAGTTTGCTGCCCCTTGCTTTTTCTTAGCTCCACTCAAACTGATGCTACGTCTTGATCTTATGATCTAAGATCCTCTCATTAATGTACTGATTCCATCCTTTATTAATAGTGTGACCCCAGCTCCTTTTCCTTGTTGCCTAACCTACCTAAATGCCAAATGTTCTTGAACTTTCCGTTCCCAGTCTTGGTCAACCTTGCAGCCACGTCTCCGTAATGATAATTAGATCATATCTGTTTACTTCGATTTGTGCCGTAAATTTATCTACCTTGTTATAAATGCTCTTATTATTTTCGTAATTTCAAGCCTTAAGTGCTGGCACACTCTTCTATTTGTATGCTTTGTCCCTTCCTGACACACTTTTGAAACCATTTCCCTTATTGCTATCTTGTTCTCTTACCTTCCTCCTCTTTCATTTATCACATCTTCCCTCACCCCACTATTTAGTTTAAAGCCCTCTTAAAGCCTAATACCCTAGTTATACGGCTCACCAGAACACTGGTCCTAGGGGGAGCTAACAGGAATGTAGTGGTTGAGGCGGAGACTATCCCAACGGTACAGGTCCCACTTTCCCCAAGACAGGGGCCAGTGCCTCAGGAATCGAAACCCATTTCTCCCACACCAATCTTTAAGCCATGCACTTAGACCCCTAATCTTATTTATCCTGCACCAATCTGCTCGTGGCTCTGGTAATTATCCAGGGATTATCACCTTTGAGGTTTTGATTTTTAATTTAGCCTCCAGTCGCTCTCAAAGCAGAACCTCCTTCCTTGTCCTACCTATGCCTTTGGTACCAATGTAGACCACAACCACTGGATCCTCCCCCTCCCACTGCAAGTCCTCTCCAGCAGAGAGCAGATATTCCAAACCCTGGCACCAGGCAGGCAACACAGTCTTCTGGGCTCTCACTCTCTGCTGCAGAGAACTGTGCCTATCCCCCTTACTATACCGTCTCCTACTACCACTACATTCCTGTTAGCTCCCCCTTGTTGAAGATGTTCCTGTACCATGGTGCTATGGTCAGTTTGCTCATCCACCCTGCAGTCCCTACATTCATCTGTAGAGGATATAAGCACCTCAAAGCTGCTGGACAATTGCAAGGGCTGAGTCTCCTCCACATCTACCTTCACGATCCCCTTACCTGCCTCACTTGCAGTCACACCCTCCTGTCCCTGACCATTGACCAAAAGAGAAGACCCTATCCGAAGGGGTGTGACCGCCTCCTGGAACCAAGTGTCTAGGTAACATTTCCTCTCCCTGATGTGTTGCACTTTCTGCAATGACTTTGAGCCAAAGCTCCTCAAACTCCGGACGCTTACTGCAGACGTGTTTGCCCTGGATCACACCGACACCCAGGAGCTCACACATCCTGCAGTTGCAGCACATCACCTGCCCTGCCATCCTTATTGTATCTTAATTATTTTGAATTAAATTCATGTCTCCTCTCACCACCACTTACCGTACTAATTTAAATCTTAGTCATCCAATAAATGCTATCAGTTAAGAATAAACTAAATAATGGGCTCACTAGTTTCTTGCTTCCCTCTGTAGCATTTCTAAATTGATTATGAAGTAAGTACTTAAGGATTTTTTGAAAAGTTTACATTTTTCTAAATTCCAGCTCTTTACAGACACTCCCTAATAGCAGTAACTCTCAACCAATCACCTTATGACTTGCCTGCGATGTCACTGCTCACTTTTTTCCTAATTCTCTCTACCTCTGTCCTGAAAGCAAGTACTCTCGGCCATGTTCCTCAGGCTGCATTTATCCTCTCCTGTCTGTGTATCTCCTGCAGATCCACTCCTCTCTCCCAAGGGGATCGCTGGCTAGGTCAGCATTTGTTGCCCATCCCTAATTTCTCTTGAGCTGAGTGGTTTGCTAGGCCATCTGAAGGCAGTTAAGAGTCAAACATCTTGCAGTGGCTCTGGAGCCACATGTAGGTCAGACCAGTTAAGGATTTCCCTCCCTAAAGGACATTGGTGAACCAGATAGGTTTTTATGACAATTGATGATAATTCCATATCACCATTACTAATACTAGCTTTTAATTCCAGACTTTATGAATTGATTTCAAATTCCCCAGGTCCATAGTGACAACTGAACCCATGTCCCAAAAGCATTAGCCTTTGCCTCTGTATTACGAGTCCAGTGACATTCCTATGACAGCACCATCTTCCCAACTAGCTAAGCTATAAATTTGATGTAGTGCATTATTTTTTTCTGAACTTATTTAAATCACTGCCCTAGGTTAGAGAAATAAAAATCTGATACTCACCAACCAACTATCTGGTGTTCTGTGACACTACTTGTTTTTTTGGAAATATACCAATCAGCTCCAAGCTGTTTCCCCTACCCTCTTTCTCTAGAGCAGAGAAAGAAACAAAGGCCATTGCCTGACATTGAAGGGGGTAAATTCAAATCTAATCTAAGGAAACAACGGGTGAGACGTATCTAATTTACAACCCATTCACTTAGAGTTAAAATTGGGTTCATTAATATTTCATTGAGCGAGTGTTCAATCTGTTGAACAGGATCCTGAGAGGGATGAGGGAAGCTCTCATAACTACAAATTTGTTCCAGAAAATAACTTTTTGAATGCAGCGTGAGAGATTAATTTCTGATATAACATGTAACATATTTGGGTGAAACAGGTGACTGCCAGATTGCTTTGAAATCTCTGCTGGGGTTTTCCTCACTTCATGTCTGGATCTGTTGTAGATGAACTGATTACTATGATTGGTCAGTAACTCCAATATCATTACAGCGTGTGACTGCCAGGTTGTCATAAGACGATCCAGACAGACTTTGATCTTTTTCTTCATCTAGCACCTCCTTTGTCATTATTTTGCCAGTTTTGTGATATTTAAATAACCTAAACTTACTGTGTCCCTCCCACTTACCCGGTGTTCTTGTTCACTGAAAATCCTCTCGTCTGTTAACATGAGACTGAGTCCCTCCACCCCTTCTTCAATCGCCTACTCTAGTCTGTCCCGGTAGAATTTTGTCATATGGAGCAGCTGGTAATCATCACACTTTGTCAAGAACTCAGCGATTGTGGAGTTCGGATTTGTGAACACAAATGAAAACGAAACATATCAGCTACTTTGTATCCAGAAGGCTAGATTTCTTCTTATCCCAGACAACTGAATCCCCGTGAACCACATCATGAAACAGTGTCTTTAAAGCCTGTACAAACCACCTTTCCTTATTCAAATTTATCACACGACTTACCTTCACCTCATCTCTTCCAGCATCTCCTGATCATTCTGTGTTTCTCTCAACGTTCACTAATTTGACCTTGAAATACAGATTCCAGGAGTTTCCTTACAAAGCAGCCTCTTTGTCTAACTCATCTGCACTGCTCAACAACCTCCAGACCCATCAAGAAATGTGCCGTTTGCCTTCCTATTCCTTAACAGTATACATATAGATTCTAGCTTAACATAACTCCCCAGAACACCTTTGTGTTCTTTAACTCTCAGAATGCTTCAGTAATACTTGAATCCACAAATATTTTTTCATTCTTCTCAAAATGCTATACTCAGCATCAGTTGCTCCAAGTCCTGTAGAAATCAAAGCCTGTCTCATAGCTAATACATCACATCATCCAGTAGGGCATGGGTAGAAAGTGCATGGGAACACCATTGCCAACAATTTCCCTCCAAGTCACACACTTCCCCAACTTAATCTTATATTCCCTTTTCTTCACCAATACAGGGTCAAATTCACAGAATTTCCAACGAGTTTCAGCTGCAACAATCTATTAACTTGGTTTTCTATTCTCAGATCAGAACAAGTCAGATCAGTTGATACCCTTCCCTCTGCTCCATTCACTTACTCTGCAAAACAACTGTGCTGGTAGATTCAGATGACAGTCGTCTCTTCTACCCCACTCTAATGCGCCAAGAACATGAACCCTTCCCTCCTGCTCCAGCACTGCAGCTGTACAATGATCTGCCTCGTATTTCCCCCATCAAGTGGCCCAGTGTGAAAAGATCCAGAGATCACCACGTTGAGACCTTGTTTTTTAGTCTAGTGCTTAAGTCGTAATATTCCTTCTATAAAACGCCAGCTCCAGGATGTTGCTTCCCTCCAGTACCAGGGAGCTGCCTAACCATTCAGAAGCCGCTCAAGGCTGTAGACGAGTCTGTCTATTCCCTCGAATATAGAATCACCACCACTTTCATTCTTTATTCGTGCCCCACTCGCCTCTCATCGCAGCCCCACTCACGGTGGCCTCCTGCTCCCTGGTCTCACACCGTCGTTCAGGAAGACTCTGTTCCGAGTCACTGGGCAGAATTATCTGTTCTGGTGATAGAGTGTGGAATTTTCCACTCACGCCAGTGGTGGGAATTGTGGTGGGCAGGGGCACTAAATTTTGACTGATGGCAAAAGTCCGAGAAATTAGTCTGGAATTCTGTTCTCCAAACTTTCATGACAGGTCAGCTTTCCCTCTGATCTGATGCCGGGAACCACATTTGCATTCAATTCCATATCATGAATACTCATTAAAAATCCAACTCACCAGAATCACATTCTCCCTCCAAATTAAGTGCCCCACCATCGGATAATTAGAATAGTCTGTTTCACAATTGTATATAAGTGGCGTGTACCTGGCAAGCTTCACTTCATCAACAACTTTGAGATAGAGACACTGCTTTCGTCTACCTTTAACAGCGGTAATTCGATATTTCGCTGCTTCTCCGAGTCAGCAGCAAGGCTGGTGCCTGTCAGGCAAAAATAGTGAGAAGTTGGGGAGGGGGGAAAAACAGAGAAGCATGACTGGGACAGGGCTACTGGAACACAAGAGGGAAGGGGAGAACATAGTCGCATGACTGGGGGAGCAGGGGAGGGTGGGTGTTGTTAAAGGAGCACAGGGGAGTAGTGCAAGACTGTCTGAGGTCTAGATTTATCATTTTTATCTGAGGTAGAAACTGTCATGCGGCTTAGGCCACGCTGTTGGGAGCAGATTGAAGAGACTGTCCTGGGGCTGTGAATGGCATGAATGTCTTCGTCCCGGTCCTGGGAGGGGAAAGGCCTCTCTGGACAGTGACATTCATGCACAGCATGATGTGCAGGGCGTGGTTAGTTCGTTAAAAATTTTAATCTTGGGGAGGGAGGCTTCGTACTATGAGGCAGATGGCACAGTCACCGTCAGGGGAAGCATCTGCATCCTCTAAGTCAGGAGTTGGAAAGTCATGAGGACATTGGTGGGGGCAGGGGGTATAGGAGGGCCCCAGAAATTCAGGGTGCAAGTGGCCTCGAGAAGAGGAGGGCTCAGCATCAGAAAGGGCACGGAGACATCAACAGTAAAGGGTGCAGGGGGAGAACAAGAACATCAACCTGTATAACAATGGGCTCAAGGGTAACAGGGGGAGGCAGGAGAGTGTTAGGAAGAGAGGGGAGTTTGGATGCGGTGAAGATGGGGGAGGATTGGAGGAACTTGATGGGTGATGAGGGAGGTTGGAAGTTGAGCAGCAGCACCATTTTCAATACCAACTTGCAATAACACAGTTGAAAGATAACACTAGGAAACGAAGAAAGTTGCCCAGAGTGGGGTCTGAATGTGTGGCAGGAGTTAACGAATTCAATTTTAGGCCGATTGAAGGGGCATCCTAATAATTATCTGCTGAAGACATGAGGGTCAAGGTTCAGCTGAGAACCGTTAACGTGCGTCAGATGCCAATTGAAGGAGTTTAGCACCTTAACTCATGGAGCACATTCATGCGAGAATTCATTAAGGCTTGGGACAACATTTGATTTGGCTGATTGGTCACCTGTCTGTGACAGAGGCACACGAATATACGAATTAGGAGGAGTAGGCCACTCATCCCACAAGCCTGCTCCATCATTCGATAAGACCATGGCTGATCTGACTAACCTCAACATCACATTCCCACCTACCCTGATATCCTTTCACCCTCTTGCTTTTCAAGAATCTATCTACCTCTTCCTTAAAAATATTTAAAGACTACGCTTCCACTGCCTTTTGAAGAAGAGCTCCATGGACTCGTAACCCTTGGAAAAAAATTTCTTCCCATTTCTGTCTTAAACAGGCGACTTTTTTATTTTTAAATGGGGAAGGAGCTTCAAACAATTAAGTGGCCATGGCTGCTGGACATAAGCAACATGCTCACTACAAGCCTCCACATTATCAATTGAATGGTCATAGCTTAGAGACTTGCAATCATGAAATTAGTACAAGGCTAGGCTAATGTCAGGCAGTAACCTGAGAGTAATGGCACATGACTGTCTTCACCCTGATCAAAGCCCCTTTGTTATGCGCAGTCATGTCAGAGGCTGATGCCATGTCTAGAATGAGGGCAGCCCAAGGGCTTCATACCACCTTCCTAGCTTGGCGATGGAGGTGGAGCAATCTAGGGCAAGATGTATTCATGTCTCCAATCTATTCATTCAGATACAAGTAGTCGTGCAGAATGCAGGCTGCAGGTGACACTGCCTTCTTGATAGCTTTGATGCGAGTGAGCAGAAGGACTCGTTTCCGTTGTTTGGCACAGCTCAAGGAAGAGGCTCCCCACGAGGAACAAGAGCCAGCGGGACCCCACGAAGACAAAGATGCTGACAATGACGGACCAAGTCCATTGAGGCATTTGGCACAACCAAAGGTCTACAGAAGTCACTTCTCATACATGGAAAGGAGTGCATCAGTGTCACAGATGTCTTTGCTTGTCTAGGTATGTGGTGGCTCATATTTGCCATATTCTCCATGAGGATGTCACACCCCATAGACTGGGAGGCCATCCAATGCCAGTCGCTCTAAAGGTAACTGCCACACTCAACTCTTTTACCAGCGGATCATTCCAGGGCTCCACAGGGAAACTGTGTGGAATCTTATAATCATCCATTCAAACAGCAACCAGACAGCCATTCACTCTTCCACTCTGCTCCTTGACTCCCCCCAGCCTTGCCTCGGTCTCACCCCCCCGGTGCCCAGCCTTGGGCAGCAGGCAGCTGACATCTCTCAGTGGTGTGAAAGGAAGCAGAAAGCAGCATCAACAGACCTCAAGATTGAGAAAAAGTTTACCTCGCCAGGTAGACGCCACTTATGTACAGTCGTGACGCAGAACATTCTAAATTCCCACTGGCGGGGCGCTTAATTGAGGGGTAAAACAAGATTCCGGTGTGTTGGCCTTTTAATGAGCATTCCTGAGATACAAATGGGATTCCCGACACAGCTGAGCGGGACATTTGGTCCACCTCTAAGCGACCATGAAAATCAAGAGAACAAGATTCTAAACCAATCTCCCACCGTCAGGAAACTGATTTTTTGCCTCCTGGCAAATCATGCTCCCCCGCCTGCCACGATTCCTTCCATTGGCAGGAGCAGAAGATTCCACCCACTGTTTCTATTCAACTTAGTCACTAATCCAGGTATCTAGTGGACAGTTCCAGCACTCGGGGGCTCCCTCCACTTTTGACTGCAATGTCCCTCTAGGGGATTACTCACTTCTCTCTTTCTACTCAGTCTGTCTTGTTCCCTCTTCCTGTGTGAACTGCAGGTTCTTGCAAGCCCAGGGGTCTTTTTCAGGACAGAAATAATATTTTAAAGGATTTTGCAAACCTACCTGCATCCATTCTCTTTTTAAAGGTGTTGAAACTTCTCCCCTGTTTCAACTTTCAGCCTGACGGTGGCAGGTGTTCCCAGATTCTGATGCTGTCAAAAATAAAATATTAGTAAGAAGGTTAGAAGGAAATATTAAAATGAGGAGAAAGTCAGCTTGTTAAACATCATATCAGTCCCTCCTCCCCCACCAGTACTGTTAGCTCTGTGATTGAGCATTTCCCGAGTGTTATGATCAACTCTCCACATCTGGTGTGACACAGACAGCTGCCCAGTGAAATGCACGAATCCCGATGATCTCCAGTACTCTGTTCCAGACTTATTCCTGAGGTGGAGAATATTCTGAAGGGAAACATGGAGCGATGTGAAGATTGATTATAATAATCAATCATTATTAAATAATGATTATTAAAAATCTTTATTAAATAAGAATTAAATAATCTTTCGCTCTGTTTTACACAGTCTAACTATATTATTTTAATTATATTTGTGTTTAGCAGTTATGATTTTGATATTCAAGTATTTTATGGATATGATCTCTCACACAAATAACATATAGGTGTGATTCTTCTGACTCCCTTGAGCAGTGACATTGTATGTTCACAGAGATGTGTCCTGCTGATGCTTCTATTTGAATATATAGACACGGTGGCATCATGGAATTATCACTGGACTAATATTCCAGAGACCCAGGGTACTGCTCTGGGGACCCGGGTTCGAATCCCATCGATAAAAATCTGGAATTAAAAGTCTAATGACAACCTTTTGTTGTAAAAACCCATCTTATTCACTAATGTGCTTTACGGAAGGAAATCTGCTGTCCATACCTGGTCTGTCCTGCATGTGACTCCAGACCCACAGGAATGTGGTTGACTTTTAAATGCCCTCTAAACAGGGGCAATTAGGGATGGGCAACAAATTCTAGCCCAGCCAGCGACGCTCACATCCCATGAACAAATTTTAAAAATATTTACCACATCTCTCATGGGATTAATACTGAATAATGAACACCATGAGGACATTGAGAACTGTTTCACCAATATTAACACTGTATTATTAGAAATCAGGTAACTTTAAAGCTTACTCAAAGTCTTTAGCGTTATTACATTCGATGTCAGACTGTACAACAAATTTATAAAGTGGTAGATTTGACAGCTGCTTTACAATACAACTCTATATTTGTGCATGTGTCTTGCTGTGTGTGTTCCCAAGTCCGTGCATTCAAACTATCAGCGTCCTTTCATTTCTCCTCAGTACAAATGTAAAAGAGATTCAGTCTCAGATCAGTCATTTCTCCAAACTGTAGTTGAAGTTACTTTGGCATTAATTTATAATCAAGTTTGAGAAAATGTGAAGTACCACTATTTCACTCACATTGACACTAAGCCACTCACAGTGACACTAATTTAATAAATACACAACAGCAACTTACATCCCCACAGTACTTTTGGACATTGAGAAATATCCCAGATGCATGATGATCTCAGCAAGGAGTTAAATAAAGGAAGTTTAAAGGTGGTTCACAGGTTGGTCAAATATGTCAGTTTTAGGAGCATCTTAAATGAGGAGAGCAAGGTGGAGAATTGCGGGTAGCATGTGGGAGAGCCGGAATGCAGGAGAGCCAAGGCACAGTTACCATTTACGGTTGGGCAGACAGTGAAATAAGCAAGAATAGAAGAATACAGAATAAGCAAGAATGGATGGATAGCATAATGATAATATTATTGGACTAGCAATCCAGAGGGCCCGGCTAATGCTGTGGAGACATGAATTCAAACATTACTATGGCAGCTTGAGGAATTTAAATCTAATTAATGAATAAATTTGGGGAAAAAAAGCTAGTGTCAGTAATGGTGATCATGAAGTTTGTCATTTTTACTCAGTCTGGTCAATATGTGACTTCAGATCCACAGTAATGTGGTTGGCTCCGAACTGCCCTCTGAAATGGCCTAGCAAGCCATGGAGTGCATCAAAACGTTGATGAATAAAACAAGGCATCCTACTTTGTATCAACCTCGACCAGAAACAACAAAGGCACACCCTGTCTAGTTGATCCTGCAAAGTGCTCCTCACTAACATTAAGCAGCTTGTGCTAAAACTGGGAGAGATCCCACAGACTAGTTAAGCACCAACCTTTCAGTTATGTACACTAAATCATACCTTGTAGTCACATGTCCCAAATACCATCCATCAGTATCCCTTGGTATATCCTAGCCTGACTGACAGCAATAGGGCTAATACTTTCTAAATACAATTGCTGGTGTCAAGTAACCTCAGGCCTATACAGTTTTACTTCTAATCCAATGTATTTAAAGGCCCAATTAGCCTGATTCCCAACCTTAAAGTCTGTCCTAATCTTGACAATAACTCTGTATTGAAACTCACTGGTGCCATACCATAGGAAATCGTCAACTTGCATCAAGATGTCTGCCATTTTCCCGCTATGGTAACAATAAAACATGGCAGGATCTGCCTTCAGTTGGAGACAACTTTAACAACACCGATCAAACCGAAAAGTAGCACATTTGAGAAGCATCATTTAAACTATATACACATTTGTTCAATTTCCAAAGTTTTCCCTCCACCTCTTCAGGAAGTTTGAGAAACTCTTTCCTCTGGAGGTGATACCCCGGCAGAAATGCAGTGTTTATATCTATCAGCTTACACTCCCATGAAAACATCAAAAGGGTCAAAAATATTTTCAAAATTACTTTCCATGCTGTGGGCAAGTCCACTCTGATTTCGTTACCTGCTGAGCATTCTTCAAATTCCCAGGCCACTAACCTAGCCTTGGTCTTATAAGTTCCATCCGGTAGGACCTTACCATGCAGACCTACCTTTGTGATAAAAACAAAAACAAAAACAGAATTACCTGGAAAAACTCAGCAGGTCTGGCAGCATCGGTGGAGAAGAAAACAGTTGACGTTTCGAGTCCAATGACCCTTCAACAGAACTGACTGTAGTTAGGAGAGGGGTGAAATATAAGCTGGTTTAAGGTGGGGGGCGGGGGGAGAGAACCCACCCTCAACTTCTCTCCCCCCGCCCCCCCCCACCTTAAACCAGCTTATATTTCACCCCTCTCCTAACTATACTCAGTTCTGTTGAAGGGTCATTGGACTCGAAATGTCAACTCTTTTCTTCTCCACCGATGCTGCCAGACCTGCTGAGTTTTTCCAGGTAATTCTGTTTTTGTTTTTGTTTTGGATTTCCAGCATCCGCAGTAGTGTTTTGTTTTTACCTTTGTGATAAAGCTGGCTTACCCCTATTTTGGACTTCTGAATTCACACCAAACTCCCTCCAGCTGTCCAACTCCCACTGTTCAGCCTCCTGCATGGCAGTATGCTTTGACACATCAGCCATACAAAAACCTCTCGGTCATAGAGACACCTGCTTCTACTACTTTGTCATCATGATTCAGCATTCTCAACTTTACTATGTCGTCCAGTCAGGCTGTGACCCCTATTTGCCTGTTTAAGTCTTTCTGGGCTCCTATTGTCTGGTTACCCGTCAGGCCCTATCCATTGTACATGAACGTTTCCTCACCTGGGATTCATCACCTGACCTGTTACTGCAACTTGGGCTTCACTTCCTTATTTTCCATTCTCATACTCCATTCACCCAGTCCATGGCCTTCACTGATTGTCCATCATCCTGGACAGTCAGCCAATTCTTATATTTTCCAGTAGACTTTCCTGCCCGTCCCACTATTATTGCATCCCTCCAGTTATCCGATCTTTCTAGTCGTTACGATACTCCAGCACCAACTTTGGGCAGCTGACCTCTGGATAAAGTAGCCCCTTCCTATTTATCACAATCCAATTTTCTATAGAGATCTAACTCCTAATCCATTATATCTTGTCCCTCTGGCTCTGCCCCACAAAATTTATATGGTTATGCGATGCACATGGTGCTTCGTCATCTTCTATCATATAGTCAGTGCTCGCAAACTCATAATTCATTCCGATGACCCATGAAGAATTGGCTTTTATTATTCAATTCCCTTCCCATCCCATAACTTTCCCTGAGCATTTCCATTAGCTTTTCCCCTCTCTCTTATAATAAACCAGATCATCTGAACTAAATTCTACCTCGGACAGTCTTACACGGTGCTGCAATGCTTTCCTAATTCTTTCTGAAACCTCCACCTTAATGAAAGCTTTCCTGTCTGCATCAAAGCATTCAAGTGGGCAGAAAAAACAGAGCTAATGGTAGTTCCTTCAAGAGCGGGGAGCATCCGACAGCACTGAAGATAACTTCAGATTTCTTCCGTACACCAACTGGTACAGGCGAAACCCACAACTATTTGTAAAGAATTCTTTGCATGTACTGCCCAGGCCAACATAGTTTGCAATTTGCAATCAGCCAGTATGTTATACAACACGTTGTCAATCACTGCATGATTCGTTTTGCATAAAGCATTGTTGAGCAGGCTCTCGGCCACAGTGTGCATGACTATGATATTCAAATTTTCCACGTACCGAAATTCATCATTTGCAAGTTCTCCTTCATTATCCGTCAGGAATTTAGTTGGTGTTCCTAAACCAGTACCCGCTCATTTCTCCATGACCTTATCAACAATGGTCTATCTGTCCTTACCATTTATTGCAGTGGAAAAGCTAAATCTGGTCGCCATATCTACAAAGTGCAGCAAAAAAAAAACCCCAATCCTTGTCCCATACTTTTAAGTCCATTGCACTACATCATTAAATTCCCTGGCAGACTCACAACATGACGTGGTGGTATCCTTCGATATTTAACACAAATGTCACACTTATCTTTGATTTGTTCAGTAAGGTTGTCATATTTTTTAATCAACCACTCCAGCAACCCACAGTAGTTTCAGTTTTTGTCACGCTGGATGTGCAAATTGCCTATACAACTTCCAAATAATCATCTTGTTCAAACTTTTAACCCCAGAAGTCAACAAGACTGCTTGAACTCTTTGACAAGAAATATCTAGCTTCCTTTATGGCAGGCAGTAATGGCCTGACTGAGTAAAAAGTAAATCCACAGTTTTCCCAAACACAATCGCTCTGTCATTCTCCATGACTAGTGCTCTCACATCTGCTTTTTTTTCAATAAATGGTGTAAGAGACTGAAAAAGTTTAACCCTGAAAGCCCAGAGCCTGTTATCGCATTTGTGTAACTTGATTGTGCCCACGTTCCTCATGTCGATACACATTTGGTATTGACAGGAGTTTAATTCCATGGGAAAGATTCCCACCTCGACCAAATGGCTGCTGCCCTAAAAAAAATTCTGGGTAAACAGTCAGTTCCAACAACTTTCCTATTAAATACAGACAACTATGCAGTAAAGCAGGATAGAGACAAAAAAACTTTGTATGACCCCCCTGTTATGATGTTAAATCCAATAATCATATGTTTAGGCAGAATGTGTCTGAAGCTCGCCTGTACCTCAAACAAGTTTATTTCCAAGAAGGCAAAGTAAAGTCACAGACTCTCCCAGTTCCTCCCAGACACCCAGAATGAACTGGTTTATATACTCATGCAATGATTCCCTAATTCTTCCCCAGTTGAGGACAGCTGTGCTTAATTACCAACTAAAAGTTTGCATTCGATTGCAGCACAATTTCAAGATGAAGATTCCCTTTTGTCTTTATAAAGAGCAAAAAAAGCACAAGTGCATTTACTTTATGGACATAAAACAAACTTAACTGAAGATAGAAAAATAAATCTCTCATTTTCAAAAAAACTCACATCCTGAGTCGTCCTGATTCTAATACCCCCAACAATTTTTCACAACAAGCATTTCTTTTGGTGAAACAGTCTGATAACTGATGGCTTGTATCAACCCACTGGAGTTCAGAGATTTCCTTTTTCTCCACCGTTTGTTTTGGACTTGCAATATCAATTTGTAATCCTTTTTTCATTCTCAGTCTTTGTGGAGTGTATGTTATCCCAAAGGGATTGAGTCAATCTAATATTTTCTTGGGACATTTCCTTCGTCATTTTCCCCATGCAGAATTTCCCCTAACCTTTAGGGAAAAAAAGAATGCCATGTCAACCACCTCTACTTGTGTGAGAGCTTCTGCAACCAGGGTTCTTTTTACTACTCGTCTTACTTCCTTGGCTTCCCAAGCCAAAGGGCAACATTTCCCATTTTCACCCACAAGAAATATTCTGAAACCTGCTGCATTTTGCATGAGACATGTCACTAAGAAAAATTTTATATTCTTAGGGTCACCCAAAGGTGGAAACTTCAGTACAAATTTCTCCATCTTTAGCTTTTTAAATGTTTTGTTCACACGTAAATATACTGGACCTTGGGATGTTTCAGTTCAAGAACATCAAAACTTGCATTCAGCCTCGTCTGAGTTTCCAGTCAGCTTAATTGCCAAGCAGACTCTGCAGCTGCTCTGTCTCATCCTTGCAAGCAGCAGAGTCTGGGACAGTCTGTGACTTTGCTGTCTTGGAAATAACCTGTACAGGCTAGCTTCAGACTCATTCTTCCTCAACATACTATTACTGGAATTAACGTCCTGTCTCACCGAAAGGACATACTCTCCAGGGTGACTGCACAGTGGCACACAGTCAGCAGGAGGTTGCCCTGGGAGTCCCGAACATTGACTGCAGACCCCATGAAGTCTTGCGGCATCAGCTCAAACATGGGCAAGGGAACCTCCTGGTTACCACCAACCACTTTTCCTCCAGCTGGTGAATCAGTGCTTCTCTGTATTGAACACTACTTGATGCAGATGACACTGTGGATGACAGAAAGATTGGCCGGGTGGTTAACAGTGAGGTTGAGTGTCTTGGGCTACAGGAAGATATAGACGGGATGGTCAAATGTGCAGATAAGTGGCAGATTGAATTTAACCCTGAAAAGTGTGAGGTGATACACTTTGGAAGGAGTAATTTGACAAGGAGGTATTCAATGAACAGCATGACACTAGGAAGTTTTGAGGAACAAATGGACCTTGGCGTATGTATCCATAGATCTCTGAAGGCTGAGGGGCATGTTACTTGTGTGGTGAAAAAGGCATATGGGACATTTGCCTTTATCAATCAAGGCATAGATTCCAAAAGTAGGGAAGTCATGTTGGAGTTGTGTAGAACCTTGGTGAGGCCACAGCTGGAGTACTGTGTGCAGTTCTGGTCGCCACATTATAGGAAGGATGTGATTGCACTGGAGGGGGTGCAGAGGAGATTCACCAGGATGTTGCCTGGGATGAAACATTTAAGTTATGAAGAGAGGTTGGATAGACTTGGGTTGTTATCGTTGGAGCAGAGAAGACTGAGGGGCGACATGATCGAGGTGTACAAGATTATGAGGGGCATGGACAGGGTGGATAGGGAGCAGCTGTTCCCCTTAGTTGAAGGGTCAGTCACAAGGGGTCATAAGTTCAAGATGAGGGGCAGGAGGTTTAGGGGGGGATGTGAGGAAAAACTTTTTTACCCAGAGGGTGGTGAGTGTCTGGAATGCACTGCCTGGGAGGGTGGTGGAGGCGGGTTGCCTCACATCCTTTAAAAAGTACCTGGATGAGCACTTGGCACGTCAAAACATTCAAGGCTGTGGGCCAACTGCTGGTAAATGGGACCAGGTAGGAAGGTCAGTTGTTTCTCACGTGTCGGTGCAGACTCGATGGGCTGAAGGGCCTCTTCTGCACTGTGATTCTACTTGGAAGAAGCACTGAGGGTGGCAAGAGCATTTAATGTACTCTAGTGGGGCAATTCAATATCCATCACCAAGGGTAACACCACTGCTGACCGAGCTGGCTGAATCCTGAGGAACATGTCTGTCAGATTGGGTCTGCGGCAGGTGATGAGAGAACCAAGAAGGAGGAGGAAAAACTTACTAGTATTGTCCCCACCAGTCTACCTGCCACAGATACATCTGTCCATGACAGTATTGATAGTGACGTTGTGGAGACAAAGTCCTGTCTTAACACCAAGAATACCATCCATCGTGTTGTGTGGCACTATTACTGTGCTGAACGGGATAGAATCAGAACAGACATAACAGCTCAAAACTGGGCAACCATGAGTTGCTGTGGGCCATCAGCAGCAGCAGAATTATATTTAACCACACTCTAATCTCATGGTCTGACATATCCCTTATGCTGGAATTACCATCAGGCCAGTACACCAACCCTTGTTCAATGAGGAAATGCAGAACAGCATGCCAGGAGCAGCTCCAAAACCAGGTTGGCATCTGACTTTAAATCAGGTTAAATTCAGTACTACATGCATGCTGAACAGCAGAAGCAGCACAGTAGGGAAATTGATGTTTAAACGTTGTGTGTAAACTAAACTAAAACTGAAGTATATTAAATCCATTAACCTAATAGTATACTATCCTTTTTAAAATGTAATCAATAGGAGACTTCGGCATTTAATATCATGTGACTCTACTTAGCTTCACTTGACAG
This sequence comes from Cetorhinus maximus, assembly GCF_964194155.1. NCBI lineage: Eukaryota > Metazoa > Chordata > Chondrichthyes > Lamniformes > Cetorhinidae > Cetorhinus > Cetorhinus maximus. The sequence continues at coordinate 4,997,012 of NC_135913.1, forward strand.
AGAAGTGCACCACAGGATTGGAGAGGACCCTGTGTACTTATTTCCATTTCACAGAGACATATTGTGAGAACTTGCAGCCTTCGAGGTTGAATGGGCAAGCTTACATCCCTCACATCGTTAAGACCTTATCGAAACCTGGTGCTATTAGCAGAGGAAAGTCAGAAAGGATTTACTGTGTAGGGAGGAGGAAAGAATAACAACAACTGTGTTCCACGTTAAGTTAAGTTAGTTTTAATTCATTGTGTTTTCAAAAAAAACAATTACACTTGGATAACGTATTCTTTGTATTAGAGTTAACTTTTCCAACAGTATGTGACTAGCTTTGTAACTGTATAATCCTTTTAGACTTTGATCACTCAAGACTATGTATTAACTAAATGTATAAGGAGATTTTACTACCTTACAGTTTAAACACTGATTACTGCTATGCACTTATATTTTATATACACCCTGTATAGCTTTTAAGTACTATCTATTTTCTACTCGTACTTTGCAACCTTCTGTATTAGGCCTACATAGTTTTAAGGTTATAAGCAACTTTTCCACTCTATCCTTTAGTTTAAGGTAAAGTAATTCATTCCAAGTACCAACAACCACAGAGAGAAAACCATCACCTAGCAAATGTTTTTAAGAGGCCAATCACTGATAAAGGTTCTGATTTAATAAGGAACCTGCACCAATTAAGAAAAGTCTTCGACAATGAGTTCAAGGTCTCATTCAGGAGGTCATGACAGCAAACATCCTAAACAAGTGGACAAGGGAGATACCGTAAAACATCCTTTTATCTTAGCAAGGAATCATAAACGTAACGAAACAAACTGTAATGAAGAGAATGGTCCTATAAGTAATTGGCATTTTTAAAAAACCAGTCAGAGAATAGTGGGAAGTGACATCAATCGATGCCCCTTAGGGGCCAATCACAGATTGCGCCTGCACCCCTTAAGCCAGTTAGAAAATAGCCTTGCCTTGCGTAGGCCAATCAAAATACAACATCATTGATCACGCTATGGGTTGTGGCTCGGAAAGAGGTAATAAGCAGCAACTTCTCACTACCCAAAGCACGGATCAATTTTAAACTGAAGTTTGCAGAACCTGCTGTCCACAGGGAAGCAGGAGGCCACAGAAGTGAGAGACAGAGAGAGAACAGAGACCAAATGTCGACCTGTGCCAAAAGCTGAACCAGGATGCAGGAACCATAGTACGCCTGTAAAGCTGCTGTATCAATTTACAACTTAAAGTTTCTTAAGTTACTTCACCAAACTTTCTGCTGTCACCTGTATGGTTAAAGTCTCAAATGAACAAAATTGGAATTTAAATTCAAATAGTACCCAGGACCTACAGCATGCAAAAGACCCCACAAGCAATCCCACACCAATGATCAGATCTAAGCTCTGCAGCCCTGCCACATCCAGCTATGAATGGTTGTGGATAATTATGCAACTAACAGGAGGAGGCTTCTCCACAATATCCCAATCCTGTGATGAGGGAACCGAGCACATCAGTGCAAAAGACAAGACTGAAGCATTTGCAACCACCTTTAGCCAGAAGTGCCAAGTGGATGACCCATCTTAGCTCTGATGCTGGAGGAGGAAGCTGTCAACCTTCAGCCAATTCGATGCACTTCATATGTGATAAAGAATCGATTGAAGGCATTACATCAGCAATGGCAAGGGCCCTGACAATATCCTGGCAAATATAATGAAGACTTGCGCTCCAGAACAAGCCGCACCCCTAGCTAAGCTGTTCCAGTAGTTACAACAATGACACCAGGTGTCATTGCCCAAGTAAATCCTGTACACAAAGAGCATGGCAAATCCAACCCAGCCAATTACTGACCAATCAGCCTACTCTTGATCATCTGCAAAGCAATGGAAAGGGTCATCAACAGCACTATCAAGTGGAACTTACTCAGCAATAACATGCTCACTGATACCCAGTTTGAGTTCTGCCAGGGTCACTCAGCTCCTGACTTCATTACAGCCTTGGTCAAAGCATGGACAAAAGAGCTGAAATCCAGAGTGAGAGTGACTGTCCCTGACATCAAGGGAGCATTTGATTGAGTGTGGCATCACAGAGCCCTAGCAAAACTGGAGTCAATGGGAATCAGGAGGAAAACTCTCCGCTGGTTGGAGTCATAGCTCGCACAAAGGAAGATGGTTGTGGTTGTTGGAGGTCAATCATCTCAGTTCCAGGTCATTGTTACAAGAGATCCTCAGGGTAGTGTCCTAGGCCCAAACATCTTCAGCTGCTTCACCAATGACCTTTCCTCCATCATAAGGTCAGAAATTGAGATGTTTGCTGGTGATTGCAGAGTGTTCATTTTCATTCACAATTCTTCAGATACTGAAGTCCTGTGGCTGCAAGGTAATCTCAGTGTCAAGTAACAAAGTTGTGAGCAGTCTGGTTCAGCCTCAGAGAGTTTCCAGGGAGAGGGATGATTGGTAATCACAGCATGGCTTGACTGGGAATCAACATATATCAGTGAGCACAGTGGTGATGGATGAATGGGACTTGGTGCAATTTAAGACATGGGCGGCCAATTTTTGGATGAAGTTCACAGCGGTGAGAAGGTGGGAGAGCAGCAAATGTAAAGGAGACAGTGACAGCAACTGAGAGAAAGAACCATCAGCAATATCAGCTCACATAGGGACCAGGATGGGGAAATTGGTTGGTCAGCAGTTTAGTGGAAAAGGGCCAATGTGCAGTAAGTGTGTCATGGGGAAGATGAGCTCGGAGTGGACATGATAGATAGAAGGCAAACAAGAGGAAGTTTCAGGTCTAGGACAGAGGGTACTTTAGAAGAAAGTTGGGCTAGGGGAAGGGAGACGCACAGCAGAGGCAGCTGATCAGATGGTCTCGATCCTAATGGTAAAGGAGTCCATGAACTCCTCACACAACGTTGCAGGTGAGGATGGAGGAGACAGAGACAGTGGTTATAAGAAGATAGTTTGCAGCAGAGAAAAGATGCAAGGGGTTATCTTTGCATTCCAGAAAGATTCTGGAATAATGAACAGTTTGAACAGAAGCAGGTCCTGATGGCGCTTCAGGTGGTCCAGCCAGAAATGACCGTTAATGACTAAACCAGTTGTCTGCCATATCTTTTCAAATTTGCATCCCTTGGATTTAAGGGATCGAAAATGATGGATGTACTGGGGAACTCCTGAAAGTGAAATAGTTTTACTTATGTCTCAGTAAAATATAGAGGTTGAGGTTACAGTGGAGCAAATCAATAGCTGCACAAATGTTGTGGCGAACAGTGGGTCAAAGGCTAGACAGTTGGGATTTTGACAGTGCAGTTACAAACGAATTGGGGGAGAGCTTTCCAGGCATGGATTCAGAAGGAGGTACAGTTGGGTAGTGGAACGGGATGTGGGCGAAGAGTGATACAAGAAAGTGATCAGATGTGCCATCATCCGAGACTGAAACTAGGAGAGCAATGAGGACACATAAGGTGGCATGTTCAAGGGAGGGGTGATTGTGAATATGAGCCCGAGAGAGAACGCGCGAGCAAGCTCGAGAGACAAAATGCTGGAAACCTTCAGCAGGTCAAGCAGTGTCTGTGGGGAGAAGGTGGTGGGGTTAGCAGTTCAGGTCAATGACGAGTCCATAGAATGGAGTCAGGACTGAAACATTAACCCCACCTTCCTCTCTTCACAGGCACTGCCTGACTGGCTGTTTCTCCAGCATTTTCTGTTTTTATTTCTATTATTATTATACAACACCATTTCTGACTATTGTGTTTTACTTGGTTTAGGTTCTTATCATTTCAGAATAACCTGGGAAACTGATGCTGGCTTTGTATCCGATGTTGATTTTGAAAACACATTGCTTTAACTGGTGTTGTTTTACTTCGGTATTGTGTATCTCTATAACCAATTAAATAGGAGGCAATCACTCACCTGGTCTTTAATGTCAGTATTAAAATTTGGGGATCTTGAAAGGTAATGAAGCTGTGTTTAGCATTCACTGACAATACTCCAGAGCCGGTGGTCAGAGGCCATACTGATTCTTTGAGGTTTGCCTGTGTATCATGTTCAGTGAATTGATAGGAAATAGTTTCTCAGTTCAATCTCTCATTTGATTTATCACTAGATCTGAGACATTTTAACACTGATACCTGTTGGAGTCGGTGCAAGTTCAGCTCCACCTAATTTACAGACACTCGTCCATCTGCTGGGCTCTGCTCCAGACTGGAGTCACCTGTTAGATCAAATCCCTTTTACTCTAAAAATACACAAGATTCACTTGTGACTATGTGTTTTGAGACAGAAACTGATTTCACTTCACATTCCATTACACAGCCTCATGCTGGATAATGGTGCTCGGTAGTCAGACTCTCCCAGTCTCATTCTCACCACTCCCTCCCTTATCTTGTAACCCTTGTGTGCTGTCTGCAGAACCAGTGTCTATCACAGTAAATGGGAGTTTCTCTTACCTTTCTCTCCAGTCAATCTATGGGAGCTCTTTGAATCAGAAAGGGTTCTGTCTGGTTGGTGCTCTCACAATCCTCTGCTGGTTCACCCATTTTTCCTCAGTCTTTGATCACTGTTTACTTCTAGCTGCGTTCTTCCTCCTCACTCCGTCATTCACTGGGAGATCTAATTGTAACACGACAGAAAATGTGATAATAATTGACAATCTGAAGTAGAATGTCACTTTCCTCAGATACCCCGTTTTCTCAAATGGAGCTTCCAGAAAATACCCAGAGTTTGGCCAGAAATGTTCTGATTACTGTCCCTCTCTCAATCTCCCGCCATCTCTCTCCTCCCATCTGTCAACTTCCCCTCAGGTTTACTCCCTGTCCCCCACACGTGTCAGTCGGTCGCTGACTCCTGGTCTGCCTTCCCCGCTGTAGTATAAGTGTGTTTAGCAAGCAAGGGTTAAATGTGGGACTGCAGGACAATATCGCCCACAGTGTGAGGTAAAGGTTCACATGACAAGAGACCTGGGTCAGTCTAGGAGTACGCAGGGATATGCGTGGAAGTAAGCATGAGAGTTAGCTCATGGTTTGGGCTATACCTTGTACATATATATATATAGTTATGAATTACCAATTAACAGTTAATGTTCAACCTTTCAAGCCTCTGAAACCCACCGAACAGATCATACAACATGGCAGTAGCTAATGGAAGAATCCAAAATCCGCTGACGAAAAAACCCCAAATCTGGAAACTAAAGGGAACAGCATCCTGGACTGACAGAAGGGCACCTTAAGTGAAAACATAGCTGGAAATCACCTGGAAAGAAGCTCCATTGCAGACTTGGAAGCTGAAAGTCAGAAGGAAAATCCACTGTTCAGCTAAGGACTCCACCAGAGCATTTGAGGACCATTCCGAGTACCCATCTATCGCAGAGTCAAAGGACCTGGCAAAGATGAGCAAAAATTCAGTTCTAAGCCAGCACTAGCTTTTAAAAGTCTCCAGGGCTTTGAACAGTCAGAGCAGCCCATTTCGTTAATCACCGCAGCCAGCCCAGGTTCAGAGCCAGCGCCGTACTACAGCTAGCAGAAAGAGAAAAAAGGTTTAAAACCTCAGCCAAAGCCTGGAATTGTTTTCTAAATGCCTAAAAATTCTATAAAAGGCCCAAGTCAATCATGTTAAAAATCGCTGTGGAAAATCGTCCTCTCCAGGTCGTCCCGCAAAACCTGCAAAGCGGGAGGAGAACCTTTGGAAAAAATGGTTACTGCGGCGCCATGTTTGGAGGTGGAAGAGCATTTAAAGCTGCACTTCAGAATTAAAAAGCAACCATGGACAACAAAATCAACCTTACCAGATCAATTTGGACTGATCCAAGGGCCAGGCCAAGCACAAAATTGGGGACTCTGGCAAAACAGACTTCTAAGATACATGCTAGCTTCAGGATTAGATAAAAAGACAGAAGCTGAACAAATGAATACACTGTCTTACTCAGTAGGTCCAATATGTTCTGAAATCCTTTAATTCATATTTTACGTATACATATACATTGGAAAGCTACGTAAGGCGAAGACACCCAGATATGCAGAGGATCTCAAAACAGTCCACAAGATTGAGGTCCCACACCAGGATCAGACTCAACCATGTTTCTTGGACGAGGTCAAGGATTGCAGATTCTCCTTTTGGAATGCAGGCATCTCAGTAAGGAGTCAAACCACCAACTTCAAATTGGAAACTGGAGCCAGTGTTACAGTCCTTTTGGAAAAGGAACCATGGCTGGTGATAGCGCCTGATGCCACCCAAATCACAGGTGTATGGAGCAGGCAGCATCAAGCTTCCAGATAAAAAAGGTACATTGCAGGTGACACTCCAACGCAAAAACAAGCGAACATGGGAAACATTATTTGTACTCCAAAATCATGAATATTCCCTTCAAGCAGAAAAGCTTTTGATGGCCTCAACCTCCTTCCGAAAATTGAAACGGTCTGGTTCTAATTTTAGAAAGTTTTCAAAACCTTTTACTGGGTTGAGGTGACTGAAGACTGCACACTGTATTACATTGAGAGAGGATGTTAAGCCCCTGTGCCAGCTCACATCATGGAAAATGCTGCACCTATTCATGAAGCAAGTGCACCAATAACCGGGCGACATTAGTAAATTGGGGGTCAGCCAACAGAATCGTGTTTCGGGATGATCCCAGTTCCAGAGCCAAATGGGTCCATCTGGATCTGTGTCAGCTTGACACAGCTCATCAAGGCAGTGGTGAGAGAAGACCATCTTATTATCCTCGGTGGATGACAGCCTGACCAAGCTCTCCAAAAACAGTCTTTTAGAAGCTCGATGCCAACAGCAGCTTCTAGAAACTTCCATTAGATAAGAAATCCAGATTGATGACTACATTTATCATCGCATCTGGCAGATTCCGTTTCAGCTGCTTGCCCTTCAGCATTACCTTGGCACCCGAGATTTTTCAACATACGGGTGTCGGCCTTTTAGAAGGCCTGGAGTAGGTCATCTTCCATATGGATGATGCTTTGGTCCACAGTACGACTCTTGAGGAACACAGCAGGAGGTTCGCAGCTGTCTTAGAACGCTTACAGGATGCAGGACTGACAGTGAATGAGAAATGCAAAGTCTCCAAGACCTCTATTTGGTTCTTAGGACATATTGTCAGCAGCAAAAGGCATCACGGCAAGCCCACGCAAAAGGTAACCAGTGAGTTTCAATCCCCATCATCTATTCCAGACCTCCAAGCATTCCTGACACTGCTCGACTTGCCACAGGTCACCGAACCCCTGCGAGACCTTTTCAAAAAAAAGGGTGTGGTGTGGGAATGCACACCAGGAACAACTGATGGATGTCGCCGACCAGTGTCTATTCATTCATGAAATTTGGGCATCACTGGCTCGGTCAGCATTTATTACCCATCCCTTAATTGCCCTTGTTCAGAGGGTAGTTAAGAGTCAACCACATTGTTGTGGGTCTGGAGTCACATGTAGGCCTGACCAGGTAAGGCCTTAGGACATATTGCAAACGCATCGCAGCAAGCAGATTTCCTTCCCTAAAGGACCAGATGGGTTTTTCAACAATCGACAATGGTCATCGACTTTTTTATTTCCAGTTTTTAATTGAATTCAAACTCCACCATCTGCCGGGATTCGAGCCCAGGTCCCCAGAGCCTGGGTCTCTGGATTATTAGTCTAGTGACATTACCACTACGCCATCGCCTCCCCATAATACAGTATATCGATATGGTAATGAAAACAGAAAATGCTGGAAAAACACTCAGGTCTGACAGCATCTGTAGAGAGAAACAGAGTTAACGTTTGGAGTCCGTTTGACATTTCTTCAGTAATCCTAGTTCTTGAGTTTGCAAACTTAACAAGTAAATAACTGCTTATTAAACAAATTGCCTTTCCAGTGGCAAAAGAAAGAAATATGATGCACACCATGGATTTTAAGGGTGAGATAAAACAGTTCAATAACACCAATCCAGAGTACAGGGTTAGATGAGTTGATTTTGATTGATGTCTTCCAAATTCCTTGCAATTTGTTATTCATGACACGAGGTGGTTCCCAGCACTTCCATTCTATGGTTCACTAGTTGAAAAACTTGCTTTTTAATGTCTCTACAGGTGATTTTTCCCCTTTTGTTCTTGGCAGGGGTTTTCAGAGAAAGCAAGTTACAGAGGTGTGAAGAATAACCAGACAACCAGCTAACTAGCTATAGCTGAAATGCTCCAGCCCAGGCAACAACCTGATGAATCTCCTCTGCACCCTCTCCAGTGTAATCACATCCTTCCTATAGAGTGGCGACCAGAACTGCACACAGTATTCCACCTGTAGCCAAACTCGCATTTTATACAGATCCAACATAACCTCCCTGCTCTTATATTCTATGCCCCAGCTAATAAAGGCAAGTATCCTATTTGCCTTCTTAACCACTTTATCTGTGCTGCACTGGAATCTTACAAACACAGGAGAAAGGGGTTTTACATCTTCCCTCTTTGCAGGCTAGGGGTTGTACCGCCTGCACTGTTACCACACAAAACCCTGGCCATCCGATCAGGAGCCAATTAAAATACAGTCATCAGGAAGTTCCCCTGAGTCCAGGACTCCTTTCCAGCACCACTGTTTTTATGGCACACTCTGTCCCAGGATAGCAACATTGTAGATACTCCTCATCATGTTCCAGTGAGCACATCTTTCAACTGCAGCCATTGTAGTTTTTAAAGCTACAGTCCAAGAAAGATAAAAACATGTTCTTTACACATTCCTAGCTAGCAAGGAGAACAAACTTGCAATCACTGGCTCCATCCTCCCCGGGTTACTCACTGTCCAATCTCACTGGCTCCATCCTCCCCGGGTTACACACTGTCCTGTCTCACTGGCGCCATCCTCCCCGGGTTACTCACTGTCCGATCTCACTGGCTCCATCCTCCCCGGGTTACTCACTGTCCGATCTCACTGGCTCCATCCTCCCCGGGTTACACACTGTCCGATCTCACTGGCTCCATCCTCCCCGGGTTACACACTGTCCGATCTCACTGGCTCCATCCTCCCCGGGTTACTCACTGTCCGATCTCACTGGCTCCATCCTCCCCGGGTTACTCACTGTTCGATCTCACTGGCTCCATCCTCCCTGGGTTACTCACTGTTCGATCTCACTGGCTCCATCCTCCCCGGGTTACAACTGTCCGATCTCACTGACTCCATCCTCCCCGGGTTACAACTGTCCGATCTCACTGACTCCATCCTCCCCGGGTTACTCACTGTCCGATCTCACTGGCTCCATCCTCCCCGGGTTACACACTGTCCGATCTCACTGGCTCCATCCTCCCCGGGTTACTCACTGTCCGATCTCACTGGCTCCATCCTCCCCGGGTTACACACTGTCCGATCTCACTGGCTCCATCCTCCCCGGGTTACTCACTGTCCGATCTCACTGGCTCCATCCTCCCCGGGTTACACACTGTCCGATCTCACTGGCTCCATCCTCCCCGGGTTACTCACTGTCCGATCTCACTGGCTCCATCCTCCCCGGGTTACTCACTGTCCGATCTCACTGGCTCCATCCTCCCCGGGTTACTCACTGTCCGATCTCACTGGCTCCATCCTCCCCGGGTTACACACTGTCCGATCTCACTGGCTCCATCCTCCCCGGGTTACACACTGTCCGATCTCACTGGCTCCAATCTTCCCGGGTTTCATTTCCTCATTTTCACGGGTGAAGGCGGAAATTCACCATTTTGTCTCCAAACAAGCAGTTTAAACCTCCCGGTCCAGTCTCTCTATTTATCGTATAATACCCTACATTCACACTACATCAATACTCTCAATTCTCAACACTATCTCTTAACAGTCAGTATTGAAGCTGTGACTTTTTTTTAACCGTTATTTACAATCCGCGTGACGTCCAACACGAAAAATCCCCAAATTCACTACAGGAACATGCACTGCGCCAGCGAAATGACGAAGTTAAAACCTGAATTCCGCGCCGGCGCTGCTCTGCTTTTCCGCCTCTCCTATTGGAGATCGCCGGCTCGAGTTGTGGGCGGTGCTCTGACGCTTCTAACGGTGCAGCCCCGCGACCGGGTCACAGAGAGTAGGTGAGACCTCAGCGTTTGCTGCTTCCTGAATGGTGGGAGCCGCTGTCAGTCAACTCTTCACAGCCAATAGGAACGGCTTTCTGTAGAATTTTTTTTTCATAACCGGAATTCAATCCAGAAAATGTTGATCAGGTCCGGCAGCTTCTTCGGATAGAGAAACCAGAGTTAACAGTTCAGGAAGGGGAGATTTGATCAGAAATGGGGAAGTGAGAGATGCCAGGGGATTAAAGAAAGTCTAGAGGCAGAAAAAAAGGAAGGAAGCAATGAGTTGATGAGAAAGGGGTTGGAGGTCAGTGGTGTAGCGTTGCTGGAGCGTCGCTCCGCATCTTATATTTAAAGCAGGCTTGTTCAACTCAATGCAGCCGACCAAACTTGTTGGACATTCAAGTGACTTGTATTTGAAAAACGCTGTAAAGCTGCTTATCCAATCACAGGCTTGTTTCCCACTGATAAAAGCAAAACACTGCGGATGCTGGAAATCCAAAACAAAAATAAAAATACCTGGAAAAACTCAGCAAGTCTGACAGCATCTGCGGAGAGGGACACAGTTAACGTTTCGAGTCCGTATGACTCTTCATCAGAACGAAGGAAAAATAGAAAAGAGGTGAAATATAAGCTGGTTTAGGGGGGGGGACAGGTAGAACAGGATAGAGGGCCAGTGATAGGTGGAGATAACCAAAATATGCCATAGACAAAAGGCAAAGAGGAGTTGACGGTGGTGATATTAGCTAAGAAATGTGCTAATGGTGACATTAAGGGTAGAAAGCAGGACAAGCAAGGTACAGATAACCCTAGTGGGGGGGGGGGGGGGGAAGGGATCGAAATAGGCTAAAAGGTAGAGATAAAACAATGGATGTAAATACATTTCAAAAATAAAGGAAATAGTTGGGAAAAGAAAAATATATATAAATTATTGGAAAAAGGGGGTGGGGATGGAGGAGAGAGTTCATGATCGAAAGCTGTTGAACTCAATATTCAGTCTGGAAGGCTGTAAAGTGCCTAGTCCGAAGATGAGGTGCTGTTCTTCCAGTTTGCGTTGAGCTTCACTGGAACATTGCAGCAGGCCAAGGACGGACATGTGGGTATGAGAGCAGGGTGGTGTGTTGAAATGGCAAGTGACAAGGAGGTCGCTTGTGGACAGACCAAAGCAGTCACCCAGTCTGCGTTTGGTGTCTGCAATGTTGAGGAGACTGCATTGGGAGCAGCGAATGCAGTCAACTAAATTGAGGGAAGTGCAAGTGAAATGCTGCTTCACTTGAAAGGAGTGTTTGGGCCCTTAGACGGCGAGGAGGGGGGAAGTAAAGGGGCAGGTGTTGCACCTTCTGCTGTTGCATGGGAAGGTGCCGTGGGAGGGGGTTGAGGTGTAGGGGGTGATGGAGGACTGGACCAGGGTGTCCCAGAGGGAACAATCCCTGCGCAATGCCGCCGGTGGGGTGAAGGGAAGATGTGTTTGGTGGTGGCATCATGCTGGAGTTGGCGGAAATGGTGGAGGATGATCCTTTGAATGCGGAGGCTGGTGGGGTGATAAATGAGGACAAGGGGGACCCTGTCATGGTTCTGGGAGGGAGAGGAAGGTGAGGGCGGATGCACAGGAGATGGGCCGGACACGGTTAAGGAAGAAGGAAGACATATCAGAGGAACTGTTTTTGAAAGTGGCATCATCAGAACAGATGCGATGGAGGCGAAGGAACTGAGAGAATGGGATGAAGTCCTTACAGGAATCAGGGTGTGAGGAGCTGTAGTCAAGGTAGCTGTGGGAGTCAGTAGGCTTGTAATGAATATTGGTGGACAGTCTATGACCAGAAATTGAAACAGAGAAGTCAAGGAAGGGAAGGGAAGTGTCAGAGATGAACCATGTGAAAATGATGGAGGGGTTGAAATTGGAAGCAAAATTAATAAATTTTTCCAGGTCCAGACGAGAGCATGAAGCAGCAACGAAGCAGTCATCGATGTACTGGAGAAAGAGTTATGGGAGGGGGCCGGACTAGGACCCCTTAAACCAGCTTATATTTCACCTCTTTTCTATTTTTCCTTAGTTCTGATGAAGAGTCATACGGACTCGAAACATTAACTGTATTCCTCTCTGCAGATGCTGTCAGACCTGCAATCAATGTTATCCCAGGAATAGCGCATGGGAGGCCCAAAATCAACATGTTTCTCAATCAGGCACTAATCGCTTAAAAAGTGGCAAGTTTTGTTGTGAAGCAACTTATTATTTTTGGTATTTGACAGCAATTAATTCAGGACTGTGCTTTATTAACTAAAGTTCATCATGTAACCAGGCAAAAAGACTCTTCGTTTTCAAGAAGTGAGATGTCACTGATTCTTTAATTTGGGTGCTGTTTCGTGTTCCATTTACTGGAAGTCAAAGCCACTGTGAGTGGTACATGACAGCCTCCCTATGAAGAGAGAGACCAGAGACCTTTGGTTAGAACTGACATATTTATTATGTGTTTGTGGGTAATGTGCCACAATTCTGATTATCTACAATTCAATGAATAGAATTACTTACTCGCCACAATCAGGTTGGGCCTGGGGAACTTTGTGTCACTTCTTAAGTTGCTAAGATATTTCTATTCACCGGGTATAAATAATCAGAAGCAAATGTTGTGGATTCACTTTATACTCAGTATATAGGCTAATCCCTCCGCGTGCGGCTGCCTCCCATTGTCCTGATTATTATTTGTGGTGCAATAGGTTCTTTTTTCAGGTATTGGATAGTTTGGGTGGCAGGGCATTAAAGCAAGGTTACCCAAAGAATCATAGAATGGCTACAGCACAGAAGGAGGCCATTCAGCACATTGTCTCTGTGTCAACCTCTGCAATAGCAACTCAGGCAGTCCCACTCCTCTGCCTTTTCCATGTAGTCCTGAAACATCTCTCTTCAGATAACTATCCAGTTCCCTTTTGAAAACTGCAATTGAATCTGTCTCCACCACATGCTCAGGCAGTGCATTCCAGATCTAAACCACTTGTTGCACAAAGAAGTTTTTCCTCAGGTCGCCTCTGGATATTTTGTTAATCACCTTCGGGTTCTCTACCTTCTGCCGATGGGAATAGTTTCTATCCATTTACTCTATCAAGACCCCTCATGATTTTGAACATGTTTAACAAATCTCCTCTCAACCTTCTCTTCTCCAAGGAGAACAGCCCCAGATTCGCCAATCTATCCACATAACTGAACGCTCTCATCCTGGGAACCATTCTCATCAATCTTTCCTGACCCTTTCTAAACCCTTTGTATCCTTCCCATTGAGGCTGAAAGTGATTTATGAAGGCTCATAACTTACTTACTTTTGTACTTTGTGCCCCGATCTATAAAACCCAGGATTCAGTATAATTTATTAACTGTTTTCTCAACCTGTCCTGCCTCCTTCAATGATTTATGTACATATACACCAAGGTCCCTCTGCTCCTGCAATTCCTTTAGAATTATACTCTTTGTTTTGTGTCACCTCTCCTCATTCTTCTGACCAAAATGTATCACTTCACACTTCTGTAATTTTAATTTCATCTGCCACATGTCTGCCCATTACGTCAGCCTATCTATATCATAGAACCATAGTAAAGTTACAGCACAGAAGGAGGCCATTCGGCCCATCTTGTCCATGCCAGCCCGAGGACACCCAGGTGCTCTTTCTAATTCCACCTTCCTGCACCCGGCCCATAGCCCTGCAGCTTACAGCACTTTAGGTGCAGATCCAGGTACTTATTAAAAGAGTTTAAAGTTTCTGCCTCTACCACCAACTTGGGCAGCGAATTCCAGACACCCACTACCCACTGCATAAAAAAGTTCTTCCTCCTGTTCCCCCTACACCTTTTGCCAGTTATCTTGAATCTATGTCCCCTGGTTCTAGAATTCTCCATCAAGGGAAACATTTTTATCCTGTCCACTCTATCTATTCCACTCATAATTTTGTACACCTCAATCAAGTCACCTCTCAGCCTTCTTTGTTCTAAGGAAAATAACCTCAACTTATCCAATCTCTCCTCATAGCTACACTTTTCTAACCCTGGCAACATTCTTGTAAACTTCCTTTGCACGATCTCCAGAGCTATTACATCCTTCCTGTAACTTGGTGACCAGAACTGCACACAATACTCCAGTTGTGGCCTCACCAGTGTTTTATACCTGTTAGCTTCACCTGTTGCTCAATTTGTTTGAGATGCCTTGCCTTTCCAGGGTAATCTGAGGTAGGCTGGGCACTTTTTAAGGCTGACAGTGACGGCCTAAGGCCCGTTCATAAGTTTGCTTGTTATACAGCGCAAAATGACCTGAACAGGGTAGCCATTATCCAACAGGATGTCTTTGATGTGTCCTGCACACATTACACCTTCTTCAGCTGAACAAAATAAGTGATAGCCATTCGCCGGTTCATTCCTCAGGGCAATACCTTGACCAGTCAGGGTCATCTCGTGCTGGTGGGAAAGACTGCACAACGTGCATCTGACTTGTTGCACCCTGGTGTGCTGCCAATCACATCGCACAGCCGCCACATACAGCATTGGCTGCTGACCTTTTCAACAATGATCCCTTCATCATCCCTGAGGGTCACTGGTTCCAAGAAGAATGATGACCTTGCTTGAGATGTCAACACTTGGAAATAATTTTCTCATGACTGCCGTGCGTCTGAGGGACAGGGTCTTGAGTCCCCTTGTGTGGACCTTACTCCTGCTGGAACCTAGTGGTAATCCGTGTGTCACGGTGTGCCGCTGCTATTGGCATCCTCATCTGGCCACCTTCAGGCTCCTGCCTTTCCAAGTCCTCATCGTCCAAGGAAACCTGTACCTCCTTCATGTCTCCCCCTCACAAGCGATCTTCCCTTTGAAGCGCCAGGTGGTGCAGGGCACAGCAGACCATGATGATGCAAGACACCCTCTGTGGAAAGTACTGTAGAGTTCGACCTGAACGGTCCAAACATCAGAATGCCAAGGATTTGCTCAATGATGAACCTTGTCTCAGAATGTGCCGTGTTGTGCTTAGGGATGGGGAACAAATGCTGGCCTTGTCAGTGATGCCCACATCCCATGGAAAAATAAAGAAGAATGGTACTTTACACAAAACATGCAAAACATTTAGCACTCTCCTTCAATAATTACCTTTATCAAAACCCCACAAGAGCTGAGAATTGTTTACTTTGACTTCTTGTTGGACTGACTGTTGATGACTATTCAGGATCATGTTCTTTTTGTGGTAAGAGACAATTCAGACAAGTTTATAGAGATGTATGGAAGCAGTTTGAATTATTGAGACCACTGAAGTTGGATCACCTAAAGTGCCGCTCTACTTGGAATTTGCACTTGATATAGTTAATATTTAAAAATTATGTATATAGTCCTGTTGACTGAAATATTGGATAATGGAATGTGCTCGGATTGAGAAACCACCGTAGAAAATCCAAAATTTCTGTGGAGCCCAGTACGTGGAGCTCTGAATGCAAGAATGACAATAACAGACAAACAGCTACAGAAGTCTGTAGAAATCTTATTTTAAACTAACTTAGCTATGACTGCCAACTACTATTCAAGACATTTTTGTGATGATTCAGACTATAGAACATTTGTGGTAATTTGCAACTTAAAAAGTACTGTGCATCCCTTTTAAAAGGGATTTAAAGTTCACTTTGCATAATGGCCTATTTCACCAGACCCTTACATGGTGCTGCTTCGTAGCTGAGACAAGATTAGAATGTAGGGTAACAATGGCAATTAGTGCTTACCTGTGAACTAATCAGATTTTAACCAATGGAGAATATTTTGCTAAAGACCTCCTGTATGGTTTTACAGGTGCCAACCAAATAGATGTGCATGGAAGTAATTTGGGCGTGCAGGCCCCCAACCAACAGTCCAGGTTACTGCATACTGATGTGCCATTATCTTCCATGTACAAATCTAAGTAAGCCTATGATTTTTTACTGTTTCCAGTTCTTTCTGCCCTGCCTACTAAAATTCCAACTTTTTGTGTGTATTACTCACACCAACTTTTGATGCTTTCAGCGCAAAGCTAAGTGATGGCACAAGTGTCAGTAATCCAAATACAGTGCCAACGGCAGTGCTGCGCTCAAATACTGGCATTCGGAAATCGTGGTATGGTGATGTTACTCAGGAGCTACGCAATCACCTTGTACACAAACTGTAAGTGATCAACGGAATATGTATAAGTGATAGGGGACCTAGGTGCAAGCACTTGGCAGACAGTTTATTCATGGCAGTTGTGGGATGATTGGGATTTGTGACATAATGTAAATAACTTCATTTTGTTTCTGCTAAGCAGTGCATTTTTCTTTTTTCAAAAATGTTCTTTTCTCTGAATGTTGTTTTTGAGTCTTTCCTTGAGAACAGTTCCACTTGGGGCCAGCTTCTTGTATCTTGCTTCCACTTCATATTCTGTGTGACGTGGACTGAGAATATCAGTAGTTTCATTGATTGTAGGGAGCATCACAACCAAACCCCAAATCGGTGCTCACCCAATGTCCTCATACATATAACTACAGCTGGAGTTGTATGAAAATGATCAGGATTATAAGCCAGCTCCTCACACCCCGCTTCCTTTAAGGACTCCATCCCATTCTCTCAGTTCCTTCGCCTCCGTCGCATCTGTTCTGATGATGCTACCTTCAAAAACAGTTCCTCTGACATGTCCTCCTTCTTCCTTAACCGAGTTTCCATATCCTTAATCATCTGTCAGTCTCTAACTTCCTCTCTCAACTCATATAATTGCCTACTTAATTCCCTTACATTGTCCTGTATTTTTCCTTTCAGTGGCCCTACACCTCCTACTTTAATGCCTTCAGGTAATTGCATGGCCCTTCCTGTTATCATTTCAAATGGGGTGAACCCGGCAGTCCTGCTTGGGGTAGCCCACGGCGCATTAGAATATTGGGCTGTTCCCTGTCTTTAGATTGATTTTTTTTTTAAAGTTCAGTTCATCCTTTCCACCATCCCTGGACTCTGGGGATGGTATGGAGTATGGAATTTCGGTTTAATCTCCATAAGATTACAAACTTCTTTAATGACTCTCCCTGTGAAATGAGTTCCCTGATCTGAATCCATCTGGGTAGGCACCCCCACTCCTTCCAGTTTACTCTCTCCTGCTGCTGTCTCATGTCAGACCTCAATTCCTTAAACTGCCAACACAATTCTACAGTGCACCTTCTTATCCTATCTTTCAATGGCTCAGTATCTTCACTTCCAGTGATGGTTCTCTCTGGGAACCGCTTAACTCTGCCTGTCATCAAGGTGTTAATCCTGTGGTCTTACTTTTTGTAGCTCACAGGCACATTAATATAATCAGTAATACATCTATTTAGCCTTTTTCCAGTTTTCCCTTTACCTGTATCCAACTTGTGGTAAATTGTTGTTAAATATTATTTCTCCTTACATTTCAATTCCTGAACTACAGATTCCACATAGTTTTACCTCTAAGTTTTTTTTTCTGACCATGATCATCCTAAGATTCTCTTGAGTTCAGTTACTCTATTGTCAACGAGGATCTCTGTCTCTAGATCTTTGCTTATCTCCCCCTTGCAGTTCCAATGCCTCAGTTGATGGCCAGATTATCAAATTCATTTCCCTTAAAACAGTTTGTACATTATGTCCTTTTTCCCTAATTCATTCTCCTACTTGCCTCATACCATTTTACACATGCCACAACTACCATCTTATCTTGTTCAGGTTGCCTGGAGAGACTTTGAAATAAATAAAATATTCTCATAACAGTTTTAAAAACAGAAATCAGGTATTGACATGTTTTGCTTCCTTAACTTCTTCGCAAACATTTTATTGTCTCAAAAGTAACCCACTAAATTGTGTCTGACCCTTTTCTTTTAGAATTATCCCAGATTCATTAACTCGGCCAAAAATTGGATTTCTGCCAAACTTTGTCAAGACCTTGAGCTTAGCTTCATATTTTGGGAACAGACTTACAAATACAAAAGCTTGCAGCATTTGAATTAGTGCCAGTTGATGTCAAACCTGTTAAAATGAAAATTCCCTTTTGTGAACTTTATCAAGAACCAAACCTCAAATTTTTAAACTTTGTAAGAACTGTAACTTACACTATCAAAATTAAAACAACCTCTTTCTCATGTGTAATCATTTGTATCCAAGTTATAATTTCCGTATGTTTATCGACATTCTTTATCTTAGATAGCATCCTAGTGATTCAAAAGTAACCTGTTAAATTACACTGCACTTTACATCCCAAGATTGTCCCAAATTCAAATTACAGTGCTTTTAGAAAGCAGATTTCCTTTAATAGTTAAATGAATTAAATTCTTCATAAGAAACCCTTTTTTATCCATTGGAATCACCTAGGCCTTGTGTTTATGTCTTTTGGTTTTCCTAGAATCCTTCTGAATTTCAAGTAATTTTTTTTCCTCAGAATTTTAGAATACTAACTCGTATGTATTAATCCCAATCAGCTTGGAAGCTGATGATGAGGGTTATTCCCTACTAGTCTGCGAGGGGGTGGTACAAGGGTCGGTTCATCTCAAACAATGGCAATCCCTGTTTTATCTTTACACTACCTTCAAATTACGATTTTTTTGCCAGAAATCTCAACTCAAATCTTATACTCAAAACTTTGGAATGTTTGAATAAACTTTTCCTTTAATCTAATATGGGGCTTTTGACTCTAAAGTGCTCAATTACACACACAAAAGACAATTCAAGGAAGAAAACACATTAAAGCTCACATACAAATGCTTCATTGCACACAAACAAACACATAGATAAAGGTATGTATTGATACTCCTATAATATTGAACTTAACTCTAAATGAAGCTTCAAGTAGCAGTGGGGGGAATAAAGGGATCTTGTAGGCTCCACCGATAGGGACAATCAAACCGACGAAAGCTCACATTTTCTCTGCTGCTGCTTGTCAATTGCTCATTAACCCCCTAAGGGTACCCTTTCTCTCTCTCCTCAGCACAAACAGCTCTTGAAACTTAGATCAATTCATTTTTTTTTAAGTTACAGAAAATTCAGTAGCGGACTATCTACCTCCCTTAAAACATTATAAGCGCTCAATTCTGTCCCTATTAAAAGTTCCATCTGGTGGGAAGCTCTCTCCTTTACCTTGGGTCCATTTAACCCAATCAGAAACATATTGGACAATATCAGGACCGCAATGGACATACATATAAGCATTTGGGGTTCCCTTCAAAAGGGGAACCTGGGGTTTTTTTGATGCTATATTTCCCATTTTTATTTAATAATATACACAAAAATACACACAGAAACTAAATCTTCAACTCCAGGGGACTTGAACCCCTGGGTATACTGCTACTACTTTTCAACTCCAGGGGACACGAACCCCGAGTACACTAAATTACTGGCCAAATTAATCTCCTAAATACTTAAATAGATGACTTACCCTAAGAGTCAGCCACAGGCAGGTGAAGGCAGATTGCAGGTCAACGAACCCCAGAAGCCCAAATGGGGCTGCCGCGGATTGAGCAGTCCTTGAACCGTGAGGTCCTAACACTGGCGCTCCATGACTCAACCCTAGGGGTTAGTCATCTCAGTGGAACCTCCAGAATCTATCGGAGATTAATCACACTGAGGCATCATTTCGTATGTAGAAACCCCAATTATTACTTGTGCACAAGGGAGAACAATACGAGAGCTATTGAACCGTCTCAAAGCAGAACACACAAACACTTTCTTAAAAGCATTTTACAACCAATCAGTAAATTTTGCACATCTCAATCTGCTTATTTGCATACGTTAACTGACCAATCCATGTTTTAGTTCATTTCCATTCCCACCACAACAGGTGTGGTGCCTACGGACTTGGTTATCACAACTTTGATTACATTCGGCCTGAGAAAGAACAACATGATATGTCTCAGGGCTCATCCTACTACTGTGGTCAGTCAAGATGGTATTGTTCTTCAAGGTTGCAGTATTTTTCTCTTAGGCCTAGGCATTTAATTCAATTTCTCCATTAACCCTTTTAGTACTAAGTGGGTTCCCTATTTGTCTAGGCCACCACAGCAGCACCTTCCAAGCCCACGACCACTACCATCTAGAAGGTCAAGGGCAGCAGATACAAGGGAACACCACCACCTGGAAGTTCCTCTCCAAGACATTCACCATCCTGACTTAGAAATATACCACCACTCCTTCACTGTCGCTGGGTCAAAATCTTGGAACTCCCTACACCACAGGGAATGCAGCAGTTCAAGAAGGCAGCTCACCACCATTCTCGAAGGGAATTAGGGATGGGCAATAAATGCTGGCCAAGCCAGCGATGCCCACATCCTGTAAATAAAAAATACTTTGCATTCATGCAATTCCCCTGTGCCCTCTCTCTGAAACAGCTCTCCACAGTCCCATTCCCATTGTCCTGGGTCCTCCTTCTCTCTAAAAGAGCTCTTCTCTCACACCCGTTCCCACTGCCCTCTCTCTGAAAGAGCTCTCCCCTCAGTCCCATTCCCATTGTCACGTATCCTCTCTCTGAAAGAGTTCTCCCCCGAGTCCCATTCCTATTGATCTTGTGTCATCTCCCTGAAACAGCTCTACCTTCAGTCCATTTCCCTATTCACACCATCGCTCTGTGTCTTCATTCTGTAAGAACACTCCAATCTCTTTGCCCATTCATCCCAACCTCCCCCTATACTCTTTGTTAAAAATGTTCTGTCCTTAGTCCCATTTCCTGTCACTCACTGGCCCTCTCTCTGAAAAAGCTCTTCCCTCAGTTCCACTTCCCATTCAGCCCCTCTCTCCTGGTCTCTCTTCTGAAGGCACTTTCCTCTCCGTCCCATTCCCCTCGGTTCTGTCTCTCTGAACGTGTTGTCACCTCTGTTCCATTGCATTTCCCAATGTCAACTGTGTTCTCACTGGAAGCCCCTTCCCCTCAGACCCATTCTCCCCATGGCTGTGCCCTCTCTCTGAAAAACCTCCTTCTTCAGCCCCACACCCGTTTATCCTTTGCCCTTATGCCCTCTCCCTAATAGAGCTCTGCACTTAAACCCATTTCCTTTTCCCATTACCCTCAAAGAAAAAACCTCTCCTCTCAGCTTCCTCATACCCCCTGAACAAACTCTGTGCTCAGTTTCTTTCCCACCTCTCTGTCATGAATCTGAAAGACCTCTTGCCTCCAAGTCTTTCCCCATTAACTTTGGCTCCCCTGTGTCTACTTTCCGAACAAACTCACCTCTCAGCTTCATGATCCTTCAGAGATAAATTGGAAACAATGCCTATTGTATTGAGATACGACAGGCTGCTACTTTGGCCTTCCCCATGCCCCGGAACTCCTCCTGCCAGCCTGAAAACTGAGGCTGGGTGCGAAATGGCCCTTAAGTCATCAATAATTGCCCAATTTCTGGCCTCAATTGGGGGACGAGTGGCAGGCCGGCCTAGGCCTCGCCCGTCCAAGTGTAAAATTGTGGAGCGGTTTGCGTGGGCGGGAAGGCCATTGCAGAAAATTTCCCTCATTCCCCCGCCTCCAAATCCACCTGCTCTCTCTCTCACCCATTTATTTTAAAACTCTCCTCTTTTGTCTTCATCATGGATGCAGTGGGTCAGAATTGGAGGAGTGAAGATATTTGGAGGCTTGTAGGTTTGGGGGAGGTTATAGAAAGGGAGTGGGTGGCATGTTATATTCATTTTGCAGTTGCTTTCCCTCCCGCTGACCTGATGTTCTTGTCCATTGAAATAGTTCTTATATGTTAACAATGAGCTGATTCCATCCACCCCTTCTTCTGTCCGGGTAGAATTTCATCAATTGAAACAACTGGTTATCATTACATTTTGTCGAGGCCTCCGTGGTTGTAGAGTTTGAATCTGTGAACAAAAAATGGAGAAAACCTAAACATCCTATCCACACTCTACCCAAGCAGCTACTTTTTCTCTTATACCAAACTGCAAAAGGCTTCTCTGAGACACAATATCGAACACATTCTGATAACCCAATATTAATAGGACGACGAGATGGAAGTATAAAAATGTGGAGAACCTTGTGCAGTCCCTCCTCTCCCATCAGTACAACAGCTGTTAGCTCTTGGATCGAGCATTTTCTGAGTGTTATGATCAACTCTCCAAAGAAGGTGTGACACAAACAACTGCCCAGTGAAATCCAGTGAGCCCCGCTGATCTCCACAACCCTGTACCAGACAGGCTACCTTCAGATGAGACTCTGCATTGGGAGTGCCCACTGGTACATTATACTCACACCATGCCATCTTATTAGGAACATTAGTCTGCATGTCTGACATCCAGCCTTAAACTTCCCGCACAATTCTCCAATAAAACATTGGGGAGACTGAAACATTGTGGTAAATGTCCTCAGCTCCTACAGTGCTCATTAGACCGGTGCTGACTCCATGAGTGATATGGTAAATATATTCAAATAGAAGCACCAACAGGACACATCTCCATGGAAACATGGTCAATGTCCCTGCCCAAGGAGAGGAATCACACTCGGATATATATTGTGTATGTGGAAAAATGCTTTCTTCTCAGAACTGGTTAAATCACTCTTTACTTTAGCTTAGGTTTGTAAAAACAAACTTACCATCTTTACCTCACTTCTTTACATATTTTTACAACCTGCATATCCCCATTTGATCTAAATCAACTCATTCAAACTATTCCTGTTATTGCTTTATGTAAAACTCTGACTGAAGTTCCTCTTGCTTCATTAACATATCAAAACCACTTCTTACTGTTGACTTTAGACCCTTGCCATCACTCTAGCTCTTAATCCAATCATAGCCTGACTTCCAGTACATAAGGAAATATGACAGGGTTATGACCTGAAGAAGAATATTACAATTTCTTGTGTTCTTAACAACAGCAACTGGATCAACACCCAATTGAAGAGTTTCACATCAGAACCTGGCAGATGTTGGTGGTGATTCTCCTTTTCCCTTATGCCACATCTTCCAGACCATGTTTCGTTAAGTTTCTTATTCTGTTGTCATTGCCTCCATTCCACCATTCCCATCATCCTTTTCCCATTGACCAATTTCTATTTTACCATGGCTACATACTCTTTCCAGTTTTTGACACACACTTCGGCCCCTCTGAACTAGAACCGCAGCACCTTCAGGTAGTCTGACCTCTTGGTGAATAGGACAAAAGATGAGATAGCCCAGTTCCCAAAGAACATGACCACACACTTGCCATGACTTACTTTGGCTCCCAGGAGTAGTTTTAACTGGTTGCAGATACTCAGCGGTCTGCACACCGACAAAAGACCCGAAAATAAGATCCATATTGACTCTCCCCTGTGTCCATCCTCCCTTTTCCAATGACTCTCCCTTGGCTCTACCATCCCTTTTTCCATAGACTCTCCTCCATCTCCATCACCCTTTTCCCATCCACTCTTCCCCCGTCTCCATCATCCCTTTCTCCATCCACTCTCCCCCATCATCCCTTTTCCCATTAACTCTCCCCCATCTCCATCATCCCTTTCCCCATCCACTGTCCCCCATCTCCATCATCCCTTTCCCCATCCACTCTCCCCTATCTCCATCATCTCTTTCCCCATTCACTGTCCCCCATCTCCACCATCCCTTTCCTCATCCACTCCCCCCTATCTCCCCCATCCCTTTTCCCATTAACTCTTCCCCATCTCCATCATCCCTTTCCCCATCCACTCTCCCCATCTCCATCATCCCTTTCCCCATCCACTCTCCCCCATTTCCATCATCCCTTTTCCCATCCACTCTCCCCCATCTCCATCATCCCTTTTCCCATCTACTGTCCCCCATCTCCATCATCCCTTTTCCCATCCACTCTCCCCCATCCCTTTCCCCATCCTTTTTTTTTGCAAAAATATACTTTATTCATAAAATATCTTCAATCACATTCCAAACCATTCCAAAAACACCATTTCAAGGGTACAATCCAGTTCAACTTTTACAAAATGTATCACCAGGTGCATCAGTACAAAAAATATTACAATCATTTACAGCCTTTCATTTTGAGCTGTACAGCCCGAGGGGGTTTAAACAGTTCCCAGCCCCTCGGTGCGCTGTGGCAGAAAGGTCTTAGACAGCGACCCTTCCCTTTCCCCATCCACTGTCCTCCATCTCCATCATCCCTTTTCCCATCAAATCTTCCCTTGTCTCCCACTCAATCCCCAACCTTTTCCTTCCTCCTTTTCCTGCCTGTAGTCTCCCTTTTACCCTCTTATTTCACACTTTCCCATTTCTGATCAAATCTTCCCTCCCTCAGCCGTTAACTCTTTTTCTCGCTCCACAAAATCCGCCGGATCTCATCAACGTTTCCAATGTTTTCTCGTTTGAATTCTGTATAAATTAAAAACACCGACGCTATCACATCTCCAATTGGCTGTGAACGATTGATTGACAGCGGATCGCACAAATCCGGAAAAATCATTCCGCCCACTCCATTGTCCGGCCGCGAGGCGGCTGGGGGTGCCACGCCTGGGCGGTTCAACCGATGCGGCGCGAGGATACCGGGGTTCGACGCAAAGGGAAAGAATGAACCAGTAAAAAGGGAGGCGGTCGCTCCTAAATCGGGCTCCCTGGATTGGGCGCAGCTGTTGCTGAGTTTCAGTTCAGGACAGATTTCAGTTCGAAATTACGCCACTGGTTTATGCGCGGGCTGGTGCGCACACGCAAACTGGTTTTGCCGGCCATCTTGCGTCGGTAGGAGGAACAGCATCATGAGTGGCCAAGAGGGCCGGCGCTAGCGCAGGCGCATTCAGAACCTGCTCTGTCGCGCCGGCGCAGTGCTGCACCCTGTCGCAAATCCGGGGACGCCAGGTGAGGGCGGCGCGAGCTGGTATGTAAGTAAGAGTAAGAAATAATTACAGCTCCGATATTACAGAGTATTGAAGTAGATTTGTTTTTGTGTAGAGTTATTTTATCGTATTAATGAAGTATATTCGTGTATTTTCATGGCGATAACACACGGGTTCTGCAGTCGAGAGAAAATGGCGAATGCGGAAATCAAACCCATAATTGGAATAGATCCAGGAAATTCAATGTACATTTTACAAACGAAAACATTTTACCTCGAAAGAGTAGAAAGAGGGAATGGGATTAATCTTCCCCAGAGAGCAAGGGAGGTAGGGTTTTTGAATATTTTTAAGGCTGAGTTAGATTCTTGACTGATGAGGCAGTCAAAGGGGTACATGGTAGAAAGAAAAATAGAGGTGAGGCCACAATAACATGAGCCTTGATCTTATCAAATGGCAGAACATACTCCTTCCACCCCTCCTTTGTTTGTATGTTTGTGTTTCATATTTGGGTTGGGGGTAAAATTAGAATTAAGACGACTGAAATATAGAGGATGGCACCAGTGAGATCAGATGGTGGATGACCCAAGGAGGAGGGGCCAGTGAGATCGTACACCCGGGGTGTTTCGAGTTTGAGCAGCAAGTGAAGCTGTTTCGCGCTGCTACTATGCAGTAGCAACACGAGTGATATTCACCACTAACAGAATGCTGCCGTCAAGCTAAAAAGACGTTCTACGTATCACACAAATGAGAAATGTGGTAAATTAATTTCAGTGCCAGTGTGCTGCTAGGTATGTAGCTGTACGTCCCAAAGACTGGCGGATCGTATCAGACAACATGCCTCAGCTGCTGTTTGCACTGGGCTACAGACCAGTAAAGTTACTGAGATGGACTTGGCCATTTAAATGTTTTTTTATTATAATAGAAAACAGCAGTAGATTGAAACAAGCAGGGAAGGGAAGGTCTGTTAGGGGAAGAGTTCAGCTGAAGACAAATACTGGGGGATGTTTTGGCTGTCAGTTTTGGCTGCGTCTCTGGCCTGAGTGAATCTTGGTGACACAACAGCGAGGAAATGAAAGAGAAAAAGATAATATCACATCTATTCCTTATATCTCGGGTCAGATTGTGGTTTTATATTCATTACAATCTAACACTGCTGCTGAAAATAAGAAACATCTGCCCTTTCTATCGACCACAGCACAGTAATAACCTTCCTCTATATAAGAATGTAAAGGTGTACCTGCTTCAAATTTAAAATGATACATGTAACTATGGAAAGTCAGGCTCAATCCTTTGATAACTGCAGGGATCTTAAGGTGTGGTTTATTTCCGTGCCTAAATGGCTAACGTGCATATGTGCAGAGACAGCCTTTTCCTCAACTCATTGACAAGGCACTGGCTGCTGGCTTTGGGCTCAAATTAAAAATATTAGGAAATTGATAGGAATTTTAGTGTACACTGTCCCAGATGGAAATGCAACATTTTATCTTTCACAGTCAGTCTGTTTGACTGAGCGTCCCAGAACAAAAAGAGAGAAAATTCAAGTTATACAGTATCTAACTTTGTTCACAGTTAATTAGGCTCCTTAGACAGCACCTTCCAAACCCACAACCACTACCATCTAGAAGGACAAAGGCAGCAGACACATGGGAACACCACCACTGGAAGTTTCCCTCCAAGCCACTCACCATCCTGACTTGGAAATATATCGCCGTACCTTCACTGTTGTTGGGTCTCAATCCTGAAACTCCTTTCCTACCAGCACTGTGGGTTTACCCACATCACATGGGCTGCAGTGGTTCAAGAAGGCAGCTCACCACCAGAAGGCCAATTGGGGATGGGCAATAAATGCTGGCCTAGCCAACGATGCCCACATCCAATGAAAGATTTTTTTAAAACTTACACAACAGGAGCAACTTCCGAGGTAAAACCTGCCCCTGATTAATTATAATTACTGTGAAACGTGTCAATGTCACTTTCAATCAGGGAAGATCAGACGTGAATTAGCTCAGAGAATGGAGCAGGGACATGTGTGTTTGCTGAAATAAGTTCAGGCTAATGAGGTTATTTGTCACTTTGGCTAAATGGAAACAGACACCGTCCCTTTTAGACAGAAACAAACTTGGCATTTTTTTAATTAGAAGGAAACCAGTTCAGGACTGAAACTACCTTTCACATGGTGGGGGGGGTAGGATCCTGATTAACTACCCGATAGCCAAGATGTTCCATTACTAATGTTACATAACAAACGCTCATCCTTCTGTTTATCTACATTCATGGCCTCTTTCCTCCCCTCCCTAACCTCATCCAGTCCTACAAATCCCCAGTCATAATTCTCCATCTGTGTGTGTGTGGGTGGATAGGCGTAGAGACTTCCTTTATTCAGTGATCATCTTGTGTCTGATTTGCCTTCTGTGTTTTTAATGTTTGAAGTGCTGTGGAAAACAAGTTTTTGATTTTGTTTATATTACACGTGTCATTTTAAGTCAAACAGCAGATAACTGAATTTTACAAGGTCTTCGTCTTGGTTATAAATTAATGCCATTGAATAACTTCAACTGTAGTTTGGAGAAATGACTGAGCTGAAACTGAACCACCATCCCACAGCATGGAAAGGAAAGGACACGAGTGTGAGCATACAGTGAGACACATGCAGAAGTGGATAATTGTAATTGTAAATCAATTGTCAAATCTGTCAATTATACTTTTTATGGCATTTTATGATATTTTGAAGATATTCTACAGAACAATAGTATCCATCACCTTACTGTTTTAAATTAGAGGATTTATAACATTTACATGATTTATAACCTGCTAATATTAACCCAAATGTAGAATAATGTCTTGAGCTCCTACGCTGCTCATTGGTCAGGTGCTGACACCATGAGAGATATGGTAAATCTGTTCAATTGAAACTAAGCAGGATACATCACCATGGACACATGGACGATGTCACTGCCTATAGAGTCCATAGGGATGACACCTAGTCATATATTGTGTATGCAGATTGATATTATATTCACCATATAATGTGATTGGAACTCAAGTTCAAAGTAACAAGTCAACAAGGTAAAAATATAAAGCACAAACCTGTGAATAAAAATAATACAACATCACCAGATTGTTTTAACAGAATGAAGGCTTGTTTATTTCATCAGTGATCACCCGGTCCACATTTTCCTGCAGAATATTCTCTACTTTGGGAGTAAGTCTGATTTTAGCCTGGACTAAGTGAGTAAATCTTACTAATGGACTTTTCTAGTATGGAGTTTCTGCCAATGGGAGTATATCTGAAACTGGGTTGTGGGGATTAGCGGGACTCATGGGATTTCACTGAGCAGCTGTCTGTGTAACACCTGATGTGGAGAGTTGACCATAGCATTCAGAAAATGCTCAATGCCAGAGCTAACAGCTGTTGTAGTGATGGGGTAAAAGTGACTGATATCATGTTTAACAAGTGTTACAAAAGTATAATTTTCATATTCTGGTTTATTGTAAAGTAGGTTTATAGGTGTGAGTGTAGATGGTTCCGTCTGTGTGATTTAATTACATTTGGAGTCAGGTAGACTGCAAGCGTGAAATTATCAAAAGAAGTTAGGTGTAGAAGTGTACTTGAAATGCTGATGAGTAAACATGGATGAGGTCTTAGCATATAAGGTGTGAAGGAAATTTGCATTTTTAGATAAGTGAAGGAGTTGTTTGGATTTCAAAGGGATGGTAGGATGTTTACAACTAACCAGATAAGCAAGTCCAAGCAGTGTGTTTATTTTTCCCAAAGGTTATTGACAATATTGGCAACATGACAGTTTTCATATTATCCAAAGACCATGGAACAATGGAATTTACAGATTAAAGCGAGGGAAAGATATATAAAGTGGACTGAAAGGCTGTGTTGGGGAGCCATGTAAGATCCATCAGGAGTGCGTAAAACAGCCTTCGGGAAGCCTCCAGGCATTCATGCACAAGTCTACTGTGTCCGCTAACCAAAGTTGGAGGCAAGCTTTTGGTATCCCACTATCAAGTGGATACTGTGGTAACTTGCTGGCTTGCTTTTTTAATTTAAAATCTATTTTGGACTGTTGCCTTAAAGGGTGTGTGCAATTGGGAATCAGGTTAATTAGGAATTTTAGGATTTGTTATACTATTAAGTAATTGTGGTCTTGTGTATATGCTTGAAATCTTTTCTTTCGTTAATAAATATTTTAGTTTAATTTTTAAAACATCTAAAGGTTTTGGTGGACTCATTCCTTTGAATTCAATGCACACATAATTTTGTAATAAACACAAATTGCAAAATCGTTGTGATAGTGTGGACGAGTTTCCCTTGCAATTTGGTTCACCTGGCACACATCATCTGCCACTTCATTACACAAGACATAATTCTCCTTCTCAAATTAATATTTCTGTCTAATCCTCCTGTTAATATTGTATTTAATACAGAGCATCAGAACCTGGGAACGCCTGTCAGCGTTATGGCTGAAGATCCAAACAGAGTGGATCCAACATCTTCAGGAATAAGAATAGATACAGGTACGTTCATTAAATCCTTTAAAAAGTATTTTCTGCCCAGATAAAAGTCATATTTTATCACATTTTTAGCAAGAAAAGAGGTTTTGAAATCATGAAAGATGAAATCACTTGGTAAATAAAACAAAAATTTAAAACAAAGAAGTGTTACATACTGAGGAATTGAAGCAAGTGTTAAATGTTATGTCTGTAAATGTAGAAATCATTCAAAATGTATTTGGCAAGTCAGAAGCATGGGAGATTTAATCTAGTATCCATGAGGTGGGCCTGGGTGTTTGTAAAAAATCAGAGAAAAGTAATTGTGGAGGCCAGTCTTATTAAAGGGTTCCATGACAACACTATAACAGCAACCACAGCCTTGCGTTTATTATTTAACATTTTTAACACAAGTACAACTTGACACCGAGCGACATACAGAGATACCAGGACATCTGAATAAATGTTTGGTGGCAGAGGTAGACCTAAGTGAGGAGAGAGAGATATAGAGATGCAAAAAAACTTTAAAATATAAAGATGTTCCAGGAAGCTATTTTCAAAACAAAAATAAAAATGCATGGAAAAACTCAGGTCTGACAGCATCTGCGGAGAGGAACACAGTTACGTTTTGAGTCCGTATGACTCTTCAACAGAACTAAGGAAAAATAGAAAAGAGGTGAAATATAAGCTGGTTTAAGGGGGAAGGGGGCTGGTGGGGTGGTGAGACAGGTAGAGCAGGATAGAGGGCCAGTGATAGGTGGAGATAGACAAAAGGCCAAGAGATGCTGAAGGTGGTGATATTATCTAAGGAATGTGCTAATAGTTGACATTAAGGGTAGAAAGCAGGATGAGCAAGGTACAGATAGCCCTTCGGATGGGTTGGGGGGAAGGGATCGAAATAGGCTAAAAGGTAGAGATAAAACAATGGATGGAAATACATTTAAAAATAATGGAAATAGGTGGGAAAAGAAAAATCTATATAAATTATTGGAAAAAAGGGGTATCGGAAAGGGGGTGGGGATGGAGGAGAGAGTTCATGATCTAAAATTGTTGAACTCAATATTTTCAAGTTGAATTCATATGTGTACAGTTCAGCAAAAGAAAGGGAAACAGCACAATTATCGAAGGATTTGCAGTCCACAAAAAGTGGAGGTGAGATAGGGGAGGAAAGGGGGAAACTAGTGGTGGAAGATGATTTCTTGGAACAAATTAAAATATATCTTTCAGTGTCCATAAATGATGATGGAAGTGACGATGTTGGTGAAATTGCGAAGGCACTGGGCCCATGTTTAGTAGTCATTGTAGAGAAATTATTCAGAGATGATCAAAATAGCTGAGTTGGATAAGTCACTGGGCCCAATGATAATGCGCTCAAGGCTATTAAATGAAGTCAGAGAGGCAATAGTACAGGGTCTTGTGACAAATTCTCAACCCATCTTTAATATAAAATAAATCAAGTTAACTGAAGGAGCCCAAACAATATCACTGTTAAAATAGGCAAAGACAATCAACTGAATAACTGGAGACTTTTTAACTTACATTTGTTGTGGGGAAACTCCTCAAATGTTTTAATCCAGCTGAAATTAGTGAGCATTTAGTGATAACAGGATGATAAGGAGAGACTGGAACGGATTATCTGTCAACAAGTATTAATTGATAATCTACAAACGTAAGAACAATAATGGACAAGTCAAGACTCTGTGGCCAAACTTTCCTGTCCTATATAATTGCAACACTCCACTCCATATTAAACCATCAGACCTTTTGGGAGAGGCAAAAAGCCAGATAAAATACAGACAGGCCAATTTAGGGAATGGAAGTTGGAGCAATTCTCCTCCTGATTGCTCTGCATGATCAAAGCTTGTCCAATGATGTCACTCTGATCCTGAAGAGGTGATGATCTTCCCAGTCTGAAATAGGCCTCATTCCCACTTGAAGGGTTTCAGCAAGTCAGTGATAACTGGGCAAGATGACAGCCTTCTCCAGAGTTTCACTATTCACTGGATAAAGAACCATCTCCTGACATCTGACCTTATACAGCTAAAATTGTGGCCCCTGCTCCTCGATAACGCATTTAATTGGAACAAATTGTTACTGCAACACAATCCATTCCCTGCATCATTTTATAATCCTCATTCAGACCATTTAGGGTTGTCTGAAGTAGGGTCCCAACTCTATTATAAAAACTGAAAATGGTGGAAACCTCAGCAGGTCTGGCCGCATCTGTGGAGAGAGAAAAACAGTTAACGTTTTGAGCCCGTATGACTCTTCAGAGTCATATAGACTCGAAACATTAACTCTGTTTTGCTCTCTGCACAGATGCTGCCGGAACTGCTGAGTTTTTCCAGCATTTTCTGTTTTTATTTCAGATTTTCAGCATTCGCAGTATTTCGCTTTCATCCTAACCCTGTTAACCAGTTTTGGTAATTAAGGTGCTTTAAAATGACAATTAGCTTCTTCTGCAAGCTTTCTAAAGCCTCAGTCTTAGTCACCATGTGGTGAGACCAAAACTGGAGACACTTTCCCAAGTGAGGGCCGACCAAGGTGTTGTGTGAGACAAAATGGCATGCCTCATCTTGTAATCAATTGTCCTATGAATGCACGCCAATGACTGTAGCTATAGCTTCATGGCATTGTGATGCACTTTTATGGATCTATGCACTAGAGTTCTGCCTACTAATGTATTCATTACAATAAAGAATTGTAATGCTTTTCCCTGAAGGGTATGCGAATATCAAGTCCTCGCCCATAACTCTGCACTTATCCAAGTTAAACATAATTTGCCAATCATGAGCCCAAACTACCAACACATAAGATAAAGCCTTGTTGAGACAAAATTAAATAGATCGATGGAATATCGCAAATGTGGTATATATGGATTTTCAGAGTGTGTTTGATAACGTGGCTCGCAGAAGTCATTTAGTTAAGAGTAATGGAGCAGTCGGGATGGAAAATAAATAATATGTTTAGTTTTCTCTATTTTTATCACAGATCAAAACTTTACAAATACTGCGTTCTTGACACAGTACGATGAACACCAGCTGTTCCAGTTGACGAAATTCTACCGGGACAGACTAGAACAGGGGATTGAAGAAGGGGTGGACAAAGTCAGCTTGTTGTTAACAAATGTGAAGCATTTCAGTGGAGAAGAACATCAGGTAAGTTGGTGGGACAGAGAATACGTTTTGATTATTTAACTTGTGGCCAGTTTTTTGGAAAGCCAGCACTGGAAAAGTCAATGGGAAACTCACCCTTGCTGTCCCACAACCATTTAATGCTCATTGATCCAGCTTTTCTGCCCTCATTTGGGGAGGAAGTCCTGCCTCTGAGTGCTCCTTGCCAATCAGATGGCTGGCTGCAGCAGCTATCTGGTCCCAGTAGCCCAGGGATCAAGAGAAGGGGCAATCGGAAAAGGGGGTCCATGAATGAGCTCCCCACCTTTCCTGTCCAAGGCCCTTGCAGGCTAAACTACTGAGCATACCCCACCATCCATCCGTTCTGTACTTCCTCCCACCAACCAAAAATTTGCAGCCAGGGTGAGGTGGCAATTAATTGGCTACTTAAGGGCCTCAACTCATAAAAGGCAGGGTGGGCTTCTCGTCCCATGTTAAATCATGGCTGGCGCTAGGTGGCAGAAGAGCCACCGACATAATTTTGCAGCCGCCCCCACTCCCGCTCCAAACAACCTGTCTGCAAACTTGCCTGCAGGGGACTATTGATATGAAGCAGTGAAATAACCAGTGGATTTATCAATAACTGTACAATGGAAAGGGGTTGGTTCAGGTATAACTCCAGTATGGATTGATATGAAGAGAAACAGCTGGAGTGGGACTGGGAAAAGGAGGGACCAGAGACAACAGATGTGCGTTTTAGAGAAGGTCAGAGTTAACTGACCTGCAAAATAAATAAAGGAAATTAAGGAATGGGGAGATAACAAAAGTCACCTGCAGAGAAAGTAAAAGACATCCCAAGGAACTAAACAAAACTGTTAAAACATTTAAAATGTAACCAGAAACAAACTGAGAAAATTGAAAACCTAATGCTGTGCAGGTTTATTCTTCCCCACATACCAGAGGCCAATTCCAGCTTTGGCAGAGACGCAATCGTGCGGTAGAACTTGCTGTGGAGCGTTATTCCCCAGGAGATAATTTTAGGAAATTCCACGCAAACAATGTTTAATGTTCTGCCTGTTTCTGTTAATGGGAGAGAAGTAAATGAAAATGATAATTGGGCATGTTGTATAATTGATAGTCGATCAGTTACCACCTGCACAAGTGGAAAACCTAGGCAACCCGTTGTTATTCCAACCTCCTATTCACTACCCATTACCATTAATATCCCACATAGTCTAATCCCAACTTCCTGTTCATTCTTCCTTAATGTTAATACTAATCCTAACCCCCTGCTCACAACCCATTCCTGTTACCATGCTACATGACCTATTGCCAATCTTCTGATCACTCTCAGAACTTTTTATTTTTTATCCATACAACAACAGAATTTTCAGTTACTAAAATTCTGTTCTCTTGCTTCCATAACAGTTTGTTGCAAACATTGGAATTTATAAGCCAGTTATGTTCTTTATACTTGGACGCAATATCCCTCAGAAGGGTGGCTTTTTTGTAAAACACAAAGAGATAGAAACTGTAGGGACAGAGCTGGAGAGAGGCAAAGAAGCAACTGCTGTGTGAAAGTAGGGTGCTTGTACAAGTTGGTTTTCTGTCCAAGCAGAAGGGGACAGAACTGAAAAATTTTGGAGATTTAAGAAACAAGAATTTGACAAAGTGGATCTTGCTGATGAAATTTGTATGTGGAAGACTCTGGCCGAGTGGAACAATTTTCGAAGGCCACTGGAAGTTTTGACCTGGAGTAGGAGGGAGAAGTGAGCAGGCTGGAAGCCAAAGTAACTTTGGACTTGTTCCTGTAATGCTACAAATCCGCAAGAAGTGTGCTGCCTAGCGAAAGTTGCAAAGCGTATCTCGATTTTGCTGTATTTTGCGATATTTCCTGTAGTTTGGAAGTAGTTGCATTTTAAGTAGTGTTTATTCTATGTTGATTTGAGTTTGTTACAGTAGAAATCTTAAATTAAATCTTGTCCTTTCACTTGGTCCTTCTGTTCTTGGTTCTTTCACTGGAAAATTCATCTCTTTTCTAAAAGTTATTAGTTTCTAAGGGGATCGTTAGTAAGAGCAAATTATGCTCTCTGACCAGCTTCTGTATGAAGATAAGTGTTCTCTCTAAGCTGCGTGACCATGCGCAAATGGCCTAGCAAGCCACTCAGTTTAAGAGCAGTTAGCGATGGGGAACAAATGCTGGCCTTTTCAGCAACCCTCCACCTCCAACCCCCCCTCCCCCCTCCACATCCCATCAAAGAATTTTTAAAATGCCCACCATGATCACATGTGCAGGACCACGCAAAACCAATTAAAGGTACATGCACTTAAATGACGAAAAACAAAGTGGTGGGTTGGTGAACAAATGTATTCAACTCCATTCAGAATGGCCCAGAAATTCCAAGGAGCGGCAGTTGCCGTCGGATTACTGCTCCACTCCTACTTTTCTGCACAACAATAGAGCTCCGCATTTCTGGTTGGGTCTTCTGGTCCCAGCTTCTTCAGAAATGCAAAGCATCAAACTCTTCCTGGTGGCGCTAAATCATTGGTGGAGCTAGGCAGACAAGCCTTGCTCCCTTTATACGGCATGAGCTGCTATGTTCTGGTTTGCTCTTGAACTGAGTTTTTGATCCTAAACCCTGTACATCACGGATATTGCATGCTTCCTCCTCATTAATATTGTCTCCCTTATCTCAGTCTGTCAACTGATGAAAGACTCACCCATGCCTTTATCACCTTCAGTCTTGATTATTTAAATAATGTCATTGCCGACCATCCTTCACCTATCATCAACTTCACCACATCCAAAGCTCTTCTCCCTACCAGTGGTGACTGAGGTTAAATTGGATTAAAAGTGATTGTAGGGTAATTAGAAATGTTTAGGCACTTGAATGACAAAAAGAAGACTTTCTCTTATTGGAGATGGTTGTTGGCTGACAATTCTGTGCAATGAACTTTACTCCTCACTTGTCAACCCAAGCCTGGATGTTGTCTATGTCAGTGTCTTATTAATTACATTAAAGTTTAATGGCAATTACATTGTCATGTTTTAATGGTAATTACTTGTTAAACAGGTGATGGGTATTTGTCCAAGCAGTGAGGCTGCTGGGGAAGATGGTGGCCACGGAGCTGTAAAGTTGAACCGGTTTAAATTCTCTCCTCTCTCCGGACAATCCATTCCAGGGATCCAGCTGATGTTGGGACGGGAAGGGACTTGTTTCAGCCGAGAGTGATGGGCGACAAGGAGAAATTCTGTTATGTTTATAGCTGTGACCTGGACAATAATGTCCAGCTGAAGATTGGAAACTTGGAAGGCAAATGGGAGCAAAAAAATCTATAAATAGTTATAGCTGGACGTGGGAGTAGTGCTGATTGTGAACTAAGTCAATAAACTCTCTCCAACAAAGAAAACAGCTGTGTCTTAGTTTCAGCTTCACCAACCAGCATGGACCTGATTAACAGTCTACGCCTTATTGCACATGGTTGAAGATGGTTGACCCGAGGATGCAACCCCAAGGAACACTTGCAGTAATGGCCTGTGACTGAGATAGTTGTCCTAAATGACAACCACATTCCTTTGCAAAAGAAATGAGTCCAACAAGTGAAGTGTTTTCTTCAAGGAGGGTCATTGACCTGAAACATTAAGCCTGAAGGGCAGAACAGGTTCTAGGGTCTGAATGGCCTGTAGAATATTCTGCTCATGTTCAGAACGGATCGGTTTCCGTTCTGATTTGTGTGTTCAAAACAAGTGGGAGATCCCATCATTGAGCAGACCCTTTCCTTCTCATTCTCAGTGTTTATCTTTTACTCTGCTCCTCAATATATTCATTATTATTCTTTACAGAAAGTCATTGAGCTTGCAGAGAAGGGAAACCAGGCAGGCAGTTCCAAACTTCTCCTAAATCTGGTGATGGGGAAAGGCTCTCAGACCCGAAGAGTGATGTGGGAATCCTTTGTGAAAATGCGCTATGAATTACCAAAGTTGGATAAAATACTGAAAGAAATACAGGAACTTGGTACAGTAAAATTACATGGTCAATTCAATTTCAGATTCAAACAGTGCAGATTTTACTATAATATTACACAGATCTGATTTCATGAAATGTGAATTGATTTAAACAGGTTCTGAATCATTTGATTTTGTCAACATTGTCCGAGGTTTACCCGAAGTTCCCCGTACCCTGAAAGGTAAGAGATGACATGGAGATTTCAAACTGCTTTATTTCACTTCTGAGAATCACAATGTTTGACTGTAACCGTTTTGAGCTTCAAAATCTGAGAATCGGATGTTCAATGGCTGGAAGCACAATTCAAAGTTGTTTGAATTCGTCTTCAATCCTCGACTATTCTGGATAGATTCACCTTACAAATCATACGATTTCTGTGTATGCTGTAAATGTACGAATGTTGCATTGTTTCACTAATCAAACTGTTGATTGCCATTACTTATGAGATTTATACACAGGCTCCTGGTGCACTGTGAAACCCCGTACACACCTGGCAGGGTCCTGATGCACTGTGATACACCTGATATGTTAATTCAATAATTAACATCATCGTATTTTCTAATTTCCAGCACTGCATTGTGGAAAACTCAGAACAAAATTAATTAATAGAATGGTGGGACAGATTGAAATAAATGGTGAAGGCTTTATGTATTGACTACATTATACTGCATGAAGCGTGCTGTTGTTTTATTTTCGATTCTAATCAGCATTACAAAAGGACAGTTATAACAATACAATTATTTGTTGTATGTATGAAAAAACTGAAAAAGCTATTTAAAGAATTGAAAGTGGAAAATAACTGGAGAATGTTTCGGGACAGAAAAAGACTGCTTGTCCCAAATAAGCCTGTTCTTGTTACACCCGATGGGGGCTAGGTGGGTTCATCTCTATCTGTAGAAATATGTTCAGTTGTCCTTTAGACACCACTTGCACCAGCCATTTATTGTTTTTCCCTGGTAACTAAACCTCCACACGATTGCGATTTGGATGAAAAATATCCTGAATTTCCTTCTCAGCCCTCGCTACATAATTTGAGTTTATTTATTAGTAAATAGTTGCATTCATTCTGAGTCTCCTCCTTGCATTAATTTTATGAATTAAGTTCTTAATCTACAGTGAAATGGGCTTGAGTTTTTTTAAATTCCAGTGTAACTAACATTAAAAACCATTTTCTGTCTGTTCTAATTGAAGATGTTCAACAGAAACACAAAAAGACGCTCCAGGAACAAACTGAAACACTGAGACTGAACACTATCCTAATCAAGGAGAAGGTTAAGATTTTCCAGCTGGTTGATCGATACATTGAGTTAACGATCATTTCTTCTGTTCGAGATCGAACGCTTGTAGAACATGAGCTGCTGGCAAGAGGCCGAGACCATGAAGAGTGGAGAGAGAAACATCTCCGGAGAGAACTGGAGAAAATCCGAATTGATCAATTGTTCCAGAGCAGTTTTTCCTGGATAAGCTCTTTGTTCCAGAAAGTAAAAAGTTTCTTTTGGCAATCCGATTCCGGGAGTTCAGCAGCAGTGAGCGGAGTCCCCGGGATTGGAAAAACAACAATGGTACAAAAGATTGTTTATGACTGGGCCACAGGGAAAATATACCCGCACTTTCAATTTGTTTTCAGTTTTAAATTCCGGGAACTGAATACAATTAATTCTAGAATAAGCCTAAGGAATCTGATACTGGATCAGCATCCTTACTTTGGGAATGTTCTGGGAGAGCTCTGGAAGAACCCAAAGGGATTGCTGTTTATATTCGATGGTTTGGATGAATTCAAGGACAGTATTGATTTTGCTGACAATCGGAGAAATACAGAACCTCAGTTCATGTGCACAGATCCCGAATGCTGGTGTGAAGTGTCTGACATTGTGTACAGTTTAATACAACACAAGCTGCTCCCAGGATGTTCAGTGCTAGTGACCAGCCGCCCCACTGCATTACAGTTATTGGAAAAGGCTGAGATCAGTGTCTGGGCGGAAATCCTGGGATTTGTTGGTAATGAACGGAAGGAATATTTCAACAAATTTTTTGAAGATCAGGTGGTGGCAGCAGCTGTTTTCAAACACGTGGAGGAGAACGAGATCCTGTACACCATGTGCTACAATCCTTCTTACTGCTGGATCCTCGGTCTGTCACTGGGTCCCTTCTTTACACAAAGAAACAGGGAGTGGCAGCAGCGGATTCCCAAGACCATCACCCAACTATATTCGTACTATATCTACAACATTCTGATAAACCACAGCCGAGAAACTGAAAGCCCCCGTGACATGTTACAGAAGCTTGGTGAGATGGCCTTCACAGGAGTCTCTGAGAAGAAGATTGTGTTTAGAAATGAAGATTTGACCAAGTACAATTTGCAACCTTCCCAGTTCCTGTCTGGGTTCATGATGGAACTTTTGGAGAGAGATGTTTCTGCCCAGAGTGTGGTTTACACGTTTCTGCACCTCACCATCCAAGAGTTTGTAGCTGCACTCGCACAATTCCTGACTCCAGAACCTGGGGGCATCCAGAAACTCCTCAGTGAAGCCGGCAGTGAGGAAGACGGGCGATTTGAGATATTCCTCCGTTTTGTTGCTGGTCTCTCCGCCCCACAGTCAACTTGGCCCCTGGAGGCGTTTCTCGGCCCATTTCCTCTACCAATAACTCATCGAGTGATTGACTGGGTGAAGGAGAAGATTAAAGGTCAGATTGGAAACACAATGAGTAAACCTGATCAAAGGAACCTCCTGAACACATTGCACTACCTGTTTGAGTCTCAGAATAAAGCACTAGCTCAGGCCACAGTGGGATCTGTGGAAGTACTTACATTTAGTGGATTGCCACTGACCCCAATTGATTGTGTGGTCCTGTCTCATGTCATTGAACTCTGTGATTCAATAAAACGCCTCGATCTGCAGAACTGTTTCATTCAGTCTGAAGGACTCCAGCGGCTGGAACTTGTACTACACAAATGTTGCGCGTTGAGGTAATAATTTATTTTTCTCTAGCTGTTCAGTAAATTGTAGAAAAGTCATGGATTGAAATATTGCTCTGGGTAAAAGAAATATAGACCAGTTAAGCCAGAGAGAAACAAATTCGGTAATTATGTGATGAATAATAGAGAATTAGTTAGTAATTCCCTTAGGAGTAGAGAATCTAAAAGTAGATCCTTGTGAACAGTTAGCAACATTACAGTCTATTCCAAGGAATTTGAGATTTATGGAGTAGCAGGAATGAGGACACGATTCCTCAAATTTAAACTGTCTGCTCAAGATCCAGGAGATTGATTTTGATCATCTGTAAATTAAACTGGACCGAGGAACAATTAAACCATTCATATTTTATACTTTATTTAAAAAAGGCATTTACTGACAGCCTCTGAATATATGGGGAGTTGAACAGAGTGAGATTCATTGTCAGTGACAGGAAGATCTGCTCATTTATTTTTTGAAGTCTTTTCAGTACATTTGGAAACATCCAAAAAAGAGACGTTTTAACCAGTGGCTAATTCAATTTGTTTCTAACTCTGTTTGTTTGTGTTCAGATTGAGAAGTAATAATCTGGGAGATTCAGGAGCGAAACTACTTTTGAAAGCTCTGAGAAATCCAGAGTCTAAATTACAGGAACTGGGGTAA
The DNA here is from genome assembly GCF_964194155.1 of Cetorhinus maximus. Lineage (NCBI taxonomy): Eukaryota > Metazoa > Chordata > Chondrichthyes > Lamniformes > Cetorhinidae > Cetorhinus > Cetorhinus maximus. The sequence continues at coordinate 5,036,992 of NC_135913.1, forward strand.
GTAACAGATTGTGTGAGGTTTTATTTTTAAAATTGGATGTCTGACACGTTACATAGTAATGGTACATCATTCCAGTAACAGTAATACTGTTAACAGGTATTGGGTGGGTAGACTGATGTTATTTCTTCTCCACCCTCTCTCCCTCTTTCATCTTCAGGCTGGAGGAAAACAGTCTCACGGATTCTTCTGCTGGGGATCTTGCATTTGCTCTCAGTACAAACCGGTCACTGACTCATCTGAACCTGAGTAATAATAAACTGGGAGATTCAGGAGTGAGGATACTGTCTGTGGCTCTGAGGAGCCCAGACTGTAAAATACAGAAATTGGGGTACGTACCAAACTGTATGAGATTGTGTTTATAATAACAGTATGCCTGACATTGTATGTTAACATTAGTATCAATAATAGCAATTAATAAGCACTGGGATTCATCCAGATTCATATTGTCTCCGATTTCTAGGCTGGCTGATGTCGTTCTCACAGCTTCTTGTGCTGAGACTCTTGTTTCCATTCTCAACACAAACCAGTCACTGATTAAGCTAGACCTGAGTAGTAACAAACTGGGAGATTCAGGGGTGAAACAATTGTCCGCAGCTCTGAGGAATCCAGACTGTAAACTACAGAAACTGCAGTAAGTACCAGATTGTGTTTATAATAACAAGAAATCTTACACTTCATTATAAATAACATTATTAATGATTTAATAATAAACACTAATTATCAGTGGTATTAATAAACAAATAGCAGCTTGGTAGTGCAGAACTTGAGTATTGCTTAAAAAAAAGACATATATTATGTTTTAGGTTTTTGCCTTACACTCATCAGAAAAGATGCAAGAATACTAAATTTCCAAAGGAGGAATAATTTATACTGCACAAGAAACAGGGTGCTGGTAGGTTGACAAGTGGACTATGGTCAAGACATTGAAATGGAGAATGCACCAGGAACAGTTACCCCAAAGCTTTTGTTTAAATTCAAAAAAGGCAAGTCAATTCTGGTCATGTGCCATGGGGAATGCACCAAGGAACAGTATCCCCCAACCTATTGTTTAATTGAAAAGGTTCAATGCTTGGACACGTTCCTTTTGCCTGCAGAGGATTGGGCTTTGCCTATCAATATATATAGCTTCTAGCAAGCATAAGTGAGCCAAGATGCGAGTCCGACTGATGATAAATTTCTGGTTAGTGTAATCCCAAGTGTACCAAGACTACACTAACCACCAATTTAAGATTATCAGTCAGACTCGCAATGTAGCGCACTTATGCTTGCTAGAAGCTACATATATTCATAGGCAAGGTCTGGTCCTCTGCAGGCAAAATGGATTTGTCCAAACAATTTTGCCTTTTCAATTAAAGAAAAGCTTGGCGGAAAAAGTTCCTTAATGCATTTTGCATAGCAGCACCTTGACTGATCAGAGTCGACTTGCCATCAGATTAGCGCCCTGTTTCTCATGCAGTATAAATTGTTGTTCCCTTTGAAATTTGGTATTCTTGCGTCTGCCCTGATGAGTGCAAGACAAAAAGCTTTGACAGCATGTCTCTTGTCAGCAAGATGAATAAACACTACATTTTCATTATCACAAATGTAAATAAACACTATACACTTATTAGTGTTATCAATATTACAATAAGGATCAGTGATAGAGTTATTAATAACTACCAAGATTTATCCTAATTTAAATTGTGTTTCTGATCTCCAGTCTGAGCGGCATGAGTCTCACATCCTCTTGTGCCGAAGATCTAGCTTCTACTCTCAGTGCAAACCCAGCACTGACTGTTCTAAACCTGAGTTATAATAAACTGGGAGATTTAGGAGTGAAACTACTGTCTACAGCTCTGAGAAATCCGGACTGTAAAATACAGAAACTGTGGTAAGCAGCAGACTGAGATTGTATTTATAATAACTGGATGTCTGACACTGAATATTATTAATAGTATCAGTAACAGTGCTAGTAATAAGCATGGTATTATGTTAGTATTATTATGACCCTTGGCCAGACCCTGGGTTGTGGGGGAGATCTGGTTAGGGACCAGTAACATTTTGATTAAAGTAGACAAAGTTTGAGATTAAGACACCTGCTAATGGAATAAAGCTAGATGGTTCCACGGATTTGGAACAAATAAAAATAAACTTTACTATACAAATTCAGAAAGAGAAAACAACTACAATATCTAATACCCTGAGTAAGTATGAGGTACCTTTGAGCTGACAGGCAAACTGTGGTCAAAAACACCACATTACACAATAAATGACAGATGCGACTAAAAATGGATTCCATAGTCGTACTGTGAGACAACCAATCTCACTGAAACTCCATCCCTCTCAAACAAGGGTTTCCAATCTTCACCAAAGATTTCATCTTGGAATTATTTCCAAAAGTCACTCAAATTCGGACAGCTTCAACAATGGCCCACCTCGCAAGGTTTCAATCTCGCCTTCCGAGATTACGTTCCCCTGGATTTCTAAATACACTCAAGCATCCACTTACATACACAATTTCAGATCTTTGGCCGCGCCAAGCAACATGCCACTGCTCCAAAGGGGTGATTCTGCCCCAACGGCCCATAGCACAGAGTCACCAACCTTCGGCTGCCTTCATGGATCCTCCAGGCTTCTTTTGAGCCCACTTCACTTACAGTCTACCAACTGCAGCTCTTTTCATGCTTTTTAAACTTAACTGGGACCTCTTCCAGTCCCTATCTTTGTCCTTTACTTCTGGGACATTCCTTGGCTGGCTGACTGAAATTGACTCCTCAAGACTAAAAACTGACTCACAGACTCTTCAACTGATCCGCTGACCTATCACAACAGCCCAAGAGCGTTCTGCCCTTGTTACTAGGCAGGAACAAATGTAACAAGCAATGGAACATCCTGTACCTAATGTTACAAGCTCCAGTCTATTAACTTAGCACACAGACACAGAACAAATGGATTTCATAACAGTAAAAATGGTGCTTAATAACAGCCCGATTACAAATAATGTAGATATTTATTAACATTAATAGTAATTAACAGTTTGAGCTGGATTTTCCTCCCAGGGTCCTTATCCCAGCACCGGGCTGAATTCCAGGTTGGGAATATGGAATTGCTGGCTGTGGGATGTTGAAATGGATTTTAGAAGAGGCAGCCAATTAAGTGGATGCATCAGAGAGCCCTATCCAATTAATGATGGTAGTCAGCCAATTGAGCACCAATAGGTGGTTTTCCAGCACTGTCACATCAGCAGCCCCACCATCAGATGTGAACTGGCGATGCACATAGGAGAGATAGAGCTGCCCGCTGAAGGCTTCTTAAAAAATAATAAATAGAAAGAGACCACAGCTGCCAGGCCTCCATTGTGGAAGGGAATTTCCCTAACAGGGAAACTTGCGGCTGCAGCAGTACCCATGTATCAAACATGGTAGGTGGGTCAGACTAAGAGGGTGGTGAGGAGGACTGGTGAAGGGAGTGCTGGCCTACACCCCCAAGTCTGCTGCTGAGAGGCTACCTCCATTCATTGTCTGGGTTATCGCATCTGCAGAGGGCCTACCTGCTCACTGAAAATATCCGGTCAGCAGTGGGAGAGGAGCCTAGTAGACCCTTAAAGAGGATTAATTGGCTACCTACCACTTCTGGGTGAGTAGACATCACCTCTAGCTCAGCCGCATCCAAAATGGCCTGGAAGTAGGACCATAATGGTAAACTGGCACGCTGGCCGATTGCAGAAATTTGCTGACGCACCCATGGGCAGTCCCATTTTTGTAGATTTTTCAAAGTTCATCCCCAATAGTACGTGGTACATTTTTTTTTGTTAAGTACATCATTATTAGTGTCTCTTTCCAGTTTTTAGATATAACTTTATTACTCTCTGGTCCCCAGGTTGTGTGATAATGGTCTCTCAGCTTCTAGTGTCAAGGATATCGCCTCCGCTCTCAATACAAGCCAGTTACTAACAGAGTTAGACCTGGGTCATAACAAATTGCGCGACTTAGGGGTGAAGTTCCTGTTTGAAGCTCTGAAGAACCAGGAGTGCAAACTACAGAAACTGCGGTGAGCACCTGACAGCGTGTAATTGTGTTTTTAATAATTATCTGACACTACACCATTTGTCAAAATCTAAGTGTGAGCCATGGACCTTGTTGCTAAGTCAGAACATTGTTGGTTCAAGTGTTACTCTAGATACCTGACCAGAAAAATCCCGGCCGACACTCCAGTGAGGTATTGAGAGTGCTGCGTGGCCACAACTGTTGACTTTCAGATGACACTTTTTACATCAGAACATAGAAGCAGGAGTAAGCCATTTGTCCTTTCAAGCCTACTCCACCATTCAGAAGATTATGGCTGATCTGACTGTGGTCTCAACTTCACTTTCCTGTCTGCCTTCCATAATCATTGACTCCCTTGCCTGACACCTGTCCTGCCACTTTCAGAGACCTGTGGACATACCATTAAGGTGTCTCACTTCGTCAACCCCTCTCAATATCCTTCTGTTTTTTGAGTATTCTGTGCAATCTCTCTCCATTTTAAATAGTACTTTTCTATTCTTCCTGCCAAAGTGAACAAGTTTATCCATGTTATACTCCATCTGCCAAATTTTTGCTTACTCACTTTAAACCGATGCCCCATGTGTCCTCTCAGGTGGGTGTAAATGATATTATGGCACTTGAGAAGAGCAGGAGAGTTATCCCCAGTGGCCTGGTCAATTATTTTGCCAGAGTCAGCATCGCTTAAACAAAAAAGATGTGAACATTGGCTTGTGGTGACACATATAAAGACTCCCATAAACATCAAAGAAATTGCTTCATATGACACATTAGCCTCCATGGTAATATCAAATATTGAGAGGATGACAACAACTGATAATATAGTGCCTTTAATGTCATGAAACATCCAAAGATTGCCATCGTCACCAATGGTGGAGCAATTAAACTTGGGATGGGCCGGAATTAGAGGAATGCAGATATCCTGGAGGGTTGTGGTGCTGAAGGAGATTGCAGAGAAAGTGGGAGGAAAGGCCATGGCAGAATTTGGGGGGGAAAAAATGGCAAGGATTTTAAAATCAAAAGGTTGCTTGACCAGGAGTCACTCGACTAATTTCTGGGATGAGGGGGTTACCCAACTGATTCCCAAGATGAGGGTGTTATCCTATGAGAAAAGGTTTGATGGGTTGGGCCTATATCTATTGGAGTGTATAAGAATAAAAGGTCAATCTTATTGAAACATATAAGGTTCTAATGGGACTCCTGAAGTTGGTGCTGAAAGGATGTTTCGTCTTGTGGACGGGACTAGAAGTAGGGGACGCAGTTTAAAAATAAGGGGTCTCCCATTTTAAGGTGGAGGTGAGATTTTTTTTTGGGGGGGGTGTTATGTACCTGTGGAATTCTCTTCCCCAGAAAGCAGTGGAGACAGGGTCATTGAATATTTTTAAGGCAGAATTAGATTCTTGAGCGACAAGCGAGTCAAAGGGTTTAGGGGGTTGGAAGGAGAGTGGACTTGAGGCCACAATCAGATCAGTCATGACCTTACTGAAAGGCAGAGCAGGCTCAAGGGGCATGGATTACTCTAGTTCTTAATTCACATGTTCGTATGAGTCAATTGCGGTCAGCAAGCACAAGGGTTATAGGAGAATGGGACTTGCTATGAGTTAAGGCCCAGACAGCAGAGCTTTGTTTGATGTCGAATGTAAAGTGGGTAGAATGCGGGAGACCGGTGAGTCCATTGGAAAGTTCAGTCTAGAGGTAATGAAAGCATGAACGAGGATTTGAGCAGCAGAAACTGAGGCAGAGGTGAAGTCGGTTTATGGAGGTGAAAATAGATGGCCTTAGTGATGGCACAAGTTATGACATTGGAAGCTCATCTCTGGATCAAATGTGGCACTCAGGTTGCAAAATCTCAGACAGTTGCTAGGGAGGGGGATGGAGTCGGTAGCTAGGGAATTGAGTTTGGAGCAGGTGTTGAAAACAATGGGTTAAGGCATCTTCAGTATTTAATTGGAGGAAATTTCTGCTCATTCAGTACTGAATGTGAAATATGCAGTCTGATAACTTAGCAACAGTAGAAGAGTCGGTTTTGGTGAGGTAGAGCTGGGTCAAGTCAGCTTACATGTGAAAACATATGCTGTGATTGTAAGAAATAGGAGGAGTAGGCCTGCTTCGCCAATCAGTTATATCAGGTTGATGTGACTGCGGTCTTAACTCCATTTACCTGCCTGCTGCCGCACACCCCACCACCCCCATTAACCTTGATTCCCTTGTAGATCAAAAGTCTGTCTAATTGAATATATTCAATGACCCAGCCTCCACTGCTGTCTGGTGAAGAGAATGTCAAAGACTGTCAGCCCTCTTAGAGATCTTCTCTGTCTTAAAGGGTGACCTCTTATTTTTAAACTGTACCCCCTAGTTCTGGATTCCCCCACAAGGAGAGAATTCTCTTAGCATCTGCCCTGCCAAGTTCTTTCAGTATCTTATGTTTCAACGAGATCACCTCTCATTCATCTAAACTCCAATGAATATGGGTTCAACCTTTCCTCATCCCAGGAATCAACCTAGTGAACCTTTTCTGAACAGTTTCCAATGCAAGTTAAGTTTAAGTAAGGAGGCCAAACTGTACACTGTCATCTCACCAAAGCCCTGTACAGTTGCAGCAAAACTTCCCTATTTTTATATTCCATCTTCTTGCAATAAAGGCCAACATTCCATTTGCCTACCTAATTACTTGCTATACCTGCATACTAACTTTTTGGTTCATGATGAACATTGAACCTCATGGTTGAAATAGAAGATCAGCTGTGATTGCACCAAATGGTGGAGCGGGCTCGAAGTGCTTAATGGCAGACTCCTGTTCTTATTTCTTTTGTCATTATTAATAAGTAGACCGGATCCCTCTGTGGTGCGGTGTCTCTCCATTTTAAATAAAGTTCTGCTTTTCTGTTCTTCCTGCCAAAGTGGGCAAGCTCACATTTTCCCACATTATACTTCATCTGCCATATTTTAGCCCACTTACTTAGCTATCTGCATCCCTTTGCAGACTCTCTGTCCTCCTCATAACTTGCACTTCTGTCTTTGTCTCATCAGCAAATCAGCAGTTGGTTCCTTTATGCACGTCATTAATATATATATAGTAAATAGGAGAGGCCCCAGCACTGATCCTTGTGGGACTCCACTGATTATAGTTTGTCAACCTGAAAATTATCCATTTATCCCAACCCTTTGTTTCCTGTTAGTTAGCTAATCCTTTATCCATGCTAATAAATCACCCCCAACACTGTGAGCTCTTAACTTGTGCAGTAAACCTTTGTGGCACATTTATTGAATGCCTTTTATAAACTCAAATACACTACATCTACTGGTTTCCCTTTACCCACCCTGCTTAATACATCCTCAAACTTAATCAAACACTTTCCCTTTCACAAAATCATGCTGACTCTACCTGATTGTACTATGATTTTCTAAGCGTCATCATACTGCCTCCTTTAATAATGGATTCTAGCATTTTCCCAATGTCAGTTGTTAACTGGCCAATAGTTCTCTGCTTTTTATCTCCGTGCTTTCTTGAATAGTGTTATATATACAGTTTTTCAATTCAATGGGACCTTTCCAGAATCTGGGGAACTTTGGAAGATTACAACCAATGCTTCCACTATCTTTGCAGCTACTTCCTTTTAAGACTCTAGGATGCAGGCCATCTGTTCCAAGGAACTTGTCAGCCTTTAGTCTTATCAGTTTTTCTAATACTTTTTCTCTGGTGATCGTGATTTAAGTTCCCCCCTCCCTTTTGCCCTCTTCTACTATCCTTGGGATTTATATTTTGTGTCTGCTACTGTGAAGACAACTACAAAGCACTTCTTGAAAGTCTCTGCCATTTCCTTGTTTTCCATTCTCCAGTCTCGCCCTCTAAGGAACCAACACTTACTTTAGCTAAAAGCAAAATACTGCAGATGCTGGAAATCTAGAACAAAAACAAAGATAGCTGGAGAAACTCAGCAGGTCTGACAGCATCTGCGGAGAGGAATACAGTTGACGTTTCGAGTCCGTATGACCCTTCATCAGAACTAAGGAAATAGAGAAATGAGGTGAAATATAAGCTGGTAGAGGGAGGTGGGACAGGTAGAGCTCGATAGGGGGCCACATTTGGAGGCAAAGAAGAGATTGCCAAAGATGTCATAGACAAAAGGACAAAGGGGTGTTGACGGTGGCGATATTATCTAAAGAATGTGCTAATGGGGACATTAAATCTAACAAGCAGAACAAGCTAGTGGCAGATGGCCCTAGTGGGGGTGGGGTGGAGGGGGAAAGGGATAAAAATGGGCTAAAAGGTACAGATTAAACAATTGATCAAAATAAGTTTAAAAATAGATGGGAAAAGAAAAATATATTTGTAAAAAAAATTATGAATTATTGAAAAAAGGGGGTGGGGATGGAGGAGAGAGCTCATGATCTGAAATTGTTGAACTCAATATTAAGTCTGGAAGGCTGTAACGTGTCTAGTCGGAAGATGAGGTGCTGTTCCTCCAGTTTGCATTGAGCTTCACTGGAACACTGCAGCAGGCCAAGGACAGACATGTGAGCATGAGAGCAGGGTGGTGTGTTGAAATAGCAAGCGACAGGGAGGTCTGGGTCATGCTTGCGGACAGACCGAAGGTGTTCTGCAAAGCGGTCACCCAGTCTGCGTTTGGTGTCTCCAATGTAGAGGAGACAGCATTGGAGCAGCGAATGCAGTAGACTAAATTGAGGGAAGTGCAAGTGAAGCTACTTGTTTCATTTTTATATACTTCTAGAACTTTTACAGTCTCAATCCAATTTCTCCATCATTATCATGTTTTCCTTTTGATCATTCTTTTTTGGTTTGTTAAAAATGTTCTCAACCTTCTGGTCTGTCACTACCACTTTGCAGCATTGTCCATCTTTCTTTTCAATTTGATACTATCCTTAACTTTCTTGTATGGGCACTGATGGTGCACCCTTCTCATAGAGTCTTTCTTTCTCGATGGAATATATTTCTGCTGAGAGTCATAAAATATCTCCTTAAATGACTCTCACTGCTTCTCCACTGTCTTACCTTTTAACTTATTTGCCCATTCCACTCTAACCAACTCTGCTTTCATTCCCTTGTAATTGCCTTTAATTAAGTTTAAGACACTAATTTCAGGCCTGCATTTCTCACCCTCAAACTGAAGTCTATGATCATTCTTACCTAGAGGATCATTTACTATGCAGTCAATAATTAATACAGTCTCACTACACATTACGAGGTCTAAAATAGCCCTTTTTTGGTTCCAGAATGAGTTGTTTTAAGGAACTGTCTCGAGTACACATTATGAACTTGTCCTCCAGGCTATCTTTGCCAATTCGATCTGTCTAATTTAAATGACATTAAAATCACCCATGATTATTGCAGTGTCTTTCTTATAATCCTCCATTATTTCTTGATTTATTGTGTCCTACAGTGTAGCAACTGTCAGGGGCCTATAAACTACTTCCTTTGCTATTACTTATCTCCGACCAAACTGATTCTACCTTTTGCTCCTCCAAACCAAAATTATTTCTCACTACTGTTCTGGTTTCATCCTTTACCAACAGAGCCGCGCCACCTCGTTTCCTTCCTGTACTTTTATCTTAGTCCTACCTATTCTGTTGGAACCCATGTGGGCCACAGCATCCCTGGATCCTTCCCCTCCTACTTCTAAGTTCCTTTCAAGCCCTGAGGAGATGTCCTTAACTCTGGCACCGGGCAGGCAACACAGCCTTTGGGATTTATGCAGTTACAGTAGGGAAGAGTGTCTACCACCCCCCTCCAATTGTACTGTTCCCATTACAACTACATTTTTTTACTCCCCGACTTGAAAGGCACCCTGCACTATAGTGCTGTGATTAGTATAGCCATCCTTCATGCTCTCGTCTATATAAGATACAAGAACATAGAACCTGTTAACAATTGCAAGGGCTGAGGCTCCTCTGTTGCTACCTTCAGGGTCTCTATATATGACTCTCTTTCAACCACAGCCTCCTTTGATCACAAGTGAAGTGCCTAACCTAAGGGGTGTGACTGCCTCCTGGAACAAAGCGTCCAGGAGGCAGTTCTTAGCGGGAGGTGGTAGCATAGTGGTATGGTCACTGGACTGGTATTCCAGAGACCCAGAGTAATATTCTGCGGACCTGGATTCAAATCACGGCAGATGATGAAATTTGAATTCAATAAAAATCTGGAATAAAAAGTCTAATGATGATTGTTGTAAAAACTCATCTGGTTCACTAATGTACTTTAAGGAAGGGAATCTGCCATCCTTACCTGGCCTGGTCTGGCCTACATGTGACGCCACACCCACAGTAATGTGGTTGACTCTAAAAATGCCTCTGAACATGGACAATTAGGGATGGGCAATAAATGCTGGGATTTGCTTTAGACAAGGGCAATTAGGGGTGGGCAATAAATCCCAGCCAGCGACGCCCTCATCCCATTAACGAATAAAGAAAAGTAACTTTCTCCCTCCCTAATGCATCAGTGTCCAAAGCTCCGAATCAGTTATGGCCTCTTTCTGCACCGTAACTTTTCTGTGATTCTATGGAACTGCAGACATTTACGATGGATGTATTTGCCATGGATAACACGGGTGTTCCCTACAGCAACTGCACGCTACTACAATATGTCATCTGTGTTCATCTGCATTTTATTTAATTAAGTAGGCTTCAAGTTTAGAGCTATCACTCAACAACTATCTGTAGTTGTTATGGAGTTTAAGCAATTAAGCTATAAATTTAATGCAATACTTATATCTTCCCAATACCAGTTTAAACTACTGCCCTAGTTTCGAGAGAGAAAAACTCACCACTCATCTACCTGCTCACCAAATTTATGCCTATGGGCTTTAGCTCTCTGGCATCGTCATCTCTGACTCCCTCTCTTGGACTATTTCTTCCTTGCAAAAGGCGAGAACAGCACCTCTCCCCTCAGTTGCTAGATTCCCAGAGTTAAGCACTCAGTCTTGAGTTGCCAGACTCATGCAACTTAACTTATGTGTCTACTATCCTCCTCTATTTATATCAGCTGAAATTCAAGTGAACTGAGTCAGTTACTGCTGGCTAGGGAACCAGTTCAAGCTAGCTAATTGAGGAATTCAGCTGCCTCTAGCATTGAACTTGTCATTGACGAAGACTAAAAAACTGGCCGAGTGGTTAAAGCAATGGATTAGAAATCCATTGGTGTTTACAGACCTAAGTTCAAATCCTGCAGCCTATGCTTCTCATTATTTCTGATTTTTTTTGGTGGGCAGAGGTAGGTTTGTCCCACACTAATGTGGCGATTTACAGCAGCCCGCCCTGGGTGTGATGGTAGCACGGTGGGTGAGTAGCCGAGTGAAACTACATTTTACTGTTACAGTTAATTTAAATGCTAAATACAGACTTCACTAAATTGTAAAAAAGATTTTGACCCTTAAAATTTCCTCACATACCAAATTCCTGGAGTTAAGCACTCTTTCTCGCTGTACTCAGTCTTGAGCTGCCAGCCTTGTGCAACTTACTGTGCCTTTGGATAATGTTGCAGAGATGCAACATGTAGATGAGAGGCAGAAGGGGGGCCAAGGATGGATCCTGTGGGACACGAGGTAATGCAGCAGGAACAGAAAGTGAAGTTTGCAAGCTGTTCTCTGGCTACAATTAGATCGATAAGAATGGAACCAGGTGAGAGCAGTTCCAACTAGCTGAAAGATTGTGGAGAGGCCTGGAGTAGGATGGTGAGGTCAACCGTTTCAGAGCCTGCAGTCAGATCAAGAAGGATGAAGAACGAAGGTTTACCTTTGTCACAGCCACATAGGATATCATTTGTAACTTTGAAAAGAGCTTTTTTGGTATTGTGGCTGAATTGGAAACCTGAATGGAAGGATTCAAACATGAATTTCCCAGAAAAATGGGAATGGATTTGGGAGTCAACAATACGATCAAAGACCTAGAGGAAAGGGAGGTTGGCAATAAGGTAGTAGCTTGCACGGTCAGGGTATCAGTTTTTTTTGAGGTACGGGGTAATGATGGCAGTTTTAAAAAAGAGGGATAGCACTTGAAGAGAGTGAGAGAAGCATTTACAATATTGGCTAACATAGGGACCAGAAGTAAAAATTGAGTGATCAGTTTAGTGGGAATAGGGTTGCAGGAACAGGAGGTGGGTGTCATGGACTAGATTAGCTCCGAACTGGCATCAGATGAGATGGGCAAGAAAGTAGAGAAAGATAGAATTCAGGGTTAGGGCAGGGAGGAGCATTAAAGGAAATTTGCCCAGATGGGCAAGTGGAAGGGAGGGACATGGCACAGGCAGTTTATTAGGTGGTCTAGATCTTGGTGACAAAGAAGTCGATGAATTCCTCACACTTGTGTTGAGGGGGGTGCAGGTAGGAGGTTTGAGAAGACAGTTACCTTTGCATTTCAGGATGATCCTGGAATAGTGAGCAGTTTTACCAAATGAGAGCAGGATATGGTGATTAAGTGGTCCAGCCAGATCTGGCAGTGGATTGTTAAACTGGCTGTCTACCATACCCTTTCATTGGTTTTATTGGTTTATTTAACATCGGCTGAAATAGGGGACAATTATTTCACCTCTGCAGATATTGAAGGGTTCAATAATTTTGAAAGGGTTGCAAGGACAACAGGACATAACAGTAATTCCTTTGAAGGTGACAGGAAAAGTCAATAAAACTCTAACCAGCATTATTAGAACAGATAAGCTGGTCATTGCCACATTGCTGTATGTGGGAGTTTGTTGTGTGCAAATTGGCTGTGGCATTTACTATAGTACAACAGTGACTATGTTGGGGAAGGAACTCCAGCATGATGTGATGCCACCACCAAACACATCTTCCCTTCACCACACCCTCCCAACCCGTCGGCATTCCGTAGGGACTGTTCCCTCTGGGATACAATGGTCCACCCCTCCATCACCCCCTACACCTCGACCCCTTCCCACAGCACCTTTTCATGCAATTGCAGAATGTGCAACACTTACCCCTTTACTTTGCCCCCCACCTCCTCACCGTAAAAGGGCCCAAACACTCCTTTCAAGTGAAGCAGTGCTTCACTTGCACTTCCCTCAATTTAATCTACCGTATTCACCGCTCCCAATGCAGTCTCCTCTACATTGGAGAGACCAAACGCAGACTGGGTGACCGCTTTGCGGAACACCTTCGGTCTGTCCGCAAGCATGACCCAGACCTTCCTGTCGCTTGCCATTTCAACACATCACCCTGCTGTCCTGCTCACATGTCTGTCCTTGGCCTGCTGCAATGTTCCAGTGAAGCTCACCGCAAACTGGAGGAACAGCACCTCATCTTCCAATTAGGCACTTTAGAGCCTTCCGGACTTAACATTGAGTTCAACAATTTCCGATCATGAGCTCTCTCCTCCATCCTCACCCCTTTTTGATCCCCTTTTTTCAATATTTTTTAATTTGTGTGTGTTTATGTATATGTATTTTTTCCCACCTATTTCTATTATTATTTAAAATTTATTTCCATTCATTGTTTTATCCCCACCTTTTAGCCTATTTCGATCTTTTTTTCCCGCACCGTCCCCTCCCCCAACTAGGGCCATCTGTCGCTTGCTCATCCTGCTTTCTACTCTTAATGTCACCATTAGCACCTCCTTTAGCCAGTATCACTACCATCAACATCCCTTCGACCTTTTGTTTATGACATCCCCTGCAATCCCTCCTTTGCCTCCAACTGTCACTGGCCTTCTATCCAGCTTCACCTGTCCCACCCCCTTTAACAGTCTATATTTCACCATATTTCTACTTCTCTTTAGTTCTGAAGAAGAGTCATATGGGCTCAAAACGTTAACTCTGTCTTTCTCTCCACAGACGCTGTCAGACTTGCTCAGTTTTTCCAGCAATTATTGTTTTGTTTCAGATTTCCAGCATCCGCAGTATTTTGCTTTTAACAGTTAAAGGAGTTCAATTGCTAATTATTAGTTAATAACCTAAGTACCCACTTTTGCTGTATAATAAGGATAACAGGTGAGAGAAGTTTTGTCTGTGGAGAGTTTTATGACTAGTAATAAAACTCCATCTGAAGGAGCCTGTCTTGGTTTGGGTCTTCATTTCCAAAAAACTATTGGAGCTTAACAACTACACTTCAAAAAGTACTTCAAAAGCTGTAAAGCATTTTGGGTTGTCTTCAGGTCATGAAAGGCGCTCAATAAATACGTCTGTCTGCTCTCTTTTAGTGTCTGTAATCATGTTATTAATAATTAATAAAAACTACACAATATTAGTAAGAGTAATAGTGATATTAATAAAAGTTTGGGATTTACCTTGATTCCTATTATTTCTTGCTTCTGATCCCCAGGCTGTATGATACCTGTCTCACAGATTCTTGTTCTGATGATCTCGCCTCCGCTCTCAGTACAAACCGATCACTGAAATGGCTGAGCCTGGAGCTAAACTCCTTCACAGACCAATCTGCTCCTGCGTTCTGCCGCCTCATAAGGAACAATAACAGTCTGGAACGAATCGAGTGAGTGGTTTTTATTGATGATTAAATGAATAACTAAAATATATATGGGATTAATCACTTTCTTCAGTAATATTTGCCTGTAATTATTATTGAAATATTCAATCTCGCTGTTATTTACACTGTTGTTCAATCTGATTCTTGTTTAACCTAAAATCTTTTACAGACTGTGGACGAATCGGTTCAGTTCAACTGGAGAAAACCAACTGAAGTCGCTCCAGGGTATAAGACATGGGCTGAGTGTGGAGTTGTCATCATGTTAATTTGTAAACATTCCTGCTCGGATTATAGGAACATTTTTGGCCAATTTTTCTGTCCCTCCCCTTTAAGCTCCAGGTTTAAATCCTATTGGCCGTTCTCCAGTTTCCAGCTCGAGTTGTGAGCGTTATTTTCCATTGTGATGCCAGAGGCCCAGTAACAGGGTCACAGTACTCAGCCACCCAGCCCCACATTGCTGCTTGTGCCGGATATCCGGGGCTGAATGTTCCCCATTGGTACTGAGGAAATATACAAACATGAAGGACCCAGGGATGGGGTTCAGTCTGGACTGAAGTGGGACACTGATAATTGCACTCAGTATTCCTAAGTTTGGGCAGAATGTTGCCCAGGGTCCCTGCTCAGCATCAGTGCCCAGTGACTCTTTTGGGAATTGAATCTTTTTACAGACAGGATGGAGACAGGGTATGTTCAACTGGGTTGGATCTCACTGTCCAATAGAGACCAACACCCATTTCTGTGACCCAGGGAGAGTATCCTATTGGGGAGTTTCCTGAGGCTGGTGTACCCAGGTTTGGCCAGTACACTGAGAGCAAACATGCAGAAAGTGCCAGTTGAGAATCCCACTATTCCTTGCTGGGAATTGTGAGCATTTGCAGTGTTGAAGGACCCCAAACTTCCCATGTTACTAGCACCAACAGGAGGATAGGTACTAGTGCTCGGATGGAAATTAAACCCTTTACAGTCTTCACTTTTTAAACAGAATCATCTCAGAATCAACCTCCAAACATGAGATTATGAAAATACCAAATCAGCTCTACCAAACATCCTGAGGAATGGACTCGTCGTTAGTCGTAGTCACATTATACAAAGCGATGGTTTACACTTGGAAATGTTTCTGAATTTGTTAAGCTTCACTTCTGTATCCCTGCCTCTTGAATGTTGTGATTGGTACTGATAAAAATTATTATTTTGTGTGATATTGAATTAAATGCTGCTTTGTCTTAACATGTACAGTTCAGGGCTTGTTACCAGCTTAAAATTTCAGACGACTTTGGCCCAAAGGCCTCTAATCATTGTCGTTACTGGACCTTGAGCAACTCCTGTGAGGGAAACATCAGAGAGAGAGAGACAGGTCAACAAAGCATTGTTGTTTAAGAAAGTATTAGGCATCCGTCCATCTGGGGAGGTGATGGATCATGCCCAGGGTGAATGTCACTTCTGGATTGAACATCATCTGTTGTGTCTGTGGAGACTGACAGTGGCAATCCCTTCAACAGCTGGCGCAGATGAATAGTGTTTATCCAAAGTCAGTTGATTTTTTTTCCTTCCACCTGGCTCTCTTTTCTGCCATCTGGTCATTCCTTTTGTCTTCTGCTTTTTTCCACATCCTTCCTGACTGCTTGTCTGCAGGCATTCTGGTCAGCAGCGAGGAATTACCATATATGAACTCGGCTACCGGTCAACTTGAGATGTTGCTTTAATCGCGGACATAGGTGACCTGTTGGGCTTGTGCCAATAGCAGGCTCACCATAAAGCATGTCTTTGACATAGACATTGACATAGAAAATAGGAGCATGCGTAGGCCATTCAGCCCTTCAAGCCTGCTCCGCCATTCAATATGATCATGGCTGATCCTCTATCTCAACGCCATACTCCTGCTCTCTCCCCATACTCCTTGATGCCTTTCGAGTCCAGAAATCTATCTATTTCCTCCTTAAATACGTTCAGTAACTTGGCTTCCACAGTCTTCTGTGGTAGAGAATTCCGCAGGTTCACCACTCTGAACAAGTTTCTCCTCATCTCAGCCCTAAATGGTCTACCCTGTATCCTGGTCCCGTGACACCTTGACCTAGACCCACCCCCACCCCAGCCAGAGTAAACACCACCCCTGCTTCCAGTCTGGTCAGAACTTTATATATTTCAATGAGATCCCCTCTCATTCTTCGAAACTCCAGTGAACACCCAATCTCTCCTCATACAACAATCTTGCCGTTCCAGAAATCAGTCTGGTGAACCTTCACTGCACTCCCTCTATGGTAAGTATATCCTTTCTTAGGTAAGGAGACCAAAACTGTACACCAGGTGTGTTCTCACCAAGGCCCTGTATAGCTGCAGTAAAAGATCCTTTTTCCTGTACTTAAATCTTCTTGCAATGAAGGCCAACATACCATTTGCCTTCTTGCTGCACTTGCATACTTGTTCTGTGATTAGCACACCCAGGTCCCTTTGTACATCAACATTTCCCTATCTATCACCATTTAAATAATACTCTACAATTCTATTTTTTCCTACCGAAGTGGATAACTTCACACACATCCAAATTATACTGCATCTGCCATGTATTTGCCCACTCTCTCAACCTGTCTAAATTGCCTTGAAGCCTCTTAACACCCTCCTCATTTCCACATTCCCACCAAGTTTCGTGTCATCAGCAAACAGGGAAATCTTACATTTGGTTTCCTCATTCAAATCATTGACATATATTGTGAATAGCTGGGGCCCAAGAACTGATCCCTGTGGTATCCCACTAGTGGGACTTTATCAGAAGCTTTATGAAAATTCAAATACACCACATCCACTGGTTCTCCCTTATCTATTCTGCTAGTTACATCCTCAAAAAACTACAGTAGGTTTGTCAAACATGATTTCACTTTCATAGATCCATGTTGACTTTGTCTAATCTTGTTGATATTTTCTAAGTGTCTTGTTATCACATTCTTTATAATAGACTCTAGCTTTTTCTCTGTGACTGATGTCAAGCCAACCAATCCCCTGTTTTCTCCCTTTTTTAAATAGTGGGGTTACATTTGCCACCCTTCAATCTGCCAGGACTGTTCCAGAATCCACATAATTTTGGAAGATGACAACCAACACATCCACTATTTCCAGGCCGCCTCCTTTAGTACCCTGGGATGTAGATTATCAGGCCTGAGGATTTTTCACCTTTCAGTCCCATTAATTTCTCCAGCACTATTGTTTTAGTAATACTAATTTCCTTCAATTCCTCCTCCTCACAAGGCCCTTGGTTCGCTAGCATTTCTGGAAAGTTATTTGCGTCTTCCTCTATGAAGACAGAACTAAAGTAGTTGTTTAATTGTTCTGCTGTTTCCTTGTTTTCCAATATAAATTCTCTGATTTTGAACTGTAAGAGACCTACATTTGTCTTTTAATCTTTTTCTTTTTACATATTTATAGAAACTCTTACTCTTTGTTATCACAATTATATTTTTTTCTTTATTACTGTGAGGCACTGTAAAGTAGGTTTATGGTTGTGTGTGTGTGTGTGGATGGTTTTGAGTGTGGTTAATTTAATTAGACTAAGATGCTTAGAGTGCAAGGTTGAAATTATCAAAAGAAGTTAGGTGTAAACGGGCATTTGAAGTGCTAATGGATAAGGGCTGAGCAGATAGGGGGTGAATGTAATTTGTACTTTTAGATAAGGTCTCCTTAATTGCATTTGCATTTTTAGATAATATCTCCATAAACACAATCATATTGTACCCATTTACATCTATTTGCACTGTGAATTAATCTGCCTTATTGTGAATGCTCCGTACATTCAGACACATTGCCTTTAGACTTAAAAAGACAAGTCTATTTTACACTTTTTTTTTGTACTATGGCCGCATTTGCTGCTAGCCTGTGTTTCCTCCATTTCCCACTTTGGCTTTCTACTTTTCTATCTTTCATTCCTATCTTTGTTTCCCTCTCTGCCTCCCACTTAGGTTCCCATCCCCCTATCCGTCTAGTTTAACCCCTCCCCCACAGCACTAGCAAATACCCCAGCATTGATGCTGGTCCCAGTCCTGCTAGGGTGCAATTCTGTCTGCTTGTACAGGACCCATCATCCCCAGAATCAGTCCCAATGCATCAGAAATCTAAATCCCTCCCTCCTACACCATCTCTCCAGTCATGCATTCACCTGGTCTATTCTCCTATTCCTGATCTCATCAGTACATAGCACTGGGAATAATGCTGAGATTACTACTTCTGAGGTCCTGCTTTTTAATTTGTTTCCTAGCTCCCTATATTCTGTATTCTGCTTTCAGGCTCATCCTTCTTACCTATGTCATTGGCACTGATATGGACCATAACCTCTGGCTGTTCACTCTACCCCTTCAGAAAGTCCTCAGCTACTCAGTGACATCCTTGACCCTGGCGTTAGGAAGGCAACATACCACCTTGGTGTCATGTCTGCATCTGCACAAATGTCTGTCTGTTCCCCTTACAATAGAATCCCCTCTCACTATTGCTCTCCCACTTTTTTATCCCCCTGTGCAGCTGAGCCACTTGTGAAGCCACGGACTTGGCTCTTGCTGCATTGCCATGAGAAACTATCTCTTCCAGCAGTATCCAAAATGGAAAATTTATTAGAGACAGAGATGGAGCTAGGGCACTCCTGCACTACCTGCCTAGTGCTTTTACTCTGACTGGCAGTTACCCATTCCCTTTCTGCCTTTGTACACTTTACCTGTGGTGTGACCAACTCACTATACCCACTATCCACGAAGAACTCATACATACAAACATACATATGAACATACATGCGAAAAGGAGCAGGAGTAGGCCATTCAGCCCCTTGAGCCTGCTCCATTATTTAATAAGATCATGGCTGATCTGATAGTAACCTGAAATCTGCATCCTACCCACCCCAATAACCTATCACTCCCTTACTTACCAAGAACCTATCCATCTCTGCCTTAAAAATACTCAAAGACTCTGCTTCCAACACTTTTTTTCAGGAAGAGAGTTCCAAAGGCTCACGACCCTCTGAGTGAAAAATATTTCACCTCATCTCTGTTTTAAATGTGCGACCCCCTTATTTTTAAACAGTGACCCCTAGTTCTAGATTTTTCCACAAGAGGAAACATCCTCTCCACATCCACCCTATCAAGACCTCTCAGGATCTTATGTTTCAATCAAGTCGCCTCTTACTCTTCTAAAGTACAGCAGATACAAGCCTATTCTGTCCAACCTTTCCTCGTAAGACAACCCACCCATTCCAAGTATTAGTCTGGTAAACCATCTCTGAACAGCTTACAATGCATTTACATCCTTTCTTAAATAAGGTGACATACTGTACTGGTGACATACATAGTACTCAAAATGTGGTCTCACTCGTGTTCTGTACAACTGAAGCATAACCTCCCTACTTTTGTAATAAATTCCCCTTGCAATAAATGATAACATTCTATTAGCTTTCCTAATTGTTTGTTGTACTTACGTACTAGCCTTTTGTGATTTATGCACTAGGACATCCAGATCCCTCTGCACCTCAGCTCTGCAATCTCTCACCATTTAGATAATATGCTTCTCTTTTATTCTTCCTGCCAAAATGGACAATTTAACATTTTCCCACGTTATACTCCATCTGCCAGATCTTTGCCCACTCACTTAACCTATCTATATTTGTTTGTAGCCTCCTCATGTACTCTTCACAACTTACTTTCCTACTTATCTTTGTGTCATCAGCAAATTTGGCAACCATTCCTTAATTCGAGTCATTTATACAAATTGTAAACAGTTAAGATCCCAGCACTGATCCATGTGACATGCCACTCATTACATCTTGTTAACCTGAAAATGACCCATTTATACCTACTCTCTGTTTCCTGTTAGCCAGCCAATCTTCTCTCCATGCCAATATATTACCCCTTATACCATGAGCTTTTATTTTGTGCAATAACCTTTGATGTGGCACTTTGTCAGACGCCTTCTGGAATTCTAAGCACAGTGCATCCACCAGTTTCCCTTTATCCACAGCACATGTTACTTCCTCAAAGAACTTCAAAAATCTGGTTAGACATGATTTCCCTTTCACAAAACCATGTTGACTCTATCTGATGACCTTGAACTTATCCAAGCGCCCTGCTATAACTTCTTAATAGCTTCTAATGTTTTCCCTATGATTATCCTTGTGGATATTCCTCAGTGGTTCCAACTGTAGCTCCAACTCTGAAATGCGGATTTTGAGTATGCTGGTGGAGACACTTACTGCACACGTGGTCGCCCCGGACACTGGAAGTGTCCCTGACCTCCCACATCGCACAGGAGCAGCATTCCATTGGCTGAGCTTCCCTGCCATGACTTACCCTTAGATTGCTCCCTTTACTTTTACTTCCTCTAGTTTAGAGAATATTAAGGACAGAAGAAATACTCACCAGGTCGTACTTACCAAGGCCACCGCTCTTCTTAATGAGGAAAGGTAGAAAATGAAAGGATCCCTCCCCTCTTCAGCGAGCTTCCTCTCTCACCAAACTCAAACTGAAACACTCTAATGTAGCCCAGTGCAGACAAAAGTAGCACTGTAAATGGCTTGCTTTCACACTCTTTGAATCTAGCTTCTAAAAACCTGTTTAAGCCAGTTAACTAATTAACTAGCTGCAAGCAGAGCCTGTATAACTTGTTTTAAAGCTGAACTAAAACTCACCTTCCAACCCAAAGAACAACTTTTAGTTGCTAAGTTAAAGAAAGATTAGACTTTAGTTAGAAATTAAACCTTAAAAGTCCCTCTCTCAATAAACTCCAACTGGAGCACTCTAATGCAGCCCAAAGCAGCCATCATTGATTTGGCTGAAATGACCCATACAATGGAGTGGCCACTCACTCTAAAGGGAAAACATGCTGGTGATCCCTGCACACAGGTGCAATTTCATATACAACATTGTCTTGCCCATAGTTGTCTGAGGTAGGGGAGGTGAAAGCTGTTCAGCCACTTTTCTTGGCTTGCATAAGTTGTCCATGCTTCACTAATGTAAAGGAGGATGCTGAGAGTACAAGCCTGGTACACAAGGAGCTTTATATTTTCAGTTATTTTGCTGTTGGTCCACCCTTGCCTTTGACATGGCAATCTCTGTTATATCGGCATTAACAGACATGTGGCTGTGATTGTTGATCCAAGGTATGTGAAGTTGTCAACAATGTCCAGAGTGAGCTGGTCAATGTTGATGGACGATTGAGTTTCTGCATCTTGGCCCACAACCTTGATCTTCCTGATGCTGATTGCCAGTCCAAATCCTTTGCAGGCCTCGGAGAACCAATCTCAAAGTGAACCAGTGTGGCACCATCAGCATACAACAGCTCATGGACTAGGAGTTTATGCACTTTGGCCTTGGCTCGCAGTCTTGCCAACTTGAACAGGTTGCCGTCAGCTTTGGTATACTGGTGGGTGCCCTTTACTTGAGTCACCGAAAGCATACAGTAGCTAGATGGAGTGAATATGCCAAAGAGAGTTGGTACCAGGACGCAGCCCTGCTTTACCCAGCTGCAGACCTGATGTTACTCAATTGTAATGGATGGAACTGTGCATGTTGTAAATAACATATCTTTTTATTTCTGTTGGATTGTGGATTAAAGTTACAATGGCTGCTGTTAAAAAGACATGTCAACAGGAACAGTGCAAGGGATATATACAATGTTGCTGTCCTGGAACAGAGTGTGCCATGAAAGGTAGGATGGTGCCAAGGAGGAGCACGGTCTAATGGGGAACTGCCTGGCAACAATGTTTTAATTGGCTCCTGACCAGGGTTCGAGTCAGAGTAGTGCAGCAGAATAGCTCCTAGCATGAAAAGAGAAAAGACCTAAAAGCTCTTTCTCCTGTGTGTGCAAGATTCCAGTATTCTACCATATAAACTACCTGTTCCCCCCCCCCCCCCCCCTCCTCATATCTCCATAACCTGCTCTCTCTCTCTGAAAAAAGAGGACATTGAAAAGCAACTGCTGAATCAGTGAACTCAAGACTGAAATTGCTGGGATGACCACCTTCTGTCATCAACAAAGAACGGAAAGGAATTTGGAAGACATCGATGGAAATCAACCCATCTAATCCTGCACTCTGGAATTGGTGCTATTGATCTGTTTAATCCCACTCTTAAAATACAAGTTTTTGTGTGTTTTATGTGTCTTGTATGTGTGTGCATAGGGATTTAAGGAGAGATAAAGTTTAGGTTATAGAGTTAGGAATTAGCAGTTCATATTTCTTTTGCCTCTGGTTAAAGACAATTTGTTCAATAAACAGTTATTTACTTTTTAGGTTTATGCACCTAGTGCTTGTATTCTGTTAACCTAAATTAAACAATTAGGTGGTTTGATCAAACTTTTCACATTTGTTGTGGCTTGGGGAGCAGTGGGGCTTGATATTGCAGTGCATTATTCCCAGTGAGTCATGACAATGTTCTCAAGGAAGTGAGAAATTACATCCAGGAGGGCAGTTTGTTTCCCTCACCAGTTTAAAGAATATGTCTCTGTTGATGAGATGGAAGGTAATGTTGAGGTTTATGAATGCAACGTAGAGTGGCCTGCACTGTTCACAGCACTTCTCCCTCAACTGCCAAAGTGAGGAAATCATATCAACTGATGATCTGCCAGCTCTGAAGTCACACTGAGACTCAGGATAGATGTGTGATGCCATGGTGTGCAGTCTGATCAGAGCAATGGATACTTAACAAGGAGATGCCACAGTAATTGTTGCAGTCACTGCGATCCCCTTTGTGTTTGTAGAAGGTGACTATTTTTGCATCATGCATTTTTTGAGGAACAAATCTTTCCCTCCAGCAGAGACACAAAAGTTCGTGGAGATTCTCCAGCAGCGCCGATTTTCCACTTTTTTCTGATGAAAAGAGACTTTTGCTCACCATGCAAGCTTTATGCTGAAGTAGGGCGCATCAAAGACATCTTGCGGGATAATGGCTACCCTGATCAGATTATTTCACAATTGTACATTGCGCAAACTCATGAACGGGCCCAAGGCCATTACGCTCGGCCTTGAAAAATGCCCAGTCTACCTCAAATTACCCTGGAAGGGCAAGGTTTCTCAAAAATTTGAGCAACAGGTGAAGCTAGCTGTTTCATGCTGCTACTATGCAGTTGCACCAAAAGTGGTATGTGCCACTGACAGGGTGCTGCCGTCAAGCCAAAAAGACCTTGTGTCTAGCATATAAATGAATTTCAGTGCCAATGTGATGCTAGGTATGTAGGCTATATATCCCAAAGACTGGCGGATTGTATCAAACAGTATGTTCCTTCTGCTGTTCACAGTGGGCAAAGTGCAGGCCGTACCTGACCAGCCTGTGCTTGCAAAACTCAAAACAATGTCCAACATTAGATGTGATTCTACGATTGAATAATATTTGCTAAATAATCCTCAGTGTGCTACGAATTATACTGACGCCTATTTAAAATTGTCAGTTGGACTCGCAATGTGGTGCATTTGCGTATACTGGAAGCTACGTATATTAATACACAGGGCGGCTGTTCTTTGCAGACAGAAAGAACGTGTACACACATTGCACCTGTTTCAGCAGAACAAGAAAAGTGACAGCCTTTTGCTAGTTCATTCCCCATGGCAATAACTTGACCAATCAGGGGCAAGCTACCTAGTTTAATTTTCAAACAACGCTTGACAGTTAACGGTCAGTCACCACTGACTGTGCATTTTGCATGGCAACACCTCTACCAATCAGAGTACAATTGCCAACCAATCAGCACACTTCCCATGCAGTATAAATATGTGCTTTCCCCTGAGTTTGGTATTTTCTTGCAAATTGTCCTGATGAGCGCAAGAAAAAACCAAAAAAATCTTTTTTTTTCAGCAATACTCAAGTTCTGTACTACAAAATGACTATTTTTCCACTTTTGATGATTCCATGTGCAATGCCGTCACTTTCCTGGGCCTTACTGCTGGCAAGATGGTCAAGGGCCTTGTTGAGCTTTACTTTGGTTGGCACGCTGTCCAGCTCCTCCGAGACAGAAAAGCCTGGAAAGGCACTGAGAGCTGCTTCAGTGACATTATTCTCTATTGTGTAGAGTTCAAGGCAGTGCTCCACCCACCTTTCCATCTGCTTGCTAGGTTTGGTAATGAACATCCCATTCTTTGTCTTCAGGGGGGCTGATTTGGTTGCTAGTTTGCCTGTTCCTTTCTTGAATCCTTCATACATCCCTCTCGGATCCCCAGATTCAACAAAAGATTTTATGCTTTTGCAGAGTTTCAAACAGTATTGACTGGCGCAGTGATGAGTCGTCTTCTGAGACTTGATTCTTGCAGACCTGAAAGCATCTGAATTTTGTTTGCTGTAGACTTGCTTGTCACTCTCCTCTTGGTTGCAGTAACTGGCTCCATTTCAGTCCAGTAAGCCTCAAACCAGCCAGCATTCCTCTGATCTCTTTTCCCATATGCAATGAGTGTGGTCATAGATGGTGTTGCACAGATGATCCCACTTTGATACTGTGTTCTGGCCTTGGGCATTGTTGTCCAAAAGAGCCCGATCAAGGCTGTTGAGGAACTCCTGGGTCTTTTCTGGGTCACTGGTACAGGAAGTGTTGTTCCAAAGATGACCTTTCTTCTTGCAGTGGTATAGATTCCTTGGCTGAAGCCTGACCATGCTACACATTAGGGAGTGGTCAGTGTCACAGTCAACAGTGATAGCCAGTAGTGATGAGAACCCCCAGCTTATTTTCTCTACTGCAAACCCCTCTTCCAAGTTTCCTCCACCCTTAGTGCCAACCACAAGTTCTAGGAGCTCAAGGTCCTCTTTGTCACTAAGATTGAGACAATTTGTTTAGCTGCCTCTGCAGCGTCACCACCTTCTACTACCTCACCAGGCCAAACTTCCTCTAATGCTTCTCCCTACCCTACCCCCGAACTCACATCTTTCTCTAGTTTCTCTCCTATCTCTTCTCCTGCCCTTTCTTATCCGTGAGACCCATCTTCTGTTCCCTCAACCCTAATCACACGAAACTGCTGATCCCCATGTTTGCTGATATTATAAATGGGTTTCTCTCTTCATGTTGTTCCTCTCTTTAAATCTTCCATCATTACCCCTCAAATCCCATCTTTCCAGGGGAACTCCATCTTTGAATCCCTATAATCAGTTTTTTGCCCCTGCCACAATACCAAAACACCTCATATTAAAGTCAGAAATGACATTCTATATGACAGTAACAAAGGTAAACTTTCTCTCCTCATTCTCCTTGACATGTCTGCGGCCTTGACATGGTTAACCACACCATCTTCCTCCACAGTGCCTCCCTACTGTAGTCCAGCTGGATGAGGTTGCATGCTGTCACCTGGCTCCATTCTTATTTATCTAATCATAGCCAGAGATTCACTTGCAATGGCTTCCCTTCTCACTTCTGGGCCATTACCTCTGGTGTCCCTGAAGAATCTAACCTTGACAATATGTTGAAGTGAAGGATATTGACAAAGCAGCTGAAGACAGTTGGGCCCACAGTACCACCCCGAGGGATCCCTGAAGTGATTTTCTTATCAGGAGAGATTGAGTAACACAGGAAAATATTCCCTGGAGTTTAGAACAATGAGGCATGATGTCATTAGAATATATAAAGTTCAGGGTAAACGCTGAGAGGCTGTTTCCCTGTCTGGGGAACATAGAATGGGGGTGGGGCTGGGGTGGTCACAATCTCTGAACAAGGGGCCTAAGGACTGAGAGAAGCAGACAATTCAAATTCATAATCTCAAAGCCTCCCAAATATTTGTCCAATGAAGACAGACTTTGAAGACAGAGCCATTGTTTGACCCCAAAACGAAAGAGGAAGATAGCAAAGGGTGTTTGTGTTCTCTGGGCTAGTTGCTCAACATTCCCACAATATGGCTATAAATTGATTGGATAAACTATTTTAGGAAGGATGTTGAGGCCTTGGAAAGAGTGTGAGAGATTTTGACCAGGATGGCATAGGGGAGGAGGGACTTCAGTTGCTGTGGAGAGAGTGGAGAAGCTGGGACTGTTGTCCTTAGAGCAGAGAAATCTAAGAGGAGATTTAATAGAGGTGTTTCAAAATCATGAACAGTTCTGATCATGCGATTAAAAAGAAATCGTTTCCAGTAACCGGAGGATTTGGAACCAGAGGACATAGGTTTAAGGTAATTGACAAAAGATCGAGAGGGGGAGATGAGGAGTCTTCCTGCAGTAAATTGCTGTGATCTCGAATGTATTGCCTGAAAGGGCCGTAAAAAAACAGACTCAATGGGAACTTTCAAAAGGAGAAATGAACAAACACAGGACCAGGAATATGGGGAATGATTAGGGGGAGCTGGGGTTAATTTTCAGAGCTATCACAGTCACAATGGGCCACAAAACCTCCTTTTCTGATCAGTCTATTTCATTCGTATCATTTTGTGATTCCCACCTTGGAACTTTCCTTGGAACTGCTTTTGTTTAATGTAGTAATTTCCTAACACCAACTCTTCTATTATTCTGATAATGATCACCCAGCATCAGATTGACTACTGTTTGTCGGCTTATACTGGGAGGGCTGCATCCATGGAAATCATCTGGTTCTTCAAAAAACGCTCTTGTGAACACATTCACTACCAACATTTTAACGCAGTAGTTTTGGACACCCACATCAACTCTAATCATGATAAAAGCAGTAGTGTGAGGAAATATTAAGCTGGTGGCATCATCTGCTGTCTCAGGTGGAAGTAAAAGATTGTGTGTCCACCAGCTTTCATTTGCAGCTGAATGGGTCTCCATCTTTCTCGCCTTTGATTCAGAGGTTTGTGCATTCAGGCTACATGTGGACTGCTCCTTTGACAGTGCAGCATTCCTTCAACTGACCATCCGACAGTGCCGTGCTCCCTCAGTACTGACCCCGCAACAGTGCTGCACTCCCTCAGTATGGGCCCTCTGACAGTGCAGTGCTCCCTCAGTAGTATCCGATAATGCAGAGCTCGCTCAGTACTGAACTTCAGATGGTGCAGCACTCCCTCAGAATGGGCCCTCTCACAGTGCAGTACTTGCTCAGTATGGTCCTCCAACAGTGCAACGCTCCCTCTGTATGGTCCCTGGTCCTGTGCAGCAGGTACTTCAGTACTGCCATTCTAACACTGCATCACTCCCTCAGTACTGCATCTTAGACATTGCCAGACTCCCTCAGTACTGTCCCTTTGACAGTGCAGCACTCCCTCGGTACTGCTCTTTGACAGCAGTACAGCACTCTCTCAGTATTGCTCTCAGTCAGTGGTGCACGGCCTCAGTGCAGACCCTCCATCAGTGTAGCTCTCCCTCAGTACTCACCCTCCATCAGTGCAGTACTGATATCTGACAGTGCATCCCTCCCAAAGTACTAACCCTGCGACATGGCTCCCTCGGTCTTGCCCTTTGACTGTGCAGCAATCCAGCAATTGAAGACAATTCGACAGTGCAGCATTTCATTGCACTGCAGGAGATTAGTTATTTTACTAGCCTAGTGTTCCAGAGACCAGAGGCCTGAGTTGAAACCCTATTGTTTGCAAATTTAAATTGAAGTAATTAAGATATCCCAATAAAAAGCTAGTATCAGTAATGGAGAAAAGGCTGGAAGCTTCTCAATGAAACTTTACAATTTATGATAGCCTCACTAAATACAGTCTCTGACATACGAGATTGGGGGTAATGTATTATGGGGAGACAGCGACACCGTGGTAATGTCACTTGATAGTAATGCAGAGGTTTTGGCTAATGCTTCGGGGATGTGAATTCAATTCTCACCATGACAGCTGATGGAATTTAAACTCATTTAATAATTCTGGAATATAAAGTTAGTCTCAGTACAGGTGACCATAACAACTATCATCGATTGTCATGAAAACCCATCTGGTTCATTAATGTCCTTTAGGGAAGGGAAATGTGGCATCCTTACCTGGTCTGGCCTACTTGTGACTCCAGACCCACAGTAATGTGGTTGGCTCTTAATTACACTCTGAAATTGCCTAGTAAGCCACTCAGTTCAAGGGCAAATTAGGGATGGGCAACAAATGCTGGCCCTCTCAGTGATGACACATCCCACGAAACAATAAAGAATGTTAGCATGGTTTGAAGATTCTTAATGGACAGTAACCATAAGCAGGAATAACCAGAACATTTCTGGATTAGTAGGCTTCGGGGTACCATGGGGATCAGAATTTGGGCCTCAGGTTCTTAAAGGGATACAGGGCAAGAGTCGGTCTAAATGGATTGATCTTTTAAAGAGCCGTACATGCACGATGGGCCGAATGGCCTCATTCTATGTGTTATCATTCTATGTTTTCCACCTTTTCTTGGAACTGTTTGGTGTGTAAGTTAATGATATCCTCACACCAACTCCTGCAGCATTCTGATAGTGAACTCACTCCATCCGACTGGATGCTGCTTGTCCGCTGATACTGGGACGGGTGTGTCCATGGCAACAATCTGCTTCTTAGAAAACACAACCCATAGTAAATATATCCCCTGCCTAACTTTAAACTCAGCAGTTTTGGATGCCTCATAATCCCCATTCATGATCCGATTAGCAGAATGAGGAAATACTAAACCTAATCTGCTCTCTCAGATGGATGGAAAAGATCGTACCCCCTCGAGCTTTTGGTTGTATTTCAGTGGGTCTCAATCTCTCTCTCATCTCTGAACCTGAAGTTCTGGGCTCAAGATCCTACTGTCCTACTGTGGAGACTTGAACCCCGTGACATATCACTTCGCACTGCGGTTCCAATATTGCAGCACTTCCTTAATACTGACCCTTTGACAATGCAGTGCTCTCTCAGTACTGACCCTCCAACTGTGCAGTGCTCCCTCCGCTCTGAACCTCCAACAGTGCAGCACTCCCTCAGTACTAACCCTCTGACTGTGCAGCACTCCCTCAGTACTAGCCCTCTGACTTTGCAGTGCTCCCTCAGTGCTGATGATCCAACAGTGCAGTCCCTCCTCAATACTATTGCTTTGACCAGCGGTCCCTCAGTACTGTCCATCTGACAGTGCAGCACTTTGTCAGTACTGACTCTCTGAGAGTGCTGCGCTGTCACAGTACTAACCTTCCAACAGCACAGCGGTCCCCCAGTAATGAGACTCCAACAGTTCAGCTTCCCTTTACTTACACTTCATCACAACAGCACTTTCTCAGTACTGACCCTCCAACCTTACATCACGCCCTCATTATTCTTACGAACATAGAAATTAGGAACAGGAATGGGCCATTTGGCCCTTCGAGCCTGCTCCGCCATTTGATAAGATCATGTCTGATTTGATTATGGCCTCTGGTTTCTTCTCTACTCCTTATATCCTTTGACTCCCTTGTCAGTAAAACTTCCAGAAATGCTGGTTTGCCATTGGAGTTGTATTCAACTCTGTGGGGGTGGATCAGTCCAGAACCGCTGGGAGTGTACAAGAGCATATTTTGTGGTCCGCACCATGTCAGAGTCTCTGAGGAAATACATCATCACCTTTATTTACAAGCAAAACAGGGAAATCAGAAATTGGTGACCATTTCACTTTTTCACAAAATCTGTCCAAGGTCACCGCCAATGGGGCCAAATCTGCTCAGGAGTTGGTGATTCACCCTGACCAGATCTGCTCTGTACTCAGCAGGAAGATCTCTGATAGGCTCACAGTACTCAGGGATAGGATTGCCTATGCGCAGGACAGGCTTTGGGGCCACCTGCCTTATCATCTTGGACCAGAAGGTCTTTGACAGAATATTGCACAACTACGTGATGGATTTGCTTCCAAAATGAAGTTGGAGAGAGAATCTGCAATTGGGTCAACTGCTCTACACAAATGTCAGTCATGCTGTTTTAATCGATGGTTAGGAATTGGAAAGCTTTCGATCAAATCTGAGTCAGGCAGGGCTGTTCTCTGTCCCCTGTTTTGCTTGTCAGTTGTTTTGAACATTTTGTCAAGTTCAGCAGGAAGGATGTGGGCATAAGAGGAATGACAATCCCAGGATTTGGAGGCGTGTAGGTCAAAACCTCCCAGTATACGGACGACATTGCTATCTTGTGCAACAATCCGCTGTCAGTGCTCAGACTGATAAGCATCTGTTCCATTCAGTTCGAACTGGCCTCCCGACCCAAAGTAAACTGCGGCAAGAGTAAGGTCACGTTCTTTGAGAACTGGACCGATCAATTCTTTGTCCTCTTCACCATCGCTGGGCCAAATGCTAAAACCTGGAAGAAGCAGGTAGTTATGGTGAAACAAAAACTGGGAATGTGGTAGTGACATTCCCTCTCCATTGTGGGTAAGAACCTGGTCATCACGTGTGAGGTGCTCTCGGTGTTGCTGTTCATGGCGCAGGTCTGGCCCATACCCAAGTCCTGCATCATGGAGATCACACACGCTATCTTCCACTTTGGCGGGATCAAAAATGAACCATGTTCACAGGGAGATGATGTACATAATCCCAGATAAAGGGGGAAAAAATATACCGAAGATTGCCCTCATCCTGATGGCTACCTTTGTTTTTGCCTGCATCAAGCTGTGCATGGGAACCTCAGTACACAAACATCAAGTGTCACTATGCGTTGAGGTTTTACCTGATCCAATTATTACGAAGAATGGATCTCTCATATTGCCACAGGATGTTCCATTCAGTTGACACTGCTTTGTGGAGAAGTTAATGCAGAAAAACACCTTTGACCACAAGGCCATCAGGAATGTCCGCACGTAACATCAAGACTCTGTGGGAAAAGGAGATGGTAGATCCTGACAGATGGTTCCCTAAGCAGATTGCCAAAGTCATCTAGCAGAATGCCTCATTGCCAGAGCTTTCAAACTCGCACCAAGGTGTAGTTTAGCTGGTGGTGAGAAAGCTGGTCCCTGTCAGATCCTTCCTGCACATCCAGACTCTCACTATCTCTGCATGTTGTTCTCGAGGTGGCTGTGGTGGGGAAGAGACTATCGCCCACCTCCTTCTGAAGTGCCTTTGTAAGAATGTCTGAAGAGGACTTTGTCAAGGTTTATTCTGAGCAGCTCTGAGACACAGGATCCTGTAATCTACGAGCTGTTCCCAGAGATGCACGGCAAGGTAAATATCAACTGCAGCTTCAGGACTATCAACTTGGTGAATGAGATTCTTCAGTCTACACAAAAATTGCTCGTCTTCCGTTGCAAAGTGTTGTTGATGATTGCGTGTTGCAGACTGGCACATTCCAAGATCCAGGTCTACATGCTGAGTGATGTATGACATGTTGGGGCAGCCACTACAAACGCTCAATGAGGAAAGGTCTATGTTCCTCCCCATAGTACACTGAGGAGCTTGAAACCCTGTAAAACAACTCGAAAACAGTGAAAGGGAGAGAAACAGGGACAGGGGGAAGCAGAGGGATGGGGGAAGAGACACAGGATCTGGGGGTCGTGTGTAGTCACTGCCCAGTTCCCAGTCTCTGGAGAAAAGATTACCAGTGGTCACCCTCTCCCACAAGGTCTGATTTACAAAAATAAACGGTAAGGATGGTGATTTGAAAATGTCTCCTGAAGCAATCAGAAGCTTCTCGCCACTTTATTATTAATGGTAAACACAGGCTCTGAATCTCTATTCCACCTCCGTATTTTTGAATTGTTAATGGGCGAGGCCTGGGAGTGACGTCAGAGCCCCACCGCCCCCCTGCCCAGCGCAAAGGGAGCGAATGAACCAATCAAAATGGATGGCACTGATCCTAGTGCGCATGCGGCGGACTGCTCCCGGGATCGCGCGCAGCTGCCGCTGAATTTCAGTTTGAAATGATCATCGGCAAAGAGGGCCGGCAATGGCGCAGGCGCAGTAAATTGTTAATCCGGGTATTTCCAGTGAGAGCGGAGCGGCGCGAACTGGTCTCAGAAGAACGGTCGGAAATAGCCACAGCTCCAATAGTATAGAATATTAATATAGTGTTCTAGTATTAGTCGAAACAGTTTATATGAACACCAGAATACTCTATATTAATTCTCTAACATTCCATACCAATACCGGAACACTATATATTAGTAGAACAAAGAACAGAGAAAAGTACAGCACAGGAACAGGCCCTTCGGCCCTCCAAGCCTGCGCCGATCATATTGCCTGTCAAACTAAAACATTTTGCACTTCCGGGGTCCGTATTCCTCTATTCTCGTCCTATTCATGTATTTGTCAAGCTGCCTCTTAAACAGTACTATCGTACCTGCTTCCACCACCTCCTCTGACAGCGAGTTCCAGACACTCACTAACCTCTGCATAAAAAAACTTGCCCCACACATCTCCTCTACAGTTTTCTCCTCTCACCTTAAATCTATGTCCCCTAGTAATTGACTCTTCCACGCTGGGAAAAAGCTTCTGACTATCTACTCTGTCCATGGCACTCATAATTTTGTAAACTTCTATCAAGTTGCTCCTCAATCTCTGTCGCTCTCGTGAGAACAATCCGAGTTTCTCCAACCTCTCCTCATAGCTAATAACCTCCAGACCAGGCAGCATCCTGGTAAACACTGCATCCTCTCCAATGCCTCCATATCCTTCTGGTAATGTGGCGACCAGAATTGCACGCAATATTCCAAGATATACTAGAATAAAGTAGAACATTCTTCATTAATACTCTAACACTCTATTTTAATACTCTGAGCATTAGGGTATTGACATAGAGCGTTAGGGTATTGGTATATAGTGTTCTTAATATAGAGTCATGTTGCGTTAATACAGAGTGTTTTAGTGTTATTTTATTAAAATAGTATTAATGTTATAGCACTGATTGGTATAATATAGTGTTAATATAGTGTCATGATATTAATATATAGTATTAATATAGGGTGAGATTGTATTAATATGGATTGTTAAAGTATTAATATAGTATGGATATAGAGTGTTATAATGTTAATATGGAGTAATATAGTGTTAATATAGTTTTCTTGTATTCACACAGTATTCATACAGAGTTGTGGTATACAAATAGAGTTGTGCTATTCATATAGGGACATAGTATGGACAGTGTTTTAGAGTAGAGTTATTTTATAGTATTAACAATGTTTTAGTATGAATGTAGAATGTTACTAATATAGAGTTTTACAGTTATATAGAATGCTATCGTGTTACAGTGTCATAGATACATATGAATTAGAAGCAGGAGTAGGCCACTTGGCCCTTCGAGCCTGTTCTACCATTCTGTAAGATTATGGCTGATCTGATTGTAACCTCCTGCCTACCCCCGATAACCTCCCACCCCCTTGTTTATCAAGAATCTATCTAGCTCTGCCTTAAAAACATTAAAAACCCTGCTTCCACCACCTTTTGAGCAAGGGAATTCCAAAGACTCACAACCCTCTGGGAGAAAATATTTCTCCTCAACTCTGTCTTAAGTAGGTGATCTGTGATTGTTACAGTATTAATGGAGTGTTACGGTACTAATATATAGTATTCTAGTA
Organism: Cetorhinus maximus; assembly: GCF_964194155.1. Lineage (NCBI taxonomy): Eukaryota > Metazoa > Chordata > Chondrichthyes > Lamniformes > Cetorhinidae > Cetorhinus > Cetorhinus maximus. The sequence continues at coordinate 5,070,805 of NC_135913.1, forward strand.
TTTTTGTGATGTGAACACATGGAGTTGTTCTGCTGTTGAGAGAAATGGCGAATTTGTGTGAAATGAGGAAATCAAATACAGGGAGGGTGGAGCCAGTGAGATCAGACAGTGTGTAACTTGGGGAGGATGGAGCCAGTGAGATCGGGCTGCGTGTAACCCGGGGAGGATGGAGCCAGTGAGATCGGACAGTGAGTAACCCGGGGATGATGGAGCCAGTGAGATCGGAACGTAACAGTTTGTCCGAAGTGCTGGCTGGAAATGAAATTAACCAGCCCAAACTCTGGGGATTTGCTGGAATCCCAGGCTTGTGGATCTGAGTAAATGCACAAAATAGAACAGAAATATTCAGCATGTAAATTTTTTCTGTTTGGATCAAAAGAAACGTTTACATGACATTTACTCTTCATCATCCACGTTTCTCTGACTTTTATCCTGTCGTAATTAGATGTCCCAGTGATTGCTGGAGTGATTGACAAAGTCCTATATCTGGAAGTAAGCAGGGATTGTAGATTGAGGAACAGCAGAAGGTGAACCAGCACTGGATTGTATTAGAATTCTCATAGACTCCTCCATCCTTCGCTCTAGTTTACTGACTGCCTCTCGCAGCACGACCTGATTTTCCACTGCCTGTCGTTGCACCACAAGCATGTTTGACATGGTCATTTTCAGAGGCACATCATCAGACTCGGACTCAGCGGGTGCCCCTTCTATAGCAGTCTTTAACATTCTAGTGACCTGGACTGTCACTGCCTCTGACTGCTGTGGGTACGTATCCAGGAGATGTTCCACGGAATGTGACCTCAAGCCTATTTTATAACTAGGACCCACCAGGGTGTGTGTCTCTCTGAGCTTGTGGAGGGTGCTGGTGAATGCAGTGACGGGTCTTCCTGGAATGGATCCCCAGCTACCTCGTCTGAGGTGTCCTGGGGGCTGGCGCTTATGTTGGGCCTCTGTGTGTGCGTGGATCTGCTGGTGCCTGTAAGAGAAAGCAGATAGATTTAGTTCAAGAACTGACTGAATACAACTTTGCAAATCACTCACTGAGAATGTCAGGACGTGATCAACTCATGGAGGACTCATCTGTACTGACTTGCTGGGAGAGTCTGATCTTGTCTTCCCCACAGGGTCGGTCCTTGTCCTCCCCGCCAACTCGGCGGCCTCCTGCTCGAATTTTGTGAGCTCCATGATATCAGCCCTACTTCCTCCAGTCTGGGATCTCTCCCTCTTGTGCGCAAGCTTGAGCTGGATGAAGACAAGTAGATGGAATGTGATGAGGAGAGATGGAGATGTTGGGAAGCATGCACGACCACTGTGTGTGTTGAACTCTCCCCAGTAAGGGCTGAGGATGGAATTTGTGCCGGATGAAAGATGAGATGTTGGTGATGTTAAAGTGTCTGTGAGACAATCACATTGATGTGTCCCCTGCTATTATTATGTGATATACCTGAGCTGTGTAACCCTTTGAGTGCATGATGCCATTATGAGAGTGTGAGATTGGAGTGAGCTGAAGGTTGACTTGCCCCGGCAGAGCAGATGAGATTATTCATCCTCTTCCTGCACTGGATTGTGTTTCTGATGCGGTTGCCTGATGCCTTTGCAATGGCCCCCCAGGCTGGCGAGGTGAGGTTGGTTGGTTTCTTTGAGCCATCTCTGGGGTAGCGGTGTTGGTGCACATGATTTATGAGAAACCCCAGGGAGTCATTGTTGAACTTCAGAGCAGCTCTCTTCTTTGCTGCTGCCATTTTTAGATGTCGTCATCTCCAGGCAGGGCTCGAGAGAGTAAAGGTAATGTTTAAATATGGCGCCTGGACATTCGAGCCCATTAGGTGTCGGGGCAGGCAAATCAGTTCCCAACTAGATATGTGATTCAGAGAGAAATTCACCTATGCATAATTAATGAGCATCCGAGCATGACATCAGGCGCAAATTCCTGTCATGCCGCGGGAAACGCGCCACAAAACCCACCCACCACTGCACTTGGTCTCAAAAATGGAAAATTCTGCCAGATATTTCCTCTGGCGGGGAATCTAGATCTAGAGGGCACACTTTCAAAATAAGAAGCCTCCCATCCAATCTGGAAATGAGTGATCTGTATCTCTGTCTATACATCCCAATTCTGGTTAATTTTCCTTACAACTACACAGAATGCATTACTGGTTCCTGTAGCCTCATGTTTTTAGTTAATATTCCCAGTGTTCAATTCTCCAGTTCCAAGCAGTCCAGAACCTCTTTATTTAGTCTACCTTTTCCGAGTGCTAACAGAACCTGTGCTGCTCTTTTATGCTGTCGGATCCAAGCATTCCACTTTCTTTTGGCGAATGAACAGCCCAGTATTCTTTCCCTCTGCTGCCACAGTCTGCCACACTCAAAGTGCTGAAAGCTTCAGGATCTGCACAAATCTGTTCTGTCAGACAGAAGCACTCAACCCTGCCATTGACTTTCATTCTGCCCAGAACAACAAACTGATCTAAGGCTCTCCATCCCTGGCAGTGGGCAGGTCAACTCCCATTGAACCATGTATCTGCACTAAATCTGCTGATACTTTTTAATCACAGTGGCTCTCCCTACTCCTATGGGATGGTCTGAAATAAATGTGAATTCTCTGGATTCAGATAAATGGCGGTACGGTTTCAGCAGCAGCGCTCTGTTGATATCAGAAACTACTGGAACAAAGTCTGAGTGGGTACAACTAGTGCACTGGGCATGCAGACAGTTCAGGCCATCACATCACAGTCTGAGGCCTGGGACATGAACAGATGACATCGTCAGTCCTCGAAATATGGATGACATCGGCCAGGCTTGATGATTAGTGTGTCCTCAGGTGATTCAGCAGGCCAAGTCTGGCCTTTGGGCAGGGAGGACATGGGGAAGTTGCCCTGAGGAACAGGGATGCTCAAGCCAGGTTTTGTTGTCTGCTGTTTGTGTCGCTTCACCACAGCACAGTTTATGCGGTCAGATTCTGAGTGTATTGCGACTTGTTGGATGAAGCACCATCACATGGCACAGTTTGCAGCAAGTTCCTCCCAGGCATCCATGTGAATTCTCCCCTTTCCAATGAAGCCTTCAGGGTGCCCTTAAAATGTTTCCTCTGTCCGTCCATATGTTCTGAAAAGAGGGTCTGCTTCAGAAGCTGATTATTTGGCTATTGAATGCAGTGTCCAGACCAGTGGAACTGAATTCACATGGCCATGTTTGCGATTGTGGAGGAATTAACTTCAGTTAGGATGTTGGGGGTTTGTCCTCCTGCCTTCCACTTGACTTTGAGTATCCTGCAGAGCACACCTGATGGAAATTCTCCAGAACCTGGAGGTGCCTTTGGTATGTGACCAAGTCTCACTGCCTTATAGAAGGGTGATGACAGCAATGGCATTGTAGACTAAAACCTTTGTTCTCTTATGGAGATCTTGTTGAAGACCCGGTTGTGCAATTTTTGGAAGGTTGCGCTGGCACAGCTGAACCTGTGCTAGATCTCCTCTTCGATGGTGACCTTTTGAAAAAGGTAACTGCCAAGAAATGGGAGGTGTTCAAAAGTGTTCTAAAGTCTCCCTATCAAAAACAATAACTGAAGGAGTAGGTTCTTGTCTGGGGGACGGCTGGTGGACGATTTTGGTCTTGCTGATGTTGAGTGAGAGGCCATACTTTTTGTATGCGGAGGCGAAGAGGTTGAGGTTGACCTGAATGCCTCTTGCAGTATGCACTACAACTGCACAGTTGTTAGCATATTGTAGGCTGTGGATATGCTGGAGGATCACCTTGGCCTTGGGTCTCAGCTTGTTGAAGTTGAAAAACTTCCCATCAGATTGAAACTCAGTCATGACCCCTTGTGGAAGTTGGTCATGAATGAGTTCCATGACCAAGTTGAGGGAGAATGTAAAGAGAGTTGGCACTATCACACAGTCTTGCTGACGCCCACCTGGATATGATAGGCTTGGTCTCCAATCCGTTGCAAAGGATAGTTGTCTTAGCATCATGCAGGAGTCACAGGTTAGTACAGTACTTTGCAAATGGCTTCACTGTCGATGGAGCCAAAGATCTTTGACAGATTAATAACGGCCATTTAGAAGCTCTTTGTTTTGATTCATAAACTTTTGTTGGATTTATCGAGTGACAAAATCACATACATGGTTCAACTGGATGGCTGTAAACATCATTGAGCCTCTGAAATTATGCCTTCACTGATGGGTAGGAGGCAGTTCAGCAGCATCCATGTGAGAATCTTCACCACAATGGACAGAGGAAAATGTGAAACAATTGTGGCATTGCGGAAGTTGGGAGATAGTAACTCTTCTTCCAAGATTTTTGTAAAATGGCTGAGAGTTTGAGTAAGAGTTCATGACCAGGTAGACATAGTGAAACTGGGTGTGGTTCCCCACCAAATGCTCCTCCTCAGCACTGGGTTGGGACTCGGAGACGGATGGTAGGGAGTGAGGGACTGGATGTGGTTCCTTTGGCCTGAGCCCACCAATGAGAAGCTTCCCTGCTCCTGAGCATGAGTCCTTAGCACCTGGGTCTCTCTACTTGCGTTCTCTCAGTCAGTGATAATGCCATTTCTGATCACTCTCTTCACGCTTACATTGATTTCCTTCCAATCTCACTTGCTTTTCCTGACCCTGGAAAGAATATCTTTCCCACACGTCACGACAACACCCTTTCAAATTCTCAACTCTTTAGCCTTCTGCCCTCCATTTGTAACAATACTTCTGCGTCCCAATGGATCTGCTCATCCGCGCACTTACCCTCCACCTTCGATTTCCTGGCCTAGAATAAAACCCCATACGGTTTCATATGGCCCACTCTCTGCTCCGTTAAGCCCAAAGGCAGCTTACTGGAAAGCTTATGATGGGAATAGGTTCAGCCATTAATTACCAGTTCTGGCCGTTGCCGGTCTTTCTAATTTGTTTATTGCTCCAGGATCATCTCACAGTACTAGAATAACTTTAATTTTTCATCTCAGCTTCTAGCTGTTTTCTTGAGCACTTCACTGTCAGATTTCCCAGCCTCATTTCAAACAACATGTATGAGGAGCTCCGGCACTGGAGATGCTTTGCTGCCTTTGAACACATTCCTTAATTCGCTTTTCCCACCAAGCCAAACCTTTCAACAACCAAATTCCCGCCTCCCGTCCCATAATGGGAACCAGGAAACTATCATTGTTGTAAAAACTCATCTGGTTCACTGATGCCCTTTATGGAAGGATATCTGTCATCCTTGGAAAAACTCAGCAGGTCTGGCAGCTTCGGCGGAGAAGAGCACCCTAAGGGTCATGAGGACTCGAAACGTCAACTGTGCTCTTCTCCGCCGATGCTGCCAGACCTGCTGAGTTTGTCCAGGTATTTTTGTTTCTGTTTTTGTTTTGGATTTCCAGCATCTGCAGTTTTTTGTTTTTAAATCTGTCACCCTTACCTGGTCTGGCCTACATGTGACTCCAAACCCACAGCAATGTGATTGACTCTTAACTGCCTTCTGAAATGGCCTAACAATCCCCTCATATCAAGGGCAATTAGGGATGGACAACAAATGCTGACCTTGCCAGTGATGCCCCACATCCCATGAAAGAATAAAGGGGGAAAAAAATCACAGCTTGGATTATTAATTATTGACTAGAACTATCTCCAGGAGATATAATTAATTTGTGCTGCTAAAGGAACATAACCTATGCTTGAAATTGTGCAAATTTAGGGCAGTAGAATCTGATTAGAATTGTAGAAGCCTAGATGCCGAGATTAATAGAGCTAAGACCCAAGCCTATTGCACTTACACCATTAAAACCGGGGCAAAAAAAGGCTTGTGATTGAAAGCAAAGACATTTCAGCTCAGTGTGCCCTTTCCTCTGTGTCGGAACCCAATATACGAACAATGGTCTTTGCACATTGTACGCTCTCTCTCTTTTTTACAGTCAAATTATAAATAACCTATACAGTGGGCAATAAATTGAACACAAAATTGCATCTAGCTACAGCACGTGGCTTCTCTGCGGGGTCTTTTGAACCTCACGAAAGAGCTGGGGATATACAGTCACTGTTACCACACATACAATTTAAATACATTGTGTAAGATGATCAATAATTAATCAGAACAATTCAATCTAAATGGGACTCTGTGTAATTCAGATCCAGCTCCATATGGGTCAAAATCCTGGAACTCCCTCCATAAAAGCACTGTGGGTGTACCTACACTACAGGTGCTGCAGTGATTGAAGAAGGCAGCTCACCACCATCTTATTAAAGGCAATTAGGAATGAACAATAAATGCTGGCCTAGCCAGTGACGCCCACATCCACAAATGAATTAAAGAAAAACAGGATGGGGAGGAATTGTGCTGATCAGGCTGTTTATGACTGTGATGTGCAATTATCCTTTACCAAGGGTGCACTCAATTAATTGAAGAACCCATTACACTAATTTATCTAGTCTCTCTGGAACCAGAATCGGAAGCTGTAGCACAAGGCAAGGACACAGAATATACTGTTTATAGTGTTTTAGTATTGAAAAACCGAGCCATTGTGGCGTTTTGTGTTGTGATTCAGTAGATGAATGGAATAGTTCACAGCACTGAAGGAAGTCAGCGAGTCTGTGCTAGCTCTCTGTAAGAACAATCCTGTTAGTCCCATGATCCCATCTTTTTCTTATAACCCTACATTTTTCTTTCTTCAATTATCTATTCATTCTCTTTTGAAAATCTTGATGAAATTGGATAAAAGATTCTCAATCCTTCCAGGAATGCGACTGTTTCTATCTATTTGCTCTCTAGACCGCTTATGATTTTAAACACCTCTTCAAACTCTCAACCTCTCCTCTCTAAGGAGAAACACACCAATTTTTGAAATCTACCCATGTAGTTGAAATCCCTCATCCATGGTACCATTCTCCTAAATCTTTTCTCCACTGTGTCTGAAGCTGTGGCATCCTTCCTTGAGTGTGGTGCCCAGAATTCAACACAATAATCCTGCTTGAAGTTGAACCAACGTTTTATGAAGATTCACCATAATTTCCTTGACTTTGTTTTCTATGCCTGTCTGTAAAGTCCTGAATCCCCTAATCTTATTAACCATTTTTTAAGCTGTCTCTCTGTTCCTCTTGCTGCTTTCGAATTGTATGCTTTATTTTATATTTCTGCTCCTATTTCTCCCTAACAAAGCGTATGACATAGCACTTTTCCGCTTTATATTTTATCTGCCATATGTCCATTTATTCCAAGATCTCATCTCTTTCTTGTAACCCTACATTTATTTTCTTCAAGTATCTATTCTTTTTCTTTTGAAAATCTCGGTGAAACTGGATAAAAAGTTCTCAATCCTTCCAGGAATGCAATTGTTTCTCTCGATTTGAAATCTTGTCAATATCCTTTTGGCAATACTTCCAAGTTGTATGTTATCTGAAAATTTTGAAGTTCTGCCTCTACAACCAAGTAGCCAAGTCAAAGGCATTAATATAAATTATGAAAACAGTGGTCCTAGTACTGAACCTGGGAAACCCTACTGTGTACCTTGTTCTGGCCCCAAAAACAACTGTTCACCCCCACTCTCCGTTTGCTGTCACAAAGCCAACTTTGTATTCATGCTGCCAATGTCCCTATTGTTTCATGGGCATCAAGTTTCATGACATGGGTGATATGTGGCACTTTGTTGCTGGAGTTGGCAGAAATGGCAGAGGATGATCCTCTGAATGCGGAAGCTGATGGGGTGAAACATTTCTGAAGACAACAGGCGTCACTTCAACCGCATTGTTTTCATCAAACTCTCTCTCCCCTTCTCAAACATCAATCCAGTTATTTAAACATGATTTCCTTCAACAAATCCACGTTGTCTTCCCTCAATTATTCCACTGTTTTATTATGACTTTGGCAGCATCTTCTTTGGTAAATGCGGATGCAGTGTAGTCGTTTAGTATTTCAGCCATGCCTTCTATCTGATGTGTGGGTCTCCTTTTAATCTCAGCACCCCTCATCCTTATTTTTTGCTATTTATCTGTTTATAAAATTTTACCATGGAGATGTGTGATAAAACAGAAAAAATAATAGAGGGGAGTAATTACTTGTTTCGTTACTGTAGGTTCTATTTATCGAGTTTGTATCACTGGCAATATCAGGAGTTGGGCTGTGCATGGAGTGAAAATAGACACTTTAGTAGTGTGACATGTGTATTTATAATAACTTTGATGTTTTCTTTGTGGTGGATGGGGAATCAGACAGGCATTAGATAGATCAATTAACAATTTCAAATATATTTTCCTTGAGCCGACTGTGTTTAGATTTTCAATATCAATATAGGTCAATGGTGTTAAAATATTGACTTAACTGGCCTCAGGCTCAAGGGTCTATTCCTGTTCTACGCCCCTCTTTATTAAAACAATGGATCGCCAATGCATTTGCAACATTCTTATCAACTTGTGTTGTCACCTTCAATGATTTCTGTATGTAAGCATCCAAGACTCCCTAGTCCTGCATCAACTTTAAAATTGTGTTGTTATGGTTCATATTGTCTCTCCATATTTCTGGTAAAATGCATCACATCACATTTCTCGGCTTTTAATTGAATTGCACGTGACATGTGCCTGCACATTTCAACAGAATGTCTGTCTTCCAGACGTCGACCAATTTCCTCCTGAATGTTTTCGACTTTTCAAAGTTTGATGTCCATCTACATGCTTCAAAATTATGCTGAAACCCAAGACCAGGTCACTTATATATATCAGAAAGATCCCAAAACCTGAGGGAAAGAACTGTAGGATAGCCATCTGTATGAAAAAAAGTAACTGGTCACCACTGTTACCTGCTTTCTGTTACTGACCAATTTCATATCCACCAAATCACTGCTAACCTGTGTGATAAGTGGTATTTTATTAAATACCTTTTACAAGTTCAGGTATGCAACTTCAGTTGCACTGAAATCATCCAATCTCTCGTTATTTCATAAAATCATTCCGTCAAGTTAGTAAACTGCAATTTTCTCTTAATAAAAGTTGGGCTTTCAATTATCCGTATTAAAACAACTGCCAATTAATTTTGTCCTTCCAATATTTTCGCCACCATTCAGTTTAAGCTGATGGACCTGTCATTTCTGGGCTCCTCCCTCAGCACTTTTTTAACAAGGTCGTAACATTTGCATTGTTCCAGTCCGCTGTCAGTTGCCCTATATGCAAGGAGGAATGGAAGATTGGAGCCCAAGAGTCCGCAATGTCCACCACTATTTCCGTCTGCAACCTCTGATGTATCCAATTCAGGCCAAGAGAGTTTTCAAACTTGAGTGATGCAAACGATTAAGCGATTCATCGATATCTATTTTCACCTTTCCAATTGTTTTGTTACCCCCCCGCTTCACCAGAACATTGGAACCAGTCTGTCCTTCGGTGAAGACAGATGCAAATTTAATAATTTAGTGCCTAAGCTGTCGAGGGTCTCCCTCTGCACAGATACTGCTGAGGTTTTACAGTGATTTCTGGTTTTAGGCCCATAAAAAGACATGGGTTTTGGCCCTCATCTGTATCATTCTCCCTTTGACTACCCTGTTATTGTTGGTTTGTTTTAAACTATTTTAGGATTTTGTTTTATGTTAAACAATTCCAATGCATTCTTTACTGCTATTTTCAGATTTATTCTGTGATTATTGTATTCAAATTTATTCTCTGTTGAATATTGAAATTTTCACTTATCGGAAGCCTCCATTATCATTTTATTTTAATTTCGACATATTTAGTCATCTCGGAAAATCTAACCCTGGATGTCATTAAATTCTTTCTGCATGGATGTGTCTAAGTCTACCTCCGTTTTAAAGGTAACACATTACTAATTTACTGTTCTCACCACCCATTTTATTCCAATCAATCCGGGCTAGATTCCTTTTCACTTGACTCAGACTTCCTTGAAGTCAAGACTTTCTCTTTGGATATTCCACATCCAGAGACAGGAGATAATTTAGGAAACTGGGTCCAGTGAGGTCAGACAGTGTGCAACCTGGGGAGGATGGAGCCAGTGAGATCAGACAGTGTGTAACCCGTGGTGGGTGGAGCCAGTGAGATCAGACAGTGTGTAGCCCGGGGAGGATGGAGCCAGTGAGGTCGGACAATGTGTAACCCGGGGAGGATGGAGCCAGTGAGATCGGACAGTATGTAACCTGGGGAGGATGGAGCTGGTGACATTGGACAGTGTATAACCCGGGGAGGATGGAGCCAGTGAGGTTGGACAGCGTTGGACTGCCGCAATTATCATGATCGAGGTTGTTTAACAGAGATGATCTTCAAATATTGTCATTGAAGTAACAGCTAAATCACTCCCATTTGGATATTTTGCGACTTGAGATGAACTTACTGTTCACCGTGTTCCCAGCATTTTGTTTCCCTTCAGGGGAGAGTAAAATGCTGAAGGAAGGTCATCATCACCATCAGCTGCTCAACTTTGTGATCTGTATCTCTGTCGATACATCCCAAGTTCCTGTTAACTTTAACTTTCCCTACAGCAATACAAAATGCACTATTGGTTTCTATAGCTTCATATATTTAGTTCATATTCAAAGCGTTTCGATCTATTTTCTAGTCCAAATTAATCCAGGGTCCTTTCTCATTTAGTTTGTTTCTTCCCAGTGATTCCAGAATCTGTGCTGTTTTCATTTACACTTTGTTATCCAAACACTGCCCTTTTGAACAGCCCAGTTTTCTCTTTCCTCTGCTGCCACAGTCTGTGACAGCCTCTGAGATCTGCCTCCCACTATTCTGCCATATTCAAATGCTCAATCTGCCATTCACTCTCATTCTGCCCTAACATCCTGCCCGGAGCAGTCACTGCTCCAGAGTTCCTCGTCTCTGGCATTGGGCAGGTCATGCCCCTTGATTCATGTCTCTGCTCTAAAGCTGCTGATGGCTTTTAATTACAATGTCCGAAACTACCAGCACAAATGGTCTGAACTGACTGTGTGTGCTCTAGTTCAGTTGCCCTGAGTTTAAATGGCTGCACAGCCTGAAGAGGCTGAGAAATTGTAGCAGATCTCTGTTAGTATTGGAATGCACTGGAGTGGGATCAGAGTGAGTACAACCAGAACACTGTGCAGGAGGCTCAGGCCATCACATGATACACTGGGGCCTGGGATATGGATTGCTGTAGCGTGAAACTGGGTGAAATTCCTTCAGAGTCTTCCTGCCAAAGGCTCTACCCTCATCCTCAGCATCTCCACTGGTTTAGGACGACAAGTAATGGTGGGAACCAGATCTGGATCAGTTCAGAGAACATTCACCAGACTGATTCCTGGGATGAAGCGATTGCCTTGTGACAAAAGAAATAACGAGAGGTTAACTTATTGAAGCATATAAGATTCTGAGTTGGCATGACAGGATGGATGCTGACAGGATGATTCCGCTCGTGGGGCAGTCTAGAACAGTCTAGGGGGAAAGGTTTAAAAATAAGGGGTCCACAACTTAAGACTGAGATGAGGAATTTCTTCCCTGAGGGTTATTCAGTCGTGGAATCCTCTTCCACAGAGAGCAGTGGAGGCTGCATAATTGAACACATTCAAGGCTGAGCTAAACAGATTTTTGATGGTTGAGAGACAGTGGTTGTGGGGACAGGCAGGAAAGTGGAGTTAAATTCACAGTTAGATCAACTATAATCTCATTGAAAGGCAGAGCAGGTTCGATGGGCTAAGCAACCTACTGCTCGTTTTTCTCATGTTATTATTGGTCTGATCCATTGGCCTGAGTCCAACTGAGGGCCAGTATTTTGAGCCTTGGTCTCTCCATTCCCATCATCTGCTAAATCATATTCTCATCCACTTTTTATGCCCTTGGCCCCAATAAAACCCTTTCTGTCTCCCAATTCAATATGACCCATCCCTGCTCCAGTAAGACCATGGGAGGCATGTTGGAGAATTCATGACAGATAACCCCTTCAGTCATCCATCGCCAGATTTGGCTGGACTACGTAAACTACAGTTGGATGCTACTTTATTATTATTATTATTATTAATAATAATTATTCATTTACAGCATGTGGGCATCGATGGCGAGGCCAGCATCTATCTCTAATTGCCCTTGAGAAGGCGGTGGTGAGCTGCCTTCTTGAATTGCTGCAGTTCCTGCGGTGTAGGTACACCAACAGTCTTGTTAGGGAGGGAGTTTCAGGACTTTGACCCAGTGGCAATGAAGGAACGGCAATATATTTCCAAGTCAGGATGGTGAGTGGCTTGGAGGGGAACTTGCAGGTGATGGTGTTCCCATGTAGCTATTGACCTTGTCCTTCTAGATGGTAGTGGTCGTGGGTTTAGAAGGTGCTTCCTAAGGAGCCTTGGTGAGTTCCTGCAGCGCCTCTTGTATATGGTACACACTGCTGCTACTGTGCACCAGTGCCGGAGGGAGTGAATGTTTGTGGATGGGATGCCAATCAAGTGGGCTGCTTTGTTGGATGATGTCAAGCTTCTTGGAGCTGCACTCATCCAGGCAAGTGGGGAGTATTCCATCACACTCCTGACTTGTACCTTGTAGATGGTGAGCAGGCTTTGGGGAGTCAGGAGGTGAGCTACTCACCAGACGATTCCTAGCCTCTGACCTGCTCTTGCAGCCACAGTATTTATATGGGGAGGTGGTGGCATCGTGGCATTGTAACTGGGCTAGTATTCCAGAAACCCAGGTTAATGAGACTGCTTTGTGTTCGAACCCAGGATCCAATCTCACCAAGGCAGATGGTGAAATTTGAATTCAATGAAAATCTGGAATTAAAAGTCTAATGATGAAGTTATGCCTATTGAAAACATGAAATTCCCCCATGAAATCACTGCCGATTGTCATAAAAACCCATCTGGTTCACTAATGTTCTTTAGGTCTGGCCTACGTGTGACTCCAGACCCACAGCAATGTGGTTGACTCTTAAAAATACTCTCTGAACAAGGGCAATAAATGCTGGCCTCGCATCGTCCACGTCCCATGTAGGAATTAAAAGACAATATGGCTAGTCCAGTTCAGCTTCTGGTCAATGAATGTTGATAGTGGAGGATTCAGCGATGGTAATGCCTTTGAGATGATACCATAAACTGGACTATCTCCTTCACTAAACTCCTCCACTATCCACTAAACTGGATACTATAAACTGGACTATCTTCTCCGGCACCTTACTACTGCCTCAAAATAATTCTTCATTATCCCCTCATCAACAAACCCACAATGGAACATTCTCTATTTGCAAACTGCTGCCCGATCTCCAATCTCCCTTTCCTCTCCAGTCTTTTCACATTGTTGCCTCCAAAATTTGAACTGACCTTTCTGAAAGTTCACTTTTAGGGAACAAATAATCTGGCTTGCACCCTTCCTGCAGGACTGAAATGACTCTATCTAAGCCAGAATGATATTGTCTGTGACTATGGCCGAGGTGCACTATCCCCCCTGCTTCTTATCAACCTCTCTACAGCTTTGGCCATACTACCCCACTCCAATAACTGTCCTCCCTTGTCTAGCCAAGTGGAGCAACCCATGTCTGGTTCTATTGATACTGTCCAGACATGGCCGGGGAATCTTCTGAAATGCCTTTAATTGCCACCCTGCAGCGTTATCTCTGAAATGGCGCAAGGATCTTTCCTGCATTCCCTCCTTTCGCTTAAAAAAGAGTGGTTGTTGATCAGCCTCCCATTATGCACTGCTGGGTTTATTTTCCCTTCATTTGAACAGAAAATTAAATTCAATTGTATGTATAATTGGCCAGCAGCACCCCATTAATTCTTGCGTATGTGCTCTACACAGGGGCACCTAAATCCCACCATGGCTCCTGGAAAACCATTCTGAAAATGCTGCAATGTTTTCTTTCTCCTGTACAAAGTTAATGACCATGCATTTTCCCACATTGATCTCCAGTTGCTGTAGTTCTGCCCACTCATTTACATTGTCTACATCCCATTATAACATCCTGCTCAAACGACATAATTTACTGAACAACCAAGCCTCGGGAATTGTGCTGTGAGACTGGACAATTGCTATCTTCACTCCATGATTTAGGATGAGTGGGATAGTGAAACCAGAGAAATATGGGACTACCAGTATTGTTGCTGTGGAAGACAGAGCGATTTGCAGAGTATAGTTCAACAGAATATTAAAGACAGCACCTCAGATTGAATATACATTCGAAAATCTAATTGGAGTCTGGTGAGAATGACAAGAGTTATGAAATAAAGTTGAGGTAGTAATGTGATGGTATCAAACTTAAATGAGGCCTACATTGGTGTACTGTGTATTCCAGCTCTTTGGAAAGGTATAAAAACAAAATACTGCGGATGCTGGAATACTGAACTAAAAACAGAAAATGCTGGAAAACTCAGCAGGTCTGTCAAAATCTGTGGAGAGAGAAAAACAGAGTTAACATTTGAAGTCCATATGACTCTTCAGAGCTCATGAGAGGTAGAAATGTGATGGGTTTATTACGTTGAAAATGGGGTGGTGGGGGGAATTGGGGTGCTGGGGAGCAATGGAGCAGGTACAGCAAAACAGAAGGCCCAGGGTAGATTGTGGGTCAGGAAAGATTACACGACAAAGATATCGTGGACACAAGACAAAGAGGGTGGTAATGATAGCATTAAAGACTAAAGCAGGTGCTAATAGTAGCATAAAAGTCATTAATGTCTGAAAACAAGGCAGCAGAATGTATTAATAGCAGAACAAGGACCAACACTTTCTGAAAGCAAAACAGGATAAGATACAGACTGGCATTTGGAGATAGGGTTGGGGGACTTGTGTGGACGAGTGAAAAAAAATCAAAATCAGACAGTTCATGGTCTGAAATTGTTGAACTCAATGTTAAGTCCAGAAGGCTGCAAAGTGCCTAATCGGAAGATGAGTTGCTGTTCCTCCAGTTTGCATTGGGCTTCACTGGAGCATTGTAGCAGACTGAGGAATTAAATGTGAGCATGGGAACAGGATGATGAATTGAAATGGCAAGTGAAAGGAAGATTGGGGTCATGCTTGCAGATTGAGCGATGGATTTCCCCAAAGCGGTAACCCAGTTTGCGTTTAGCATCCCCAATCACTTTGTTCCTTTTCTTGCCCCATCACTATTCTCTGTGGCCCTGTAAGACTAATTATTCTGTCTTTTAATCTCTCCTGTCTTCCACCCTATCACAGGCCTTCCTTTTGTCCTTGTACCACAATCCCTTGCACGAAACCTACTACATCTCTAACTTTTCCCAGTTTTGGTGAAAGGTCGTTGACTTCAAACATTAACTCTGTTCACTCTCTACAGATGCTGCTTGACGTGCTGAGTATTTCCAGCATTTTTCTCTTTTCAGCATCCACAGTATTCTGCTATTCTCTTTACAACCTCTCTTTCTTCCTTTATTCAGTACCCACTCCTTCTCATATTTGGCTTCTGTGAAACGCCTTGGGATGTTTTTCAATGCCAAGGGCACTGTGAAATTGCAAGTGATTGTTCCTCTTGTGTGCTTATTGTGCTCGTATCAGCATGATTTTTTGCAGTGGATACACGAATTTTGTAAACTTACTCAAACTTGGTTATAAATTAATGTCGGAGAACAACTTCATATATAGTTTGGAGAAATGGCTGACCCAAGACTGAATCGCTTTTACATTTCCACAGTGGGAAAAGGAAAGAACACTGACTGATAGTTTGATTGGACATACAGGCCAAGTCACACACAAAGTGAGACACACATACAAGTGGAGACTTATGATTGTAATACATAAGTCACATATACCACTGGCATTTTCAGAGATTTTAAGAGCCCCAAAATATTCCACAAATAAATGCTGTGCATCACTTCACGGTTTAGTTACCTGATTTATAACATTCTGCATTAGTGGTAAATGTTATCAGCTCCTACACTACATTAGTCAGGTTCTGGCATGACAGGAGATAGGATAAATATATTGAAATTGAAGCACCAACCCCAGGACAGATCTTCATGAAAACATGGACAATGTCACTGCCCATGGAGACCAGGGGAATTGCAGCCACAAATACATTGTAGGTGTGGATAGATATCAGATTTATAAAATACCATAATTTAATATCTAAACTCAAGAAATCAAAAAATTTAAACAAACATTTGTAAATTTAAAAATAAATCATTCAATTCTGCTTGACTGTACAAAACAGTTAAGTATCATTAAATTCATCAATTTGCCACATTTTCCTTCAAAATATTCCCTGCCTTGGGAATATGTCTGGTTTTACCCTGCACTGTGTGGATAAATCTTACCAATGGGTGCTTCCAGTGTGGAGTATTGGTCAATGGTAGCCAATCCGGAACTGTTTTGGAGATCGGAGGAACTCGCTGGATTTCACTGGGCAGCTTTCTGTGTAACACCTGATGTGGAGAGTTGATTGTAATACTTGGAAATTCCCGATCCCAGAGCTAACAGCTGCTGTAATGATGGACAGGAGGGACTGACATATGGTTCACAAGGCAATGTTCTCATTCTCATTTTAATATTTCCATCTAACCCTCCTACTCTTGATATATTTATTACAGAGCATCTGGGAATACCTGTCACCACCATGGCTGAAAGTTCAAATAGGGGAGAAGATCTAACACCTTCAATAAGAGTGAGACTGAACATTGGTAGGTTCACAAGATCCTTCAAGATATCATTTCTTCCTGAAACAGGCCCCTGAACTCGAGCAAGAGCTCACGCAGGAAGAGGGAGCATGACACTGGCAGTATGGAAAGAGGGAAGTGAGTGACCATCTAGACGAACATCACAGTCACAGGTGAAGGGAGACCCTGAGCACTGGAACTGACCAGTAGATACCTGGTATTGGGGACGGTAAGGTGGGTAGAGCCAGTGACTCAGAGCAGGGTCTTCCTGAACAACAGTGTGACACCAGGGAGCAGGAAGTCACCGAGTGAGGTGAGGGTGAATGGTAGTTGGGACATAGGAATAGGAGAGTGATAGAGTGATATTGGTGGGAGATTCTATCATCAGGGGAATAGACAAACACTTCTACAGCCCTGAGCAGGTCACTAATGGTAAGTTTCCTGCCAGGTACCAGAGGAAAGGACATCCTGGAACTGATGCTTAGAAAATAAATATTACAACTTAAGGAATTTCATAGCCAAGGTTTCAGGATTGTGACCTCTGGATCATTTTGCACTGGGCCACTTGAGGAGGGGAATATGAGACAGGTCAAAGTATGGTTGCAGGGTTGGTGCAGGAGGGAAAGGTTCATGTTTTCAGCATTAGAATGAATTCAAGGGGAAGGGAAAGGATAGCCATGATTTGATTTTCTCTTTTAGATTCTTTCATGGGATGCGGGTGTTGGTGACAAGGCCAGCAGTTGTTGCCCGTCATCCAATTGTCCCTGAACTGAGTGGCTTGCTAGGCCATCTCAGATGGCAGTTAGGAGTCAACCACATTGCTTTTGGTCTGGAATCTCATATAGACCAGACTAGGTAAGGACAGCAGATATCCTTCCCTAATGGACAATAGTGGACCAGATGGATTTTTATTTTTACAAAAATCATTGATGACCATTATTAAGACCAGCTTTCAATCTAGATTTTACAAATTAGTTGAATTTAAATTCCACCATTTGCTGTGGTGGGATTTCAACCCAAGGCCTCATAGCATTAGCCTGGGCCTCTGGATTACTAGCCCAATGACATTACCATGAAGCCACTGTCTGCCCCCAAGCCACCAATAATAATGGTTTTACAGAGTAGGTGAATGAAGCAGTGAGAAGGGTATCAGCTGATCTGTCTTGAGGTCAAATATTTGGATCCGAGAATAGAGAAAGGAATTAATAAAACTGTTGGAGCTGAAACTGTTAAATAGGAAGTTCCATGATTTTGACCCTGTGACGGTGAAGAAATGACAACATATGTCTAAGTCAGGAAGGTATGTGACTTGGAGGGGTAAGTGCTGCCGTTGGCAATCCCATCTAGCTTCTTCATGTAGCCATCTGGGTGGTGCAATGGATTAGTTATAAGACAATGTTTAAAATTTCAAAGGATTCATTGGAAACGACCCTGATAGCAACATTTTCAAGAGAGTGAAAAAAATAATTGTGGATTCCTGTATTAATAAAGTGTTTTATAAGGGTTCAAGGACACAAAGATGTTCCTGGGAGTTATATTAATATATAATCTGCATGTATACCATTAAGGATTATGAAATGAAGCAGCACCTTTTTAAATCAGTTTTAAAGGTTGCTGAGGAGTGAAGATGATTAGACAAAGAGGCTGCTCTGTAAGGAAACTCCTGGAATCAGTATTTAAAGGTCAAATTAGTGAATATTTAGAGATACAGGGGAGGCTGGAACAGAAAAACTGGATGTAAGTCATTTTTGAAAAATTTGTCCAATTGTTGAGAACAGGCACAGGCAGTTTGTACAAGTTTATGATGGATTTAAAGATAGATTTTATGCTGTTTAAGGGGAGGTAGAGCAAAATAGGTGGGAGCTAAGGAGAGATTGACAAAGGTGTCATGGACACAGGACAAAAGGAGTGTTAATGGTAGTTTTAAAGATTAAAGAAGATGCTGATAGTGCATTAAGGTAAGATAGCAGAACGTGTCAATAGTAGAACAAGGGTCAGCATTCTGTGAAAGCACAGCATAGAAACCAGTGACAGATGGCACAGTGGGAGGAAGGGGGTTTAGGGAAAAAGGATAAAAAAAAGCATGTAAAAATGCATTAAAAAATTAATAAAGGAATAAAAATAAAGAAATAAAAAATACAAATAAATTAAAATAAAACATTGGATTAAAAATGGGTAAAGATGGAAAAGAGAGTTCATGGTCTAAAGTTGTTGAACTCAATGTTAAGTCCAGAAGGCTGCAAAGTGCCCAATTGCAAAGTGAGGTGCTGTCCCTCCAGTTTGCATTGGGCTTCACTGGAACACTGTTGAAGGCCAAGGACGGACATGTGGGCTTGAGAGCAAGATTGTGAGTTGAAATGGCAAGCGAAAGGAAGGCCCTAGTTATGCTTGTGGTCTGAGCGAAGGTGTTCTACAAAGTGGTCACCCAGTCTGCATTTAGTCTCCCTGATATTGGGGAGACTGCATTGAGATCAGCGAATACTGTAGATCAAATTGAAGGAGGTGCAAGTGAAGCTCTGCTTCACCTGAAAGGAGTGTTTGGGCCCTTGGACAGTGAGGAGGGAGGAGGTAATGGGGCAGGCATTGCACCTTCTGTGATTACCTGGCAAGATGCTGTTGGAAGTTGATGAGGAGTTGGGGGTGATGGGACCATGGTGTCACAGAGGGAATGATCCCTATGGAATGCTGATGGGGTGTGAGGGGAAGATGTGTTTGGTGGTGGTATCATGCTGGAGTTGGCGAAAATGATGGAGGATGATCCTTTGAATGTGGATGCTGGTGGGGTGAAAAGTGAGGACAAGGGGGGCCCTGTCATGGTTCTGGAGAGGGGAAGGTGTGAGAGCAGAGTCACGGGAGATGTCAATCACAGTAGGGGGGAACCCTAGGTTAAGGATAAAGGAAGACATGTCAGAAGCGCAGTTTCGGAAAGTAGCATCATCGGAACAGATGCGACGGAGGTGAAGGAACTGGGAGAATGGGATTGAGTCCTTACAGGAAGCAGGGTGTGAGCTGCAGACGAGGCAACAGCAGCTTCCCCAAGTGCCTACTCACTTGTACACTTGGCAATCATCTGAGTCCTTTCATTTCAAATGCTCTTATTCGAGCCTCATCGCTCTTCTTCATGGTCCAGCTTTCACAGCCATACAATGTCATTGGCCATATACCTATCTGTTTATCTGTTCATTCCAGGGTTGCAGGTTTTGTATTGAAATGTATTTTGTAAACTCC
Organism: Cetorhinus maximus; assembly: GCF_964194155.1. Taxonomy (NCBI): domain Eukaryota; kingdom Metazoa; phylum Chordata; class Chondrichthyes; order Lamniformes; family Cetorhinidae; genus Cetorhinus; species Cetorhinus maximus. The sequence continues at coordinate 5,090,552 of NC_135913.1, forward strand.
TTGTGCTCAGTGAGTGATTCAAACAAAGCTGTAAACAGGTAAAGAGAAACAACTCAATGATGTGTGTGCTGAATTAGAAGTGGAGAATCGGAAATGCAATATGCATAAACTTTTCCCAACAGTTTAATCAATTACGTGAAAGTTTCAACCTCGCCTGTATTGCATTCAGTCAGCTTCCGGCAAGAATTAAATGGAAGTGAAGAAAATTGCTGCACAATGGTACGAATACTGTGAGTATCTTTACAAGGAAATGGTGAGTAGGAAGTTAAAGCCCAAGTTGAACATGAGCCTCCTGCACGTTGAGCTGAGATACAGTGGGCCGTTCATCAGAGGGCCAGATGCAAGACCACAGGCTCTCACAATTTACCAGCGGAATTACTGAGGATGGGAGGAAAGCAGTTCAAGGCAGCCCACCACCACCTGCTCAAGGGAAATTGGAGATGACAAATAAATGCTGGCCTAGCCAGTGACACCCACATTCCGTAAATGAATATTTAAGAAGTGCTTTCAGAAGGTGAATTCCTGAGCAGAATTTTGCTCGTGTGTGAGATCAAAGCAATTGTTCTTTAATTTGTACACTGTTTCAGGCCACCTTTCTTCAGAAGAGTGATAAAGGTGGAACCAATCTAGTCCTCTGGACAATTGCCATTCTCTCACAGCGTCACACATATTCTATACATCCTATCCAGTACCGATTCTCCTCCCATCTTCAGTAATTCCACTGGTAAATTGTGAGAGCCTGTGGTCTTACCTCTGGCCCTCTGATGAATGGCCCACTGTATCTCAGCTCAACGTGCAGGAGGCTCATGTTCAACTTGGCCTTTAAGTTCCTACTCACCATTTCCTTGTAAAGATACTCACAGTATTCGCATCACTGTGTAGCAAATTTTTTCGTTTCCGTTTAATTCTTGCTGGAAGCTGACAATGCAATGCAGGCGAGGTTGAAACTGTCGTATCACGACACAACTACGAGAACACTAGCTTGTTAGAGGCAAAACTATATTTATTCAAGCATGCTTGGGAGTAGGCTGCTCAGGACACCTCACGTGGGTCCTAGTCAGTCTACTTACCAAAACAGAGAATTACAGCTCATAACTGGAAGTTCACACCACATAAGGTCCGTACATCAGAAAATCACAGTTATGCCATTGTTAGCATGTACATAGGGCGAACACAGTAATACAATTACAGGCAGATGGTACATTTCACAATAAGACAGGAGACAGTTTAACTACAACTATGTAGATAAAGATTACATAAATTACCATATCAGCAGATTTAATCAGGGCACCATTGTTTCATCTAGCACATAACAGGACGCAGCTGTAACCACAAACTTTTCAAAGATACTCCACGTGATTAGTTTACACTGCTTGATTAGTTTACACTGCTTGATTAGTTTACATCATTCCTTACTACAATATAATCACTTTTAGCGGCTCGGTTGAAGATGATGGCGGCGTCGGCTGGGGGCGCCCGTGTGGTGGGTTCGGTCAAGGCGGTGAAGCCTTTTCTGTCCCGGAACCAGAGCGAAGCCAAGCGTCGGGTGCGGGAGCTTTACCAGGCCTGGTACCGGGAGGTGACCAACACCATACATAAATTCTACCTGGATATCACAGTGAAACAGGGACGGGATAAAGTATGGGAAATGTTCATGAAAAATGCCCATGTAACTGACCCCCGGATTGTCGACTTGCTGGTGATTAAGGGTAAAATGGATCTTGAAGAAACTATTAAAGTGTGGAAGCAGCGGACACACATCATGCATTACTTCCATGAAACAGAAATACCCCGACCCACAGATTTCCTCTCCAGGTTCTATGGGGGACATGAGGTGTAAATATTGAGAGAAAATGGCTATTGTAAAATAAATATTAAAAAATAAATAAAAAATCTTGTAATGTTAAAAAAAAATAATCACTTTTAGACCATTTAACCCATTAGACACCTTAGCTGACTAAAGCTCTATTCCACATTTCCCCGCTTTTGTCCTTTAAAGGACAATCCTTACAGCCTGTCATATTCAGACCACTGGGTATTAACCTCCAGCAAGGTCAAGTCTTTCTTAAGTCGGTTTACTGTCCAGGCATTAATCTTTTTCTTTAGGAAAATCGCTAGGATGATCAAAATGACTAATACCAATGCTTGGAGGATTACTAGTACATGGGAAAGTATTCTCAACCAAGGGTGCACATTTACATTCATACCCCAGTTCCATATTCTCTCCCACCATTAGGTTACATTTTACTATACATGCTCCTGCAAACATCAAAACCACAATCTTACCAAATCATTGTGGTGCCATTTTCTAGTGTGACAGTTTCTACTTTGCATTGTACATTTTGAAGCAGTTAATAGTTTTAGCACTCTGGATTATTCCTTTCAGAACTGGTTACACTGTCACAGGGTTCTGTACATCCTTCTGTTGCAGGGACCTTTTTGCAGGGAGAGGCGTGTATTCACGTTGGCTTCCCTTCAAGCTTTAAAGCCATATGGGTAGTCAAAAGCACCAGGTACGGTCCCTCCCAATGGGATTCCAGACAATTCTTCCGACCGAAGGTCTTTACGAACACGTGGTCCCCTGGCTCATAGATATGGCAGACCTCAGCAGTTGCTTCTTTCTGTGCTTCTTTTACCTTATTTGAGTTATTTACCCATAGCCGTGTTGGCACTTGCTGAAGTAATTCCTGTTCCTGTTGTCCCGCTGTTTTCGGGGCGGAATCATCTCCCGGTTGTTGGTGCTCAAACATTGTGAGAATCCTCCTTCGAGTAATGACGATCCTTACCTCGGAGTCCAGTAAAACATCAATTCTTCCATAGGGCGTCAGACTTGAGTATGTGGGTTTCCGAGTCGAGAGTCGCTTAACCATCGGGCCCAAATCTTTTGCGTAGTGGCCGGGACGAACATACAAGATGCAATGTCGTGCTGATATGTCTGCATGATGGAATATCAGCTTCGCTTTTGCTGGCAAATCAATTTGCAAGGCTATTCCTTCATTGCCCATATAAATGTTTCCTGTTTCCAAAAGAAAGAATAATCCCACTTGTGGGGCAGCCATTATTGCATAGTCCTGGTCATGGCCTTCCTTAACATAATATGCCGTACAATGTAACTCATAGTGCCATCCCTGATGGCCCGGGGGGGGGAGGGAGGGGAGGTGCTCAGGGCTGACGGCATTTACAAGCCCAATGTCCTTGTTGTCCGCAATTGTAACAATTGAAATTATCTCTGTTCTGCCTTCCTCCATACCTCCCTCTGCCTCTTTGCTGGCGCCCACTGTACGGTGGGCGCGGAGCAGGTTCAACCAGACCCGTGTACATAAGCATCTCGTTCATATTTTTTTTTAAAGGGTTTCTGCTGCTGATGCTGATTCTGGTGTTGGCAATGTTGCAGCACACTCATTACCTCAACCAGGGGTTTGGCTTCCCATCGAATGCAATTTGTACAGAACATATTCTTTATACCGGGTTGCATACCGTTTACAATAACATTAACCATTGCAGGTCCTCCTTCACCCTCTTTTAGACCTGAACATTCTGAAAACACTTTTCGTACTCGTTTAGCATAATCACCCAGGTCTTCGCCTGGTTTCTGCTGTGTAGCATTAATTCTAAAGCAGTCTACAACCTGGGGGTAACAGTCCCTTATGGCTGTTAAGATTCGATCCCAGAGGCTAGTGAGCTCGGCCCATGGGGTAGGTCCTTCCGGCTATTCACTTTTGTCCTTATCTGTTTCCATTTTTTTGATCCCACTGGGGTTGTTTTATCTTGCCTCTTTTTGATTCTAGAGCTCCTCTTAAGTGCACTAATTTATCGAGATCCCAAGTGCCTTCCAATGCTTCCTGGGTCATCTCGGGTGATCTAATTCTGTTTTTAAAAAAATTTACTCTGGGCGGGCCATAATTCTGATGCATATAATATGCCGGCATTCCCTTAGCGGGGACGGGAATATCCCCTTTTGCTGCAGCTGCTCCCATACTGATTCCTACGCCGTACCTGTCTCCTTAGTTCACTTGAGACACCCGGTGTTCTCTCTCTTTCCCTTATACCTTCAAACACATTCACAGACAGGCTGCGGATCACAGATGGGCAGCGGATCCTTTCTTAGCACGCTCAATATTTACTTACTGGCTTACCTCTCTTGCTTACTGCGGACCTGGCTGTCACAACCTCAGGGACTCAAATCCTAGGTAGGGTAGGCACGGGATCCCAGATCTCTCTTTTTTTGCTCTCCAACAGTCAGGCTATGGCAGAGGTGTACTGCTCATGTCGAGCACCTGCATGCGTACCGGCAGTGGACAGACTCTGGTAAGTAAAATCTTACCTTATTTATATACCGGTTGAGTCATGCGTTGCCAGGGCACTACCGTTCTGTCTCGCTTAGGCAGTCACACTTGCCATCTCGGTGGAACCTCCAAGAAAGTACTGTTGAATCGCAACACAACTACGAGAACACTGAGTTGTTAGAAGCAAAACTATATTTATTCAAGGATGCTTGGGAGTAGGCTGCTCAGGACACCGCACGTGGTTCCTAGTCAGTCTAAGACCCTGAACAGAGAATGCAGCTTCGTTTATACCACTCATAACAGGAAATTCATACCATATAAGGTTCGTACATCAAGAAATCACAGTTATATGATGGTTAGCACGATCAAAGGGAGTAATACAATTTCAGGCAGATGGTACATTTCACAATAAGACAAGAGACAGTTTAACTACAACTATGTTAGATAAAGATTACATAAATTACCATATCAGCAGTTTTAATCAGGGCACCATTGTTTCGTTTAGCACATAACAGGACGCAGTTGTAACCACAAACTTTTCAAAGATACTCCGCATGATTAGTTTTATACTGCTTGATTAGTTTACATCATTCCTTACTGCACTATAATCACTTTTAGACCATTTAACCCATTAGGCAATTTAGCTGACTAAGGCTTTATTCCATAAAGTTAAGAAAAAAGTTAAAGATAGTAGTATCTGAAAGCAATAGTAATAAAAATACCTTTAAAGGTTGTCTGTGCCTTGAGGCTTTCGAATGTCGGAAGATATACGGCTAAAAAGTTCAGAAAGTGCACTAACCCTTGGGGCAGCTGCCACAATGCCGAAATGCCACTGTTTAAGGCCTTTCAACCATAGAACACTGAGGGGCTGGAAACTGAAAAATCCCATCGGACTATATGATTGAAATGTAATAAACATTGTAAATATTGACTGTGATTATACCTGGAGAGAATAACATTGGAGAATTGGAAGAAACTGATTTGTTTTGCACTTTATGCAATGTCAATGTTGAACAGTTGCAAGATTTTATAAATCTTATGAAGAAAGTACAGTTTTGGGACAACATATATTTTAATTATTCATTGCCCCCCCTGTACCTTTTTACATTGAATTTATCTCAGTTAATATTAGCATAATTGAAATCCGTTATGATCAATGCCATATTGATTCTATACTTCTCAACCATTTCTAAACATATATGCTCATTAATCTCTTTCTGACTGTATGAACATCTGTGGTACGCTCCCAACAGTATGATTGTCCCTTTTTTGTTCCTCAGTTCGAACCATATGGGATTATTTAAGGATGCCTTGATGATTACATTATACATTAATGTTAATGTTAGTAGAAGAGAGATAAATATCCTCACCTCCTACAGTGTTCATCAGTCAGGTTTTGACACAATGAGAGATATGGTGAATATATTCAGTAGAAACACTAACCAGGACACATCTCACATAGACAATGTCACTGCCCAGAGGAACTGGTTATATAGGTTAGTGGATCGATATCATTCATAAATTACCAGAACTTAATATTAAAATTAATCAAATCAAAAATATTAAACACAAATCTGACAATAATACAATCCCGCCATACTACTTAACACCAAGTGAAGGATCATTTAATTCACCAATGATCACCGAGACCCACATATCCTTTCAGAATATTCTCCGTCTCTGAAATGTCTGGTTTTGTCTTGCACTGTGTGAGTAAATCTTATCAATTGGCTTTCCCAGATGGGAAACAAAAACAGAATTACCTGGAAAAACTCAGCAGGTCTGGCAGCATTGGCGGAGAAGAAATCAGTTAACGTTTCGAGCCTTCATGGCTCTTCGGCAGAACTGAAGCATAGTTAGGAGAAGGGAGAAATATAAACTGGTTTAAGTTGGGGGGGGAGGGGGGGGCGGGGGGCGCGGGGGGGGGAAGAGAGACGTTGAGGGTGTGGTGATTGTGGGCTAAGGCCTTTCAACCATAGAACACTGAGGGCCCCCCCCCACCTTAAACCAGTTTATATTTCTCCCTTCTCCTAACTATGCTTCAGTTCTGCCGAAGGGCCATGAAGGCTTGAAACGTTAACTGATTTCTTCTCCGCCGATGCTGCCAGACCTGCTGAGTTTTTCCAGGTAATTCTGTTTTTGTTTTGGATTTCCAGCATCCGCAGTAGCTTTTAGCTTTTTGTTTTTATTTCCCAGATGGGATCCCATCTGAAACTGAGTTGTGGAGATCAGTGAAACTCACTAGATTTCACTGGACAGCTGTCTGTGTCACGCCTGATGTAGAATGGTGAATATAATACTTGGAAAGTGCTCCTTCCCACGATTAACAGCTGTTGTACTGATGGGGAAGGATGGACTGATATGTTTAACAAGGCAATGTTATCCTTATCAATTTAATATGTCTGTTTAACTTACCGATTAATATATGCATTACAGAGCATCAGAATCTGGGAATCCCTGTCACCAACATGGCTAAAGATTCAAACAGAGGACTAAGGTCAACATCTTCAGCAAGAGTGAGAACGGACAGAGGCAAGTTCAGAAAAAAATAAAATAAAATGTAATTTATGCCCTGATGAAGGGTCCAGCAAGAACCTGCAGCACACACAGGAAGAGGGAGCAAGATAGAAAAAGGAAAGTGCATGACCACCTAAAGGGTCATCACAGTCACAGGTTGAGGGAGCCCTTGAGTACTGGAACTGTCCAGTAGATAGAATGGGACTGTAAGGTGGATAAGGACAGTGACTCGGAATAGAATCTTCCTGATCAACAATACAACATTTGTTTTCTTTATGTTTTTTCATGGGATTTTGCTGGCCACGTCAGCATTTGTTGCCCATTCCTAATTGCCCCTGAACTGAATGGCTAGCTAGACCATGGCAGAGGGCATTTAAAAGTCTGGAGTCACATGTAGGTCTGGTCTGGTGAGGATAGAGGATTTCCTTCCATGAAGGGCATTAGTGAACTGGATAGGTTTTTATGAGCATTGATGATAGCTTCACGGTCACCATTACTGGGACTAACTTTATATTCCAGATTTATTGAAGGAATTCAAATTCCACCTATCCCGAGTGAGAGGCCGGTGGGACACAGGAATAGGAGAATGATAGTGGCGGGAGATTCTATAGACAGGGGAATAGAGAGACTCTTCTACAGCCCTGAGCAGGTCACAAATGGTAAGTTACCTCACTGGTACCAGAGGGAAGGACATCCTGGAACAGGTGGGACCATCTCTGGGAAACAGAGTACAGCAGAAAATATCTATGGTCAGAACCAATAACAGAGATAGAAAGGTATTTATAGAGAGAATATAGAGACAGAGGCACTGAAGTAAATGAACTAGGCCTCAAGGTAATGGATCTCCAGGTTGTTTTGCACGGGTCCATTTAAGGAGGTAAATATGAGGCAGGTCAATGAGCTGTTACAGGACTGGAGCAGGAGGGAAGGATCATGTTCTTGAGGCAGTAGATTGAGTTCAGGGAGAAGGGAAGGGACAGCCACGTTCTGAATCCAGCAACAACAATGGTTTTATAGAAAAGGTGAATGGAGCAGTGGGAAGGGTGTCTGCTGAGGTTAATGGAGGGTGGGAAATATACAGATCTGAGACTAAAGAGTGAAATTTAATAAATTGCTGGAGCAGAAACAGAAATTAATGAAAGGTTATTAGAAATAAGGAAGGAGGTTTCAAAACAGAGAGAGATAAAGTCAATTGGTAATGAAGAAATTCATCAGAATCATCATGTGTGCTCTATCTAAAAGCAGGTCCTTCGCTTATGGTAGCCTTTCCATGTCTCTATCCTATACCTTTTCATTAGCCAATAACTTACTTCAATTTTCAAGCCATTTAACATTGATATTCTCTTCCTTTTCCTCTCTTTCCATGAAGTAATTCTGGTCGCCACATTACCAGAAGAACATGGAGGCGTTGGAGAGGGTGCAGAGGAGGTTTACAAGGATGCTGCCTGATCTAGAGGTTATTAGCTATGAGGAGAGGTTGGACAAACTCAGATTGTTCTCACTAGAGCGACGGAGATTGAGGGGCGACTTGAAAGAAGTTTACAAAATTATGAGTGGCATGGACAAAGTAGATAGAAGCTTTTTCCCAGCGTGGAACAGTCAATTAATAGAGGATGTAGCTTTAAGGTGAGAGGAGAAAACTTTAGAGGAGATGTGCGGGGCAAGTTTTTTATGCAGAGGGTAGTGAGTGTCTGGAATTCGCTGCCAGAGGAGGTGGTGGAAGCAGGTACGATAGTGGTGTTTAAGAGGCAGCTTGACAAATACATGATTAGAATGGGAATGGAGGGATACGGACCCCGGAAGTGCAAAATGTTTTAGTTTGACAGGCAATATGATCGGCACAGGCTTGGAGGGCCGAAGGGGCTGTTCCTGTGCTGTACTTTTCTTTGTTCTATTTGTTCTAAGTCCTCCCTCCATATCGTCTCATACAAATCCGTTTTCTCCTAAAATGTGCTCTACCCAGACTCCCTGTCTGTTCCTAATTACGTTCAACAAATTTCTTTGTTCGTTCACTCTCCTCAGCACTTCATTATTTGCGACCTTTTCTGTTCAGCTCATCCTTTCCATTTTCCTCCTAATCCACATTTCAAAGCTATTTAGGAAATTAGCCTCCTCTTTCTGTAAGGTCAAAGTCTCACATCCATACAAAACAACATTCCAAATCAAGCTCTTTACAAGCTACTTCTAGAGCTGTTTTTTTTTTTCCCTTCAGTTTTCTGGTTAGCTACTGTCTCTTCTTACCAAATACGGATATTTGCTATTGCATTGCTATTCTTGATCTTATTTCTTTGTTACATCTCCCATATGCAAATATTATGCTTCCTAACTACTTGAATTTCTTCTTCTTCCTTCTATGAATATACGACTATTTCTTGGTGATTTTGAGATATGTATCAATTTGGTTTTGCCAAAGTTCATTTACATTTCAAAGTTCCTGTCTGCTATCCTGACTGGTTCTTGTATTCCTTCTTCTGTGCTTGCTACAACTGCTTTATCATCTACAAATCCAATTGGTGTTATCATTTGGCCCCCAACTTTCCCCCACCCTAAACTAGCAGTCTTAACCACAGATTCTGTGTCTTCAACTGCTTCTTTGATCATTGCCTCGGCATAGACATTGAAAAAGACTGGTGATAAACAATACGCTTATCAAACTCCTCATTCAATTAGACATGAATCCGACTCCTTGATGGCTACTCTTACTGTTACTCTTTGTTCCATGATTTCTTATGAGCCATGTTGGGTTCCATATGACATGAAAAGAAATCCAGAACTTTATTCTTGTGCCATTTTTTTAAAAAGTGACTTTCTGCTGAACCAAAAAATGGCTGCTACAAGCCACATAACCACAGGATTGGGCTTTTGTTCTGGCAGCTACCACCAGGAGTTACAAGAATAAAATAATACTTTACCCAGCCTATGGAATCCCACACTTCATTGTACAGATCCCTTGTGATCAACAAAAGCAGAGGAAGTGCAGGTGAACTGGCTCTTCAACTGGAACTATCACAAAAGAGAGAGAATGAAACTCATTATATTGGAAGAGATACTAATATCCACCTCAATTCCCTCCTAAGGAGGAACAATGGAATTCTGACCAGAAGCACAGAAACTGATTGTTAATCTGCAATTAACCATTAATGCAGCATGTCACATGACCTAAGCCTCTGGCCTTTTTGTAGTTTTACGTTACATCTTTAGCCTGACAAGCAGCCTACTGTTTAATCACCAAGAAGCTCACCTCCAGGCAGAACAACAGCCTGCTTCTCAAGCCTGTTTCTGCTGGAAGATTTCCTGCCATTATTAGCAGAACCAACCCAGTCTCTATGCCAACTTCATCTCGCGTTATCAACACCAACTGTAAAGCAAACTCTATAACCTCAGTCTTCAGCCAGTTGAACTTGAACTCCTACGTAAAAGAGTTCCTCATTGGACTGCGACTCTGGAAATCATGTGAACTAACTCTCATTTCTATGGTTCAAGTACTGTGGTTCTTGCTATCCATAGTTGTAAAATTCCTCTTTCTATCCCCCCTTTACTGTGTGCACGTGTGTGTGCGTGGGCTGGATTGGGAAGTTGCAAACATTCCTTCCCTGGTTTTGAATATGAAATAAACTAACCTTCATAGTTAATCATAACACGAGTTTGCTGCGGATTATTAGTAAATTGGATCACACAAACCGAGGGTTGGGGGAAAAAAATCACCGCATACTTAAAATTATTCAAAAGACCTTCTGCTTACAGTCAGGTAGTGAGAGCAAATAAGTACAATTTGCCTGTTCCTCTCCTGTCTGTTACAGTTGTCTGTCTCTCTGGTCTACTCAGTGTCTTTCAGCACTGTCAAAAGCTTAATCCAGTCAACCAAATTGAATGCTATTTCAAAATCTGCAAAACAAACATATAATTCCAGTCCAAATTCTAAACTTGGTTCACTCATTAATTTTATAATGCCGATTGCTTCTCTTGTCTCTCTTCGTCCCTGGAATTCAATCTGGTCATCTCCGATGTAGTTCCGCACCCCCTCTCTTTGTTACAATTTTCAACACAATCTTCGATACATGGGCAATTAGACTAATTTTGCAAAAGTCAGAACATCAGTATGCCTTTGGCTTCTTTCTTATGGTGCTAATTATTGTCTGCATGAAGTCCTCTGGCCATTCCTCGTTCCTAATAAGTAAATATCTTTGCACAGTTGAGTCATCTTTAATGCTTTTCCCCATGTGTTTAATCAATTCTACAGATATTTCATCTATTACAGCTACTTCTCCAGTTTTTATCTCATTTCGTGTTGCTCATATCTCACTTTCTCATATCTATATTCCAATAAAATTGATGTCAACATTATTCTCTTCATCTAGCTCAATCGTTTCAGATTTTCCATTTTTAAATATAGTTCTTCAATGTGTTCCTTCTCTTATTTCATCAGGTTAAGAAAATACTTTCCTTACCCTCTATTGCTGTTGTTTTCAGTCCTTTATGCTGAGGGCCAATAATCTCCTTTGCATTCATACATAAGATCCACCCATTCTGGCCAATCCAATTCTTCGAGGCTATCACTCTGCTTTTTAAATCCATTATTCTTGTGCCTTCAGTATATCTGTGTATCAATACTGAAGAAGACAAACTAAAAAACAGACATGTCAAAATGTATGAAACACTCATCAATTCAGGCAGCACTTACAGAGAGGGGAACCTAGTTAACATTATATATTTCTGTGAAAGGTCATTGATTTGAAACTTTGGGCTGCATATTCCGAGGGAGTGGGGCAAATGACTCGTCCCCTAAAGGAAAGTTGGCGGGAAACAAATGCCAGCCTGCCCCGCAGCCATAACGTCTAGTGGGCAAGAAAAATTGGTGGAGGTTGTGTCTTCTGCCCCACACTGGAAGGAAGTTCGATTGTCGACATCTCCAGCAGTCCCTGCAGTGCCAAGATCAGGTTAGTGGGCCCTGCTGGTATTGGGTGGGAAGGTGGAGTTAGTAGGCTTTGAAGAACAGGCAGGTAGGAAGAAAGCGGTGGTTCATATCATAGGACCCTGCCCCGATGCACAAAGGGCATCACCCCAACATAGCATCCCCTTTCCTTCCCACCCTTTTAAAAACACTTTTTTAAGAAATTACCTGCCCAATCCCACCCATCTGCTCACGCCAAACATATTATCGTGTGAATAGCGTATTGTTGGGGTAAATTGTCAATACCTTTGATTATTTATTTAAATATGGCAGGCAGGCTACCAGTCTTGGTACCAGCCCACATACCGTGTTGTGGTGGTGAGCTCGGGGGTGGGCGGGAGGTGTTGGGCTTGTCACCTGCCCTATTTTACGTATATAAATTCCAGCCCTTTAACTCTGCTTCTCTCCCCACAGATTTTGCCTGATTTGCTGAGGTTTTCCAGCATTATATATCATATCACTCAGTGGTTGATTTATAGGAGGCCGATTGGGCTGATTGTAGGTTTGTACTAGTTATCTTGATTTACAGCCTCCAACTCCGTACTGCCCAGCCCGCCCCACTCCGCTCACAACCCTATAACTTGTTTTTCCCCACACCATACTCCTATATACCAACCCCCACACACCCAATTCCCATATCCACCACCACACATCCATAACCAACCCCACAGATTCCTATAGGGCCACCTCACACCACATACCTCCATCATCCACACAGCATCAAAACCCCACACCGGTACAAGCACAGCCCTGCGCTTTTACCTTGCGTAACCCACCCATAAACCTACACCCATATCCCCATGACCCCACACCTGTTTACCCATAAACGCACACCTGTTTAACCATAACCGCACACTATATTCCCATAACCCCACACCCACATTCCCATAACCGCACACAGCATTCCCATAACCCCACACCTGTCTACCAATGCACACTGCATTCCCATAACCCTACTCCCATATCCCCATAACCGCACATCCACATTCCCATAACCCCACACCTGTTTACCCATAACCACACACCCACATTCCCATAACCCCACACCTGTTTACCCATAACCACACACTGCATTCCCAAAACCCCACACTTGTTTACCCATAAATGCACACTACATTCCCATAACTCCCCGCCAGCATTCCCATAACCGCACACTGCATTCAACATTACCTCACACCCGCATTCCCATAACCCCACACCTGTTTACCAATAACCGCACACTGCATTCCCATAACCACACACCTGTTTAACCATAACCGCACACTACATTCCCATACCCGCACACCTGTTCAACTATAACTGCTCACTACATTCCCATAACGCCACACCTGTTTACCCATAACCGCACACCCGCATTCCCATACCCGTGCACCCATATCCCCATAACCGCACACCTGTTTACCCATAAACGCACACTACATTCCCATAACCCCACACCTGTTTACACATAACCGCATACTGCATTCCCATAGCCCCCGTATCTGTTTACCATAACCACACACTGCATTCCCATAACCCCACACCTGTTTACCCATAACTGTACACTGCATTCCCATAACCCAACACCTGTTTACCCATAACCGCACACTGCATTCCCATAACTCCACACCTCTTTACCCATAACCGCACACTACATTCCCATAACTCCACACCTCTTTACCCATAACCGCACACCCGCATTCCCATAACCCCACACTGCATTCCCATAACCGCACACCTGTTTTCCCATAACCACATACTGCATCCCCATAACTCCACACCCATAACCCCACAACTGTATGCCCATAACGGCACACCTGTACTCCCATAACCTCACACCCATACCACCACAACCCCACAGCCATGAACACGATTTTCCAACCATACCCGCAAAATTTTCCAGATCCCTCCAGCAATTAAAAATCAGCCTGAAATATTTGATTAACGTCTCTGCCATTTCCTTATTCCCCAGTATAATTTTTGCTGGTTTTGCCTCTGAAGGACCCATGTTTACTTTAGCTATTCACTTCCCTTTTGAAGTATTTTATAAGCTCTTACAGTTGCAGAAAACTTTATTTACTTCTAACTGTGGGGGCGGGGGCGGGGGTAGTGGGGGCGGGTGTGCTGCGTGTGCTGTGCAGTGGTGGTGGTATTTAGCTGGACCACTGCTTTTCTTGATCGATATCAATAACCTAGAACTGGGTGAGCAGGATATAATTTCAGAATTTGAGGATGATCCAAGACTTGGAAGTATTCTGAACTGTGTGAAGGATAGTGATAGACTTCAAGAGGATATACAAAGGCTGATGGAATGGAAAGACACGAGTCAGGTGAAATTTAATGTAAAGAAGTGTGAAGTAATACATTTTGGTCTGATGAACGAGGAGGGGTGACATTAAATGAAGGGGAAAATTCTAAATGGATGCAGGAGCACAGGGACCTGGGTGTATATCTGCATAAGACATTGAAGCTGGCAGGGCAGTTTGAGAAATCAGCCCTGGGTCCTGAATCCTGGGTTTTATAAATCAGGGCACAGAGTACAAAAGGAACTAAGTTGTGAACCTTCATAAAACACAGGGGTTCAACTTAAACGAAGGTTTTAGAAAGGGTTCATAAAATATTTACGAGAATGATTCAGAGGATGGGAGACTTCAGTTATGTGGATAGATTGGCGAAGCTGAGGCTGTTCTTCTTGGAGAAGAGAAGGTTGAGAGGTTGATTGGTTAGTTGTGCTCAAAATCATGAGGGGTCTGTGTAGTGCAAATGGCGAGAAACTGTTCCCATCGGCAGAAGGTCGAGAAAACTAAAGTGATTTACAAAATAACCAGAGGTGACATGAGGAAAAAATTCTTTATGCAACAAGTGGTTTGGACCAGGAAGCCACTGCCTGAGTGTGTGGTGGCGCCAGATCCAATTGCAATTTTCGAAAGGGAACTGGATAATTATCTGAAAACACAACATTTTCAGGCTACATGGAAAAGGCGGAGGAGTGGGACTGGATGAGTTGCTGTTGCAGAGAACCGACGGAGAGACAATGAGCTGAATGACCTCCTTCTGAGCTGTGACCATTTTATGATTCTCTGGGTAACCTTGCTTTAATGCCCTGCTACCAAAACTACGTAGTACCCGGAGAAAAATAACTTATTGCACCACAAATAATAATCATTACATTGGAAGGCAGCTGCATTCGGTGAGATTAGCATACATTCTGTGCATAGAGTACATCCACAACATGTGTTTCAGATTATTTATACCCAGCCAACAGGGAAGAATTTGCTTTACAGCTCCAAACAATTTAAGACATGACTAGATGTTCCCCGCCCCAGCACATTTCCATGTACCCCTGTTGGCTCGCACTAACAACCGCACCCTCCGCCCCGCCCCCAACAACTTTGAAACCTGATGACGATGGTACGTAATTCCTCAGAATGAGTTGTAGTCAACTCTTTCGAGTTATCAACAGTCACAGATTGCAACTCTTTCGAGTACAATCACAGTTCTTGGTTTCCGGGAGTGGGACATGAACCCACAACCCTCTGATTCAAAGGCGAGGGTGCTATGAACTGAGCCACAGCTGAGTTATGGTCAATAAGACTTGCGGCACATTACCCACAAACGCGATGTAAATATGCCAGTTCTGACCAAGTCATCGACCTGAAAACGTTAACTTTGCTGTCTCTGTTCACAGAAACTGCCAGACCCTCCGAATATTTCCAGCATTCTGTGGCTCTATATTAAATACAGCTGCGACTAATCTTTCTCTGTACGTCTCTGAGGGATGAAATAATCTCCCACCGCCCCCACTCACCCGCCCCCCACCCCCACCATTCCCCGCTCATTTCTTGATTGGTTTACAGAACAAACCCTGGAAAGAGTGAAACATCAGTTTTCTTACGTTTCTGTGGTCTGTTTTGGGGGCAATGATATTTGTGCAAGACGGGGTTTCTGTTTACGAGCTCGATGCGTCACTGCAGGGTTGAAAATGAAAATTGTATTGACGCAGAAGCTGATACAACCGTCGCCTCCGATGCTGCAAAATCAGTAACAAGTGTTGCAAACGCAATTTAAATTCGGATGACACTCGCCACTCACAATGCCTTTGATTTATAGAAGGTGGAATGAAAATTAAACAGCATTTAAATGAAATAATTAATGAGCGCTCGCTTCTTAAACACAATGAGACTTTTCACCAGGCGGCAAGATAAAGAGAGCAGAGTCCTTGAATTAACCGCTGTCAAATGCCAAAAAGCGGCTGCTTCACATCAAATTTACCACATTTTAAGTGATTGTGCATGATTGAGAAACATGTGGATTGTGTGCAGGTGTCAGCTGTGGCTCAGTTCATAGCACCCTCGCCTTTGAATCAGAGGGTTGTGGGTTCATGTCCCACTCCCGGAAACCAAGAACTGTGATTGTACTCGAAAGAGTTGCAATCTGTGACTGTTGATGACTCGAAAGAGTTTCCCGGAAACCAAGAACTGTGAATGTACTCGAAAGAGTTACATGCGATCTGTTGATAACTCGAAAGAGTTACCCAATATATCTTGGATAACATTGATTGCTGTTGGCAGATTGTTGCAGCTGCCCCTTGCATCTGCACTCAGTGTAATAGATACATTTAGCCCCCCCCCTCTTGAAAGCGCCTATTGTCGTTCGTAAATCAATTGGACTTAAGTGAATTTTTCTTCTTTTGTTTGCTGTCGATTGGTGTGATACATAATCGATGTCTCGCCAATTGGAAGCTGTAATATTCTCCATAGTTTGACTCCGCTTTGTGTTCAGTTATATGGTGTAAACATCAATATGAACTGTGCATGTTCAAGGGTAACATTTTTCCTCCTGCTTAAATTTGAGCGATTAATAGATTTCTCTGATCTATCAGCAATTTATCAGTGACATGTCATTCCACCCTTTCATTCTCCAAGCTCAGTTATAACCGAAATGTATGTGAGAATTTTCCTTTTGCCTCTTTTAGTTATGGCTAAGAGTACGTGTGTCACGACACTTAGGCAAAGCATTAAAAATGTTCCAAATGTGAAATAGAGGATTGCAAGCAGCATCACTTTCATATAATGGGGGCTTTCGCATTTTACCGACAGCACTGTTAAAATATATCTGCATTAACTCCGAGAATGCGGAATTTTTACTTATAATCAGGCGATCTGATTTAGGAAGGAAATAAAACAAAACAAGAAAAAAAGTTGGAGGCACTGGATCACCTCCAGCAATGTTTGAGTGATGTCATCGCGAATAACTTAGCGTACAGGCCTCAACAGTAACGTTAGAGTAGGGCTAAAGCTCGAAATATTAGAGTGATTCTCTGCACCGACATAACTATTAATGCTCGAGTAGGGACTTCCTCAGTGAAGGTAAATTCACCATCAGTAAACTTACGGTGACGTCACCAACAGCGATGTTAGAGAAAGGATATCACGAGTAAAAGTTGAGAGGGAGCCTGACCTGCTACGCGACGGTTGGTTTACCACCAGTGATGTTATGCCAATATCACCATCATCGGCACTAGAATAGAGTCACCGTGAAAATTCTGGAATTGGATCAAAATAAATAATTCAAAAACAAAATACTACGATGTTGGAAATTTGAAATTAAAAAAGTCAATGCTGAACCTTACCTGAAACATTAAGTCTGATTCACTCTCTACTGATGCTACAAGACCTGTTGCGTATTCCCAGCATTTTCTGTTTGTGTTTCACAACTAATAATGTTGGAAGCAGCGCATCCCTATGTTTTGAGTGGAGGTTTCACTGGTAATGATCGATTAAAATCAGCACGGATAATATTCTAATATGTTTCCCACTATCCATGTTAGAGTAGATAACGACTAGTACTGTTGACTGACAGCAAAAGCATTAACATACGGATATCACCAGTGTTATTAATATTAGAGCAACATCATCGCCAGTAATAATAACGCCGGGTCATCACGAGGTAACGCCACAGAAGACAAGAAGTTTAAGTTATGTAATTACATGTCATAACACGTTTTCATTCTGCAATGGATGAGTCAAGATCGCAGCGGAATAATATGAAACCCAAAGAATCCAACACTGTCCGCGGGGGCGGGGGGGGGGGGGGTGGGGTGCGGGTTGCGGGGCGGGAGGTCGATCCTTTCAGCACTCAAGGGGGGCAGGCGCAGAACACATCCCCTCTGGGGTTTCTTTCCGATCATTAATTTTATTTGACGAAGTTTCTGCAACTGAGCTGGTCAATTTCTCCATTGGCGGAACGGGGTCTCTGAAGAGGTAAATTACCCGCTTGTTTGTTAAGTTACTATAACTAACACGAATTATTGTGTAATTATTGCGTAAGCTGATTTCCTCACCAGGACACAAATTAGCCTATAAAGGGGCAACCATTCACGGATCTTCAATACAACCATAAAACTGAGTGAACTCTCGCATCCTTCTAAAAAAAAATGACCCGGCCAGCGATCCTACAAGTAACGGATATTTACTACCCAATTCTCGCAGCCTTTGGTATTCCCGGTAAGTCAGTGTTGTATAATAGCTGTTGAAACTTTCACTGCTAGTGATTATGTGGCTGATTGCGGGAATGCCTCACTGCCGAGGAATTTCCCCATCGGGATGAATTGCTGAATATCAGCGGGAATCCCAGCCGTTCACAAGGCCCTGGAGCCGCAGTTCTGCTCAGTAGATTGTGGGCGCCTGGTGCTTAATTCTCCTCCTCGCACTGAAGGAGAGGGAGGTTGATTCCTCGCTCCTCCAGCAGTTCATAGGCCACTAAAAATGTTTCCCCTGGTAAACATCTCATATGTAATGTTGCCCATTGTCTAAATTACAGTGATAATTCCTAGTACTGCAGCGTCCTCCGCCCAGCAGGGGACGGGAAGATATTTTGAGAAACAAGAAGCTGCTCCTCATTCCTCCCTCGCAAAGAACATTTGCGGATCCACCGGCTGCTGTTCAGTTCCTGAGGGGGTCCTTCAGGGCGATTACAAATAGGCAAATTGCAACGTTTTTAATTACATTGGATAGTTTTTTTTTTCTTAAACTGAATGCTTTATTCGAATACATTGCTTCATGTAATGGATTGAAAATTATAATGAACACCGTTGGCCTCTGATGCCCTTCCCGAGGTTCCCAACTCCAAATAATCATAAGGAACCGACTGTAAAATTCTATTTAGTAACACGGAGCCCCAGTTGTAATTTATCAAATTCACTCGCTGTATTACACGGTAACGGCCTGATGACAGGAAGGTTGTATGTGAGGGAGTCTGTTTATTAGTTGACTGTTGGAATTCAAGAAGTTATAGATATATCCCTTTTTCACTTTACGAAACTTTTATCTGTAACTGGCCGGTCTCCGCAAGGAACTCACGGGTGACTTGCACTGAACATTTCCAAGGTAAATTGAGCCCCAATCCAGTGAAAGGGGCGATAGTCTTTGAAAGGGACTCGGGAGATATGTATGACGGGCGGGTGATCCGATTTATCCAGTTTTAAACTATTGTCTGAAGTCAACAATAGACATAGTTGAGGCATCAATGCCTAAAAGTCGGTGGCAGTGGGAGGAGTTCGAGGCTACTCTCCGTTACCATTCTCCAGATTGACTTCGAGTGACCCTACTCTCAGCACCGTGAAAACATCAGCCTGAAATTTACCGGGAGGACGGCAGGGTCCCAGCCCCTATACGTAGTCCTACAGTCCACTTGATGATCAATTACCTGAAAGAATCGAACTTCCCAAAGAAACCCCGATGGAAAACAAAACAATGGACGAGATTCCACTTTTTAAAAATGTTACTGTGAAAATAAAGCCAAAATCAAGAAATGTATAGTTAGCTCCTAATTGTATTCAGTAGAATGTGTTTATTATAGTTGAAGTAGCTGATACAACAATGATAAGTCTCACGGATTTCTCAGCTAGCCCTCAGCACATATTTGTCACTGTGTTCAGTCCTAATGTCTCTCACAACTTCACCTTGCTCCAGCAGTGCTCAACCACTCTTCTTCACACAGGACCTGATTCTCAAGTGGCCTCCAACAGCCACTTGACTCCACCCCAGCCCCACGGATATGATTATCAAGAACAAGGCCCATGTTTGTGGAACTTCTTTCAATTGGGTTGCAACAGTCCTGATGGCAGAGTTTTCCCAGAGGCACTGTCACCCCACCATTAAATAACATTCTGGTTTACAATATGATCAGCTCTGGGTAAATGAAAACTCCCAGCTCATCAGCGTGCCTGGGTGGCTCATAGCTTTTATCAGGTTTCAGTCTTTTAAACTAGTTGACACACAGCTTCACCCCCAGCCCCTGGGTCTGGGCCGCTTCTGCTAAAGAAGAATTCAACTTTTTAGATCCCTGCTTATTCTGATACACATACTGAAATCCCATCTCCCAATCTGTTTATATTTCCCAATTAGTTTCCATTTCCTTAACAATTACATGCACAGTATCCTTTCTCAGAAGCCTGGTGTCCAGTTAAGACAGCCCTCCCAGACAAACCTGTTCCCGGTATCTCTTTCAGCTAGGGACAGTGTCAAAACTACTATCTTTGAAACCATGTGCTATTAATAGAGTATATATTCGATTAGTTATTTTAGGGATTTCATCAACACTGGCCAATGTTATAAAATTGAATATATGTATATACCGCTGGCTAGAAGTGCAGAATACCATTTCCCATAATATTCTGTGGAATGTATTTCTCCTGTTTCCCCACAGCGAACCTGATGACAATCGTGATTCTCTGCAGAGGAAATTGCGGCATTTCAAAATGTATCTCGTTCTATATGGTTTCCATGGCAACAGCCGATTTACTGCTCATGCTGAACAATGTTCTCGTGTACAAAATCTTGAGTAAGCGTTTTCCACATATAATACTGTCCTATACAGCTATTTGCAAGGTAATAATGTATACAAATACTACCAACCTGTATTTATCGGTGTGGTTTACAGTCTCCTTCACATTTGACCGATTTGTATCTATATGTAGTCAGAAGTTTAAAACAAGGTATTGCACAGTGAGAATTGCGGCTATAGTTCTAACAAAAGTCTGTGTCCTCTCATGTTTAGAGAACATACCCATTTGGTTTGCAAATGAAGCTAAGCGAATAATTAACAATGTTCACTGGGGTTTCCAACCCAGCCTGGATTTTTATAGATCTCCTTTTGGTGTAATATTCCCTTGGTTACATAGTATTTTTTGACATGGATTCCTTTCACTTTGATAATACTGTTTAATTGTTTGACAATCAGACGGATTTTAGTAGCCAGTCGAGCCCGTAAAAAGCTCCGGTGTCACAACAGTGAGAATCAGAGTGATCCAGAAATACAGAATCGACGGAAATCGATTATTTTACTGTTCACTATATCGGGCACGTTTCTATTGCTGTGGCTGACATCAGTCGTTAATTATTTAGCCAATGGTATGGCAATTCGTGTCCGGACGTATTTTTCCCGGAAAATGTATGCATGTATCGCGACTGAAACCGGAAATATGCTAATGTATTTGAGTTCCTGCACAAACACGTTTATTTATGCAGCTCACAAACTAAATTCAGGGAAGAGCTGAAGAGGTTAGTGACTATGCCTTGTACAATATTTCTGACGCTGATAAGAAATGCAAAATGAAACGAAATCTTCCTGTTCTAACTAAATTTAAATTGTAGCCAATGTTCCAGTTTTGAATGGTGGCATTACTGCTGCAACGACAATGTATTGTGTTTTTTAAGGGTATCAGAACACATTGTTCCACTTTCTGTCGTGTGTTTTATGTCTGTTCATTTTCCACTTTGTTTCTTGCTATAGCGGCACACTCCCCACCCAGAGTACATAGAGAACAGTCATTAACATGTTTCCGCAGTGGAGTAAGACCTCTCTGTGTTGGCCTTAGCTCCCTTGCACGGCAGATACTGCAATAAGCGCCAGTTTAATAAACAGCTAAGGACCCCAAACTTCCAGTGTCCACAGCAATGAATTTAAGTTGCTGCTGCGCATCCCAAACACTGTGGACGCCCTGACACGTACACATGTGCTATTGCCTCGGAAGTTTAAATTACTGCTTGGCTGATTTGACTACACTGAGCTCAGAGTCAGAGGCTTGGGGTTTAGATACAGGGGACTTGCCTGCACACTAACGCTGCGAATGTTACGCTGGCTAAAACTTGATCTAACTCAGAGATTAAGCAGCATAATTGAACTGAGGGCCACATCCATCACTCCAACTCACCATCACCACCACAAATACTCCTGACGACTTCCTCAACCCTGACAGCCTACCCGATAGAATTGCCCACCCGACCTGACTACCCTTTCTCCGCCCCGTCTACCCATTCCAACTCGGCCATTTCACTCCTAACCAGCCCCCCAATCACCACACAACGCTCCTCACGACCTTTCTGCCTTTTTCCGAACTTATTCTCTGCCAAAACCACCACACACCCCGGCCCAATTGCTCATGCAACCTGACTAATGACACGACTCAACGGCCCACCTATTCCAAACTGACTGTTTGGGCTGCCCACCCAACCCGATTACCCACCTACACGACCCAAATGCGCAATCAACTTGAATACCTAGCTACAAACTCGACTGTCCACCCAACCCGAATACACACCTAAGCGACCGAACTGCCCGCCCAACCTGATTATCCACCTACGTGACCTGACTGCCCAACCAATCCGATTACCCACCCAACTGGATTACCCATCTGCATAACCCCACTGCCCACCCAACCTGATTAACCACTTCGATGACCTGGCTGCTCATCCGACCTAACTGTTTATCCTACCCAACCAACTATCCATCTCTGTCCTGACTATCCACACCCGCCTGACTACCTACCCCAACCTGACAACCCACTGACCCAACAGCCCAAACAAATGAGTACCCCCACGTCCCGACTAGCTACCCCTGACCCGACTGCCCACCCATCCCGACACCTGAGCTGCTGCTTCTCAAATGTTGATTTAACACTTCTGCTGGGAGGACAGGATAATCGGAACCAACGTTGTCATTACCTTTCTGCACTTCTCTGTCATTTGGGTCAAACGGTCTTTGAGCTGCAAAGGGTTTGTTTCTCCTTCTGAGGCGCAGGTGCAGTTTAATTTAGTGGGTTTATGAGAACTGTTGAATGTACACAAGACGGAATAGGCTGAAGCCAGCGGTGGTTCCAGACCCTTCCGTATTACAACGCACCAACAGCTGAAGTTATGGGGTTCCCCACTAGGCATCTGGACCCGACTCTGTACTCATCCCGACTGGACTGCCCACCCGACGGGAATGCCTGCCCTACCTGATTGTACCCCCGACATTCTGCCCATCCAACCCGAACTGTCAAGCCTACCTGACTATACACCAGACCAGGTTATACCCCGGACCCGACTGCCCATGTGACGCGACTGCCCAGCCGACCCGAGTATATCCTCGAACTATTACCTGATCACCCACCTAGCCACTCACCCACTGATCCACTAAGGCATCCACTCACTGACCCATACTTATTTATTAAAAACTTGAGACGTTTAAAAACTTAACGTAATTTGGCAGCTTGCGTCGTAAAAAGGGGCTCAGATCCTCTCTTCCGCTGCCTTTTATTTCGCTCATCGGATTTGGCCTCGAAAGTTCGCACTTGCCCAGTTTAGCTTCAGCTTGGATCAGAAGTTCTGCCTGGAAATGGATAGTAGTATAATGGATTAGAAAACTTGACAGGCAGTGGCAATGTGCCCAGCATCACAGCTGGTCAGAAAATCTGAGATATAACCTCTGCCATCCGTAAATTCTGCAGCCTCAGAGTTCTCTAGGCAAAGGGATTGCTTCTTCTGTCAGTTCTAAATTCCTTACATTCTCTCATCTGTGGGCGTTCGTTCCTGGTCCTTCAAGGTATGGAAGCAGTGTGCTGCTTCCCTCCCGTCTTGTGTCAAATTACCTGGGCACAACTCGCCAAACTATCTCGATCATATATTAATTCAAAATGTAGTGAATATCAAGAAAGTGCAGTTAAACCAGTGAATTCATACCTTTCGATAGGAGATGATTGTGAACTTGCGTCTTCTGAACAGAGAAGAATGGGTTTTACAGGTCGAAGCTGTGTAAATGACAGGAGAGGTTCCAGTCAAAGTCCTGCAAGCCCATCCCTCTGGAATGGATAACCGGAAAGTGCAGAAATATCTTCTAACAGATGTTGAAGACTGGAATACCCTCCCAACTAGAATTAATAAGACTGTCATGAAGTTTGTACATGTTGTTTTCTCCTTATATTGTAGTAGCTGCCATCTTTAGCCATTACCTGCAAATTAACGAAGTATATGTTAATTTGAAACAACACGAGGCTATCGGGCCAGTACTGACTCTGCAGCAAGGGTCACTTTCTGGATGAAGTGGTATGAAAATTATTTAAAGATATGTTATTGCATACTGATCCATAAACCTCAGAAAACTTTATTCATTTGATAACATATAGAAATAAAAACGTTTATCAGACATCATCGTTCTTTTCTTGGCAATGATACACGAGATGAGCAAGATTTTTAAATCAATAATTGGTAGGATTTCAATTATATTGATGAAGTTTGAGACGATCTATTGGACAACAAGTTAAAGCTATATGGGTTTTGCCGATGTGGGAAAGTAATTTGTTAATTAAGGGAAGCTGCCAACATTGAGTAAGGATAAGTAAATGGAATTATCATTATATGACATTGAATTTTAACAGTTACATAATTATTTAAGGAGAATTATGTGGATTACGATGTAGAAGGAATGAGAGAAATGTATAAAAATGTGTTCGTGGTATTTCAGTGGAGCTCAAAAATGTAAGGTTTGAATCCGCCCGAACACTAATAATTACGTGAGTCTGCAATTACTACTTTTAACTCTGTTTCAAATGTAATTGTATGGTGTGAGTTCTCAACAAGAGAATGATTCAGTTCAATGTTCAAGAACCTGATTAAAACATTTATACTTCAAAAGCGATATAACTTATATTCTGAATGGGCTTCATTTATTACCCGCCATCATGCTTCATTTAAGCGTCACACTGCCATGTTCTCCTTCATGTTGAAATTCTCCAAAACCTCACATGCTTTCATGTTCCCAGTTGCGCTTTAAAGCCTTCCGGACTGAATATTGAGTTCAACAATTTTAGATCATGAACTCTCTCCTCCATCCCCACCCCATTTCCGATCCCCTTTATTTCCAATAATTCATAT
Organism: Cetorhinus maximus; assembly: GCF_964194155.1. NCBI lineage: Eukaryota > Metazoa > Chordata > Chondrichthyes > Lamniformes > Cetorhinidae > Cetorhinus > Cetorhinus maximus. Next base: position 5,115,481 of record NC_135913.1, read on the forward strand.
ACTTCCGACCTATTTCCATTATTTTTATATCTATTTCCATCCATTGTTTTATCATACCTTTTAGCCTATTTCGATCCCTTCCCCCACCCCACCCCCACTAGGGCTATCAGTACCTTGCTCGTCCTGCTTTCTACCCTTAATGTCATCTATTACCACTTTCCTTAGATAAAGCACCACCTTCAACATCTCTTTGTCCTTTTGTCTATGACATCTTTTGATTATCTTCACCTATCACTGGCCCTCTATCCAGCTCTACCTGTTCCTTGCCTCTATTAAACCAGCTTATATTTCACCTCTTTTCAATTTTTCCTTAGTTCTGTTGAAGAATCATACGGACTGGAAACGTTAACTGTGTTCCTCTCCGCAGATGCTGTCAGGCCTGCTGAGTTTTTCCAGGTATTTTTGTTTTTGTTCCAGATAATATTATACTATTTTAATTATCAGTGTTTGAGGAATTCAATCATCAAATCACATCACAGCAAATGAGAGGACGTTCGCTGATCAAACCTTGCCAGAAAACCAAATTAAATATTAATTCATAACATTTACTAAAAACAATATTTTTTAAAAATGAAGGTAACTCAAATAGGAAGTTCATTAACCTCCTTTGAACAAGCAATCTACTTAACATTATGTAAGAATTAAAAATGGGATTAATACATATTTAGACTCTGATTGTACTATTTGCTCTGGAAGTGAGACTGTACAAGACTCAATAAAGGGGAAATAATCATCCAGTTTAACTGCATCGAACGCTGAAAAAAAACAAAGAACTTCTCGAAATAAACCTACCTTTGCACGAAGTAAAACCACTCCTGCTTCAACTTGTGACAGTGAATTAGTGATTTTAAAACACACAGAACAATCTGAGTAGGTTACCGTACAAGGCTGTGAAAATAATAGTCATAATTCAACATTGCTTAAAACCATTAATACTGGATTCAAAGCCTTACCAGTAACGCCAATAGCTGCAAGAGCAGGGTAGTAGACGCTTTCTATCTGAAAGATTAATGGGTATCCCATTTTCTGTGAGGTTAGTATAAAGGTGACGCCTACTGATTCAATATAATTGCAGGTTTGAAGCAGCCTCTATTTATATTAGTGAGAACTCTCCGGGGAGACAACTGGACAGGTTACATAATAAACAATGTTAGTTACAGTTATTTAACGAACAGCCAGGGGAAACAGTGTGGACCAATGATAATGATGATAACATTGATTTAACATTTCTTCAGATAACTAAAAAAAAAAATAAAGATGTTCTGGTAGCAATACAGCTGTTGTTATATATATGTTATTAACTGAGCATACACACCCCTCAGCTTCTGCTCAGTAGCAGGTACTCTGCATGCAGAAATGTGATCATTTAATTGGGGTGGAGGTGGTGGTGGCTGGTGGCAGGTGTGTGTGTGGAGCGGCTGGGTGCTCTGTTTTTCACGTTAATATGAGTATTTTTTCAAGGCCCACACCATCCTAACATGGATTTATATCGTTGTTCCCTCATCATCTCCAGTCCCCTTTGGAAACCGTTTCAAATACGATTTAGAGCACCAGAACTTTAACCACTGCAATGGTGCAAGAATGAGCAACAATTGCTGGCTGGTAACTAGAAACGTGTTTGTGGTTATGTGGCCTTGCCAAAATCACCCACATCTTGAGCACCATTTTAAAACCTGGGCATCCATGAGGCGATGCATCCCATCAGCAGCAGCAGAATTGCACTCGAACACAATCTTTCACCTCATGCCCCCGCATAGCCTCCTTTTTACCTATCCCATCAAGGCAAGGAATCAACCTTGGTTCAATGAATAGTGCAGGAGAGAATGCCAGGGACAATACCATGCATAATTTAAAAATGACATGTCAGCCTTGTGAAGCAATAACACATGACTATTTGCGTGCCGAACAGCATAAGCAGCAAGTGATATACTGAGGTAAGCGGATCCCACAACCAGCAAATCAGATGTAAGCTCTGCAGCCCTGCCACATCCAGTCGTGAATGGTGGTAGACAACTCACTGGAGGAGGAAGCTCCACAAATGCACTCATCCTTAATGATGGAGGAGTCCAGGACATCAGTGCAAAAATTAATGCTGAAGCACTTACTACAATCTTCAGCCAGAAGTGCTGAATCATTACGGATGATCCATTACGGCCTCCTCCAGAGGTCCCCAACATCACAGCTGCCAGTCTTCAGCCAATTCACTCAAAGTGATATCAAGAAACTGCTTAAGGCAATGGATACTGCAAAGGCTATGGGGCCTGTTAATATTCCAGCAATCGTACAGAAGACTTGTGCTCTGGATCTTGCCACGCCGCTAGCCAAGCTGTTCTAGTACAACTACAACACTGGAATCTACCCAGCTATGTGGAAAATTGTCCAAGTATGTCCTATACAGAAAGGAGTAAAACAAATTAAACCCGACCAGTTGCCTCTCCATCAGTCTTGTCTCCATCATCAGTAAAGTAATGGAAGGGGTCATCAACAGTGCGATCAAGCGGCGCTTGATTAGCAATAACCTACTCACTGACGCCCAGTTTGCGTTCCGCCAGGGTATGCTCAGCTCCTCACCTCAATTTAGCCTTGGGGCAAATATGGACAAAAGACCTGAGCTGCCGAGCTGAGGTGAGAATGACTGCCCTTGCCATCAAAGCCGCATTTAACCGAGTGTGGCATCAAGGTGCCCTAGCAAAACTGTAGTCAATAGGAATCAGCATGAAAACATACCGCTTGTTGGATTCATACCTAGCACAAAGGAAGACGGTTGTGGTCAGTCATCCCAATTAGAGGGCATCAATGCAGGAGCTCCTCAGGGTAATGTCCTCGGCCCAACCATGTCCTGCTGCTTCAACAATGACCTACCTTCCATCATATTGTCAGAAGTGGGGGTGTTCGCAGATGATTGCAAAATGTTCAGCACCTTTCATGACTCCTCAGTTACCGACGCACTCCATATCCAAATGCACCAAGACCTGGGCAATATCCAGCCTTGTGCTGACATGTTGCATGGAACAAGTGACAACGCGCCACACAAGTGTCAAGCAATGGCTATCTCCAACAAGAGAGAATCCAACCATCGCCCCTTGTTGTTCAATGGCATTGAATCCGTCACTATCAACATCCTGGGAGTTAGCATTGACCAGACACTGAACTGGAATATCCAAATAAATTCGTGGCTACCAGGGAAGGTCAAAGGTGATGGACTGAGTGATGAATAATCCACATCCTGATTCCCTAAAGCCTGTCCACCATCTACAAGGCAAAAGTCAGGAGTGCGCTGGAATACTCCCCACTTGCTTGGATGAGTGTGCCTCCCACAACACTCAAGAAGCTTGACACCATCCAGGACAAAACAGCCCGCTTGATTGACACGCCATCCATAAACATTCACTCCTTCCACCACCAATGCGCGGATGCAGCAATGTGTAAAATCTACAAGGTGCACTGGAAGAATGCATCAAGGCTCCTTACACAGCTCCTTCCAAACCCACGGCCACTGCCATATAGGACAAAGGCAGCAGATAGATGGGAAAATCATCACCTGGACATTTCACTCCAAGTCAATCACCATCCTGATTTGAAAATATATCGCTGTTCCTTCACTGTTGTTGGCTCAAAATGCCGGAACTCTTTTCCAAACAACTCTGTTGGTGTACCTACACCCCATGGACTGCAGCGGTTCAAGATGGCAACTCACCACCACCTTCTCCAGGGCAACATGGAATTCGAAAAAATGCTGGCCCAGCCTGCGAAACCCAGATCCTGCGAATGAGTATATTAAAAAAATACTATCCAAAATTTTCCCTTCAACCTGTCACGCCACCTGTCCACAATATTCCCATCAGCCTGTCACGTCACCTGTCCACAATATTCCCTTCAGCCTGTCATACCACCTATCCACAATATTCCCATCAGCTTATCATACCCTCTATCCACAATATTCCCTTCAACCCATCCAGCCGGGCAATAAACAGGATTCCCTTCAGCACATATAACTAACTAATAGAGCCCAGCCAACCAGGTACTCGATTCAGCCATTCCAAACCACTTATTCACTGTTTCGTTATGTCGATCTAGCCCATCTGTCCTCAGTATTCCATTCAGTTCATCTAAATTCCCTATCCACAATGGCTCATTCAGCCCATCTAGCTCATCTATTCACAATGTGAATCTAAATAACCTGGTCTAAATAACCTGGTCGATGAATTCTCTTCAGCCCATTTAGCCCACCTAGCCACAGTGTACCTTTCAAACTAGCCAGCTGATATCCAGGGAAATTCCTTCGACCTATGTAATCCACATATGGAAAGTGATCATTTAAGCCCATTTATTATAATTATCCACAATGATCTCTTCAGCCCACCTATCACAACAATTCACAACCTGACATCAGCCCATCTCACCTGCTCTCCAGGGAAATTACTTGAGTTCATAAAGCCCTGCTTTCTTTTTCATTTGTTGACGTTTGTGGGCATTGCTGGCTGGGACTGCATTTATTGCCCATCCCTAATGTACCTTGAGAAGATGTGTTGCCTTCTACTGCAATCCATGTGGTGTTGGAACAGCCACAATGCTGTTAGGAAGGGAGTTCCAGGGTTTTGGCCCATCAGTAGTGAAGAAACGGTGACATTGTCCCTTGCCAGGATGGTGTGCGATTTGGTGGCAAACTTGAAGGTGGTGATGTTCCAATGTATCTACTTCCCTTGTCCTTCTACGTGGTAGAGGCTGCGAGTGTGGAAGGTGCCATCAAAGGAGACTTGGTGGGTTTGTTAAGTGAATCTTTTATATGGTACACACTGCTGACAGTGGTGGAGGGGCGGAATGTTGCAGGTGATGGTTGGGGTGCCATTCAAGCGGGCAGCTTTGTTTTGGATGGTGTCGAGCATCTTGAGTGTTGTTGGAGATGCAGTCATGCAGGCAAGTGCAAAACATTGCATCACACTACCCAGTTGAGCTTTGAAGACAGGCTTTGGGGACTCAGGAGTTGAGTTACTCTGCACAGCATTCTCTCCTTCCTATCGAGCCCACCAATTTACAATGTTCCCTTCAGCACATCACATCCAGCTATTTACAGTGTTTTCTTCATCCCAACTAACCCATCTCTCCACTTGTTTGTTTTTAATCCCACATATCCCATAACTCATACAGCTCCATTTACCCGATTTAGCTCACATATCCACAATGTTTCTTTCATACCATCTGGTCCTCTGTCCCCAATATTCTCTTCAACCCAACTATCTCTTCCCCATAATGTTCCATGTAGCCCATATAATTACCAATCCTCAATATTCTCATCAGATTGTCTAACCCACCTATCCAGAGTTTTCCACACATGCCACCTAGCCCCTTATCCACAGAACTCCCTTCAAGCACTATAACCACCAGTCCACATAATTCACGTCAGCACATTTATCTTCCAATCCACACGTGTTCCTTCAGACCATGTAGCCAACTATCCACATCTTACCTTTACTCCAACTTGCTGAAAAATCAACAATCCTTCCTTCAGCGCTCCTAGCCACATATCCATAGTAATCCTTCAACCCATCCAAACTATCCACAATATTCCCTCAACCCATCTAGCCAACACATTTACTTATTCCCTCAGCTGATCTAGCTCAAATGTCCACAATATTCTCATCCCATCGAATACACCTATCCTAGCATTCCACCATTTTATCTAGCCTAAATATCTAAGTATGCTCTTCACAGCATCTAGCCCACCTGTCCAGAGTTATCGTTTTATCCCATCCAGCTCACCTATCGGGAGGATCCCTTCAATCCATATAACCCTATATCCATAATGTTCTCGTCTGCCCATCTAGCCCAATAATCCACAGTGATTCCCTCAGCCCAGCTAGGCCTTCTATCCACAGCATGCCACGCAACCCATCTAGCCTCCAAATCTCAATGTTCTCTTCTGTCTACTTCACCCCTATCGACAGTATTCTCATCAGCCCATCGAACCTACTTAGCTAAAATGTTTCCTTCAATCCCTCTAGTCAAGATATTTCCACAGAACCTAAACCTATCAAGCCTACCTATCCACGGTGTTCCCTTGCACATTCTTTTCAATTCTGAATTGTAAGCATTTCTGCTCTAACAATGGCAGATTAAAAATATAAAAACATTTTACAGGTGAAATATTAAGCTAAGGTTTCACTTTCACAATCAGATGCACATAAGGGACGTCTCACGGCTATTCCTTTAAAGTCAGGGAGATTTTCCACTTTGCACTATAAATATTTATTCTTCAACATGAACCTCACTATAACAGATGTACTTTTTTTTCAGATTGTTGTTTGTGGGATATTGAAGTGTGCACATAAGCCGTCTCCTTTCCCAATATTATTACAGTGACTACGTGACATTGGCTGGAAGTGATTTGGAATTCTGAAGTCATGATGGAAACTTCATAAAATGAAGTAATTATTGATTTTATTTAATATCGTCATGAGAATAATTCTGAAATGCCACTGTGCAGATTTCACTCCCTTCTATTAAAGAGAATATCTATGTTTAGATAAATATTAGGCATATTCATAAACCTGACTATGCTATCTGCAAACTCTCAAGTTAGCTGCTGATTGATTTCTATGGACTGCTGCTGAGTTAGTAGAAGTGACTGATGCATTCCGCTTTTATTTGAGTTGGTGAAGTCTACGAAGAGTGATGTGGCATGTGGAGATTGCTTTCGTTATGAATTCAAGTGGATACACTTGCTTCAGTTATAGGTGATGCAGTTTCTTCTCCCATTGGCTTGAAGCATGACAGGGAGAATTATCAAAAGTGACACATAGTCGGATGAACTGCTCGAAGGAGGAGGAGAAGAGCTGACATAATTCACTTAAACACTGTCCTGAGGCAGCACATCAGTTCCCAGAGTTTCTCTCCCATCTTCAGCGCACATCATAACAGTAAAACTAAGTTACATGGGAAAACAGTGTATTTAAGTGAGGCTGTCCCTTCAGATGCAAAGGCCTTAATATCTGGAATTCCATCCCTTAACCTCTCTGTCCCTCTACCTTTTCCTTCTGCTTTCAGATAAACGTTAAAATCATTTATTAACAAAATAAAATATTTCAAGCACATACATAGGCCGACAGGTTATTACTATAATAGCTCCAAAAACCCCTAATTAAGTTGGCATCCACTTAAACCCCCTTAAGGCAACAGTAAAAACAGATAGATTTAAAGAGAAACACACAATTCCCTGGGCAGTAGAATTTAAAGTGGCTTTTCACAGCGTCGGTCCCTGTAGACAACAGGCTTGTTGCACAAATACTGGAGCCTTTTTACACTTCTGGTAGATCTTACAATGCCTTCTCTAAAATATAGCCTCATTCTCATTTATGCATGCGTCTCCCTTTTAATGTAAATACCATTGCTCCCATATGTCGGTGGAAATTTACCTTTCTAAAAATATGAATCATTGCATGGTGTTAATATTATCAGTAACCTTTGGGAAAAATAAGCACGCTGCTCAGTCTATGGCTAGGTGTAACATCCTACCATCTCTTTGAAATTCAAACTGCCTTGATTTATCTAAAACTGAAAATTCTTCTCACTTCACATCCTAAAACTTCAGCCTGTTTACATATTTAGCATTTCAAAACCAGCTTTATTTGATGAGTCAAAGCCTCCACACCTGATGCCTCTAATTCAATTAAATCCGCCCCACCACCACCTCTCCTCACAAACAGAGAGAAACTACCCAAACTGCAATAGAACCTGCTTTTACAATAAATCACACGAATGTTATGAAAATTTTTACACTTTCATGACGCCCCCTGCTTAGGGAAAAATGAAACATCATAATTCAAAAGGCAGCTTCATTTTCTTAACTTATCTTATACTATGTCATATAATGATATACAGACACACACTACAGACACACATTATTTACATTGTCAGATGCATAACAGTATATACAGAAAAGCAAAAAAACTGCGGATGCTGGAAATCCAAAACAAAAACAAAAATACATGGAAAAACTCAGCAGGACTGGGAGCATCTGCGGAGAGGAACACAGTTAACGTTTCGAGTCAGTATGACTCTTCAGCAGAACTAAGTAAAAATAGAAAAGAGGTGAAATTCAAGCTGGTTTAAGGGGGGTGGGGGGGGAGGGGCGCTGGGGGGAGGGTAGAGCTGGATAGAGGGCCAGTGATAGCCGGAGATAGCCAAAAGATGTCATAGACAAAAGGAAAAAGAGGTGTTGAAGGTGGTGATGTTATCTAAGGAATGTACTAATTAAGGGTAGAAAGCAGGGCAAGCAAGGTACAGATAGCCCTAGTGGGGGTGGGGTGGGGTGAAGGAATCGAAATGGGCTAAAAGGTAGAGATAAAACAATGGATGGAAATACATTTAAAAATAATGGAAATAGGTGGGAGAAGAAAAATCTATATAAATTATTGGAAAAAAAGAGGGGGATCGGAAAGTGGGTGGGGATGGAGGAGATAGTTCATGATCTAAAATTGTTGAACTCAATATTCAGTCTGGAAGGCTGTAAAGTGCCTAGTCAGAAGATGAGGTGCGGTTCCTCCAGTATGCGTTGAGCTTCACTGGAACAATGCAGCAGGCCAAGGACAGACATGTGGGCATGAGAGCAGGGTGGAGTGTTGAAATGGCAAGCGACAGGGAGGTCTAGGTCATGCTTGCAGACAGACTGAAGGTGTTATGCAAAGCGGGCACCCAGTCTGCGTTTGGTCTCTCCAATGTAGAGGAAACCGCATTGGGAGCAACAAATGCAGTAGACTAAATTGAGGGAAGTGCAAGTGAAATGCTGCTTCTCTTGAAAGGAGTGTTTGGGCCCTTGGACGGTGAGGAGAGGGGAAGTAAAGGGGCTGGTGTTGCACCTTCTGCAGTTGCATGGGAAGGTGCCCTGGAAGGGGGTTGAGGTGCAGGGGGTGATGGAGGAGTGGACCAGGGTGTCCCGGAGGGAACGATCCTTGCGGAATGCCGCCAGGGGGGGTGAAGGGAAGATGTGTTTGGTGGTCGCATCATTCTGGAGTTGGCGGAAATGGCAGAGGATGATACATGTATATGGACAAATCTGTGGTATCAAAATAAATCATTTCAGTCCAGTGCCCAGGTTTTAAATGTCCAATTTTCCATTGAGCTTTCAGCTCTAGACAATGCATTTGCAATTAGATTTTCTCGTCCAGCCACATGTACAAGCAGTAGATTAAATGTTTGCAGTAATAACCTCCGCTTGAATAGCCTTGCACTTCGGTCTGTAAATTTGTCCAGAATCTTTAAATGATTGTTGTCTGTATAGAAAATTGTTTCTGGCCAAATGATTGCAGCAAAAATCTCGAAATGCTGCAACACGAATACCAGACCCAGAGTCTCCATTTCAATCGGTGAATATCTTCTCTGTTTTACATTCTACTTCCGTGAAAGATAGCCTATTTGTTTCTCAATTCCAGTTTCATCTTCTTGTAACTGTGCTGCCTATATCGCTTGTGTCAATGGCCAACTTAAGTGGATTGGCATTGTTGAACACTACCAAACCTGGTACCGAAGTCAAACCAGTTTTTAAACTGTCAAATAAATACTAATACTCCTGTGTCCATGGCAACTTCCTTTTATGTTGTAATAGTTCAGTCAAGGGAGCAAGCACACTGCTAAAATATTGTACAAGTTTCGGTAAAACTCACTTATGTCCAGAAATCTCAAAACGTCTCGTCTTGTTACAGGCACGGGAAAATCCACAAAAGCTTTGATTTTTGCATCTCTCGGAGCCACCTTATCATGTGCAATGGTATGGCCTAGAAATGTTGCTTGCGCTTTTGCAAATTCACTTTTAACCATGTTCATCAACGAATTTGCTCCTTCTAGTCAATTGAATAATTATCCCAGGTGTTCTAAATGCTCCTCCTACATTTGACTGAAAATGATCAATTCATCAATGCAACTAGCACAATTGCTCAGTCCTGCCATCACTTTCTCAGTCTTTGATATGTTGCAGGTGCGTTATTCGTATCAAATGGCATGACTTCAAACTGATACAGCCCATCTGGCGTCACAAAAGCCGATATCCCCTTTGCTCTCTCTGATAGCGGTACTTGCCAATATCTTCTCAGCAATCAATCTTTCTGATAAAGTTTGATTGTCCCAAATTTTCAAAGCAATCTTTCAACTGTGGTATACGATGTGAATTTGCTTTTGTCACTGCATTACCTTGCAATAGTGCACACACAGTTTCTGTGACCATCCAGTTTCGAAACCATCAAAATAGGTGAACACCAATTATTGCAGCTAGACTCAATGATATCATTTTGAAGCATGAATTCAATTTCATTCTGCACTTGTGATAACTTTGCTGCATTTAATCTATAAGGATGTTGCCTTATCGAAGATGAAACTTCTTCACTCACATCATGTTTAGTTCAATTTGTCTTCTCCATCTTATTCCCACAAATAGCTGTACGTGGCTGCAATAGCTCCTCCAAGGCACCTTGACACTTGTCTGGAAAGTAACTCAATATTACATTTAAATTTTCAAGGAGCCTCTCATTATCCAATTTGATTAGAGGAAAATCAATTTAAGAATTCTTCATTTCCACCTGTTTCTCCTTTTCTACCACCACTAATGTCAGCTTTTGGTCCTTTTCCAGCTCAATGTACGTTTTAAGCATATTTACATGACACACCCCCTGCTTCTTTCCCCTATATGGAGTATTTATTAAATAATTTATTTCACTAATTTTCTTTTCAGTCTTGTAAGGTCCACTTAACGAGTCACCCAATAATGGTAATAGAAATAACATTTATTTCTCAAGCAACAAATCTATGAGCTGTGGCTCTACTATCTGCCTTCACTTTCCCCACTTTCTGCTATACCTATAAACGTTCCCTAGCAAACTCACATGCTCTGCCCAACCTTTCACTTAAGTTTGATACAGAATTCAAGGGAGCAGCTTCTGATTTTAACCCACCAATTTCTCATGAATCAATTTCAGTGGGCCCCCTTACCTCACAACTATAGAATAATTCAAAATGATTACATCCAGTCGGTGCATTAGGACCATCCCTAATAGCAAATGACAAGAATCTTATTCCTCCATCCCAATCCTGTGGATTGTCATGTCTACACTTTTTACAGTTTGATGGTGTCTTTCCAAAGTCCTTTGTGATTCAGCATAGTAAGCTGTTGACTTAAAATGTTTTCTCACAGAACTGTTCATTACCTTCTTAAACAGCTGTGGCATGGAATTTGAACCCTAACCTGATTCTACTTCTTTTGGTAAACCATGTATTTGAAAAAAAAAACGGTTTCCAACTCTTGCACAATTCTTTTTGTTGTAATATTTCTCGAAGGTATCGCTTTAGGAAACTTGTAGACACATCCATTATTGTTAGTACGTTCTTATTTCCACCTTTAGTATCACGGCGGGTTCCTACACATTCAATCATGAACCTAGTAAAAGGTTCTTCAAATGCTTGAATTGGAATTAAAGGTGCCAGCTTAATCACTGCTTATGGTTTCCCCACCACCTGACATGTGTGACATGTTTGACGAAATTTGACTATGTCCCTATGCAATCCAGGCCAATAAAAATGTTCTTTTGGATTTTTGCGTCTGTCCTTCTAATTTCTAAATGCCATCCATTGGAATTTCATGAGCAATTCTCAGGATCCTATTTCTATATCCAAATGGTATAGCAATTTGATGTAGTTTCATCCAGTTTTCATCCCCTAAATCATTTCCAGCCGCTTCTTTCTCATTAACACGTTACCCTTAAGGTTATAACATTCTGGAATAAATTCTGCCTCTGTTTCTGAGTAAGCTGTCTAATATAACTGATTTATTTGTGGACGCTTTTTCTGTAACCCTACTAACTGCCTCAAGCTAAACATCTCAGCTGCATTCTCCTCCATTCTTCCTCCATGAACAATCTCATCAAATACACTGTCAGCTAATTGAACGTCGACAGCTTTTCCCTGTCTTTTACAATTTTTGTTCTTCCTGTTTCAACCTGTCAGCTTGTGACCTTGTTACTAAACAATCTGGAAACAATCCAGAATGCTCTTTTTGCAAGGCTTCTGTAGAAAACGCCTCTGCAGGCTGCTCACCTACCATAGGCATCATGTGACCCAGGTATATCATTGCCTAAAGTAAATTGAATCCCTACAATGAGAATTTTTTCCACGGCTGCAACAATTGCCTCACTTGATAGCCGCTTGCTCTTTAAATGAACATTCCACAATGGAATAATTTTAGCATCTCCATGAAACCCACTTATTATCATCTGTTCCTGCAATACTCCCTCTGAGAAACAAATATCACTATCCAACAATATTGAGGATTGACTATCCTTGTGTCTTTTAAAATGTTAGTATATTTATCTACTCCACCCTGTAGACATGGAAACAAATCCCCTTCACATACAAATCCTTTAAATATTTCTGCAACCTGCTGCTCATAACTCAGTTAGGTAAACTGTGAGCACATTCCCACTTATTTACTTATTATTGTTTTTTTACTGTTTTTTTTCTGTGCACAAATGATTGCTTTTTCCTCTGTCTGAACCTCTGAACCCACAACACTTTTAATTCTAGCACTTTTATGCATCCCAATAATTCCAACATATTTACTCTGTAATTTCCAACACACCGACTTCATTTTGTCCAATGCAGCCGATAAATAGAAATTTATGTTGTGTTGTCCAGCTGAGCGGACTTCAAAGTGAAGTTGTGAGGATCCAACAAAAGTAAAAACATCCCTCTAGTCAGAGCTCGAGGCGTGGTATATTGGTAATGGTCACTGCTGACCCTATTATCTGCCGTTGGCTCCCAATTATAGAGGCAGATACCACAGGCCATCCACTTGATCATGCCGGACCTCCACCAATGATTGGTAATTTGGTAATTTCCACGAGGTGACCAGAATTGCACACAATACTCAACCTGTGGCCTAATTTATCCAGTTCCAACATAACCTCCTTGCTAGTATATTTTATGCCTCGGCTAATAAATGAAAGGGTTCCATATGATTTCTTAACCACCTTATCAATCTGTTCTGCTACCTTCAGGGATCTGTAGACATTCACTCCAAGGTCTCTCACTTCCTCTACACCTCTCAATAGTCTCCAATTAATTGTTTATTCCCTTCGACTTGTTTGAAATCCCTAACTGCATCACATCGCTCTCGTCCGGGTTGAATTCCAATTGCGAGGTGTCAGCTGTGGCTCAGTTCATAGCACCCTCGCCTTTGAATCAGAGGGTTGTGGGTTCATGTCCCACTCCCAGAAAAACCCAGAACTGTGATTGTACTCAAAAGGGTTGCAATCTGTGACTGTTAATAACTCGAAAGAGTTTGAATTCCATTTGGCAGTTTTCTGCCAGCCAATTGATATTTTCCTTTCGTCTACAGTTATGCTGTTCACGATCAAATACAGACAATTTTTGCGTTGCCTGAAAGCTTCCTGATGATTCCCCCTATATGTATGTCCAAATCGTTAATATATAACACGAAAAGCACGGCTAATCAGGCATGTGGTTTGCTTTAAGAAGAGAAACCCGATTAGTGCAAATCTAGCTCCCCAAAACCTTAACTCTGATGCTTTCAGAATTCTCGGCAGTGCTCGGGCGCTTTGTTAAATTTAAGTTCTCCATTCGCTCTGTCATGCATTATGATAACAGATGAACAATTCCCAATGATAAAAACAGAATTACCTTGAAAAACTCAGCAGGTCTGGCAGCATCGGCGAAGATAAGAGTTGACGTTTCGAGTCCTCATGACCCTTCAACAGAACTGAGTAATATTAGGAGAGGGATGAAAATCATCTGGTTTAAGGGGGGCAGGGGGGGGGGGGGGAGAGAAGTTGGGGGGGTTGTAGGGATAAGCAAGCAGTGATGGGAGCAGATAATCAAAAGATGTCACAGACAAAGGAACAAATAGGTGTTGAAGGTGGTGATATTATCTAAACGAATGTGCTAAATAAGAATGGATGGCAGGACACTCAAGGTACAGCTCTAGTGGGGGTGGGGTGGAAAGACTGACAGGGCATTAAAGGTATAGATTTAAAAATAATGAAAATAGGTGGGAAAAGAAAAAAACTATATAAATTATTGGAAAAAACAAAAGGGAGGGGGAAGAAACGGAAAGGGGGTGGGGATGAAGGAGGGAGTTCAAGATCTAAAGTTGTTGAATTCAATATTCAGTCCGGAAGGCTGTAAAGTGCCTAGTCAGAAGATGAGGTGCTGTTCCTCCAGTTTGCGTTGGGCTTCACTGGAACAATGCAGCAAGCCAAGCACAGACATGTGGGCAAGAGAGCAGGGTGGCGTGTTAAAATGGCAAACGACAGGGAGGTTTGGGTCTTTCTTGCGGACAGACCGCAGATGTTCTGCAAAGCGGTCGCCCAGTTTACGTTTGGTCTCTCCAATGTAGAGGAGACCGCATTGGGAGCAACGAATGCAGTAGACTAAGTTAGGGGAAATGCAAGTGAAATGCTGCTTCACTTGAAAGGAGTGTTTGGGCCCTTGGACGGTGAGGAGAGAGGAAGTGAAGGGGCAGGTGTTGCATCTTCTGTGTGGGCATGGGGAGGTGCCATAGGTGGGGGTTGAGGAGTAGGGGGTGGTGGAGGAGTGGACCAGGGTGTCCCGGAGGGAATGGTCCCTACAGAATGCCTCCCGGGGGGTGAAGGGAAGATGTGTTTGGTGGTGGCATCATGCTGGAATTGGCAGAAATGGCGGAGGATGATCCTTTGAATGAGGAGGCTGGTGGGGTGATAAGTGAGGACAAGGGGGACCCTATCATGTTTTTGGGAGGGAGGAGAAGGCATGAGGGCGGATGCGCGGGAGTTGGTCGGAACACGGTTGATGGCACTGTCAACGACCGTGGGTGGAAAACCTCGGTTAAGGAAGAAGGAGGACATGTCAGAGGAACTGTTTTTGAAGGTAGCATCATCAGAACAGATGCGACGGAGGCGAAGGAACTGAGAGAATGGGATGCAGTCCTTACAGGAAGCGGGATGTGAGGGGCTGTAGTCGAGGTAGCTGTGGAAGTCGGTAGGCTTGTAATGAATATTGGTGGATAGTCTATCACCAGAAATTGACACAGAGAGGTCAAGGAAGGGAAGTGTCAGAGATGGACCATGTGAAAATGATGGAGGGGTGGAGACTGGAAGCAAAATTAATAAATTTTTCCAGGTCCCGACAAGAGCATGAAGCAGCACCGAAGTAATCATCGATGTACCGGAGAAAGAGTTTTGGGAGCGGGCCGGAGTAGGACTGGAACAAGGAATGTTCCACATACCGCATAAAGAGACAGGCATAGCTGGGGCCCATGCGGGTACCCATAGCCACGCCTTTTACTTGGAGGAAGTGAGAGGAGTTAAAGGAGAAATTGTTCAGTGTGAGAACAAGTTCAGCCAGACGGAGGAGAGTAGTGGTGGATGGGGATGGGGAAGGGGTGGATGCCACTCCGCAGTAGTTTTTTGTTTTTAATTCCCAATGATGTTTGCAACAAAACAGTGCAATGCATTTGAAAACTTTGCATTATAACTACACGTCGATGATTGGTGACACATAATCTCCTCGGCTCAGAAACCAATGCCTTCCCCTTCTAATTCCAAACGATCTCGGACAGTTAGTTACGAAGACACCCAGCAGAGGGTAAAGGCAAGTCACAATAAGAGTGAGCTCTCCCCACAATGTTGCCCTGCGGCCTGTGAAGTGGTGCTGCTGTGTGACTGTTATTCAGATAAATACATCAATCACAACGACCGTTGGCCTATTATTTGCCGCTTTCCGCACTTGCTCTAAACGCCTAATGTCATTGATTGAGAGCGAGGCTGAAATATATTTCAGTTCCCTGCCCTTACAACTTCCCCGAATGATAGCACCAAATTAAAATTTCAACAGGCACTCGGTAATTCCTCGTTGAAGCCCCTGTCATTAGTTTGCACGACTGTGAGCACCTTCCTTCTAATTCGCCAAGAAAATCCATACGCTTCAATTGCAACATCCTTGAGATACGGCAACACTTCGACACTCTTTTTAATTAAGTGTTTGATAGCTTATACTCTTTAAATTTAGCATCCTTCCGAAGGCAATTCTGAATGAGCAACTTACACTGGTAATGCCCACTTCCCAAGAAAGAAATAGAAAAGAGATTGCATGACATATCAGCCGATTGATGACGAGAACTTGTGCAGCTTGAGGTTTGCTTTCGATAGAATATTTTCCAAATTTGGCAGGAGGAGAACGTATCTGTTGCTGAAGCTTTGTGAAAATCAGTTCATTCAGCAGCTCTGGGACAAGCACATCCTTGAAGCTTTAACTGGGCAAAAAACTAGAATTCCAGCCTGTGCGCGATCAGTCAGGCAAGGAAGAATGCTGAATTCTCCATTCACTGCTAGGCTGAATTTGAAAAGCATTTGATCGAAATAGGCAACGTGTAGCTGGCGACCAGTCGGCTCCTAGAGTAAGGCAAAATGCTGCGGATGCTGGAAATCTGAAACAGAAACAAAAAATGCTGAAAAAACTTTTTCAGAGTCACACGGACTGGGAACGTTAACTTTGCCTTCTTCTCCACAGATGCTGTCAGGCATGCTGAGTCTTTTCAGCATTCTTGGTTTTTGATCTGTTAACTCCGATGGTTAGAGAATGATGCTAATGACGGCAAGGTCACGTTGACCAACGCGGCATGGAAGGCGTATGGTAAGTATGGTCCTTCTTCAGTTCAGTTGCAGCCCTTCTACTGTTACGTTGTTAGAGGTCCAGCTGCAGTCCCTTTACTGTCACATCGGAAGAGGGCTTTGAATAGGACCGCGTTACCTTACGGCATCGCGGATTGTGTCTTTTTTTCGTCCATACTTTTGCTTCCAGAAAGTTTCTGCTCTTGTTCTGACAAATCCGTCATTATTTTAACACTTCTGTGCAACAAATATGTCGGCATCATGATAACAATCCATTTCTCCTTTACAGCGGAACACTTGCAGTCGATCAGTGACATCGCTGTCAACTGTGCCCATGCCTGCCGTTCGCTGCAATGCTTTAGGCAAATTCACTCGAGCCAACTTGCAACCACCAGTGCAACCAAACACACAAGCCTACCTTAAAGTGATTGCATTCAAGCTTTCAAAAACCCTCTGCACGGCAAAAAAACATTTCGCTTCTGAACAATTTCACGCAAAGACTGCATCTGTCAGCAAAGCCGCTCCATTATCAAATTTCTTAACCGTCAGTCAGCTGCTGGCGAGGCCAAAACACATTAGCTGCTTCGAGATTTCATTTAAAAAAGCAGCACAATTTACTCCTAATGTGTTGCTAATTATTTTCAATCACGCCTGAAACCAAACAAAATATCGAACGGCGCAACGTCTACTTCATTGCTGAGCTATTGTAAGCGACGCATAAACAAGGTCACTGAGAAGCCAATGTTTTCCCGTCTAACTTGTCGTAATTCCAGTCTCTTTCAGACATTCTAGTCACGAAGACACCCAGCAGAGGGTAAACCCAAGGCAAAATAACTGTGAGCGCTTCCCACTGTGAAGTAGATTTGCTGCATGACTGTTACTGGGATAGATTTATAATTCACAAGGGCAGTTGGCCTGCTTTAGTTCTGTCATTTACTGGTTCCCCAAATTGCTCTAAGCGCCTAAAGTCGTTGATTGAGAGCCAGGCGGAAATATATTTCAGTTTCTTGCACTTGCAGCTGCCTCGAAGTTTACTACCAAATTTAAAGTTCATCAGGCACGCCGTCATTTCTCGCTGAAGAACCCGTCATAAATTTGCTATACTGTGATCGCCTTACTTCTCTTTCGCAATTCAGTTCCAATTCCAAGCTTCACTTGCATCAACCTGAGGACAGGACAACACTTCAAAACTTATTTTAATTCAAGGAATGAAGTGCTTTCATTTTTAAATTTCGCAATCCTTCTCAATCTGATGATCAACTTATACTGGTCGTGGAGCCATGTCCATGTCTCATGAAAGAAATAGAAAAAGAGATATTGGATAAGATATGAGCCGATTGATGGCGAGAAGCTTTTCAGTTTGAGATTTGCTTTCGGCAGAATATTTTCAACATTCAGAAGGAGAGCGGTGAAGTTGCTGAGCAGCGTTGTAAAGATCGGAACAATGACACAGTTCTGGGGAAAACTTATTTCCTTCCAGCTCGCTGGTAACCTGGAGCTTTGAATTTGCAAATACGATAGTTCCAACTTTCCATCTGGTGCGCGGTCAGTCAGCAATAACTGAGTGTCGATGCCCCTTGGGTCGTTCTTCGGTACCATCCCAGATACAGAATCCGAGTGACCCTCCCCCTGCTGCCTTGATACTGTCTCAAAGAAGTGTAGTGGAAGGGTATTGAGTGTATGTTGATTTAATGTTTTGAAAAAGTGTCTGCATGTATGAGAGGAAAGAATCAAGGGGCATAATTCTCTATGGAACACATCTGAACATTTCATCAACATACTCTGATATTTATCCGGCTGTCGCTATCACATCTTATTTCCCTCTTTCTTACAGCGAACTTATTTACAATCATGATTCTCGCCAGAAGAAACTGCGGCCTTGCCAAATGTCTCTCTGTCTCTATGGTGTCTGGCAACAGCAGATCTACTGGCCTTGTTTTTCATGTATATAATATAAAATTTTCAGCAAAGTCTTTCCACCTTCATTCCGCTCCAACACTGTCATTGTTATGGCACTGCCAAGCTTAAAATTCAACAGCCACTCCGTCATTTCGCGCTGAAGCATCCGCCACAATTTGGCATTACTGTGACCGCCTTGCTTCTCATTCGTAATTCAGTTCCAATTCGAAGCTTCAATTGTGACTGTCACTGTCAGCGGTATGTTGTCAGAATTTTGAAACAAAGTATGCCCCTATGAAAATTGCTACAGTGACCTTAACAGCGGTCTCCGTGTTCATCTATTCGGAGAATATGCCATTTTGGTTTCCCTAGGAACAGAAATGTTCATTTATTAGTAACTGAACAAACTACAAAAGCGAGTGATCATCACACTGATCATTAGCAATGTTCACTGGGGTTCCCGCCCTGGCACAGATTTCGTTTTCATCGCCTACTGGGGCAGCAGACTTTTGGTTCGGAGGTATTTTATCTCCATTGCATTCTTATCTTTTTATATTATTAATTAATTGTTTGACAATGAGACGCATTTTAACAGCTACTAGAGCCCGCAGGGGACTCCGGGCTCACAACAGGAAGCATCGGAATGACCCAGAGATGGAAAACCAAATAAAATCGATTATTTGCTTGTTCACTATATCCGGCAGTTTTGCAGTGTTTTGGCTGGCAGCTGCTGTCTCTTCTGTAACTAAGAAATTCGCTGTTCATTACTGACCCGATTATACATCCCTCGCATACATCGCCTCTCAAACAGGTTATTTGTTGTTTTATTTGAGATCCTGTAGAAAAAACTTTGGTTATGCAACTACACAAACTGTAACCATCCTTTCACGCAGAGAAAAATGAATGAAATCTGAATGAAAACAAACCGCGTTAATGTTCATGAGCTGAAAGTCCTGCTTTTCCTCCCAAACATTTCAGGGTCTTTATTAAAATACATTTCAGCTAATTTGCTGAGCTTGTATATAACCTTTTTGCAGTTTGGCCAGTTTCTAAAAAATCGACATTCTCCAATTGACCTGGATAAATGATTTGTGTATCCAAGCTTCGGGTCAATGGATTTAATATGATGCATTTTCAAGTCAGCGAGCTGATGGAAGAAGGTAATCATTTCAATCATGGAGGCTGCGAGCAGTATTTGAACGTTCACACCGAACCTACTTAACGACTCGGCCACCACAGCTAGATAAATGCAGCCTTGTTACATGTCATTACAAAATATCAGGCATAATGTGAGTTACAACATTTCAGACAATTGTTTAGAATCATTCATTCATCACCTTCACCTCTTGAGCCGTTTTCTAATCTCGCAGCCCATGTAGAAATAAAACTCTTAATCGTGGAATCCTACCGTTCAGAAGGGGGCCTGAAGGACCATCGAGCCTGTGTATGCTCTTGAACCTGTCAATTGAGTTCCAAAATCCAGGTTCCCCCATCACCCTGTAAATTAGTTCTATTTAAACCCCGATTGAACCTGATTTCAATATCCTTCAAGATGAAAAAAACAAAGTAGCGTGAAAGCTGGAAATATGAAAAAAAAAACAGGATTACCAAAGAAAAAAATGCAACAAATATTTGTGATGCCTCTTGGTAGACAGTGAAGGTGGCTATTGGAAGCGTGCTGCGTTTGTTCCGGGTAGCTCAGTCGGTAAAACGTCAGACTTTTAATCTGAGGGTCCAAGGTTCCAGCCCTTGTCGGGGTGCTGCCCTTTTGTCTCAAGATGTTCGCTCTCAGTGAAACGGCAACAAAACGAGCAATGGTAGTTGAATTCTTCAAGGAGAGCTGAAGGATCGGATACGTTGCTTTGCTTTGCAGAAGAAGATCTACCATCTCGAAATTGTGGCAGCCTCGATTAATTTTAGAATTGTTTCTGGATTTCCAACTGCTCTAATTCTGAAAAGTGCGCCCTGACTTTTCCCTTGGTTGGCACTACTGCTGTGGATCAGTGGGGAAAAAAAAACATGTCAAGATTCAACCACATCCTTCCTGGCAGGAGAAACAGTTTATCGTTGTTTAACCTAACAATTCAATTTAACAGGTTAGATTCCTCGATCAGATCAACCTTCATCCTTCTATACTCAAGGGAATAGAAAAGGTTGGAGGCCCTGAAAAGGGGAAAAAATGTGCAGGGATCAGGGAGAAGGCGAAGGATTGACACTGGGTGAATTTCACTTTCCGAAAGCCAGTACAGACAGGATGGGCCAAATGGCCTTATCCTGCGCTGTACCCATTCGATGATTATGTTGTATCTGTCAGTGTGTAGGTGATGAGTTTGAGGTCACTTTGGGATCCTTTCAGCTGAGACTGGGACACGACCCCAGGGTAGGGTTGCCGTGAGGTTTGGAATACATCGGCAGCCTTTACTATTATTCGTTCTCGGGTGTGAGCATTACTCCTAAGGCCGTCATTGATTTCTGGAGGCTTTTTCTCCAGTTAGTTTAATTGTCCACCACAATTCACTACTATATGTGGAAGCTCTGCACAGCTGAAATCTGACCCTTTGATTGTGGGATCACTACGAAAGCGATTATTCGTGAGGGCAGGAGAAAAGGTTTTCACGGCTCTAAAACCAAGAAGTGTTGTATTGGGAATGAGATAAACCTGGTTCCTGGCTCTGCTCTTTATGAACGATGTGATGATGTGAAGGGTGTTGGAAAGAGGGCAGAAAAGATTCACGAGAATAGTCCTGGGATAAGGAACTTAAGGGTCGATGGTAGAGTTGAGAAGTTAAGACTGTTTTCCTGGGAGAAATGAAAGCTGAGAGGAGATCTGAAAGAAGGATTGAAAATCACGAGGGGCCTGGTCAGAGTAGACAGATATAAAGTGCCCCCATTCGTGAAAGGTTCAAGGCTGAGAGGGTAGAGATTTAAAGCATTTTGTTAAAAAAAGCAAAAGTGACGCGAGGAAAAACTTTACCTTTCTTGCACAAAGTGAATAAGGCCTGGAATGCACTGCCTGAGAGTGTGGTGGGGGCAGGCTCAATGGAAGCATTAAAAAGGGAATTACACTGATATCTGGCGTTAATTCTTTGTCTGTGGCCCTGGGTCCTAGGTTCCATGTCAGCGGAAATATTTTCCGACAGATCTTACCTGTTCAACGTTACAAAAAAAGAAAGAATCAAATCCCTCCTGCAATCATGAATAAGGGCTTCGGTAAAGGGAGTCAGTAGGCAAAATGTAGGGACGATCTGTAGTTTAGTGTCGGGAATTGAAGAGGGTTAGGAGGGAGTTCAAGAGGCAAACAGAGCTCCAGAGGAAAAAAACCGAATGACTGCGAGGAGGAAGAGTGAGGAATGTGAATGGGCTTCAACACCTTTCAAATTTTACTCATTGAAGGACCCAAAAGGAAAATCATCTCTGCGCCAAGGAGCTGCTGATTAGTGCAATGGCCAGAAAATACAACTGAAATTAGCAGAATCAAGATGTTTACTGAGGGAGAGGTAACGGGGTAAATCGGGAAACATGAAATAGGGGATGAATGGCAGGATCCTGAATAGCTGCTGTCAGAAAGCAAAGGAAATTAATGGAAAAAATAAATTTAAAAAACGAACAAAGTGGTGACGGAGATTACAATGTCAGTCACTCTGTCATGTTAAGGTCACTGTTTACAAAATGCACGTTCACTGTCAGATTAATAATAAATTCTGCCTGGATACTCATTACCAAATCGAGCATGGCGGGTTCCCCTCGGTTTTAAAGTACCTTGTTTCGGCAAACTGCCCTGGATTCAAGCTACCAAAGCACTGATTTCACAGAAATTCCGAACCAGTGCAGTTGAGGTGACAGGGCCAGTTTCTGCGTTAACGCACACGTTTGACTGTGCGCGGGAAGGGCCCTTCCTCTCAAGATGTTCTCATATCCCGGGATCTCTGAAAACAACTGCTGTTCCTGACTCTGACTGCCGCTGATACACAATCTTTATCTGCACATGCCTCCGACACATCAACTAAGTTCAAATTGTAAAATTTTATTTTTTCCTTAGCCCTGTTGAAGAGTCATGCGGACTCGAAACGTTTATTGTGTTCCTCTCCGCAGAGCACGTCAGACCTACTGAATTTTTCTAGGTATTTTTATTTTTGTTTTGGATTTTCAGCACCCGCAGTTTTTTGCTTTTATTCAAATTTTAAAAAGCCTATTTCCAATTTCGTGCGCTTTCTTTGTATAAATAATAGAATCACTCCCCGTCGGGGAATTGAACCCCGGTCTCCCGCGTGACAGGCGGGGATACTAACCACTATACTAACGAGGAATTCACGAGCTGACTTTTACAGCAGTCCGCCTTATAGGCTTATATCTCTCATGCCTCTGACCTGTACACACAAATTCCTTTGCAGCGCAGCACAAGCAATGAACAGAGGAGATCTATCTGACTGATGTAAACGGGAATAATTATCGTCCTGTGTAAAACAATCTATTATATATAAAGCCGCGAAATGCATTTGTGAACATGTGTGCGTGTGAGAGCTAGGGAGGTAATGTTGGACAGGTGGAGAGAGAGTGAGAGATAAAGAGAGAGAGAGAGAGCGAGAGAGACGCAGTGGTGCCAGAGGACTGGAGGATTGAGAAAGTTATATACGTGTTGAAAAAATGTGGCAGTTGGGAAAGTTTTTATTTAAATTTCTCCCGCGTGTAGTCTCCGGACAAAATCTCACCGAAGCGGATCAAATTCATCTCCGAGCCTGGAGTTTCTGATTTGAGAGGTTTAAAATTAACAATAATAAAAACTGAAAATGCTCAAAAGCTCAGCAGGTCTGACAGCATCTGCGGAGAGAGAAACTGACTTAAAGTTAAAGTCGGCATGACTTGCTCAAACTACGATAGGCGGGCATTGAACACGAATCAAATGCGTGGATGACAGTTATATTCCCCATTACACCACCAAAGCTGATTACCAACCCTTCAATGTAGGGGAAAATGTCAAGGCACTTACCAAGAGCGTTATCATTAAACATAAAATGAACGGTTGCTATGCAGCCATTCACAATCTTATTTGGGTGCATCTTTTGTTTCTTTACTCGAACCATCGCATTTCTCTTCAGCTTTTGTACCATGAAACCTTTCTCTCCTCCACCCCCAAACCACCCCCACAACCCCCCCCTCCCCCCCCAACCCCGCCACACACCCCGCTCCATTCCCACCAAACACCCTCACAAGCCTCTTTTATTAATCCTGCGCAATCCCGCTCTCCACTGGTTTCCTTACTTCTGTTCTGATGAGAAGCCATCGACCTGAGCAGTTCACTCTGTTTGTCTACACTGATGCTCTATGACCTGCTGAGCATTTCCGCGTTTTTTTTTGTTCTTTTTTTCACTTTTCCAGTGTCTACACTATTTTCCTTTCCAATTTGAAAAGTTTGCGAAACAGTTGCGAACAATATTTACATTCCTCGCTATTGCTCCTTGCCAATCTTTCAGTTTTATTTCTCCACAACTCTGTCTCGTGAACTCCCACCTAACGCTCCTCAATTCCAGACACTAAACAACAGCTCAGTCCCTATGTTGAAGCCACCGACTGCCCCTGTAATAAAGTCCCCCTTCTTGATTGTGCAATGATTTGACAGAAGCTTTCGAGATGTTAAGGGAAACAGATCAGTCAGTCGAAGAGCCTTGGCTGGGAATCGCGGGGTCAAAACATTAAAACCAGAGATTCCAGCGTGGAAATTAGGAAAAAAATTCTACACACAACTAGAACTTCAGGGCTCCCTTCTGTAATCTAATGCTTGATTGATTTTTGTACTTTCAAATGAGATTCATAAGGTTTGTTAAAGGAGGGTATTAAGGAATATGATGCAAAAGCGAGCAGATGGAGTTAGTCACCAATTAGACGAAACAGCATTGAACATATTCTAGGGGCTAAATAGCCTTAGCAACAGCAAACTTCGAGGGAGACATCTCACCTTCTGAATTCAACATTGAGTTCAACAAATCTTGTGTCTATTTTATTTCTGGTTTGGTTTTGTCACGGTTCTTTCTTTATCTTTCATGTTACATTTAGCCAGTTGTTTTGGTACCATTCACAACCTCATCTGGACTTATTTTTTGATTATTTCCTATACCCACAGAAATACAGAAATGTTACAACGCAGCAGAAGGTCATTCGGCTCATCCTATCTGCACCATCTCTCCCAATGAGACATTCCCAGTCTTCTCCCCGTCGCCCTGCACATTCTTCCTTTTGAGATAACAGGCTAATTCACAGTTTAATGTTTCAATTGAACCTGCCTCCGCCAATCTCAGGCAGTGCATCCCAGACCGAAACCACTTTCAGCGAGATAAGAATGATTTTTCTCATATCACATTAGCTTCTTTTACCAACTAGTTTCAACATGTGCCCTCTCGATCTCAATCCTTTCACGGGTGGGAACACTTTCTCCCTATGTACACTGCCCAAACCACTCATGCTTTTCAGTACCTCAATCAATCAGCTCTCAACCTTCTCTTCTCCAAGGAAATCAGTGCTAACTTTTCCAATCTATCTTCATAACTGCAGTTCTTCGCCCCAGAAATCATTCTCGTGAATCTTCTCTGCTCTCTTTCCAACATCCTTCACATATTCGTATTG
Source organism: Cetorhinus maximus (assembly GCF_964194155.1). Taxonomy (NCBI): domain Eukaryota; kingdom Metazoa; phylum Chordata; class Chondrichthyes; order Lamniformes; family Cetorhinidae; genus Cetorhinus; species Cetorhinus maximus. The sequence goes on from NC_135913.1 coordinate 5,140,644, forward strand.
TTCTTCAAGTGCGGCGCCCAGAACAAGTTGGTATATGCCATTTGAGGCTGAAAAAGTGCCTTATACAAATCTCATTTGCTTTATTCCCATTACAACACTCTTTGAGCCATGAAAAATGATGTCTCCTGTCCTCACTGACAATCGTTTTCGAAGAGGCCCCTCAACCAATGGATCAGATCTAAGCTCTGCAGTTCTGCCACATCGAGTCAGGAATGCTGGTGGGTAATTAAACAATTAACTGGAAAGGGAAGTTGCGGGAATAAATGAAGGCCTGTTCACACATCATTCTAAATGCTTCCTCCCGACTTTTACATGCCTTGCTTGGTTTGGGTGCATCAGCAGCTGGTGTTGCACTTGGAACCTTTAATCTTCGTTGACCTGCGAATATCATTTCACACTTATGTCCATCCTTGAGTAGCTCTTTGATCCTATTTGTTTTGGGCTCCTCTAGCAGGTCTTGCTGAAATGCTTCTATGCGATTAACAACTGAACAATTCTGTCGGCTGTTCCTACGCCTGAAAAAATACTAGGATGGACCCTTTTCTCTGCAGATGCTGATGAAGTAGCCCATGGGTTCTGTCGGCTGTTGTGGAAATGACATGTCCTGTCGATGATGAATACTGAATTTAACGTCATTTTTCCAAAGTAATCCATATCTTTGCGGATCATTTAGCTCTTCCACTGTTAATCCGGACATGTGCAGCCTTTGTAGACCTTCATTCACAATTGCTAGGCGAATTTTTATGGTTTGCTTCTCTGACTCAGGCACACCTGAATCAAGAAACCATAGCTCTGTTTAAGCTTTTTCAATTCGGGTGGTAGGGGAATTCTGTTGACATTTTGACAAAGCTCCTTTGACCTTCCTTCTTCTGTAGTACCCGGAATGAGTGTCACTGTGGCTGCTTTTGCTGACTTTTCCAAAGTTGCGCCAATATAATCGCAGCCTTCTCATGCCTGATTTTTATGCAGTTTATTTTATTTTTTTTCTTTCTTTGACTCTCCCTCGCTCACTATCAATCCGGTCCCTACCCTGGTCCCTCGCCTTTCCTGACTGACCTAAGCTGGATGCTGATCCACTGGACACCCTCTCCCACTCACTGAACTGACAGGCTACACACTGTAACCTAACCATGATCCGTCTGCTTCCCTGCACTTTATCTGAACAATATCTGACTCTGCCTTCTAAGCTTTTCTGGACAGTCAGCATGCTGCCTTCTCAACACTCTCCGAGCTGTGTTTTTCCTCTGGACTGATCAAAACGTTAAGAGTCGCCTCATGCCACTGTTCACCAATCGTACCTGTAGTTAATCTTACTGCCAGGCTGTCTGAAAGCCGCTGTTTTAATGATGGAGGCAACAATCACCATTAAGATGTTTGGTAAATACTTTGGGATATTTTGCCCCATTCAAATAGCTGTCATCAGAGATGGTGGTATAGTGGTGAGTATAGTGGTGAGTGGCGGCCTTCGAAGCAGTTGACCTAGGTTCGATTCCCAGCTATCGTAGTTTGCTCATTTCAGATACCTGAGCTCAGGAACCCCAATCGCAGTTTGTTCATTTAAGATACCTGAGCTCAGGAGCCCCAAGGAAGAAGGCTGTTTTGATCTTCTCCATTGAGATGATGCCCCGAAAGCACACGCGGGAGTAATTCAAGAGAGGGGTTTCCATGCTTTACTTATATAAAGGAGGAGCGAAGTGAGGCTGAGGATTTTTTAAATTGAGGCATTGCCGGGTCAGGAGCTAGTTTGCTAGGTCAGCAAACACAGGGGTGATTGGCACGGTTTCATATATTCAGATTCGGGATACAGAAATATTTATCCAAAGGTTGAAAGCTTGAAGGCATCACAACTGTGCCTTGTTTTGCTCACAGGAAAGAATGGAACTAAGACTGGCTTGCACGGCGCATTTCCCTTCTAGTCAGTCATGCAGCTATCGCTTAAAGGCAGATCACAAAACCCATGTACATTTTACCCTAGAATAGGCAGGATTTCAGTCTGATTTCGCAGGATATGACCTACATTATTTCAGATAAAACCTAAATACGCAAGGAAGTGAGCACAGCAATGAAAGTTTCACAGGAAACATTAAGATGAGAAAGAGATGAAATACAGAAAGAGTTAACATCAAGAAAAGAAAAAATGTAAGGAAAAACTCGGCAGCTCTGACAGTTTCTGTTAGCGGGTCTATTATTTAAACCTTCTATAGACCGGTAATGTTAATCCACACTTCCTCTATCGGACCTGTTTCCAACACCTTCTGTTCTTGTTTCAGATTCGCAGTGTGATCAGTGTCTTGCTTTCTGAAAAATAATGCAGTCTCTATGGGGGGATCGATGTTCAAATCAGAAATAGGAGGTAGCAGAGTTGGAAGATTCAGAGAATTATTAAATTGTACTGAATTCGCGTAATTCTATTCCAGCCCCATAGGACAGTTCAGGAAAACCCGTCATTATCAGCAATGAGGAACACACTTGAGTTATATTTAAATGGATGATAAGTGAGGGTTGTAAATATTTTTATCTGAATTACACCTGCGTGTGTTTTCCGCGCAGGATCTCACCGAAACGGATCAAATACAGCTCCGAGTGTGGGATTTCTGAATTAACAGGTTTGAAAATCAACAAATTGCGATATCGGAAAATGGAGCCAGGCAAAAGCGGGCAGGAGCCAGTGTCGTTCAGCAAATATGGGGGTGATTGATGAACTGGACTTGGTTTAGGTGGAGTTCCAGGAAGCAGAATTTTGCTTGAGTACAGGCTTGTGTAGGGTGAAAGATGGGAGACCGGCCAGGGGAACACTGGAATATTCAAGCCTATAGTGAACAAAGACATGGATGAGGGTTTCAGCAGCAGATGTGCTGAGGCAGGGTGGGAGTTGGGCGATGTTTAGGATGTGCAAGTACAGTGTATAACATTCTGTCAGCTTTTCTAACATCATGCATTTTTTTCAGAGATATTGGTGGTGAAATGAATACAGTATCAGGCATTATTGTTTAATATTAGGATTGTTACTGTATCTGTATCTCTGGAACATTGTATCAGTGCGGGACTTTTCACATTTCACTGTAATCAGGAGATGAACAAAATTTCCAAGACTGGGGCAAAGGAATGAGACACTTTAAAGCTGAGATTTGCCCCTTTAAGTGGCCCCGATGGGATAATTCCCTGCAGGGTATTTCTGTTTATGAACCATTAACATCAATATGTCCTGGCGCTAGTTTCACTGAGAGGGAGGAAGAATCATTCAACAGTGCGGAGTGTCACAGTTGTTCTGTTCCTGACATCGGTCTCCCTGTCTTTTAGTGAGGACTCGGTCTCCCAGGAAAGTGTGGCCCAAATTCCGCCCGATTCCCGTCATTTAACACTGAGTGAACTGAAAGCTGTCAGTAACTCCAGTATCGGGATCCTGGTGAGATCACAGCTGGACTGCGCTTCAATTGGGAAAGATTCAATAATGATTAAACATTGAATTCAGTTCAGAAACTGCTTCACACATCAAACAGCTGGATTAATGTCGCACTCTGCTGTTATCAGGAGGTCACTGACCCCCCCATAAAAACATACATTGTGCCCATTCTTCCCAACTTGCCTGTCCACACTCTCTTAAGTAATTATTCAATTAGTTCCACTCCTCTTTACTTTCTCCATAACCCTGTAACCTCCCAACATCACGGATTTATTGAATTTCATGATATAAGTTATTATTGAATTTGTTTACACCACCATCTTTCAGGCAGTGATTTCCTGATCAAAACAATCCGCTGCATCAAATAAACCCTTCTCATTTCCCCCTCTGATTACTTTGTCAATTTTCTATCCTCTGGTTGTCGCATCTTCTCCCAATGGAAGCAGGTTCTTCTCATGTATTTCAGCATGTCTTCAGCATTTTGGACAGCTCCATTAAACCTCCTCTTAACTCCCTCTGTTGGAGGGAGAACACTCCACCTTCCTGCTCTTTCCACATAACTGCAGTCCCGCATCCCTCGTACTATTCTAGTACAGCTTTGCAGTATCTCTAGCACCTTGTAATCTTTCCTAAAGTGTGACGCCAGCAATGGGTGATAAAACTTCAGCTGGGCTCTGATCAGTCACTGAGAAAGGTACAGCATTCCTTCCCTGCTTTCGCATTGCAGTCCCATTTCTGGTTTCAGTGTGAGTTAGGACTTTGAAGACAGCAGATTGAACAGTGCTTTCAAGTAGACTGCACCTGGTTGTCACTGATAAAATAACTTACATCTACAGTCTCTGTCACGTGCATCAGTCATTGCAAACCCGTCCCAATGGGAAAGTATACTTGCAATTTTCTGTGTGCTTCTTAATGAAAATTAAACTTCGTCTTGTCGGACAATTGGTACTCGGTCTCCGGCGTGACAGGCAGGGATACCGACCGCTATACTAATGAGGAATATTTAAGGGCAGAGCTGTATTGGTCATGGGACAATTAAATTTGTGCAACTAAACAAATCTGTAAATTGTGGGTGAACAGACATCATATATTCCAGATTGGTGTTGAAACACAGTCAGTTCACTTACAGAAGGTCACCTGTTATCTTTCTACTCTCACTCCGAGATAACTGAAGGGAGCCCACAGCTCGTGCAGTGGCTAATTCCTGAATGGATTAGACTATCGCTTCATTTGCATGTGAACCAGTTAATGCCTGAAGTAAGTCACATGTTTCTATAATGAAAACAAAAAATGCTGGAAAAACCCAACAGTTCTGACAGAATCTGGGGAGAGATAATCAGAGTTAACGGTTCGAGTCCGTATGACTTCTTCAGGGCTCATTCCTGCACTGTTTTGACCATTTAACGTAGTGCTATTTAGTGTAGCGATTAGTTTCCCCTCCAACCACGTGGGAAACCGTAGTTTAATCCCTCCATGGGGAGGAAATTTCTTTATAATGAAAAACAGCACACGAAATTAACTTTGAAAATTGAAATGGATGTTCATGTAATAGACAGTGAATGCAGATTAAGATCGACAGGAAAAACCAAGAACAGCGGTTTTCATTTAAAGAACTGGGATATGAGAGGCCGCTGAAAGGAAGAGCCCTTCACACCAAAAGCCGCGCAACATTTCCGTGTGTGTCTTAACACAGAAACTGGCTCCTTCACCTCAACTGAGCAGAATCTGTATTCCAGTAAGATCAGTGAATTGGTAGCTTGAACCCAGGACAGTTCGCTGAAGCAAGCTATTTTGAAGCCGAAAGTAACCGGCCATATTCGATTTAGTACAGAGTAAAGAGGCGGAATCCATTAATAAGCTTTAAACGCATCGTTTAAACAGAAAGCGTAACATGACAGAGCGACTAACATTGTAACCTGTACCACCACGTTGTTAGTTGTAAATTATTTATTACCACACCGCCACCACCACCCCCCTACCCCCGTCCCCCGCCAGCCACCACCTATTTCCATCCCCTGCTTTCGGACGGCAGCTATTCAGGATCCTGCCATTCACCTCCCATCTTTCGTTTCTTTACTTATCCCATTATCTCTCCCTCAGCAAACATCATGTTTCAGTTTCTATTGGTCACTGCACCAATCAGCAGCTCCTTGACACAGAGATGATTTTCACTTTGGGCCTTCCATTGAGTTAAATTTGATAGATGGTGAACGCCATTCATATTCCTCACTCTCCTTCCTCGCCGACCTCCCAGATTTATTCCTCCGCAACTCTGTCCCTTGAGCTTCCTCCGAACAATCCTCAATTCCAAACACTAAACCACAGCACAGCTCCTACAATTAATCCACTGACTGCCGCGCACCACCTCCCCCCCACCCACCCCCAAGGATTGCAGGAGGGATTTGATACAACTTCTTGCATTGCTAAGGCAAACACGTAAAATTAGCCCAAAAACTATTGCCGATGACAGGGAATCTCGTACTAAACGCCACAGTCAAAGTATTAAAGTCATGGTTTTCACCTTGGGAAATAGGAAACAATTATAGAACAATGTCACCCTCTGCTTCAGTGAGATTAATGTCGAGATCAGTTTCCAGATGGAATGCAAGCGGAGGAAAAAATTCATTCGAAAAAATATGTGGTTGATTGAGAAGACTTTAATGTCTTGATTACCTGCACTGAATCGCTTCCAATATCCCTTGAGGCTTTCGTGGATTGATCCATTATATCCCTCCTTGTGAAAATATGTGCGGTATATCAAGGTCAAAAAGGAAGTAAAATTGGGATCTCTTGCATCACTACCTCTTCCACCATCCCCGTAAACCTCTAAACCAGCTGGTTCGTTGGGAAGGACTCAAGAAGAAGCCATACTTAAAGACAAAGGTGTACGTACACACCGAAAGTAATTCCGAACTAATTCATTATATTCGCACTTGGTTCTCAGTGCTTCCTCCCGACTTGACAATGCTCACGCAGGCTTGGTGTTTAGCCAGGCATCAAAAGGATCAATTAGAGGCACCGCTGAGATTCGAACTCTGGATCCCCTGTTTACTAGACAGGCGCTTTTCACCTACAAAGAAACGGCGCCAACCTACATACAAATTTTATTATGCAGCTTTTATTCATTCATGGAATGTGTGCATTCTGGCTCTATCAATATTTATTGCTCATCCTAATTGCCCCTGAGAAGGTGGCGGTGAGCTGCCTTCTTGAACCACTGCAGTCCATGTGGTGTATGTGTACCCACCGGGCTGTTGGGGATGGAGTCCCAGGATTTTGACACAGCAACAGTGAAGGAACGGCGTTAAATTTCCAAGGGAGGATGTTGAGTGGCTTGGAGGGGAAATGGTGGTGTTCCCAAGTGTCTGCTGCCCTTGTCCTTCGAGGTGTTAGGACAACATATCGTCATCGATAGGACAACAGCGTGTCATCATTGCCACCTCGGTAGCAAAATTCTGTTTCACAAATTTATATTCTTGGGAAAGCAATGAGACTTTAATTCCTTCTTCTATCAATTCTGTTTAGTCAACAACATCAAGTGAGAGAACACTGACAATGTGCCTTTTCCTGAAACTTGTTTTCCAGCGTGTGGTCACAAGTCAATTCCCCCAGATATTCTTCTATTTCCCGTTCCATATATGAATTGACATCTGTTGGTGTAGGAGATTAAGTGGGACATATAAAAACTCCAATTCAAATTCTCGAACCAGCGATGAGGAGTGTTAAAGTTGAGTCGCAGGATTTGGGGAGAAATTATGAATAAACTTTTTTATGGAAAGTGTTTCTAAATAGTACCAGTATGCCAGCTTTGTTAACTTCCAAGCGGAGATGATAGTGTAGTGGCTATGTCAATTGACTCGCAATCCAGGTACCAAAGCTAATGGTCAGGAGATGGGCGTGCAAATATGCCCATGACAGCGGGTGGGATATAAATTTAATGAATAGAACATGGAACTGAAAGTTGGTTTCACTAACGTCGATTTCAGAAAGAAGACGAGAGTGAATTGAATTATACTGAGGGAGGTTTGCTCGGTCAGCTTCGGTCGCTCTTCCTGATCTAGTGCCAAGACGAGTCTAAATGGTTGGATGCTGATCTGGAAGCAGTGGATGATTAGGACGCCGTCTGTCTTGTTGAGCACTACACATTGCACAGCCAGGTGCTGAATCGCCTTCAAAGCCAATGAAACTTACATTGGTCTCAGAGGTCAGTCTACTGGAATCAATTTCCAGTTGCCAGCGTAGGCAAATCCCTAAGTGGGCGATGGTTGGCCACCTCAACTGGTTTGGTCCGTTCGCTTAGGATTTTACCGGGATGTGCCCACTGCTGCATGTTAACAGCTACTTGGAGCTGTGTGCAGGTGGGGAACAATACAGATTGTGCCACTCCAAAGAGTGCGCTAACCTGCTGTGAGAGGTGTTGCACCTCCCTTACAGCTCTTAAGCCCCAACAAGAACATTAAGCATAGACAAAAATATTTGTCTGAACTTTGACTTCAGATGTGATCTTCCATTTCTCTCGGAATGTTTGGAGGTTTAAAGTACACTCACAACATTGTGATCGCTTAGTTCGATTATGTAGAACTTATGATGCTTCATTTGATGATCAATCCTACCTACCATCCCTTCTAACGGCGGTAAATGGTCTTTAATCAACACTGCCAACTGTCTGTATTATTTATTCTCCTCTGCATCTCGATTTATAATCCTGGAACCAGGAATGTTAAAATGCTAAGATTAAGGGAATGCGATAGCATAGCGTAGTAGTGTTATCTCTGGCCTAATAATCCACAGATCCCAGGGTAATGCTTTGGGGATCCAGGTTAGAATCCTGCCACGGCAGAGGATGGAATTCGAATTAAATATAGTTAAAATATGTAATTAAAGCGATGGCCATGAAACGATTGCTGTTAAAAAAAAAGCATCTTGTTCACTTATGTCCTTTCCTTACCTGGTCTGGCCTACACGTGAATCAGGCCATGCAGTTGTACCAAACCGCTACAAAGAGTCAAAAAAAGGAATGAAAACTGGGCAGACCACCCAGCATCGAACAATGCACCAACAATGGCAATCTCAGCACTGTCGACCCTGCAAAGAACACTGTAGTAACAGCTGGGTGGCTAGTGCCAAAATTGGGAGAGCTGCCTCACAGATCAGTCAAGGAACAACCTGATATAGCCATCCTCACGGATGCCTTACAGATAATATCCTAGACTCCATCATCACCATCCATTTCTGGGCATGTAATGTCTTACCGGCAAAACAAACCCAGCAGCGATGGTGGTACAGTGGTATACAGTCGGGCGGGATTTAGCCGGGGAGAGTCCTAGACAGTGACTTCAGAACCCATGAGGTCTCATTGCATCGGGTCAAACATGAGCAAGGAATACTTTCTGCTGATTAGCACGTACCATCCTCCCTCAGCTGATGAATCAGTGCTTCATCACTTGGAGGAAACACTGAGAATGGCAAGGGCCGCAGAATGCTCGCTGGGTGGGGGACTTCAATGTCTATCACCAAGAATGGCTCGGTAGCACCACTGCTGTCCGAGTCCAAAATGGCATAGGTGCTAGGCTGGGTCAGTGGCAGGTGGTGAGGTAACCAACAAGAGGGAGAAACATGCTTGACCTCATCCTCACCAAACTGCCTGTCGCTCATGCATCTGTCCATGACAGCATTGGGTGGAGTGACCACCGCACAGTCATTGTGTAGACCATCCTTCACATTGAGGGTACCCTCCTTCGTGTTGTGTGGTACTACCGCCCTGCTAAACAGGATAGATTTCGAACAGATCTAGCAATTCGAGACTGGGCAACCATGAGTGCTGTGGGCCGTCAGCAGCAGCAGATTTGAACTCAAAAACAATCTGTAACCTCATGGCCCGGCATACCACCCACTGTACCATGGCCATCAAGCCAGGGGGTCAACCCTGGTTCAATAAGGAGGGCATACCTAAAAATGAAGTGTCAATCTGGTGAAGCTATACAACTGGACTATTTGAGTGTCAAACAGCATAACCAGCAAGTGATAGACAGCGCTAAGCGACCCTACAACCAACGGATCAGATCTAAGCTCTGCATTCTCGTCACATCCAGTCGTGAATAGTGGTGGACAATTAAACAACTCACTGAAGGAGGTGGCTCCAAAAATATCCCCATCCTCATTGATGGAGGAGCCCAGCCCAGCAAAAAGATAAGGCTGAGTCATTGGCAACAATCTTCATCCAGAAGTGCCGAGTGGATGATTCACCTCTGCCTCCTCCAGAGGTGTGCAGCATCACAGATGCCAGTCTTCGGCCAATTTGATACACTCTACATGTTATCAAGAAACGGTTGAATGCACTGGATACTGTGAAGGCTATTGGCCCTGACAACAATACGGCAATAGTGCTGAAGACTTGTGCTTCAGATCCTGCCGCACCCCCAGACTAGCTGTCCCAGTGCAGCTAAAACATTGGCATCTACCTGGCAATGTGGAAAATTGTCCAGGTATGTTCTATACACAAAAATTAGGACAAATCCAAACCGGACAATTACCGACCTATCAGACTACTCTCCATCAACAGTAAAGTAATGGAAGGGGTCATCAACTCTGTTATCAAGCGGCAGTTACTTAGCAATAACTAGCTCACTGATGCCCAGTTTGGGTTCCACCAGGGCCACTCAGATCCTGACCTCATTACAGCCTTGCTTCAAATATGGACAAAATAACTGAACCCCGAAATGAGATAGAGTGACTTCCCTTGACATCAAGACAGCATTTGACCGAATGTTGCAGAATTTGACCGAGTGTGGCATCACGGAGAAGTAGCAAAACTGGAGTCAACGAGAACCAGGGGAAAAACTCCCCGCTGGTTGGAGTCATACCTAGCACAAAGGAAGGTGGTTGTGGCTGTCGGAGGCCAGTCACCTCACCTCCAGGACATCACTGCAGGGGTTCCTCAGGGTAGCGTCATAGACCCAGCCATCTTCAGATGCTTCATCAATGTCCTTCTTGCTACCATAAGGTCAGAAGCGGGGATGTTCGCTGATGATTGCACAACGTTCAGCACCATTCACAACTCCTCAGATACTGAAACAGTTCATGTCCAAAGGCATATTCTGGCATGGGCTGATGGGTGGCAAGTAACATTCGCGCCACACAAGTGTCGGGCAATGACCATCTTCAACGAGGGGAAATCCAACAATCGCCCCTTTATGTTCAATGGCATTAGCAACACTGAATCCCGCACTATCAACATCCTGGCGTTACCATTATCCAGAAACTGAACAGGGCTATCCATATAAATATTGTAGTTACAATAGCAGGTCAGAGGCTAGGAATCGTGTGACGAGTTACTCGCCTCCTGACTCCCCAAAGCCTATCCACCATCTACAAGGCATAAGTAAGGAGTGTGATGGAATACTCACTTGCCTGGATGAGTGCAGCTCCTACAGCACCGAAGAAGGTGGACAACATCCAGGACAAAGCAATCCGCTTGATTGACACCACATCTGCAAATATTCACTTCCTTTACCACCGACGCAGTGTGTACCATCTACAAGATGAAATGCAGGAATTCACCAACGCTCCTTAGACAGCACCTTCCAAACCCACGACCACTACCACCTAGAAGAGTAAGGGCAGCAGCGAGATGGGAGCACCACCACCTGGAAGTCCCCTTCCAAGTCACTCACCATCCTGACTTGGAAATATATCGCCTTTCCTTCACTGTCGCTGGGTCAAAATCCTGGAACTCCCTTTGTAATAGCACTGTGGGTGTACCTAAGCCACATGGACTGCAGCGGTTCAAGAAGGCAGCTCATCACCAATTTCTCTAGCGCAACTAGGGATGGGCAATAAATGTTGGTTAAGCCAGCGAAGCCCACATCCAATGAATGAATAAAAATAAAGAACTATATCATTGTGATCTAGACCCGCCATTATTGTGTGAACCAGTGTTCAACGAACTTATGAACTCGGCAAACCTTTCATTTGAGTTTAGCTTTTCCGATACCATGTATGCTCAAATAGATGGTGTTGCTATGCGATCCCCTCCTGGCCCAGCTCTCTCAAACATCTTTGTTGGGTTCCATGAGAAACGTGTCTTCGATGGATTGACAACTCCCAATGGCGCCTTGTATATTTCCGTTATGTGGATTATACTTTTGCTATATTTAAAATTGCCGCTACAGGTAATAATTTCCTTCCATGTCTTAAGGGCTCCATCCTGCGTTCAAATTCACCTTTGAAATGGTGCAGTCAAATTAACTTCTCCTTCCTTGACATACTAGTTGAGACATCTGCCAAGGGTTCTCTACCACAGTCTACCGCAAGCCTCCCTTCACTGGTCAATATAGATGCTTGCAGTTCCACAGGTTATAAGATTGGCCTGATCGGCATACTTTAAAATGGAAATCGAAACATTTGCTCACCATGCAAACTTGATGCTGAAGTAGGGCACATCAAAGGCAGGATAATGGCTTCCCTGATCAGGTCATTTCGCGCTGAACATCACACAAACTCATGAATTGGCATAAGGGTGTCACTTTCGACCTAAAAAGAGTCCAGTTGGCCTCGGATCATCCTGGAAGGGCAAGGTATCTGAAAGGTTTGAACAACAGGTGAAGCTGGCTGTTTCACGTTGCTGCTGTGCAGCAGCAACACGAGTCGCATACGCCACTAACAGGATGGTGCCATCAAGTCAAAAAGACGTTCTGCCTATCTGGCAAATTAATAATATGGTTTACGAACTTCAGTGCGAGTGTGATGCTCGGTATCTAGGCTCAATGCTCCAAAGACAGGTGGATCATCTCAAACAGCATAAACCACGCCGTTGTTCGCAATGGGCAAGGTAAGGATAATACACAGCAAGCCCGTGCTGGCAAAATGCAAAACAGTTTCCAACAATCTTTCTGAATAACCCTCAATGTTCGAAGAATTACGTTCACAACCGATTTAAGATTGTCAGTCCGGCTCATTTCTGTGTGCTGGAGTTGCATTTATTAATACATTAATATTTAGGGCCCTGTTCTTTGCAGACAGAAGAGCATGTAAACACATTGCGCCTGTTTCAGCTAAAGAAAATAATTGACTCATTCGCTGACTCATTCCTCAGGACAATGCCTTGACCAATCAGGGTCTAGCTGCCTGGTTTAAATTTCAACAAATGCTTGGCATTTAACTGTCAATCACCATCAGTGGTGCGTTATCCATGGCAACACCACTTGCCTACTGAACAGCACCCTCTTCACATACGGTATAAATTGTTGCTTTACCCCTTATACAGGTATTCTTGCTAATTACCTGATGAATACGAGACTAAAAGCTTATACATCTCTTTTTTCAGCAGTACACAAGAGAAAATCTCCCTCTGCTCTGTTCCATCAAAATGTACCATGACAGGCATAGCGTGGGGGGAGATAAAGCATAATCATCCCTCTACACTGACCTCATCGAACACCACCAGAACAGATGTAGCACGAGTTAGATACAGAGTAAAGCTCCCTCTGCCCATTCCGCATCAAACAATCATGGGAGATGTATACAGATACAGAGTAAAGCTTCCTCGACACTGTCCTCATCAAATACCCGCAGAGGCAGGGCAGCATGGTGCTAAATAAAGGTTAAAGCTCCCTCTCCATTGTTCCATCAACACTGCCGATACAGGTACTGCTCGTGGTTGGATACAGAGCGAATCTCATTCTACAATTTCAGAATCAAACAATCCCAGGGAAGTAGTGGTATAGGTCTATATACAGACTAATTTCCCTTCTCCATTGTTCAGATTAAACAATCTGAGGGAAGGTATGGTACGGCGGTTCGATACAAAGTAAATCTCCCTCTGCACTGTCGCAATCCAACATTCTCAGAGAAGGTGCAGCACGCGGTTGGATACAAATCATAAAGTGTGGTTGAACCATTCCATTTTCAAAGTTTTGACCCTTTCCAGATTGGATAGGGTATTTTTCCGGGGATGATGTTGTTTCAAAGAGATGAAAAGCTACCTGGAAAATATCACTGCGTTTCTCTCCCTCCATTCTCCACGCCTCAGGCCTTTTCTTGCTGTAACATGGGCAAGGACTGTGCTGACCAAGTGTTTCCACATTTTCAGTTTCGAGTGTGACAAGGCATTGTGATGACAAACTGCAACGCAGGTGCCCCGAGGATAACGTTGCCTTTGGAGCAAATGACTTCCTCTGTATGGACTTCGGCTGAGACCCCCATCTCTCAGGGGAACATGGGGAAGGGCGATGTTAACGGGCAGCTTCGTATCTAACGTCATTGACAGTTTCCATGACGACCTCTCCCGACGCTCCTTTTTTCCCTCTTGACTCCCCATTCCCCATCCCAATGTCTTCATATCGTGGAACCAGTGAAGGAATTTATGGGGCGGGGGGGGGGGGGGGGCGGGGTGCCGGCGGTGAAGGGGGGGTGGTGGGGTTGGTGTGAGTGTGAGTGGCGGGCGTGGTGGTGGCATGTGTGGGTCAGTCGCATTGCTGCTCTCCCACACTTAATCCCCAAGAGTCTCTGGGTCATTTGTGGACAGTTTCAGTCTCTATTCCTAAGGAAGGGCATATGTTCCTTCGAGAGGATGCAATGGAATCTCAAAAAATTGATGTCGTGCATGAGAATGTTGTCCAAGACGCGAGCTTGAGTAACACGGGCCGATATACACAGGAGGTTAGAAGAGAGAGAGGCGATCTCATTGAAATACATAAAAAACTTGAAGGAGTTGACAGGGTAGGTGCTAAAAGGCTGCCTCACCTGGGCTAGCGATTCTAGAACCCGGGGTCACAGTCGCAGCATAAGGGGGCAGCCATTTCAGGCTGAGGTAAAAGTAAATGTCTTCACTCAAAGGGCTGTGAATTTTTGGAATTGCCTATCCCAGATGGTTGGGGATGCACAGCATTTGAGCAACTTCAAGCTTGAGATCGATAGATGTTTAGATACTGATGGAATTTTGGGAAATGAAAATGGGGCGAGGAAATAGATTTCAGGCAGAAAATCAGCCGTGATGTTATTCAGTGGCAGATGGGCCACGAGAGGCTGAATGGTCTCCTCATGCCGCCAAATCTTACAAAGCCAACAATGGATGAAATGAAGAAACTCGACTTCAGGAGTGAACAGATCAGAATTGACCGGGAAACCTTAACTCATCTCATCGTCTCTGCAAGACAGTTTCTTAGTGTGAAGGTCTAGATTCATTTCAGGACTAGTCTGGCTACTCTGTTGGCTTCAGGTGACCTGAAATAGTTTGAGAAGGCGTTTCCCTCCAAGGCACTGGATCCATCTGATGGTCTATGATTGTCTTATAGTCTCCATTGGAGAGTACCTATCGGATGCAGGGTTTTTATCAGCAGGCAGTTCTGTGGAGGGTATGTTTCCTTTGGACGGTGTATGTGAATTGAAGAGTCTGTTTGAAGGTAATATCTGTTGAAGGGTTTGTACTGGTTGGATGATCTGTATCAGTTTGATGATCTGTATCGACTGGACGGTCTGTACCCATCGAAGGGCATGTATGCATGAGAGGGTCTGTGTGAAGTGGAGAGCCTGTATCGTTTGAAGGGTGCAAATGGTTCGTGCGGGTCTTTATCGGTTGCAGTGTCTGTAACAATTCGATGACCTCTATTAGTTGGAGGGTCTGCATCCGTTGTTTGGAGGGTCTGCATCCGCTTTTTAGATGGTTTGTACCGGTTGGAGGGCCTGTAACAATTAGAGGGTCCATATTGGATTGAGAGATTATATCGGTTGGGGTGTCTGTTTTGGTTGAAGGGGTTATATTTGTTAGACTGTCTGTATTGTTTAGAGAGCCGGTGTCGGTTCGAGGGTATGCATCAGTTGGACGATCTATGTGAGTTGCAGGAGCTACTTTGATTGGAGTGATTATGTTGGTTAGATCGTGTTTAAAAGATGAACTTGGTTTGAATGGGTGTGTTCGTTGGAGGCATTGTATTAGTTTAAGATGTTTTCTTAGATTGACACCTGGAATCATTTTGTAACGTTGAATGTGTTTCAGACACTTTAGTAATTGAATGTTACAATCCATTGTGATAGAGGAACCACTTTAATCTCTGAATTAAATTTCCAAATTTGAAGAGGGCAGGTACATCCGACAGTGTCACAGAACAGTCCTGAAAGAGACACTCTAACATCTGGAATTTAATTAATGTACCATTACAGTGGAGTGAAGGACATCACTGAAACAATATGAGATCTAGAAATGTGTGTGATGGTGTTTGAATGGACAGCAACATTGCTGTGAGGTTGAGGCTTCTTTTTTTACTAGGCAATTAACGTGAGCAGAATTGTCCAGTCTTTGAAGCTTGTCCAATCAATCTCAAAGCTGTATTCCTTCACAGCAGGAATCTAATTGTTTTTATATTTAAAAAAAAAACGGAAACATGTTGCAATCTCAATATCCCCAAGGTGATTCAACAGGGTATAAATGAAAGGCTTTGGGAATGTATCAGCTCAGAATGTAATACAGATAGATTCGCTGCAGCGCGAAGGGACGCATCATTTCACATTGAAAATGTTTTTTCCAATTGATATGGCTGAGAAAATATTCTACATGATTCTTGCTGTTACTGGCCTTCCAGGTAATCATTGCATAAATCTGTGTGAGCTGCTCTCTGGTTTTGCTCTCTGGCTGATAGTGTTACATGTTGATCTAGTTGTCACCATTATACAGATATCCAATCAGTTACATCACTTCATTAATTAGGGGATCCAAAAATGAAACGCTGTTACAAAATTTGCTGATTTAATTAAAGATTTCTGCCTAAGTTTCGTGGTCAATTTAAATTATCACATTCATTGCAGCATCTTAGTATCTTGTCCCAAAATTAGTGCTGGAAACTGTCATGAATATTTGTGCAGCTGTACAGGGAACATCTTTCAGTGTAGAATTGCACGGAGTTTGGGTGACGAAACTGGGTGGAATGCCTGACCCCAGTGACCATGTACTATTGGGAGGTTCTATCAGAGAAGAGTTGTGCTGAATGTGGGTCACTGGCCAGTATAGAATACCTAGCCCCATTGACCATGTATTGCTGGGAGCATGGGTCAGTGCTAAATTTACTGAGTGTGCGTCATTTACCAGAGTGGAATGCCTGACTCCAGTATTAGCGGGAGTCTCAGTCAGTGTAGACTTTTACTGAGTTCGGGTCACTAACCAGAGTTGAATACCTAACCTAAGTGACCATGTTGGGAATATTTGTCAGTGCAAAATTGTATTGAGTGTGGGTCACTAATTGGAATGAAACAAGCCGGTTCTATTTTCCAAAGATTGCCTTAGGTGAACTTTTTTCATTCATTTTCTGAATGTGGGCGTCGCTGGCTAGGCCAGCATTTATTGGCCATCACTAATTGCCCTTGAGAATGTCCTGGCGAGCTGCTGTATGCCTTTTGTAGCCACACCCACAGTGTTGTGAAGGTGGGTGTTCCAGGGTTTTGACCCAGTGACAGTGAATGAACGGTGAAACATTTCCAAGACAGAATAGTGAGTGCCTTGGAGGGGAACTTCTAGGTGATGGTGTTTCCATGTATCTGCTGCCCTTGTCCTTCGATATGGTAACTGCTTTCGCTTTGGAAGGTGCTGCCTAAGGAGCCTTGGTAAGTGACGGCAGTGTATTATGTGGATAGTACACACTGCTGCCCCTGTTCGCCGTTGGTGGAGGGAGTGAACATTTGTGGAAGGGGTGTCAAACAAACGGGATGCTTTATCCTGGACGGTGTCAAGCTACTTGAGTTTTGTTGGAGCTGCATTCTTCCATGCAAATGGAGAGTGTTCCACTCCTGACTTGTGCCTCGTAGATGGTGAACAGGCTTTTGAGAGTCAGGGTGTGAGTTACTTGCCACAGGGTTCCAACAGACTGGCTGTTGAAGCCTGAGTCGAACGACCAGTTCAGTTCAATGGAAATTGATCACACTATTCCATTAAGCTGTCCCTTGTTCCAGGGATGTTAATAAGTTATAAAGGGAAGACGTCTGCTGATGTTGCGATATATGATAATACATTGAAATACATCAATACTTTTCCACTTCCTATTGAACTGCATGGACAAAAACTGCTCGTCGCTAACTGCTGACAGTTCCACAGCAGGGTATGACTGTTGCAGGATCACATTGACTGTATGATGCGTTATTCTTATGAAGTGGGTGGTTACTGAAAATACTCTAATTGTTTTCGTATTGAAGAATTCACCCCCCACCGCACCCCCCGCCCAAGCCCCAGCAAAACACGGCACTTATAACCTGTGAGCCATTAGCGCTGAACTTAATTTGCTGCCTGTTACTCAGAATTAATATTCGACTGCGGTTATGTAATCGTTCACTGCTACACTGATTAAGTTTCGATTAATAAGTTCTTCAATACGATTCAGAATCTATACACATGTGGCCTGTGCCTCTGTCCTAGCTCGGTGAGACGTTTCCCTGAGCGGAGAGACATCTCTAGCTGAGGAACAGGCATATTGATCTGTCACAGAGAAGAGACTGATGGCATTAATGAATAACATGAGTAAACTGTTAATGATGAAATAAGGAATCAGCTCGGTGGTATCATCTGCTTAATATAATTCTACCTTCGACCATGAATCAGCATCTTTTTTCTTGTATATGCAGACCAGAACTGTGCACAGTACACGACGTGTATTATAACCAAGGTTCTGTATTAGATTACTCTCAGTTCGTTGCTGATTCAATTGTATTTTTTCCTCTGGGAAAGATGAGCCCCAATGATTGCTTGGATTTGATGTTCTAGTTAACCATGTGTTATTATCATAAATGACTTATGAATCAGTTCCACTGAGCCCCTCAACACGTCGACCCGATTCAGAAACTTATTTTCAGAGGAATATTTGGAAATGTATTGTTTTATCCAAAATTAATCTCACTGTACATTCAATGTTTGAGGTTTGATGGATCAGTTTTTTAGCTGTGTTTTGAGGATGCTCGCACATCATCTGTACAAAACTTTTTTTGCTCAGTGAGGTGTGCCACTGTGAGGGGAAACACCTTGAAATGATGAACAGACATACCAGGTTTTCATAGTACAGGGGACATATCGACGGCAATAATTAAAATCGTAAGTAAACTGCTAATGATGAAATAAATGGTTCACATCTTTCATTTCTTGTGTCATTCTGGTTAAATAATTGCTCCTACGCCGTTCAATCATGACGTTTTATTTTGCAAAATAGAGACTAATCTGAAACCAGTGCAGTAATTGTCCTATATCCAATGTTCTAACAATAGTTTAATATCAGTTCTATGTTGCTTTGAATTGCATGCTTCGAGGAATAAACTACAGTGTTTTGTTCAATTTTGTTACTCTGTTAACCTGTTTTGCTGCATTAAGCCATTTGCAAATTTGTAGATTGGATCCTCTTTACCGCTCGACCCAATGGAGTATTCGGGAAAATTATTGAATAAAATTATTATCCCCCCAAAAACGCAGTGACTGATGCTGAGTTGTTTTTGAAATTAAATTGTTATTGAAACCCCCACTGTGGAAATTTACCAATTATTATAATTAATATTTTCAGGTAAGTTAATGCCTTTCTCCTCTTCGCTAACTGAATTTTCAATTTGGCCTAGTACGTAAATATTGAGATTATCTTTCTGCCCAAGTTGTCCAGTAAATAATGAAAGACAATGATCGCATCGCTGGTCCTTGAGGATCATCATTTGCCAATTTCCACCGATCTGCTTTAATCTCTTTAACCCCCTACTCCCTGTTTTCTGTTTTTGTAAACCAGCTTGCAGTCCATTCAGCTGCTTGCCCCCTAAATCCACTTGCTCAGAGATCAATGTAGTCAAAAGGCTGCTATGTTGTAACTTACTGAATACCTTTAGGAAATCGATGTATTTTTCATTCGTCTTGTATTCTAATCTACAATTTCTGTAGCTATGGAATAATACGATAAAGTTAGTCAACTATCAACTTGCCTTTGGACTATGGAGAGACGATCGTATTATGCTTTGTGCTTTAGATGCTTTTTCATTATATGTTTGAATAAAAATTCCATTATTTGATGTTAACTATTCTACATGTCTAGTCTTTGGACTTGTTGTCTTATTTAAAAACAAAACATACATTAGCCCGTTGTCAGTTTTATGGCACTGTTCCCTTTTCACGGTTTAATGTTTAGTAACAAATTAATGATATTTCGTCTGCTATGCCTCTCCAATATTGTCTAGCATGTGTTCATGAAACGCATCGAAACCATAGACTATATTTTCTTTTGCAAACATCGCCCGCACTTTCCACACGAAAGTTTTCTTTAAACGCATTCACTGTTATTTGAAAGTTTACTTCCGACACCAAAAGATCTCTGTCCCTTCTTCAAGCTCTGAATCCTGACCCACTGGTTCTTTCTGCCCCGACTGTCCCACAAACAGAGTGACATCCTTCCGAACTCGGAGCTGTGCTCATGGAATCCATTTAGATTTCCGTTCATGTTAGACTATGGCACTCTGCTCCAGAGCCTAGTAAACCTGAGCTGTCCTTAAACTCACAATTGTCGGGATCATGCCTGACAGACACGATGAGGTCGCTTCTCGGCCAGCTTCACACAAACATTTTCTGCTGGGGCATTCGAGGACGAATTGATTCACTTAGTTTCATTCACCATTGCTTCCCACTGGAACTCCTATTTTCCTCACCAGCTCTGGTCTGGGAATTTAAACACTCGCAAGTTCCTCATCCTGATTCCTGCTCAGGGACATTGTTGTAAGGGAAAGGGGTGTGGAGTTTAGATGTTAATATAGAGGTATTCCACATTCAAATTGTCCCACTGAGATAGCCTTACATGTGTGCTAGTTATAATATAGAAGCAAAATACTGCAGAAGCTGGAAATCAGAAACAAAAACAAAAAATGCTGGAAAAACTCAGCAGGTCTGACAGCATCTGTGGAGAGAAAGACAGAGTTAATGTTTGAAGTCCGTATGACTCTTCTTCAGAGATAAAGAGAAACACAAATGTGGTGCAATATATACTGTTTAAGGGGGTTTGACCAGATGAAGCTGGATAGAAGGCCAGCGATAGGTGGAGGCAAAGGAGAGATTGCAAATGATAACATCCCAAAAGATCAAAGGAGTTCTAATGGTGCCAAGAGTAGAAAGCAGAGTGAGCAAGTGACAGATGGCAATCGTGGGGGTGTGTTGGGGGCAGGGGCCGATGTTATGAAAAAAGGCTGTAAATAGGCTGAAATGTGGGGATAAAACAATGAATAAAAAGGCAATAGATTTGAAATAATAATAATAAAATAAGTGGAAAAATAAATAATTTAAAATTGAAAAATAAGAACCATAGTGAAAAAAGGGGATAAAAAAGGCGTGAGGATGGAAGAGCGAGTTCATGGTCTGAAGTTGTTGAACTCAATCAAAGAAGGCTGTTAAGTGCCGAATCGTAAGATGAGGTGCTGTTCCTCCAATTTATGTTGGCCTTCACTGGAACATTGCAGCAAGCCAAGGATGGACATGTGGGCATGAGGGAAGGATGAGGTGTTGAAATGGCAAGTGACAGGAAGGTCTGGGTCATGCTTGCGGACAGACTGAAGGTGTTCTGCAAAGAGGTCACCCAGTCTGCGTTTGGTCTCTCCAATGGAGAGGAGACCGCATTGGGAGCAGCGAATACAGTGGACCAAATTGAGGGAAGTGCATGCGAAGTGCTGCTTCACTGGAAAGGAGTATTTGGGCCGTTCAACGGTGAAGGAGGGTTGGTGGGGGGAGGGGGGGCGGTAACTAAAGCAGCAGGTGTTGTGCCTTCTGCTATTGCATGGGAAAGTGCCGTGGGAGGGGGTTGAGGTGTAGGGGGTAATGGAGGTGGGGCAAGGTTTTCCAGGAAAGAACGGCACCGATGGAATACAGACAGGGTTGGGTGAGGGGAAGGTTTGTTTGGTGGTGGCATCATGCTGGAGTTGGCGGGAATTGTGGAGGATGATCCTTCGAATGCGGAGGCTGGTGAGGTGAAGAGTGAGGATAAGGGAGTCACTATCATGATTCTGGGAGAGAGAGGAACGTGTGAAGGCAGATGCGCGGGAGATTGGTCGGACACGGCCGAGGGCCCTGTCAACCACCATGGGTGGAAATCCTCGGTTAAGGAAGGAGGAACGCATGCGAGAAGCACTGTTTTGGAAAGTGGCATCATGGGTACGGATGTGACGGAGCCGAAGGAACTGAGAGAATGGGATGGACTGCTTACAGGAAGCATGGTGTGAAGTGTTTTGATCGAGGTAGCTGTGGGAGTCGGTGAGCTTGTAATGAATATTGGTGGACAGCCTATCACCCGGAATTGAAATAGAGAGGTCAAGTAAGGGAAGAGAAGTGTCGGAACTGGGCCATGGGAATGTGATTGGCGGATTGAAATTGGAAGAAAAATTGACAATTTTTTCCAGGTTCCGAAAAGATCATGAAGCGGCACCGAAACAGTCATCAATGTCCCGAAGAAAGTGTTGTGGGAGGGGGCCTGAGTAGGGCTGGAACAAGGAATGTTCCACTTACGCCATAAAGAGACAGGCATAACTGAGGCCCATGCGGGTACCCATAGCTTTTATGTGTTGTGTGCTATTTATGCTGCTTTTGTGTGGGGAACATGTAGCTATGCTCGCTCTGCTTTGTCGGGCATGTGTAACCTTCATTTTTTCAATCCTTCTTTGGTTCCTAGTTACTTAGATGAATGTGTTGATGCCATTTCCTTCCTTTAATTTCATTTGAACATTTCAGCATCTTTGCTTCTAATTTACAAGATCCTTCCTCTTTGCATGGTCTGTCTCTGACAATTCCCTTCCTTGACGTACCAACCTCCATTTCACAGAATTGGTTGTCCTCCAATATCTACAAAACCTCACTGACTCCGAAAGCTCCGTTGATTGTTTATTTTTTAATTTTTTTTAAAAATAGGATTGTTGAAGACAAATGTAGGTCCTTAAAGTCAGAAACAGGGGAATTTATAATGGGGATAAAAGGAATGGCTGACCAACTAAATACATACTTTGATTCTGTCTTCACAAAGGAGGACGCACATAGCACACCAGAAATTTTGGGGTCGCAGTGTTTAATGAGAGAGAGGAACTGAAATAAATCAGTATTAGTAGGGAAATGGTGTTGGAGAAATTGATGGTATTGAAGGCTGATAAAACCCCAGGGCCTGATAACCTATTTCCCAATTTATTTAAGGAAGTGGCCCTAGGGATAGTGGATGCATTGGTGGTCATCTTCCGAGATTCTGTCGACTCTGGAACAGCCCCGATGGATTAGACAGATTAGAGGGTATCTAATGTAACCCCACTGTTTAAAAAGGGAGGTGGAGAGAAAACAGGGAATTATAGACCAGTCAGCCTGACGTCGGCCGTGGGGAGAATTCTAGCGTCCATTATAAAAGTGTTAATAGCTGAGAACTTGGAAAATAATGGTAGAATCGGACAGAGTCAGCATTAGTTAGAAAAGGGAAATCATGCTTGACAAATCTACTGGAATTTTTCGAGAATGTAACTAGTAGACTGATGAGGGGTAGCCAGTGGATGTGGTTTATTTGGACTTTCAGAAACCTTTCGACAATGTGCCACATAAGAGATTAGCGTGTAAAATTAATGCGCATGGGATTGGGGGTAATGTATTGAGAAGGATAGAAAACTGGTTGGCAGAAAGGAAACAAAGAGCAGAAATAAGCTGGTCTGTTTTTCGTTTGGCAGACAATGACTTTTGGGGTAAAGCAGGGATCGGTGCTGGGACCCTAGCTATTCACTATATATATTAATGATTTAGATGAGGGAACTAAGTGTAATATATCCAAATTTTCAGATGACACAAAGCTGGGTGGGAGGGTGAGCTGTGAGGTGGAAGCCGAGGTCCTTCATTGTGATTTGAACAGGCTGAGTGAGTGGGAAAATGCATGGCTGATGCCGTAAAATGTGGATAAATGTGAGGTTATCCACTTTCGTAGCAAAAACAGGAAGGCAGATTATTATCTTAATGGCTATAAAATGAGAAAGGGGAATTTCCAACGAGACCTGGGTGTCCTCGTACACCCGTCGCTGAAGGTAAGCAAGCAGGGGCAGCAGGCGGCGAATAAGGCAAATGGTATGTTGGCCTTCATAGCCAGAGGATTCGAGTACAGGAGCAGGGATGTCTGGCTGCAATTATTCAGGACCTTTGTGAGACCACACTTGGAATATTGTGTGCAGTTTTGGTCTCCTTATCTGAGGAAGGAGGTTCTGGCTATCGAGGGAGTGCAGTGAAAGTTTACCAGACTAATTCCTGGGATGGCAGGGCTGACATATGAGGAGAGATTGATTCGGTTAGGTTTATATTCGCTGGAGCTCAGAAGAATGACGGTGGATTTCGTAGAAACATATTAAATTGTAACTGGACGAGACAGAGTAGATGCAGGAAGGTGTTCCCGATTGTAGGGGAGTCCAGAACCAGGGGTCACAGTCTGAGGATACGGGGTAGACCATTTAGGACTGAGATGAGGAGAAATTTCTTCACCCAGAGAGTGTTGAGCCTGCGGAATTCGCTACAACAGAAAGTAGTTGAGGCCAAAGCATTGTATGTTTTCAAGAAGGAGTTAGGTATAGCTCTTGGGGCGAAAGTAATCAAAAGATATGGGGAGAATGTGGGGGCAGGCTATTGAGCTGGATGCTTAGCCATGATCACAATGAATGGCGGAGTAGGCTCGAAGGGTCAATGGCCTACTCCTGCTCCAATTTTCTATGCTTCCTTGTTTCTATGTTATATCTCCTCTTTCCCCATTTCCTCGAAGGAATCTGACCCATTATCTCCCAGTTTTCCACTTCCGTTCCATCTATTCCAGCAATGCTACCTTGTGACCAGTTCTTGTGAAAATTCTTCATTATTCATCAACACAGATCCATTGTGGTAAATGAGGCCCGCGACCGTGTCCACCCTAGTTCCCGTGCTACCACTTTCACTCCTTCCCCTTGAAAGGGAGCAATGATAAGGTTATCTTGTCCTCACGTTACACCCCACCATTCTACACATTCAATGCATCATCCTCCAATATTCTGCCGCATCCACATAAGTTCATGACCAACCTTATACTCTCTCCTTCTCGCATCTGCCGCCCATGCTGATGCTCTTCAGCAGGTCTGTGAGTTTTAATGGCCTATTACATTACAATGTCGGTTCAATTAATTGAGAAAGCAGCATATTGCAAAATGTCATCTTTCATCAAATCTTCCAAACTGAATAACAATCGCACAATCTTCAGCCTTTTAAAATACTCGATTAATTACGAATTCTTCAATTATTGCATAAGTGATGTTCAACTCATCTGGGCCAATCATCTATTGCCTGCTATTTAGTAATTTAAAAAATAACAAAGGCTAGTTTACTTAATGAGATGGTGCATTATGCAAATGACAGCGATCATTTTATTTAGTTCAGTGTTCGGAAAAAAATGGCACATTACATTCTTAGCTAATTACAGTAAATATGATAAAAAATGTGTCCAAAATGTCCAAGTCAAAGCCATACTACATTCTATTAAGTGTTGCTAAATGAAAACGTTGCCACCTTCTCCTGCTTACTTTCCTCATTTGCTCCTGCTCACCTTCCTGTGCAACTGCAGGAGATGTAATGCTGTCCGTATATCTCCCACTGTTCGACTTTCCAAGGTCACAAATGCTCTTTCCAGTTGAAACTGTGATTTGCTTGAAGCTCTTACAATTCAATGACCGTTTTCGCTGCTCACAATGGACTACTTTACAGAACTCCCCTATGCAATATGCAAGCGTGACCCTGAGCTTTCAATTAGTTGTCACTTCTATTCTACATTTCACTGCTGCTCTGACCTGTCTATGCTCGACCTCGAAGCTAAATCAGGAACAGCGTTGCATTTTGTAATTAAACGTCTTATTGCCTGCTGAATTCAACACTGTGATTAAAGATTCAGATTATCACCACTGCTGCTATTTTCGGGGACGTCCTGAGCTGGTGATGGAGGATGCTCACATTAGAGTCACTGAGAGGGCCGGGGTTGTGGGCTGGCGTTTGGGGTGAGCGATTCCCTATTGATAGGCAACCTGTAGGATGCTCCAAACATCTTGGTAACATCTACCATTCTCCATACTATTCAAGGCCACTGCAGCCTTCCCCTTTTTTCCGGATTCCATCTACTCTCCCGTTCCATTACTCTGCTGCAGCCCTTTAAATACCCTCTGGATGGAGGTTCTGATTCCCAAACCTGGAAGGTGAGGTCTCCTATCTTTGAGCAAGTTCCAAATATTGACAAAAGTGCAGTAGAGTGTCTCCTCCAAAAGTGATGGGGGTCTTGATTACTAGAATGTGTGATCCTGAGTTGGAGGACCCGCTCTGTGGTGCTTGAGGGAGAAGTGACCATACACTATGGAATTGGTTGCACACACAAAGTGCCAGATTATGGGCAGGGGGTCTTATTCTGAGGAGATCAGATCCTGAGGACAAAGGTCGGGTCGTGAGGAGGGTCGGATCTTGGGGGCGCCTGACCCTGAGCAGTTCAAACTCTGACAGGTGCTCTGATCCTGAGGTGGTGGTGAGGGGAATGATCCTGAAGAGGGATCTGATCGTGATGTAGCTCTGGCCCTGAGTGATGCCTGATACTGAGGGGGTGGGGGTCTGAACCTGAGAGGGCCTAATCCTGATGGGTCTGACTCGGAGATGTATGATCTTGAGGCTTCCTGGGTAGAATGATCCCAGAAAGTGGGTCTGGCCTTGAGGGTGGGCTGGTCCCTTAGGGGATCTGATCCAAAGGTGATCTGATCCTGAGGGGTGCCTGATGCTAATTGTGGGCTGATTCCCGGGAGGTGGCCTAATCCTGAATCGGCATCATTGTGACAGGGGTGTCTGATCGCTGGTAGGAGGATGGTGGGGGGTGTTATAATTCTACAATCGGTTTCATCACCGGTTTGGGGGCGGATGGGGGGAGGAGTTGTGGTGGCGGAGGTCGAGTCTGATTGATTGGGCATCTTGTCCTGAGTGAAGCCCCATTTGAGGAGGAGTCCAATTCTGGGAGGTGCTTCTGTTCCTGGAGAGGGACCCTTTATGGCTCCGATCCTGGGCAGTGTCCAGGCCCTGCCGGGCTCTAATCCTGTAAGGGTCCGACAAGGAAGGGGGTCATTCACATGGAACACCTGAAACTGCAATGAGCCGGATCCTGGGACTGGGATTTGGATGAAGCAGGGGGCTGGGGAGCAGGGGGTAGTTGGGTGTGTGTGTGTGTGGGGTGGGGGGGGGGGCGGGGGGGTTGGTATGGAGAGGTGGGAAGGGACGTGTGTATCCATTGCTTGGATAC
Source organism: Cetorhinus maximus (assembly GCF_964194155.1). Taxonomy (NCBI): domain Eukaryota; kingdom Metazoa; phylum Chordata; class Chondrichthyes; order Lamniformes; family Cetorhinidae; genus Cetorhinus; species Cetorhinus maximus. The sequence goes on from NC_135913.1 coordinate 5,167,323, forward strand.
GTCCAAATCTGAAGTAATTTTATTCGTTCATGGAATGTGGGCGCCCCTCGGAAGGCCAGCATATGTTGCCCATCCCCAATTGCTCTTGGCCTGAGTAACTTCCAGGTCTTTTCAGTGTAGTTAAGCGTCATCCACAGTGCTATGGGACTGGAGTTACATCTAGGCCAAACCAGCTACCGAAGGCATATTTATTTCTATAAAGACAATTGATTATACTTTCCAAATTAAGTAATAGATTTCAGATTCCGCTTGCTGCCATCCTGGGATTTGATGACCTTCTGCTGGGGGAATAGCATGGCCTTTGCATTTCTCATCCAGTGGCGTTACCACTACACCACCGTCTCCCCAATGTCTTACCCTCTTCCCTCTCCTTGGGGATAGTGTGCCCCTTGGAGAGTTCCAACCTGGAGATGGTCTATTTTGCTGAGAATAGTTTGATTTGGGGAGGATCCGACAATGTTGTTTTTCCGAACCTTGGGAATAACCTGTTCACAGGATGGTGCTGTTGACCCTGGGGGTTCCAGTGATCGGTGAGTCGTCTAAGGTCGTGAGATTCAGGGGGCACAACTACCTAAGGCAGGCAGTCGGCTATTTTAAGATAGTTAATGTTTAAATTTAAGTTTATTAAGATGCAGCAATTTAAATATGGTGTATTTATGAATTAGACAGAGAAAAGTATACTACCCATGACATTTAAGAATCGTTTGGTGGTTCAGGTGGTTGGCACAGATGGTTGGCACAGAGTGTCCTCATCTCAGGAGCTTGTGACAACAACATTCCACTTCCTAGTTTAAGTATTGTGGAACTTTTCCCTCCCTCGTTGTCCATTTGAAAAGGCGGCTGCTGACGAGCACGGCCATCTCACCAGCATCTCACTAGGCCCCCACCAGGACCTGCCCCTTGTGCCTCAGCACTTATTAATATGTCCTTTTTCAGGGAGTTGGTACCTTTCCCAGTGCCAATCATTTATCCAAGCCCTTCTGACCAATGGATATGGGACATTTACATGAAATTCCAGAGTGGTTACCTGTCTAATTCCTGCACTGAATATGTTAAACCTGGAAGTGGGTGGGCTGGAGTTGGATAAGGGTCGGGAATGAGATATTATTTTGACATATTAATCTCTAACCCATGACGAATCTACATCTACCTGGTGCTAAAATTCTGTGCTTACTGTCTGGCTTAGACACGAAGAACACTTGGTCAATAACTTCTCGTCTCCTCTCCCCTGTCTCTCTTACAGTTAATTTACTTGGAATTGTGATACTATCCAGGGGAAACTGTGGCCCCTCTACCTGCACCACTCGCTATCTGGTTGCCATGGCAACGGCGGATCTACTGGTCATTATCACTGAAGTCGTACTGAATTACATAAACCCTTATTATTTCCCATTGAATTTTCTAGATATCACCCCTCTGTGTAGTTTTCGCACTGTCCTCGTTGTTGCAGCCATGGACTGTTCGGTCTGGTTCACCGTCACTTTCTCATTTGATCGATTTGTGGCCATTTGTTGCCAGAAGCTGAAAACAAAATATTGCACCGGAAAAACCGCGGCTGTGGTTCTAGTAACAACTGGAATTCTGCTCTGTTTAAAAAACATCCCTGTCTACTTTATTTTTGAGCCTGAAGTGGTAATCGACAATGTCCCGTGGTTCTGTAATCAAAAGCCAAATTCTTTAAGTGATCCCGGATGGGTGGTATTTAACAGGTTTAATATGGTTTTAACCCCATTGCTCCCATTTGGTTTAATTCTGTTGCTGAACGCTCTGACAGTCGGACACATATTAGTGACAAGTCGAGTACGTAAGGGACTGAGGGGTCAGAGCAGGGGAGAGAATCGAAGTGACCCAGAGATGAAGATCAGAAGGAAGTCTATGATTTTACTCTTTACCGTATGCGGAAGCTTCATACTCCTTTGGTTCATATATGTTATAAATTTCTTATATTATACGATTAGAAGATTAGTTTCCTACACCGAATCTGAATTTACATTTCAGAAAGTCGGATTTATGTTGCAGAATTTCAGTTGCTGCACAAACACGTTTATTTATGGGGCCACTCAGTCCAAGTTCAGGGAACAGGTCAAGAAAGTGCTGAAATATCCATTTATAACAGTTATTAAATTACTGAATAAAACAAACAACTAAGAAGATTTCAGAAGTGGCTCCCATTGTTTCCAGCCAATGAATGGAACGCTTTTCCACAAACTCCCAATTGACCCACGACATAGAGCAGGGCACCATCGGGCAAGAGGTGATAGCTGGAGGAGCCGATCTCACCCTCTACCTCCCCTGTTCCCATTCATAGCCAATTAGCGAGCTCCACCCAATTACTGACAGAGGCCTGCGCCAAACCGAGAGAGCGTTTTCTGACTGGCAGCTGTCTCAGCCAATCAGAGAGATTTAGCTGGTGAGTCATTGTAATCTGAGCGACAGAATCCTTAGCAGATACGAGATTGACAGCTGCATGAACCAAAAAGAAAGCTTCATTCCGTGACTCATGGCTTTCAAAGACAAGTGGAGAGCTATGGTGTTGATTGACAGTATCTTAGCAATTCCGAGTACTCCAGCAGCTGACTTACGGGCGCCCCAGCTAATCAGAGTATCCGCCAAACCAAGCTGTGCCATATGTCTGAATGAAAAGCAGGAGATGCTGGGAACAAAACTCAGTTGTTCTGAGAGCATCTGTGTATAGAGATACAGAGTTAAAGTTTGTAATCCGTATGGACCTTCGTTAGAGCATAACAGCAAAACGGAATGCCCCCTTGGCCAATCAAGTAAATCCACCAGTTTAGAGAGAACCACCTTTTCAATCATGGACTCCCATCTATTGACTGTCGGCCGCCTCAACTAATCAGGGAGCTCTGCCTGCTGACAGAAAAACGCCTCAACCAATCAGTGATCTTAACCCGGTCACTGATATCAAATCAGCCAATCAGGCATTGAACGCCGATCCCAGTCTTTTTCATGACGTGTTCACCAATTAGCAAGTGGTCTCCGTGACCGAAAGTTGATGGGTGGAAAGTGTGGGCGATATCTCCACTGTCCAATTGGAGCTTTGCCGTCTCTGATTGACAGCTGCCTAATTCTCGCCCACTTTCTAATTGCTGGTCTTCTAAACCATCGTCTTTGCATCCCATCTAACTATTGTAATCGGGCTATGCTCATTGATACACGCAGCGTTACTGAGGCGAGGGACGCAGAGGGAAGAGATTGAGAAAGTGAACGAGACGAAATGGAACAAAGAGAGAGAGAAAGAGAGGGAGAGACTAGTTAGGGCGAAGAAGAGACTGGAGGAGAGAGGGAGTCAACGTGTGGGTGAGGTAGAGAGAAAGAGACTAATGAGAGAGAGAGAGAATGGCGAAGAGAAGCAAGGGCGGGGGTGATAGAGGGAGAGAGAGAGGAACAGGGTTCGGATTAACGATGAGAGAGAAATTGGGGAGTGTGAGAGAGATAGCCTGGGCGAGAGAGACAGGAATAGAGACTGCGTAAGTGTGGGAGGGACTGGGGCGACAGCGAGGCTAGGGTAGAGAGACCAATTTGTGGAGAGAAAGATTGGGAGCGAGAGAGAGAGAGGGACATGAAGAGTGAAAGATACTGGGAGAGAGAGAGAGAGAGAGACAGACAGACAGAGAGAGAGAGAGAAGGAAAAAGAGACTCGGGGAGATGGAGACAAGTAAGTTTGGAGGAGAGAATGAGCGTCTGGTGGAGATGGAAGAGACCGGGAGAGATTGAGGGAGAGAAAGGGGAAAGAGAGAGAGAGTCTGAGAGAGAGAGATTGAGACAGGATGGGGCAGATAACGCGAAACTGCGGAAGGATAGGCTGGAGGAGAGAAAAAGACTGAGGGTAGAGAGAGAGGCTTGGGTAGAGATAGAGACTAGTGGAGACTGAACTTGCTAGAGAGGGAGTCTGGCACAGATAAAGAGAGAGCGGGAGAGAGGGACAGTGAAGGGCACGGGAGAGAGACTGGGAGGGAGAGGCATAGAGAGAGAGAGAAGGAGAAACCATTGTAATGCGGCTATGCTGATTGATACACGCAGCGTCACAGAGGGGAGGGAGAGACTATGAAGACTGGGAGAGAGGGTGAGCATCTGGCAGAGACAAAGAGAGACTGAGGCTGAGATATACTGAAAGGTTGGGAGAGAGAGAGACTGTGAAGTGTGTGTTTGTGCGTGAGAGGGAGAGAGACGGGGAAGGACAACAGGGATAGTCTGGTTGGGGAGAGTGAGACTGGGGCGGAGAGAAAGAGTGATACTGAGGGACAGAGAAAGTAGCTGGCCGGAGCAGAGTGATAGGCAGGCACTGCGGGAGAGAGAGATGATGAAAGACTGTGGAAGAGAAAAATAGAGAGAGACTGGAGGCGAGAGACCGAGAGACTGCGGTGATAAAGATAGAGGGAGACAGGGAGAGCGGCTTGCAGAGAAATGGAGCGTCAGTGAAGATTGAGAAAGCCTGTGGGAGAGACAGGGAGACTTGGAGACAGGGTGAGACTTGAGAGAGAGTAAGAGAGAGAGAGGACTTGGGGAGAGGGAGAACGTTTTTTTGATGAGAAAGTAAGACTGGAGGAGAGAGACACTGGTAGAGAAAGAGATTGGGAAGAGACAGAGATTGGAGAGAGAGTCTGTTTGAAAAAGAGGCTGGCGAGCGAAACACCCGGCCGTCGGTGGTGGGGGCGGGGGGATTGAGGAATAGAACCTTTTGTTTTCGTATGTTCATGGGATGAATGAGTTGCTGGTTAGGCCTGCATTTATTTTTCCATGATGACGTCGTTTTGAGCTGCCTTTTTGAACGGCTGCAGTCCATGTGGTATAGGTGCGCCCATAATGATGTTAGGGAGGGAGTCCCAGGATTTTGACTTGCGACAGTGAAGGAACGGCGATTATGGTTCCAAGTCAGGGTGGTTTGTGGCCTGAAGGGGAATTTTCAGTTGGTGGAGTGCTCAAGTGTCAGCTGCCAAACGCTTTTAGGTGATAGAGGTCGTGGGTTTAGAATGTACTGCGAGGGAGCCTTGGTGAGATGTTGCACTGCATCTTCCAGATCGTACACACTGCCGCACTGTGCGTTTGGGTGGTGGAGGGGGTGGATGTTGAGGGTGATGTATGGGGTACTGATCAAGACGCTTCCTTTGTCCTGGGCGATATCGAGCTTCTTGAGTTTTGTTGAGCTGCACTTATCCAGGTAAATGGGGAGTATTCCATCACACTCCGGACTTGTGCGTTGTAGATGGTCGGAGTCAGGAGGTCAGTTGCTCGTCGCAAGATTCCTAGCATCTGACCTGCTATTTGAGCCACAGCATTTATATGGCTAGTCCAGTTCAGTTTCTGGTCAATGCTAACACCCAGGATGTTCATCCTGAGGGCTTCAGTGATGGTAATTCCATTGAATGTAAAGAGGAGATGGTTGGATTCTGTCTTGTTGGAGTTGCCATTGCTTGGACCTTGTGTGGTGCTATTGGTGGGTGTCGCTTTTTGAAAGTTGCCCATATCTTGCTGCATATGGACACGGACTGTTTCAGCATCTGAGGAGTTGCAAATGATGTTGAACGTTGTGCAATCATCAGCGAAAATCCCCACTTCTGAACATATAATGGAGGAAACATCATTTATGAAGAAGCTGAAGATGGTTGGTCCTCGGGGCAGAGATGCAGCTGAAATCTTGATCCATCAACTGATATGAGTATCTGGAATCACCCCCCACCCCCACGACGAAATTAAAATTGAGCCTCTCTTATAAATAAATCAGCATTATGAATTTGTAGTTTTATCACAAGATTGGTCCTTAAATGTTCACGTGTTAAGATTAGGCATGATTCTAACGAGGTTATGCCTTTTACATAAATCCTTCTTACAAACTATAAGTTAAGGTCCCGACACAAACTGGATACAAAATAAGACATTTAATCAGGTTTGAGGTAAACGCAGAATCTTCAGATTGTCTAAAATATAAAGCCGTGTGTTTGAAATAAGATTAAAAGAATACGTTGAAAAGTTGATTATTGGATTGTGAAGGTTAAATTCACACCAAGCCCAAGACCAATGAAGCTAAATTAAAATATACGTCAGCCATTCAATGGATGACAAGATACCATTATCACGTGGAGAGCGAGGGTCTTGATCATTGTCCACTGGTAAAAAATCACATATCCAGAGATATCGTTAATTAGCCATACTCTGACAGAATGATACTTGCTCAAATGAAGGAATGAGATAGACACTTCCATGGATTTGATCACCCATCGGAATTTGTAGTGGTTTATGGATGATATACGTATACTCCACGATCTGGGTTATCCACTCGAAATGAATTTTATGTAGAAATAAGGCAGAGAATACTTTTAATTACATATACATATTCGGTGTGTTCAAAAAATGCGAAAGGTTAATTGCATGGAATTATGATTCCTATATATCTTGACCTAACTAATTCTGTATTATAACTTTATTGTTCTATATCACGCCTCAGTGCTCATTTATATTTATATTTAAATACAACGTCTTTGAATTCACTATCTGAAGAGGCTCGCCTTGCATTGCGAGTTTGAAGTTTCGTTCGACACATAAGAGTTAAAAAAAAACAATGAATTAACTTGATTCCAGTTGGAATTTAACCAAAAATTCCTAAACCCTCCCGACTGCCCTCGCAAACCCGATCCGAGTAGACCCGGGCCTAACTACCCACCACCCCACCACCCCCCGCCCCACGACCCGACAACACCACCCACCACGTCACCACCCACCCCTCCCCCATGCTCCTGATATTCCTCCCAACTACTGGACTTCCCTCCCAATCCAACCCGACTACACACCAAATTCAACTAGTGAAATCCCTGACCTGGCTAACCCTCCCAGCTACCCGACTAACTTCCCGACCCGGTTAACCACCGACCTAAATACCCCTACCAACTAACTGACTACCCTCTCGCCTGAAATTGTATGCCCTCTGGACTGGCCTGACTACCCACGACATGACTGCCCCTTCCAACGACTCGACTACCCACTCGGCCTGGCCTGAATACCCACGGCATGACTGCTCCTTCCAACTACTCCAATACCCTCGCGACCTGAGCCCACTGCCCAGCCCCCGAAATGACATCCATTCCGATCTGACAACCTCAAACTGACTACACCACCCAACTGACCAACTACCGACATGACCCAACCCAATACCCCCAACGAAACCATCTCTTCCAACTATCTGACTACCCTGAGAAAAAAACAAAAAACTCAAGATGCTGGAAATCCAAAACAAAAATACGAATACCTGGAACAACTCAGCAGGTCTGACAGCATCTGCGGAGAGGAACACAGTTAAAATTTCGAGTCCGAATGACTCTTCAACAGAACTAAGGAGAAATAGAAAAGAGGTGAAATAAAAGCTGGTTTAAGGGTGGGGAAAGGGGAGGGGTGGGGGGGGGGGGGGGGGGTGGGGGTGAGGCAGTGGTGGGGTGGGACAGGTAGAGCTGGATAGAGGGCGAGTGATAGGTGGAGATTGCCAAAAGATTTCAAAGACAAAAGGACAAAGAGGTTTTGAAGGTGGTGATATTATCTAAGTAATTTGGTAATAGGTGACATTAAGGGTAGAAAGCAGGACGAGCAAGGTACGGATAGCCCTAGTAGGGGTGGGGTGGGGGCAAGGGATCGAAATAGGCTAAAAGGTAGAGGTAAAACAATGGATGGAAATACATTAAAAAAATAATGGAAATAGGTGTGAAAAGAAAAATCTATATAAATTAATGGGAAAAGGGGTGATCGGAAAGGGGGGATGGGGATGGAGGAAAGAGTTCATGATCTAAAATTGTTGAACTCAATATTCGGTCCAGAAGGCTGTAAAGTGCCTAGTCGGAAGATGAGGTGCTTTCCTCCAGTTTGCGTTCAGCTTCACTGGAACAATGCAGCAGGCCAAGGACAGGCATGTCGGCATGAGAGCAGGGTGGGGTGTTGAAATGGCAAGCGACAGGAAGGTCTGGGTCATTCCCTGTGGACAGACCGAAGGTGTTCCGCAAAGCGGTCAGCCAGTTTGCGTTTCGTCTCTCTAATGTAGTGGAAACAGCACTGGGAGCAGCGAATGTAGTCGACTAAATTGAGGGAAGTGCAAGTGAAATGCTGCTTCACTTGAAAGGAGTGTTTGGGCCCTTGGACGGTGAGGAGAGGGGAAATAAAGGGACAGGTGTTGCACCTTCTGCGGTTGCATGGGAAGGTGCCGTGGGAGGGGGTTGAGGTGCAGGGGGTGATGGAGGAGTGGACCAGGGTGTCCCGGAGGGAAGAATCCCTGCGGAATGCCGCCAGGGGGTGGGGGGGGCGGGAGTTGGGGATGAAGGGAAGATGTATTTTGGTGGTGGCATCATGCTGGAGTTGGCGGAAATGGCGGAGGATGATCCTTTGAATACGGAGGCTGGTGGGGTGATAAATGAGGTCTAGGGAGACCCTATCACGGATCTGGGAGGGAGAGGAAAGTGTGAGGGCGGATGCGCGGGAGATGGGCTGGACACGGTTGAGAGCCCTGTCAACCATCTTGGGTGGAAAACCTCGGTAAAGGAAGAAGGAAGACATGTCAGAGGAACTGCTTTTGAAAGAGGCATCATCAGAACAGGTGCGACAGAGGCGAAGAAGCAGAGAGAATGGGAAGGAGTCCTTACAGGAAGCGGGGTGTGAGGAGCTGTAGTCGAGGTAGCTGTGGGAGTCGGTAGGCTTGAAATGAATATTGGTTGACAGTCTATCACCAGAAATTGAAACAGAGAGGTCAAGGAAGGGAAGGGAAGTGTCAGAGATGGACCATGTGAAAATGATGGAGGGGTGGAAATTGGAAGTAAAATTAATAAATTTTTCCAGGTCCAGAAGAGAGCATGAAGCAACACCGAAGCATTCATCGATGTACCAGGGAAAGAGTTGTGGGAGGGGGCATGAGTAGGACTGGAACAAGGAATGTTCCACAGATCCCAGAAAGAGACAGGCATAACTGGGGCCCATGCCCACAACCACATCTTTTATTTGGAGGAAGTGAGAGGAGTTTAAGGAGAAAATGTTCAGTGAGAGAACAAGTGCAGCCAGACGGAGGAGAGTAGTGGTGGATGGGGATTGTTCGGACCTCTGTTGGAGGAAGAAGTGGAGAGCCATCAGACCATCCCGGCGGAGGCGTGGGGGGAGTGTGGGGGAGGGGGGGGGGTGGGGGTGGGTGGGTGCGGGGGGAGGTTGAGGTGTACAGGGATTGGACGTCCATGGTGAAGAGGAGGCGGTTGGGGCCAGGGAACTGGAAATTGTTGATATGATGTAGAGTGTCAGAGGAATCACGGATGTAGCTGGGAAGGGACTGGACTACCCTGCCGACACGATTCGCATGCCCCTACTCCCCTGACCTAACTCCGCTCCTACCCCACCCCCGCCCGACCTGACAACATCCCCGAAATGGCAACCCCCGACTGAGTACCACTCTCTATTAACCAACTACCCACCTGATCAGAACCATTACCCTGGACCTAACTACCTATCAAAAATACTTTATTTTACTTTTCTCTCTGACAAGATGCTGGAATCAGACACAATGTGGATTTAAAAATAACTAATTGACAGGTTGATAGGGGATTGTGGAAAATATGACAGCTCTTTTCAAGGTCCAGCACAGACTCAAGGGGCCGAGAGGCCTCCTTCTGAACGGTAGAATTATATGATTCCACGCTTTTCATTTCTACATGGACTAGGCGATAGAAAACGGCTCAAGAGGTAAATGTGATTAATGAATGAGTCCTGGCAATTACCTGATGGTTTGTACCAACACATCACAAGACTGCATTTGTCCAGCTGTGGTGACCGATTGCTTAAGGTGCTGTGCAAGAGTTTTGCACTTGGGGTTCAGTGTGAACATTTCAAACACTGCTCACAACTTCCCTGATTGAAATGATTACATTTTTCTATCAGCTCCCTGACATCAAGATTTATTAAATTTAATCCATTAGCACAAAGTTTGGTAACACAAATAACGTGCCCAGATCGATAAGATAATTTGGCTTGTTAGAAACTGAACCAAATCTAAAATTGAATGATCGTCAAACTCAGTAAACAGCCAAAAAATGAATTTAATAAAGAACCAGCAAATGTTTTGGAGGGAAAGCCGGGCCTCCAGCTAGTGAGAATTACACGATTTTGTTTAATTCAGCTGGAACTGAGTTGCGGGTAAAATGGTCGCAGCAGATCTCAAACCCTCAATCCTTTGATATTATCACAATTTACATCAAAGACTTACGCCTAATCAATTCAACCATGCAACCACCACAACATATACACAACTAATGTCAAGAACGAAAATTAAACAGCATGATTATCTTTCACTTCTATTTTCTTGTCGCTGCACCAACCAGCAGGCCCTTAGCTGAAAGGGTTGTGAACTCAATCACATTTCTTTCTCCTCACAGATATTTCAGTTTTCCATCCTCTGCAGTTCCCTTTGTCTCTGGAACTCACTCCAAACTCTCCTCAATTTCAGGCATTAAATCAAAGCTCAGTCCATATATTTAAGCCACTGACTACCCGTTTAACGAAGTCCATCCTCATGACTGACGGCGTAATTTAACTCATGTTTCGAGTTGTTAAGGGGAATATATGAAAACTTAGGAGCATAAATCTTAGGACGAAGAGTAGACCCTTAGGACCTTCGAACCTGCTCTGTCATTCGAGAAGGTCATGGCTGATCTGATTGTAGTCTCAACTACACTTCCTGTTTATCCTTCAAAAATCTTGACTCCCATGCCTATCAAAAATCTGTACAACTCAGCCTTGGATAAATTCAATGAACCAGCCTCCACTGCTTTCCGCAGGGGAGGGGGGTGAGAGGTGTAGGCGGGGGGTGCGATGGAGGGGTGAGGGATATGAGAAAAATCCGATCATATGGAGATCGTCGCCAATCACACACAACATCGTTGAACATGTTCTAGGGTCTAAATGACCCCAACGGCAGCAAATTTCGAGGTGCAACACCTCATGTTCCTGTTGGGTAATCTTTAGCCTTCTGGAATTAACATTGAGCTCAACAAATTTAGACCATAACATCTGCCTTCATGTTGCATTTTATTTTGCCTGGTTTGGTTTGGTCGCGGATCTTTCTTGATCCTTCATGTTACATTCGGACGGTTGCTCTGCTGCAATTTGCAAACACATCTGGACATATACTTTGTTCCTTTACTATACCTATACAAACTCAGAAACACAGAAATGTTGCAGCGCAGGAGAAAGTCGTTCGATCCGTGGTGTCTGCACCAGCTCTCCGAATGAGCAAATCACTTAGTGTAATTTCCCGCCTTCTCCCCGTAAGCCTGTACATTCTTCCTTTTCAGATAACTGTCGAATTCCCTTTTGAACGTTTAAGTTGAATCTACCTCCACCACACTCTTAGGAAGTGCATTCGCGACCTTAAGCATTTGCTGTGAAAAAAAGTTTTTTCCTTATGTCGCTTCTGCCCTTTCTTACCAATTACTTTAATCTGTGCCCTTTCATTCTCGACCCTTTCACGAATGGGAACAGTTTCTCTGGGTCTAATCTCATGATTTTGATCACCTCTATCATGTCTCCCCTCAGCCTTCTTTTCCCCAAGGTAAGCAGCCCTAGCTTCTCTAATCTATCTTCATTCATGATGTTCCTCATCCCTGGAACCATTCTCATGAGTCTTATTGGCGTTCTCTCCAATGCCTTCACATCCTTCCTAAAGTGTGGCGCCCAGAACTGAACGCGAAACACCAGCTGACGCTGAATTAGTGTTAAATGCAAATCTTATTTGTCTTAAAACCATTACAACACTCGTTGGCTGTTGTGCCATGAAACATTTTGCATCCTGTCCTCGCAGACATTGGCCTTTGTACTTCATGCTCCTCCTGACTTCCACTGGATTGAAACGTGTTACATTGAAATCTTCCTTCAGTTCTGATGGAAAGCCATCGACCTGAAAAGTTCGCTCAGTTTGCCTGCACAGATGCTTCCGGACCATATTAACATTTACAGAATTTACAGTGTTGTGCTTTTTCGATCTGAAATGATAGTGAATTGAGGTTCAACCTGAATTTAAACTAAACTAATTTTACAAGGTGATTGTGGGGGGGGGGGGGGGGGGGGGGAGAGGTGGGGGGCGGGGTGGGGGGGGGGGGGGGGCGGGGTGAGGGGCGGTGTTGGTGTGGCAAAGCTGGATCATCGACAAAATTGGCAGGTCTTTCCAAGATCGGATTCCTTCTGAACGGTAGGATTGTACGGTTTCAACAGTTTCATTTCCACATGGATTGTGAGAATACCAAATGATCAGAAGCCCAAGACTGAAATTGATGTCTCCCAGAATCCTACCGGAATCACACGGATATGAGAATCGTTCAGGAAGGTGCAATTGATGAAAACCAGAAACAATTCCTTAAAACGCTCGAGGCATCTAAAACTTCGATAAAATTGCAATTATTGAAAATACTCCTTCACTTTCGTTGTTTGAGCCTGAAAATTCAGCGTAAATTATTTTTTTTTTTGTGTGGTTTCATGGAAACTGAGCAATTTGAGCCAAAGTCAACCCTGGGCCCTCAGATTAAAGGTCAGATGCTCTACCAGCTGAGCTTCCCAGGCACTTGCCGCCTGCTTTCTTCGTTCTCCAATAGTAGGTATGTCACCGGCCCCCTCTCAGTTCATATGTAACTCTCACTGGAAAATTATAAATAGGAAAGGTGAGGCGATTTGACTTTATTTTCTGAGCACAGTATTTTATTTCAATTCCTATATTTCCAGTAATGGTTTGGCAATGATATTGAACATTGCTGATCTCTGATGCTGCTCCCGAGATTCCCATCCTCCACATAAAAAAAGGGAATTAAATGAAAACATCCATCTATTGCTCCATGGGGCCGCAGAGGTAATTTATAAAAGTGACATCACATGACACAAGCCGCATTGCGGGATGGTGTTCGCGCTGAAAGCTGCAATGAAACATTTCCGTGGATTTACGAAATGAACCCGTTATTAGTTGACTCCCGAAAAGTATCAATTTATAGAACGATCCAAGTTTCCTTACACGGATTTTTATCTAGAGAACTCTAATGTGCCTGCGAGGTATTCTGGCGTGGCGTGATCTGCACAGTTATGGTGTGAATAGAGACTGAATCTAATGACAGGGGCGGTGACAATGGAAATTACCTCAGGATTGAGTACGATGGACGGCTAATCTGATATCGCCCGTTTTAAATTACCGCCCAATCTGAATACTCCCCACACTGAAACTTCAGTGTTTGAGTGTCGGTGATCAATTTGTCGTTCTCCATTAGAACTCCCGATATTGAATCCGCGCAACCCTCCAACTGCTAACTGGATACTGTCTCAAATAAATATACTGGAAACATATTGATTGTATAATGATTTCGTGTTTGGATTTAATATCTGCCTTTAGTATAAGAAAGTATCAGTGTGCGTAATTCTAAGTAGGAACGCACCTGAACATTTCCCCCAAGAGACGTTACATTTATCTGATTGTCGCTATCACCGACCTCGTTTTCCTCTTTCTTACAGCAAATCGATTAACAATCATGATTTTCGCCAGAAGAAATTGCGGTCTTTCCAAATGAATCTCTCTTTAAAACGGTTTCAATGGCAACAACAAATCTACATTCCATGTTATTCAATGTAATGGTGTATCAAATGTCCAACAAACTACTTCCACATTCATTTCTGTCCGACATTGCCGTTAGCAATTTAAATATCTGCATGAATAATAATAACATGGATATGTCGGAGTGGTTTACAGCCTCCTTTACTTTTGACCGCCGTGTAGCTGTTGTCAGAATTTTAAAACAAAGTGTTTCACTGTGAAAAATGCTACAGTAATAATAACAGCGGCGTCGGCGCTGATCCATTTGGAGAATATCCCATTCCAGTGTGCCTATGAACACAAACTGATCATTAACAATATTCATTGGGGTTTCCGCCCTAGCGCAGATTTATTTTTTTCATTGCCTGTCGGGGTAGTGGACTTTTGGTTCCGAAATATTTCATCTCTATTCTTCCTTTTGTTTTTATATCACTTTTTAATGGTTTAACAATCATACGCATTTTAACAGCTACCAGAGCCCGCAGGAGACTCCGGGCTCACAACAGTAAGAATCAGGATGACTCCACTGATACTGACGCACTGCATGCCCAAATGCAACCAGGGAAATGTTCAGGCTTGGGCTAATTAGTGGCAAGTAACATTCATGTCCCGCAAGTGCCAGGCAATGACCGCCTCCAGCAAGAATCTAGCCATCGCTTTTTGACACTCAGTGGCATTACCATTCCTGAATCCCTCACTACCAAAATCCTGCGGGTTACCAGAAACTAAACTGGAGGAGCCATATAAATACTATAGCTGCAAGAGCAGTTGAGAGGCTAGGAATCCTGCAGCGAGTAACTCACTTCCTGACTCTCCAAACCTTGTCGAACATCGACAAGGCACAAGTCAGGAATGTGATGGAATAACTCTCCACACGCCTGGATGAATGCAGCATCAACACTCCAGAAGCTTGACACCATGCAGGGCAAAGTAACCCGCTTGCCTGACACCACATCCACCAACATCTGTCCTCCACCTACGCACAGAAGCAGCAGTGTGAACCATCTACAAGATGCAATCACCAAGGCTCCTTAAACAGCACGTTCCCAACCCACGAACTCTACAATCTAGAAGGTCCTGGGCATCTAATGCACGGGATCACGACCACTAGGAAGTTTCCCTCCAAGATTCGCAGCAGCCTGACTTAGAAATATATGCCGTTCCTTCACTGCTGCTGAGCCAGAACCCTGGAACTCCCTCCCTAAAAGCACTGTGAGTGAACATACATGACAGGGACTGCAGAAGACAACTCACCACCACCTTATACAGTACAGTTAGGGATGGGCAATAAATGCTGGCCCAGCTAGCGATGCCCACATCCCATAAATGTTTTTTTTTAAAGCATATGTTTTCTGCGAAGCTTCCAGCGTCGCCCTCAGTTTTTATTTTTATGTGTTTGGTTTATTACAAGTAGATTGTACTGATACATTAGAAAGAATTGCTGCCTAATGTCGAATAAATGATAACGCGGCAAATTTTCAACTATTCAATATGTATTGAAAATCCATTATCATTTCTCGATTATTCGTATTTTTGATTATAACATCATGTGAAAAAAATACAACAGAAGTTACAGACAGAAAATACGAATGTTTACATTGCACTTTGTCCCGTTGGGGAACATTGACAATAAATGTGAATTTGAGCCGCTCCGTTACAGATTCCCTTTCCGGCCAGTAGATGTCCCCACACGCCGGAAGAACGACGTTTCCAGATGAGAGAAAGACACAACACACAATAATTGTTCACGTTATATAGGACAGGAGAAATTTGGGAATATTGGGAACGAGACGTGCTCCCATTACATTTTGTTCATTCAAGCACCAGTTGTAATATTATGTAAGCTCTACTTTTATTAAGTTATTAATTAAATTAGTTTAATGACTCTATCAATGGCCTCAATTGTCAGATCAGCAGGCGCATAGCTGATTTTGCTGAGCCCCCGCGTACCTGAAAATTTAAAGGTGGCGCAGTGACGTCGGGTGTTCTGCCAGAACGTGTCGGCCAGCTGGCCCAGACCCCAGCATGCCGACGGGAAATTGCTGTCCTACGAAACTCTGTAGACACCTTGCAGGAACCTGATGCACTGTGAAACCCCATACACACCAGACAGGATCCTGATGCACTGTGAAACTCTACATACCTGGCAGGATCCTGATGCACTGTGAAACCCCATACGCACTTGGCAGGTTCCTGATGCACTGTGAAACCCCGTACGCAACTGGCAGGATCTTGATCGACTGTGAAACCCCATACACACCAGGCAGGATCCTGTTCTATCGAATCTGCATTCACACTTGAAACATTGTGATATGGCAAAGGAATGCCAACAGCTGTGCATAAAGATTTGACTGGGTTTAGAGCAGAGATTTTCTCTCTTTCGATGTTTGGTCCAGCATGGCATCGTCAAGAGGGAATCTGTTTGAGTCCCTGGGCAGGCAAGAAACAACGAAGCATTCATCAATCAGATTTTAGAATCCTGGCTGAGACATGCAGAGTGTAAATCAGGAAGGATAAATGAGAAATATAAATTACATTTAAAACATATATGGAGATTGACATAAAGAATCAGAAATACAGTGGAGATTAAGGAAAATAAAAATGGAAAAATTAAAAATAAAAGCCAGAGTATGAATTCTATGGCACCTCACCATGCCCACGCAGAAGATGCAACACCTGCCCCTTCACTTCCTCTCTCCTCACCGTCCAAGGGCCCAAACACTCCTTTCAAGTGAACCAGCATTTCACTTGCATTTCCCCTAACTTAGTCTATTGCATTCGTTGCTCCCAATGCGGTCTCCTCTACATTGGAGAGTCCAAAAGCAAACTGGGCGATCGCTTTGCAGAACACCTGCGATATGTCTGCAAGAAAGACCCAAACCTCCCTGTCGCTTGCCATTTTAACACGACACCCTGCTCTCTTGCCCACATGTCTGTCCTTGGCTTGCTGCATTGTTCCAGTGAAGCCCAACGCAAACTGGAGGAACAGCACCTCATCTTCCCATTAGGCACTTTACAGCCTTCTGGGCTGAATACTGAATTCAACAACTTTAGATCTTAAACTCCCTCCCCCACCCCCACCACTTTCCCGTTTCTTCCCCCTCCCTTTTGTTTATTCCAATAATTTATATAGATTTTTCTTTTCCCACCTATTTCCATTATTTTTAAATCTATAGCTGTAATACCCTGTCGTCAGTCTTTCCACCCCACTCCCACTAGAGCTGTACCTTGAGTGTCCTGCCATCCATTCTTCATTAGCACATTTTCTTAAATAATATCAACATCTTTAACAGCCCTTTGTTCCTTTTGTCTGTGACATCTTTTGATTAACTGTTCCTATCACTGCTTGCTTGTCCCTACAACCACCACCCCCAACTTCTCTCCCCCCACCCCACCCCCCCCAACCTTAAACCAGCTTATATTTCACCCCTCTCCTAACTTTACTCAGTTCTGCCGAAGGGTCATGAGGACTCGAAACGTCAACTCTTTTCTTCTCCGCCGATGCTGCTAGACCTGCTGAGTTTTTCCAGGTAATTCTGTTTTTGTTTTGGATTTCCAGCATCCGCAGTAGTTTTTTGTTTTTATCTCTGTGTTTAATTGACTGCCACTCCTCTTCAAGAAATGCCTACCTTGAAGAAGTATTGCTCTGCTCTCCGACAGGATTTCCGCCTGTCTCTTCTGCATTGTTCATCTTCATTGCTTTCCAGTTCTCTCCTGGTGTTTGACAAGGTGTTTACTAAAACCCGCTTTCACAGCCATATTTCCTTTCTCAGTGACTGTCTCCGACTCTGACTCACCCCACGTGGATTTCAACTGAAATTCCATCTCTCTTCTTTCGAACCCACCCAGGATTACAGGTATCTCCGAGACATAAAACGTTTCTCTGACTGCTGTTCCCGTCGCATTCTGAGATCCACACTCAGTGCCATGCGCCACCATATGAACACACTCGATCTCTCCCTCCAGCAGTACCGTCGCACCCTTTTTCAAAGCTGCGCGTGCCTCCAGTTTCATTTTATTCTTCGTCTCATCCGATGCCTCAACAATAAACTTTTTCTCTTTCTCTCAAGTGCTAAGGAACGCAAGCTCCAACAACTCATCAACACCAACACCCATCTGGGACCCTCCACCACTGCTTATCCCTCCGTCCCCACCCCATCTTCCAATCCCAGCCCCAGCCGTGTATTCACAATACCCCCTGACCTTCCCTTCTCCGATGCTGAACGCTCAGTGCTCAGCAAAGGACTTAGTTTCATACCCTTACGCCCTCATCTCAATGAATTTCGGGCTCGGCACGATGCTGAACTCTTCTTCCGCCGTCTTCATCTCCGTGCTCACTTCTTTGGGCAGGAGTCCTCTCCCCATTCAACGGATCCTTTTACCCACCTCCAATATTCTCCCTCCACCTGGACCCCTCCCTCTGGATTCTTACCTTCTCTTGATCTTTTCATTGAGAACTCTTGGCATGACATTAGTCATCTCAATTTCTCTGCTCCTCTCACCCATTCTAATCTGTCTCTCTCTGAACTTACTGCACTCTGTTCTCTCAGGTCCAACCCCAACATTGTCATCAAACCCGCTGACAAGGGTGATGCTGTTGTTGTCTGGCGCATTGACCTCTACCTCGCGGAGGCTGAGCGTTAGCTCGCAGACACTTCCTCCTACCTCTCCCTGGGCCATGACCCCACCACTGAACATCAAGCCATTGTTTCTAGGACTATCACTGACCTCATCTCCTCTGGAGATCTTCCTCCCACAGCTTCCGACCTGATAGTCGCCCAACCTCGGATGGCCCGCTTCTACCTCCTACCCAAAATCCACAAGCAGAACTGTCCCGGCAGACTGATCATGTCAGCCTGTTCATGGCCCACGGAACTCATTTCTCGTTATCTTGACTCCCTGCTTTCTCCCCTTGTCCAGTCCCTTCCCACCTACATCCGTGATTCCTCTGACACCTCACTTCACATCAACAATATCCAGTTCCCTGGCCCCAACCGCTTCCTCTTCACCATGGACGTCCAATCCCTCTACACGTCCATCCCTCACCAGGATGGTCTGAGGGCCCTTAGCTTCTTCCGTGAACAGAGGCCCGAACAATCCCCATCCACCACTACTCTCCTCCGTCTGGCTGAACTTGTTCTCACACTGAACAGTTTCTCCTTTAACTCCTCTCACTTCCTCCAAATAAAAGGTGTGGCTATGGGTCCGCTCATGGGCCCCAGCTATGCCTGTCTCTTTATGGGGTATGTGGAACATTCCTTGTTCTAGTCCTACTCTGGCCCCCTCCCACAACTCTTTCTCTGGTATATCGATGATTACTTCGGTGCTGCTTCATGCTCTCGTCGGGACCTGGAAAAATTTATTAATTTTGCTTCCAGTCTCCACCCCTCCATCATTTTCACTTGGTCCATCTCTGACACTTCCCTTCCCTTCCTTGACCTCTCTGTCTCAATTTCTGATGATAGACTGTCCACCAATATCCATTACGAGCCTACCGACTCCCACAGCTACCTCGACTACAGCTCCTCACACCCCGCTTCCTGTAAGGAATCCATCCCATTCTCTCAGTTCCTTCGCCTCCGTCGCATCTGTTCTGATGACGCTACCTTCAAAAACAGTTCCTCTGACATGTCCTACTTCTTCCTTAACTGAGGTCTTCCACCCACGGTCGTTGACAGGGCCCTCAACCGTGTCCGGCCCATCTCCCGCGCATCCACCCTCACACCTTCTCCTCCCTCCCAGAAACATGATAGGGTCCCCCTTGTCCTCACTTATCACCCCACCAGCCTCCGCATTCAAAGGATCATCCTCCACCATTTCCGCCAACTCCAGCATGATGCCACCACCAAACACATCTTCCCTTCACCCCCCCTGGCGGCATTCCATAGGGATCGTTCCCTCCGGGACACCCTGGTCCACTCCTCCATCACCCCCTACTCCTCAACCCCAACCTATGGCACATCCCCATACCCAGGCAGAAGATGCAACACCTGCCCCTTCACTTCCTCTCTCCTCACCGTCCAAGGGCCCAAACACTCCTTTCAAGTGAACCAGCATTTCACTTGCATTTCCCCTAACTTAGTCTACTGCATTCGTTGCTCCCAATGCGGTCTCCTCTACATTGGAGAGACCAAACACAAACTGGGCGACCGCTTTGCAGAACACCTGCGGTCTGTCCGCAAGAAAGACCCAAACCTTCCTGTCGCTTGCCATTTTAACACACCACCCTGCTCTCTTACCCACATGTCTGTCCTTGGCTTGCTGCATTGTTCCAGTAAAGCCCAACCCAAACTGGAGGAACAGCACATCATCTTCCGACTGGGCACTTTACAGCCTTCCGGGCTGAATATTGAATTCAACAACTTTAGGTCTTAAACTCCCTCCCCCATCGCAACCCACTCCCGTTTCTTCCCCCTCCCTTTTGTTTTTTCCAATAATTTATATAGATTTTTCTTTTCCCACATATTTCCATTATTTTTAAATCTATAACTGTAATACCCCGTCGTCAGTCTTTCCACCCCACTCCCACTAGAGCTGTACCTTGAGTGTCCCGCCATCCATTCTTAATTAGCACATTTTCTTAGATAATATCACCGCCTTTAACACCCCTTTGTTCCTTTTGTCTGTGACATCTTTTGATTATCTGCTCCTATCACTGCTTCTTGTCCCTACAAACACCACCCCTCCCCAACTTCTCTCCCCCCACCTCCCCCCCACCACAACCTTAAAGCAGCTTATATTTCACTCCTCTCCTAAATGTACTCAGTTCTGCTGAAGGGTCTTGAGGTCTCGAAACGTCAACTCTTTTCTTCTCCGCCGATGCTGCCAGACCTGCTGAGTTTTTCCAGGTCATTCTGTTTTTGTTATGAATTTTATTCTGTTGGAGTAAGAGTGCACTTTAACAATTAATTCTTCATGATCAGAAACAATGTTCATCAGTAAATATCTCCAAATGCACTCCGAAAGATAATTATTCTTGAATGTATTGGTTTTACTTCTTTCAACTCTTTTTGGGTAGAAATAGTAGTAAGCACTGAATTCATGCTAATACAGTGACTCCAATGCAGAGGTTGTCAGTGAGATTTGCACCTTATGGAGGAGCCAAGTTTTTTCTGGCAGAAAATTCTGGATTTAAAAGTACATGTGCAGGCATCGGAGTTTTCTATCAGATTTACCCTCTGATTGCTGCATGCACTGATAGCCTTGCTATAATTGTTGGAGCAAAACCTGGGTCAGTTTTCAGCCTGACAAGGAGATTATTGGCTTGCTACCTTACTTCATTGTAAGGGAAAAGATTATTCTATTCAAAGAATAATCCTCTCAATCAGAAACCTATCAGGATACAAAGTATTGACTATTAGAAATTCTCAAACCTGCATTATGGCAAAATTAAACTGCTGAGTATAATTATTGGCAGTGTAGTCGAACCTTATACAGAATGAAATATTTCCATTTTGTATTTTAATCAGTAATATCACAGGGCAGTTATTAAATACATTCAAATACCTTATCTATAAAACTGCTGATAAATTGTGCGCTATTTCTGAAACACAATATCACAGAAAATTATCACAGATAGGATAAGGCCACTTGGCCCAAATAAGCTGTTTTTTTACTTGTGCTAACCCACCTACTAACTCTGTCTGTCCACAGGAATACACTATCTCTTGTCAGCAATTACATTTTCCCTTTACTGTTCTTCCTTGTTGCCGTTTCTTTATTCGCTGCTGAGGAAAAATCAATATCCATTTCCTTTCTTTCTTTTTGACTTTCAGTTTTATACATTTGCTTATTGCACACAATACTCGAGATAACATTTCCAAGCCCTGATACAATGGCAGTGGAACTCCTGTTACGGATGGAGAAGATTAAGGAGGTAATTCTGTAGCTAGGATCTTGGCAGCAGAAGGCACGGCAATTGATGGTGGAATTTATTAAATTATATATTTCCAAGAGGCCAGAATTGGCGGTGTGCTGAGGTTTCTCAAGATTATAAGGCCACAGGTGGTTACAGAGATGGGGACCAGGTGAGGCCATGGACTGATTTGAACTAAGAATGAGCATGTTGAAATCAAGAAGTTGCCTGACTGGGAGCCACCGAAAGTCAACAAGAATTGGGCTGGTGAGTGAAAGGAATTTGATGTGGATTCAAGAATGGACAGTAGAATAGTAGTTGAGCTCATGTTTATGTATGGTGCAGGCTGGGAGGCAAACCAAGAGAGCATTGGAATAACGCAGGAAACCAAGACCCGACTGAGGGTTGCAACAGCTGATGGGCTGGGGCAGGTCAGTGGTCGATGATAGGAAGGAAGTTGATATAGGAACTGGATGTAGGCAGTCATTGTGGTGGAGAGAATGTGGCATGTGAAGCTCAATTAGTAGTCAAATAGAATGCAGAGCAGAACTTCTGTATAGTCAAAGTCTGACCCTCTCTCAGTTCACACAATATTCCAGAAAAACTGTTCAAAGCCTGATACATTAACAGTAGGATTCCTGACTTTTCCCAATCTGCAACATCCAACGGAGCTTCAATGATATATTTCCCATAATTATAAGAATCATGTGATGATTTGAAACTTTTCTCAGGCGTTGTTCACTAAATGAGGTTTCCGTTAACAGAATTTTGATCTCATCACCTCTATTTAAGCAATGAATTAAACCCTGTACTATCTTACTGAATGATAAGCGATTGAGAAGTGTTTTTTTTTTCATGTCAATGCAACTAACAATCAGATCCGCCTCTCCTTCCCCAAATAGAAGGTTTTGAGCAGAAAGACAAGGACACATTCCGGGAGCAAATTAAATTACTGAGAGTGGACACTATTCTCATTAAGGAGAAGGTAAAGATGTTCCAGTTGGTTGATCGATATGCTGAGCCAACAGTCATTTCTACTGTTCGAGATCGAACACTTGTAGAACATGAACTGCTGGCAACAGGCCAAGATCATGAAGAGTGAGGAGAGAAACATCACCTGAAAAAATCCAGGCTGATCAATTGTTCCAGAGCAGTCTTTCCCCAAGAAAATCCAAATCTGAGAGTTTAGCAGCAGTGAATGGAGTCCCAGGAATTGAAAAAAAAAACAACAATGGTACAAACGATATGACTGGGCCACGCGGAAAATATATATGCACAATTTCAGTTTGTTTTCTGTTTTAAATTCCTAGATTTGAACACTATTAACTGTAAAATAAACCCGAGAAATCTAATACTGGATCGGTATCCTTAGTTTTGGAACGTTCTGGGAGAGCTTTGGAAGAATCCAGAGGGATTACTGTTTATATTCGATGGTTTGGATGAATACAAAGACAGGATCGATTGTGCTGACAATCGGAGAAATATACAACCTCAGTCCATGTGCACAGATCCAGAATGCTGGTGCAAAGTGTCTGACATTATATACAGTTTAATACAGCAGAAGCTGCTCCCAAGATGTTCAGTGTTAGTGACCAGCCGCCCCACCGCATTACATTTATTGGAAAAGGCTGAGATCAATGTCTGAGCTGAAATCCTGGGATTTGTTGGTAATGAACAGAAGGAATATTTCAACACATTTTTTGAAGAGCAGGTAGTGGCAGCAGCTGCTTTCAAACACGTTGAGGAGATTGAGATCCTGTACACCATGTGCCACAACCTGTCCTACTGCTGGATCCTCGGTCTGTCACTGGGTCCCTTCTTTTAACAAAGAAACAGGGAACAGGAGGGTGTCCCCAAAACCATCACCTAACTATATTCCTACTATATTTACAACATTCTGAAAAAAAACCTGGCCAAGAAACTGAAAGCCCCCGTGTTGTGTTACTGAAGCTTGGTGAGATGGCCTTCACAGGAGTCTCTGAGAAGAAGATTGTGTTTAGAAATGAAGAATTGATCAAGTACAGTCTGCAACCTTCCCAGTTCCTGTTTGGGTTCCTGACGGAACTTTTGGAGAGAGATGATTCTGCCCAGAGTGTGGTTTACACATTCCCACACTTCACTATCCAAGAGCTGTAGCTGCACTCACGCAATTCCTGACTCCAGATCTCAAAGACATCGGGAACCTCCTCAGTGAAGCATGCAGCAAGGAAGATGGTAGATTTGAGATATTTCTCCGTTTTATTGTTGGTCTCTCCTCCTCACATTCAGCTCGGCCCCTGGAGGAGATTCTGGGTCAATTTATTCATCAAACAACCTGTCGACTGATTGACTGGGTGAAGGAGAAGGTTGAAGGACAGATTGGAAACACAGCAAGGGAAACTGATAAAAGGAATCTCCTGTTTGAATTTCAAAATAATGCACTGGCTCGGGCCACAGTGGGATCTGCACAATCACTTGGATTTAGTCAATTGCGATTGACGCTGATTGACTGTGCAGCCCTGTCTCACGTCATTGGACTCTGTGATACAATGCAAGAACTCGATCTACGAAACTGTTATGTACAGCATGAAGGAGTCCAGAGGCTTGGACCCGTACTGCACAAATGTCAGATGCTGGGGTAAATGCTTATTTGTTTCTAACTGTTGGGCAAATTGTAGGATAGTCACTGATTGTATTGCTGCTCCAAAATAAGTGGAAACAAACAGTTGAGTTAAGCAGAGTGGATTTAACACCAATGTGATAATAATAACAGAATCATTTCATAATTCCCTGAGAACGGGATTCCTTTGAATAGTGCACATTTTAAACCCTTTATCAAATCAGCAATATAGCTCACTGCATGGAGATTTAATTACAATAATAAGACTTGACAGTAAACGTTAAATATAAAATAATTTTTTGAGAAGCAGAGCCTATCAGAAAATCAAAACGTAAAATGTGGGGTAAAGCTCCACTGATGCCAATGAATTGCTTCCTGGTGGTGGATCATTTACTTAAAGATTTAATTGATATTATATTTGGATGGAAAACATCTATGCTTATTTTCAACAACCTTGACCAGTTACTCCTAGAGCTTCGAGGATTTATTGTAGGAAGTTGGATTAGCAAAAGCAATAATTGGCTTCAGTTGAGGAAATATAAACTTTAGAAAAAGGGATGAGCGTAAAACCCAATGATAAAGTATTTGCAGATTGCCTTCTTAAATTATGAGATCAAACTATGAGATGGAAAATTGGGAGATTCAATTAAAATACTTTAGAATTGTTTTTTCAAAAAGTAAAATTGTGTTAATTTTCTATTTGGTGAAAGCGTTGATGCATTTGATACCACTTATTATTTGAAAGCCATCAAATGTAAACCTGCCTTGAGGTGAAAAGAGGTCCCAAACAGAATTTAATATTCAATCACACTCTTGACAAAATTTGTATTTACGTTGCTAGGCCAGTTTTTAACAAATTAACAGCTTTTGTCGCTTATTACATAGTGAGAAGTTTTGATTGTGTTAAAGTCTTTCGTGAAAGAATAATTAGAAATCTTGTATTTCATGAAGTACTATTGCAAAATAATTTTTGGATTGGGAATATTGCAGAAATAGGAATTATTTCAGCTGTAAATGTTTTGAATTATTCCCAAGTCTGATTCATAAGTACTGATTGACATCTGAGTGCTTTAAAACTCATGGCAAAAATACTACAATCTAACTGGGCTGTGGGTTATTATCCTTGGAGTACTGACACACAGGCTAGCAGGGGTTTGGGGTTGGGGTATGTGGTGCTTGTACACAATGGATGACACCTGGATCAATTGACACTGAATCCCAGCATTTCCCGCAAGTGTAAGGCACCACTTGGAAGGGAACTTCTGAAAATTCCCCAAAAAGCTGTCTGGCCAGTTACACCTGGGAAAAAAATGTGGAGCCAGTTTAATGGGGAGTAAACTAGGAGAAAAGGGACATTTACAACCTGCAATAGGACAAAATAAACTATCCTTGTTAATTAAAATCATGGGGAGATGGATTTTACAGCAGTAGTTAACACATTTTCGGAACATAACTCACTCTGAGGTATTATATAGGTTAATGTAATGCATGGAGTTTAATGTACAGTGAATCTTAAAGGAATAAGTAGCAAGGAGGTCACCTCGACCAACTATAGATTTGACAGAAGACTGAACTCTGGAATTTGACAAGTGATTGAATTCGAAGTCTGTTAAGGGTTGATCTCTTTCTATTGTGTTGCATTTAACTTAACTTTAACATTATTTTTTAGTTTCTCTATGTTGGTGGTAAACAAGCTGCCCAATGGTGGCAGCTGACTAGTTACAACTGGCTTCCAGCTCAGGTGTACTTGTTCGTGTAAGAACAGAATGATTTTTGCTAATGCATGGAGTAGGATGGAAGCCAGCTCCACTTTACAACACAAATATAAATAAATGGGTATGTTATGATAACCATAACACAGACATGGTTGCAATCTGACAAAGGCTGATAACTTAACTTGCAAAGATATTTGCACATTCCTGAAAAATAGCTCGAAAGAAAAAGGAGGCGGCATAACTCTATTAATAAAGGATGAGAAAAGTAGTGAGAAACGACCCTGGCTTGGAAGATCAAAATCACCTTGGGTGGAGATAAGAAATAGCAAAGGAGTCTTGGTGGGTGTAGTATATAGACCTCCCAACAGTATCTACACTGTAAGACTGTGTATAAATCAAGAAATAATAGGGACTAGTAAGGAAGATTCTGCAATAATCATAGGTGATTTTAATCTTCATATTCAATCATCTTCAATATTGGACCAATCAAATTGGCAAAGGTAACCTTGAAGAGTTAATTGAGTGGATTTGGGACAGTTTCTTAAAACTATATATTGTGGGACCAACCAAGGATCAGGCTATTTTAGTTATCTCATAGGAAACAATCCTCTAGGTGAGAGTGATCATAACATGATAGGCCTTATAACTTAATTTGAGGCTGAGAAATATGGTCTGAAATTAGTGTCTTCAACTTAAATGAAAAGAAGCACCAAAGAATGAAGACAGAGTTGGCTGGAGTAGACTGGGAAAACAGTAAAATGGCAGACAAACATTTTTCGACATTTAAAGAGATATTACATAA
The DNA here is from genome assembly GCF_964194155.1 of Cetorhinus maximus. Classification (NCBI taxonomy): domain Eukaryota; kingdom Metazoa; phylum Chordata; class Chondrichthyes; order Lamniformes; family Cetorhinidae; genus Cetorhinus; species Cetorhinus maximus. Next base: position 5,193,891 of record NC_135913.1, read on the forward strand.
TTCCCTACAAAGACATATTTCAATAATAAAAAAAGGCCTGTATTTTCCCGCCCCTCACGGTGGCAGGATCTTCTGCTCCCGCTGATGTGAACAGAGATTTCAATGGCTCACCGGCCCCAACGAAAGGAAACCCACTGCGATGTCGGGGGTTGTGGAGGGTGGTGGTGGTGGTGGGGGGTGGGGGGGCGGGGAGGTGGTGTGGTTGGCGGTGATGGCTGGACAATTCCGGCCAAGGACTCTTGATAAGGTTACATTATCCATTGCTAAGTAAGGAAGTTAATGATGATATCAGATTGAAAGAAAACGTGTAGAGTGGCGCATAGTTGATTGGTAAGACAGAAGATTGGGGAAAAAAAAAAGTAGAAACCAGCAAAGGACAACTGAAAATACATTAGAGGGAGACATTGAACTATAAGAGAAAACTAACAATAAATATAAAAGCACCAACTAAATTTTTTTACAGCTATGTTAAAATGAAAAGAATAGTTAAAGTAAACATTGATCCTCTGGAAGGTGAGACTGGGGAATTAATCATGGGAAACCAGGATATACTGAGAGTTTGAATAAGAATTTTATATCTGTCTTCATGGCAGATGACATAAAAAAACCGAACAATGGTAGAAAATGGTAATACTATCAGGCAGAGTAACAAGGTTTTTATAAAAGGGATATCATGTTTGACCAATTTGAGTTGAGGATGTAATAAACAGGGTTGAAAAAGGGAAACCAGGAGATGTAGAGTATTTGGATATCCAAAGGAATTCATTAAGGTGTCACATAAAAGCTCACTGCACAAGATAGAAGCTCATGGTGTTGGGGGTAATATTTTAGCAAGGATAGAGGATTTGTTAATGGGAAACAGAGTCGGGAAGAATGGGACATTTTTGTGTTAGCGAATTGTAGTTAATGGCGTTGAAAGGCTCAGTGCTGAGACCTGAACTGTTTACAATCTGTATCTATACTTCAATGAAGGGACAGATTGTATTGACCCAAATTTTCTAATGATACAAAAAAGAGGTAGGAATGCAAGTTGTCAGGAGTACACACAATCTTCAAAGGGTTATAAATAGTTTAAGTGAGTGGACAAAAATTTGATGTGGAGTATAATGTGGGGAAAATGTGATGTTGTTCATTTTTGGGGTCATGAACAGAAAAGTAGAATATTTTTAAAATAAGGCAGACTATGAATGCTGCCTTGGAGAAGGACCTGGGTGTCCTTGTACATGAATCACAAAAAAGTTAGCAAGCATGTACAGGAAACAATTAGGAAGGCATTTATTGCAAGGAGGATAAAATATACAAGGAGACAAGTCTTGCTGCAACTGTACAGGATGTTGGTGAAACCATACCTAGAGCAGTGTGTATAATTTTGCTCTCCTTATTTAAGGAGGGATATATTTGCCTTGCAGTCAGTTCAGAGAAGGTTCGCTAGGTTGATTCCTGGGATAAAGGGGCTTTCTTATGACGAAGGTTTGAGCAGGTTGGGCCTATACTCGTTCGAGTTCAGAAGAATGGGAGGTGATCTCATTGAAACATATAAGATTCTGAGGGGACTTGACAGGGGAGATGCTGAGAGGACTTTTCCTCTCGTGCGGGAATCCAGAAGTAGGGGGCACAGGCTCAAATTAAGGGGCCTCCCATTTAAGGCTGAGATGATAAATTTATTCTCTGAGGTTCATTAATATTGGGAACCTCTAGCCCTGAGAGCAGTGTAGGCTGGGAATATATTCAAGGCTGACTTAGACATATTTTTGATGTACAAATGAGTCAAAAGTTATGAGGGCCAGGCAGGAAAGCAGAGTTAAAGGCACAGTCTGAACAGCCATGATCTTATTGAATGGCAGAACAGTCTTGAGGGGCTACCTGGCCTACTCCTGCCCTTATTCCTTATATTTTTAAAAATCATCACTTTATTATTTATTTTGGGAAAAGGCCCCAATTCCCATAAATCCATGTTTGAAGGAGCATCAGAAATCGGATAAGTTTCCCCAAAAATGACAGAGTCAGTCATTGAGCCATACGAGGGTACTCAGATCATCAGGGAATGAAAATGGAATGAGGGATATTTAAATACTTGTCGCAGACAAGAAATTACTGAACAGATGCAATTAGAGACAGTCCCTGAATATGAAGACGGGAACAGAAAGAGATTCATTGACACTGACTGTACAATACTGTCACTAATTCCCTCAAATTTGTTTAGCGCTTCCTGTAAAACTCTGCATTAAAAAAGTACTTCATGTCCAGGGTTTGATTTAATTTCTCACGCTTTGCTGCTTGTGTTCAGATTGTGGAGCAATAAACTGGAAGATTCAGGCATGAAACTAATGTCTGCAGCTTTGAATAATCCAGACTGTAAAATACAGAAACTGGCCCAAGTACCAGACTGAGAGATTGTGTTTTTAACAATGTAAATTATTATTAGTATAAGTAACAGTAAGCACTGGGTACTTACCCTGATTCCTCTTACTATTCTCTCGCTGATTGCCAGGCTGGATGATATCGGTCTCACAGATTCTTGTCTCCGGATTCTCGCATCTTCTCTCAAACAAACCTGTCTCTGACGGATCTGAACCTGGGATTAAACTCCTTCAAAGACCTAGCTGTTCCCACCATCCGTCGCCTCATACTGACCTGCAGGAGTTTGGAGCGGATCCAGTGAGTGTTAATATTTTTAATGTAGTAAATAAAATATAAAAGTGATTCAGTCACTATTATGAGTAATATTTGTCTGCAATTATTATTGAAATATTAACTCCAGCCCTCGTGTTATTTACACGGTTTTTAATCTGTTAATTTCTGTTTCTTCTTTAATCTGTTTCAGGGTACTAGGGAATCGGTTCAGTTCAAGTGGAAAAAGACACCCGGAGTCACTGCAGGTATCCAGATCCATACTGGATATGAAAGTGTGAACATGTCAATTTATAAATGTCACTGTTCTCATTATATGAAAACTTTTCAACAATTATCTGTCCCTCCCCTTTAATTGGCTGATCGCCGGGTTTAAATCCTATTGACCGTTGCCCAGTTTCTACCTCGAGCTGAGTATCACCTCCCATTGTGATGTCAGAGGCCCAACAATAGGATCACGAGACACAATCACCTGGCCCCACAGTGCTTCTTATCTGCAGGATACCTGGGGCTGAATGGTCCCCAATGGGGCACTGGGGAAATACATAGAGAGCAAGGGCCCAGATGGGGATCAGTTTGGAATGGAGTGGGGCACTGACACTTGCGCTCGGTATTCCTGTATTTGGGGATTACATTACCCAGGGTTACTGCTCAGTATCAGTACCCAGTGACCGTGCTGGGAAATGAATTTGTGGGGGTTCGGGATAAAAACAGGGTCTGTTAGGTTGGGAAATATGTCACTGTCTAATTGGGACCAACACCCAGTGTCTGGAGTGACCCAGGGAGACTATACTAGGGAGGTTCCTGCAAGTGGTGCACCTGGGAATTAGGCTGAAATTATTAATATTTTTCTGCCTTCCCAAAATTAGAATGCCATAGTTGTTGAAACAACGGCCCAAGCTTCTGGTATCCAGATCATCGGAGTTGGGGCGTAAGTTGGAAGATCCTGTGGAGATCCTGATGCACGCACGTGCTGTAATTGCCCATGAAATTTAAACTTCCGATGGGATCATTTGCACTGCCTGGGATCCTCTGTGAAAGCCTGACACTGAACTGAGGGTGGAGAGTTGGAACATATATGCAGGACTGATTAGCATATTGTTAGGAAATAGTGATAGTTTAAGTAAATTAAATGTGTATTTCGGTGTTAGGATTAAGGTATAGCATTAAGTTTACTGTATATTTTTTCTATTTGTGGTTTAAAAAGGGGAAACATGGGATCTAGGCTTTTTGAGTGGAGACAGCACGTCTAAAGATTTGTTTGTGGAACTGCATTTCCAATTAGTTTTATGAGCCTTGAAGTGGAGATCTATGTTTCAATCCAGGGGGTGGTGGTTTAGGAAAGCTAAGACAAGTGTAAGAAAATAACTATGGTGTAGCCGAGCAACAGGAGGCCCACAGAGATAGAAGGGTAGTTTCAGTTCAGTAGAAAGCAGTTTGAGTTTTTTTGGATGCAGTTACAGCATAGGAGGGACAGAGAGCAAGCCCCAAACTAAAGTTGAAGTCAGCTGCTAGGGGAAGCTGAAAGGAGAGGAAACTGCAGAAGCAGGTTCCAGAACCTAAAGAAGAAAGTCCCCAAATCGAGGGGAGCGGAATATGAAAGGCCCCAAGATGACAGTTAAATCAAAGGAAAATGACGAATCTGGAAAAGATCCTGTTAAGTGAAGTTAAGAGTGAGGAGCCAGGAGATCTAAAGGACTGTAACTCTTTATTATAGGCATGTGAAGCAGTGGTCTGTTGGTACTGCTAAGTCAGTGAGAGTACGTGGAAGAAAGCTTAAATGCACATGTTGATGCAGGGGAAAGGAACATCAGAAGGGAAGTTCAAAACAGTGGAGGTGGTCCCTTGTGGAAGGGGCCTGAGAGAAAGTGTCGGTTTGGGAGAAGATTCCAAAGCGAGTTCTTTGAGAGTGGAGATTGGAAACCCCCATGTGACATATAGAGTTCAGTGAGACTAGTTAGCTCACGGTGTGACAGACAAGCGTCTCGGGAGAGTTGAGGAGAGATCTATAGCATCTGTTTGGGGTGGTACCTGTCACTTGGTTTCAGAGAGTAGTGTGTGTGACCACAGGTTGCCTATTGGTTTACATGGACTACGTTCTCACTGTGAACATTAGAGTTTAAGATAGCTTTTGTAACTTGTGTTATCCTTACAAATATGTATATATCTGTAAAGCTATAGTTGTGGTGAAGGAGTATTGTAATATAGTTCACTTTTTCTTGTTTAATAAATGTTTTATTGTTTTGTAAAAAGCTCATCAGCTGACTCCTATGACTTTGTTCAGTAGACACTCTCCACATATCTAAAACAAATAAAAGTTAGGATCTATCAAGCTGGGTTCCACCCTGAGATCAGGCTTGTAGTAACATTAGCTGGGATCATAACAATACTTACCCTGAAAATGTTGAACAGTTTAATACTTGGACTAACTCAGTGATTAGCCAGCGTCACTCAACTGAAAATCGCAACCAATTCCTCTCGCAAACATACACCAATCAGCCATCCAAGCTGACCTGATTACCGATTTGATCCAAATAACGCACCCCCCAGACCACCCGATCATCCCTCAACCCGACGAGACCTCTCAACCTCCCACCAAACGCCCTCTACCCCCGCGACTACACCCCACTACCACTAGACTCCGCCAATGACCTGACTACCCCTCGGAGCAGCTGAATAACCCCCAAAACACCTCCTGACTGCCCACCCCCATTCACTTACTCAGTTATTGAAAGACTTAGGCCTTTAAAAACTGAACTGAAAATGGCAGCTACTGTTTTGAAAAAGGTCCTCCTTTCAATTTCTTCTTAGACCAAATGACTTTCCCCTCGAGAGGCTTCAGTTGGATCAGAACTCTCGGCTGAAAAGCTGTAAAAGTGTTGAGGTGCAGAAATCTTCACTGGCAGTGTCAATGTGCTCAGCAGTGACACTTATTGGAAGATGTGGGCCAATGTATTTAATGCAGATCCTGCCCTGTTTATATTCCTTTCACTTGCACACTGAAGAGGGATTTTTTAAACCGCTGGAACGACATGTGGACTGGAGAGTATTGAATAAAGACGTTGATATGTGAAATTCTTCTGCCTTCTTTAAAAGTGACAAGTAATGAAAGTGAACCATGGAAACTACACTGTAATAAATGGATAGAAGCTGCATAGGGAGCTGCAATCTGAACCACTGCAGGTCTAGTGAATAGATTGTGAGCAGGATTGTCAGCGTTTAAGCAGAAGGAAGATCGATTGTTGTTTCGTTTACTTTGCTTGTGATTCAACTATCTTGTATTGAAGCTATTTTATAGATATTGCTGGACCTGGGTATATGTTTACATTGCTTCTGTTTTATTTTGCATTCATTCTGCCTCCTTTTCTTCACAGTTTGGTATAATAAGCAGCAAAGTTTCACTATTGGACATTAAACATTGAGGAATGTGTACCAAGAACCCATTGCAGTGTTAGCCATGGCTCAGTTGGTAGCCCTCTGGCTTTGAGTCAGAAAGTTTCGAGTTCAAGTCCCATTCCAGGGCTTTAGCACAAAAATCAAGGCTGGCACTCAAAGCTGATTCAAGAAGGCTGGTAGGGATAAAAGAGGGAAGTATTGGCCATTGAGTCTAACATCAGTGGTAGGAAACAATTCTGAGAGACAGAATTAATCTCCACTTGGAGAGGCAAGTATTAATCAAGGATAGTCAGCATGGTTTTGTCAGAGGGAAGATCATGTCTAACAAATTGGATTGAATTTTCCAAAGAGGTGACTAGGTGTGTAGATGAGGGTAGTGCAGTTGATGTAGTTTACATGCACTTCAGTAAGGCATTTGACAAGGTCTTGTATGGGAGACTGGTCAAGAAGCTAAGAGCCCATGGGAACCAGGGCAATTTGGCAAATTGTATGCAAAATTGGCTTAGCGGCAGGTGGCAGAGGGGGATGTCGTAACGTTGTTTTTGTGACTGGAAGCCTGTGTCCACTGGCATACCGCAGGGTTCAGTGCTGGGTTCTTTCATGTTTGTAGTGTACATTAATGATCTAGACATGAATGTAGGAGGTATGATCCGTCAGTTCACAGATGACATGGAAATTGGTGGTGTGGTAAATAGCGAGTGATAAAGCCCTAGACTACAGGACGATGTAGACGGCTGGTCAGATGGGCAGAACAGTGACAAATGGAATTTAATCCTGAAAATTGTGAGATGCTGCATTTTGGGAGGATTAATAAGCAAAGGGAGTACACGATGAATGGTAGGATCCTAGGAAGCATAGAGGATCAGAGGGACTTTGGTGTGCATGTCCATAGATCCATGAAGGCAGCAGAACAGGTAGATGAGGTCATTAAGAAGGCATATGGGATACTGGCCTTTATTAGTCGAGGCATTGAATACAGGAGCAGGAATGTTATGATGGAGCTGTGTAAAACGTTAGTTAGGCTACATCTGGAGTACTGTGTGCAGTTCAGGTCTCTGTACTGTAGGAAGGATGTGATTGCAGAAGAGAAGGTGCAGTGGAGATTCACCAGGATGTTGCCTGGGCTGGGGCGTTTCAACTATGAAGAGAGACTGTATAGGCAAAGGCTGTTTTCCTTCAAGCAGAGAAGACTGAGGGGGGACCTGTTCAAAATTATGAGGGGCGTAGATAGTGTCGATAGGAAGAAACTTTTCCCTTTAGCGGAGGGGTCAGTAACCATAGGCGCATAGATTTAAGTTAAGGGGCAGGAGATTTAGAGGGTTTTTAAAAAATACTTCATTCATAAAATATCTGGAAGAACATTACAAAACATTTCTAAATCGCCATCACAAAAAGTACTATCAGATTCAACTTTTACACAAGGATCACCAGGTGCTTCAATATATTCAATGACACACCCACTCTAACCCGGCAGCGGGGACAGTTCGTGTTCACGTGATTCGACAGTTAAAACGACTTTGCACGCGACGAGGCGTTAAAGCCCGTCCACAGCTCGTGTCGGCGCCACCTGACCGCATAGAAGAGCCAGAAAAGAGCAACATTTTCTCCCAGTGCGCCTGCGCCAATCTCCGATTCGTTCCCATGACCACAAGGGCCGCACTGTTACCGACTTCACACGCTGCGCAGGCGCGGTGCTGATCCCTGCTGTTAATCAGTGCATTTTCAGTGACGTCCACCCAGTGCTTCTGAATAAGAATGAGAAAGTCAGATCTTCAATATTTAGTATTAAAATCAATATAGATAACTTACAATATTCTTATGGTATGAATATATTGTATTTTTCTGATATATTAATCGAGAGGTTGATCCGGGTTCAATCTGCAATTCGGAAAGAAAATGGCTAACTTTAGCTTTCAGTAGTGAAAATGGAGAAAACAGCCCGGGGGAGGAGGGCACCATCGGGACGTCGAGTGCACAACCCGGGGGAGAGCGGGGCCAGCGGGACCGGGCAGCAAGCAACCCGGGGGAGGGCGATGAGCAGAGAGCATTCCACCGATGGATTTATGAAAGAGAAATCATGTTTGACAAACCTGCTGGAGTTTTGTTGAAGACGTTACTATCAGAATAGACAAGGAAAATCCAGTGGATGTGGTGTATTTGGATTTTCAGAATGCTTTTGATGAAGTCCCATGTAAGAGGTTAGTGTGCAAAATTAAAGCAGATTGGACTGGGGGTAAAATATTGGCATGGATTGAGGATTGGTTAACAGAGAGTAGGAATAAATTGGCCTTTTTCAGAATGGCAGGCCGTGACTAGTGGGGCACTGCTGGGATCGGTGCTTGGGCCCCAGCTATGCACACTATATATAAATGATTTGAATGAGGGAACCAAACCTACCATTTCCAAGTTTGCTGACGACACTAAACTAGGAGGGAATGTGAGTAGTGAGGAGGATGTTAAGAGGCTTCAAGACGATTTATACAAGTTGAGTGAGTGGACAAGTACATGACAGGTGCAATATACTGTGGCTAAGTGTGAAGTTATCCACGTAGGGAAAACAGAATAGCAGAGTATTATATAAATGGTGATAGATTGGAAGTGCTGATGTACAAGGGAACCTGGGTGTCCTTGTACACCAAGCAAGAATGCAGGTGCAGCAAGCAGTTCAGGCAGCAAATGGTATGTGGACCTTCATTGCAAGAAGACTTCCGTACAGGAGCAAGGGTGTCTTAATGCAGCTATATAGGGCCTTGGTGAGACCACACCTGGAGCATTGTGTACAGTTTTGCTCTCCTTACCTAAGAAAACATATACTTGCAACAGAGGGAGTGCAACAGAAGTTCACCAGACTGATTTCTGGGATAGCAGGATTGTAGTATGAGGAAAGATTGGGTTGACAAGGCTTGTATTCACTGGAGTTTAGAAGAATGAGAGGGCATGTCATTGAAACGTATAAAACTCTGACAGGGCTGGACAGACTGCATGCAGGGATGATGTTTCCTCTAGCTGCGATGTCTAGAACAAAGGGTCACAATCTCAGGCTATTTAGGACTGAGATGAGGAGAAACTTCTTCAATCAGAGGGTGGTGAACCTGTGGAATTCTCTACCACAGAGGGGGTGGAGGCCAAGTGACTGAATATAGTGAAGAAGGAAATAGATAGATTTCTAGACTCTAAAAGCCTCAAGGGGCCAGGGGAGAGAGGGGGATTATGGCGTTAAGATAGAGGATCATCCATAATCATATTCAATAATGGAGCAGGTTCGAAGGGCTGAATCATGACCTACTCCTCCTATTTTCTGTTTTTAATAGATGGGGCCACTGAAGCAGCCCTTTCTTGTGTGTTGAAACTAATTATTTTATCTGTGTCAATGTTTATGAGTCTTTTCCACTGGTAGTGCATCAGTAAATCACTGTATTTAGTTTCCGAGGTTAATGGTCAGAAAACCCCGGGGCTGAGAATCCACCCATCCATTTGCAGTGTCTACGTTGGCTGCAGCAACTCAAATTAACAGCCTTTACAATCCAGATTTGGCGAGGCGGTGGCATTGTGGCATTGTCACTGTATTTGGATTCTAGAGACCCAGGATCATGCTCTGGGGAACCAATTCGAATCCTACCATGGCAGATGGTGAAATTTGAATTCAAGAAAAATCTGGAATGTCTGATGATGACGACCGAAACCATTGCCAATTGTTCTAAAAATCCACCTGGTTCACTAATGTCCTTTAGGGAAGGAAATCTTCCATCCTTACATGGTCTGGCCTACATGTGGTAGAGACTTAAATGCCCTCTGAACATGGGCAATTGGGGATGGGCAATAAATCCTGGCCTAGGCAGTGATGCACACATCCCATGAACGAATAAAAAAAAACAAGTTATTGTCTTTATTATGCTGCTATTTTAGCGCCAGCCATTGTCACTGAATTAATTAATACCTTTTTCATATTCAACCATTAAAAATTAAGGTTCTGACAGGTCTGAGCCAAAATCTAGATTTTCTTATTAATTTCACATTGTTGTTCACATTTAACATTTGCAGTTGGATTCAAAGGTTATTTATTATTTTAACACTCGTTTTTATTTAATGACAAATTATGTTACATTTTCAAAATGGCTTTTAAACACGAGTAAAGTTTTTCTTTAACGGAGTATCAGAATAAAGGTTCTTGGTGATCACCTGATCCAGTTCCCTGACTCAGCCGAGAGTTGTTCTTATTAAACTGAGGGGTGTATTTGTCCCAAGACATTCTAGGCACCCTTGTTTAACACAATCACCTGATTATGGTGGTGCTTGTTTACAGCAGGAAATAAAAAGAGCATGTTACAGCCCTTTGAATACTTAGATTGCTTAAGTCAGATTTTGGATGTGACAATGTCTGTTTCTAAAATTGTGACTATTTTTTGATGTACTTCTGTAGATGTTTTGCTGCCTACTGTCTTGTACAGTGGGTACTGACAGTACATTCAATCAATCTACAGGGTCAGGTCTTGGAGTAAAATATCAATTATTGGAATCGCAGCTTCATTGTAATATAAAAATAATTGGCTGAATTTCCAGGGTTAATCTTCTTCTTCTTAACTGGACACAACACAAGGACAGCATGGTTTTGTTGTTTCTGTTTTCAGCCATTTTCACTGAATGGTTTCCTCTGTTGAGAGGCTAACAGTCTAATAGATCTCATTACCTGAGGTGGGGAGACCAACTGGTGAAAGGAAATCCAGGAGGTGGGGCTGGTTTACAATAGTCTTACAAAGACAAATGGGCACATAGATGGGGAACGTAGAAAGAGTACAGGGGCAAGCCAAGGAGAGACAGGAGCAAACTGACAAGCAGACAGATGGGGGTGAGACAGAGAAGGGAAAAACAAAAATAAGAGGTACACAGAATGTGTAGGCATGCAGGACAATTAGAATATAAGATGGGGTGGACAGAGCAGCGGAAATAAATGGTGGGGAGATAATACGCAGTAGTAAGGGAGGGAGACAGAGAGAGAGAGAGAGAACGGGGAATCAGGAGGGGAAGACAGAAGGAGACACACATATGGGATTAAATAGAAAAGTGAGAAACAGAAAGAGGCAGAAACATGGAGACAGACTGGGTAGACAAAAATGGAAAACTGCCAGAGAGACAGGCATGGGTAGACAGATGGCAGGATAATAGATGGGGACAAAGAGAGAAGCAGACTCGGAGTCAACTGGGGAGAGCAGACTGGAGGTGAAATCAGATTGGGGAGACAAAATGAGGTATGTGGAGATGTGGTGAGACATAACCAAGGTGGGAGCATGCAGGTGGAGAGACAGAGAGGCGAGAGCTGCTGAATAGAGAAATATATAAGGTTAGGCATATAATAAGGGGACAGATGTAGGGGGTGGTGAGGGAGCTGAGAGATGGAGACAAGGGCCGAGAGCGAGGGATGAATGGGGGTTTAAGCAAGGAGTGACAGATTGGGAAAGGGCAGAGAGAGCTGCATGGGTACAGAGAAAGGCAGATGTGGACAGACCCCTCCTCCTTTTCCCCCTACCTGCAATGATAACAAATGAAAAAAGGATGTCAATGTATTTTTTTTTTGAAAAGTATATTTTATTCATAAAATATCTAAAAGAACATTACAAAACATTTCTAAATCACCATCATAAAAAATACTATCATTTTCAACTTAAACACATGGATCACCAGGTGCTTCAATATAATCAATGAATACTACAGTCATTTCAATATGGTCATTACAGACAGTGCAATGGTATTGGAGTTATCGACACAGATCATGTTGCACTCTGAGGTGCTTCAATACAATTATAATGCAATTAGTATTAAATGCATACATTCATTGTGAGCTGTACAGCTCGAAAGGTCTCTAAAATTACCAGCCCCTCGGTTCATAATGGCAAAATGGTCTTAGACAGTGACCTTTCCCCATTGCGCCTTTGCGGTGGCAGCCCCAAGCTTTAGTGCATCCCTCAGTACATAGCCCTGGACATTGGAATGTGCCAGCCTGCAACACTCGGTCGGGGACAACTCTTTGCTCTGGAAGACCAACAAGTTTCGGGCAGACCAAAGGGCGTCTTTCACCGAGTTGATGATCCTCCAGCTACAGTTGATGTTTGTTTCGGTGTGTGTTCGTGGGAACAGCCGGTAGAGCACAGAGTCCTGTGTCACTGCACTGCTCGGGATGAACCTCGACAAAAACCACTGCATCTCTCTCCAGACCTTCTTTGCAAAGGGACATTCCACAAGGAGGTGAACAAGGCTCTCATCCCCACCACAGCCACCTCGAAGGCAACGTACGGAGGGAATGAGACTCCTGGTGTGTTGGAAAGATCTGACGCGGAAGGCCTTTCTCACCACCAGTCAAGCTACATCTTGGTGCTTGTTGGAAAGTACTGGCGATGAGGCATTCTGCCAAATGACTTTGACAGTCTGCTTGGGGAACCACCTGACAGGATCCACCATCTCTTTTTCCAGCAGGGCCTCTAAGACGTTACATGCCGACCATGGCCTGATGGACTTGTGGTCAAAGGTGTTTCTCTACATAAATTTTTCCATGAGGGGCAGGTGGCACAGCATGGTCTAACTACGAGGAGCATTCTGCGGCAGCATGGCCAGACCCATTCTTTGCAACCCTGGGGAGAGGTAGAACCTCAGCACATAGTGACACTTGGTGCTTGTGTACCGAGGATCGAAACAAAGCTTTATGCAGCCGCACACAAGAGTGGCCATCAGGATCAGGGCGATGTTTGGCACGTTTTTTCCCCCTTTATCTTGAGGCTTGTACATCGCATCCCTGCGGACATGATTCATTTACGACCTCCAGATAACGCGAAAGATGGCTCGGGTGATCGCCATCACGCAGGAGTGAGGAATGGGCCAGACCTGGGTACAGCAGCAGCGAGAGGGCCTCACATCTGATGACCAGGTTCTTACCCGCAATGATGACATTTTTGAGGATCAGCAAATACTTTTATGCCAGATTGTATGACATGAAGCCCACAGATAGTGCGGCCTCCCAGTCCTTCCTGTCCTCTATAATGGAGGTCTTATATGACAGTACATGGGAGATTCTGGACAAACCGCTAACTCCTGATGAACTGACTAAGGCCCTGGAGTCCTTCGAGAAGAGTAAGACTCCCAGAAGCGATGGCATTCTGGCTGAGTTGAATTTGGCTCTGTGGGACTGAATCAGCCCATTCCTGCTAGAAGTGCACGAGAGTATGCTTCTTGCCGGCAGAATGGCAGAATCCATGAGTAAAGGCATCATGACCCTCATCTACCAGCAACAGGTAGAAAGGGAGGAAATTAGAAGTAGAATGTGGTCTTTAAGATTCTGTCCATGCCATCGCCAATTGGGTCAAGTCTGCTCTGAAGTTGGTAATCCACCCTGACCAGACCTGTGCTGCACCCGGCATCGCTGACAGCCTTGCACTACTCAAGGATAAGATTGCCTATGTGCAGGACAGCAGTGTGGACACCTGCCTCTTCAGCCTGTATCAGGAAAAGGTCTTTGACAGAATATCGCACACCTACATGGTGGATGTGCTCTCCAAAATGGGGTTTGAGGAGGTAATCTGCAAGTGGATCCAACTGCTCTATAGTAACATAAGTAGTGCAGTCTCAGAATACATTGACTTCCTTTTTTCCCGCAATGGCGAGGTAGTGTCGGTCCCAAATGCCCAGTTTTCATTCTACATAGCCTCACGCTCCATCTAGCTTCTAACTCATGCCCCCGTCCCTCCGAATGGTATCCCCAGCACCTTCAGGCTCTCTGGCCTGACGATGAAGGGGACAAAGATCGGTCAGCTCAGTTCCCAAAGAACATGGCCTCGCTCTTACCACGATTTACTTTGGCACCCGAGGCCAGTTCGAACTGGTTGCAGATCTTGATCAGTCTGCGCACCGACAGTGGATCCGAGCAGAAGACAGCGACATCGTCCATGTATCGGGAGGCTTTGACCTGAGTGCCTCCACTGCCTGGGATCATCACTCCTCTTATGCCCGGATCCTTCCTGATGGACTCAGCAAAATGTTCTACGCAACACCCAAACTGAACAGGGGAGAGAGGGCAGCCCTGCCTGACTCTAGATTTAATAGGAAAGCGATCTGATTCCAACCCATTGATTGAGACTGCTCTACTGATGGAGGCAGAAAGCAGGAAACCATAATGTAACCTCAATATTTGTCATTGGGAAAATGCTACAATCCATTATGGAGGAGGCAATAGCAGGACATTTGAAAAATCATAATACAATGGGGCAGAGTCAACATGGTTTTACGAAAGTGAAATCATATCTGACAAATTTATGAGAGGTCTTTGAGGATGTAACAAGCAGACTGGTTAAAGGGGAACTAGTAGATGTAGTGCATTTGGATTTCCAAAGGCAACCAATATGATGACACATAAAAGGCTCTTGCAGAACATAAGAGCCCATGGTTTTCGGGGTGATATTTTAGCATGGAAAGAGGATTGACTAACTAACAGGAAATAGAGTCGGGATAAATGGATCAGAATTAGGTTGGCCAATAGTATCTAGAGGAGTGCCACAGGGATTAGTGCTGTGGCTGCAACTATTTACAATCTATATTAATTACTTGGATGACGGGGCTAACTGTGCTGTTGCCAAATTTGCTGACAATACGAAGGTAGTTGGGAAAGCACGTTACAAAGGAGGTTACAAGGAGTCTGCAAAGAGTTATAGATAGGAAAAGTGGGTGGGAAAAAATTTTCGAGGATGGTGTATAATGTGGGAATGTGTGTGGAGGTCCACTTTGGCAGGAAGAATAGAAAAGCAGAGTGTTATTTAAATGAAGGGAGACTGAAGAATGCTGTGATATAGAGGAATATGGATGTCTCTGTAAATGAATGACAAAAACTCAACATGTAGGTACAGCAATTAATTTGGAAGGCAGGTGGAATGTTGGCTTTTATTGCAAAGGGATGGACTATAAAAGTAGGGAAGCCTTGCTACAACTACAGGACATTGGTCAAATCACAGCTGCAGTTTTGCTCTCCTTACCTACGAAATGATAACTTGCATTAGAAGCAGTTCAGAGAAGGTTCACTAGGCGAATTCGTGGGATGAAAAGCTAAGCCTTATGAGGAAAGGTTGAGTAGCTTGGGTCAATGCTCATTGGAGTTTAGAAGAATGATAGGTGATCTTATAGAAGCTTAAAAGTTCCTGAGGGAGCTTGATAGGGTAGATATTGAGTGGATGGTTACCTGATTTGGAACAAATCTAGCAACTCAAGACTGGGCACCCATGATGAGCTATCAGCAGCAGAATTTTACTCAGTCACAACCTGTAAGCTCATGGCCAGGCATATCTCCCACTCTACCATTACCACCAAGCCAAGGGATCAACCCTGGTTCAATGAAAAGTGCAGGAGGGCATGCCAGGAGCAAAACTAGGCATATCTAAAAATGAGGTGTCAACCTGGTGAAGCTACAACACAGGATCACTTGCATGCCAAACAGCATAAACAACAAGTGGTAGACAAAGCTAAGCGATCCCACAACCAACGGATCAGATCTCAGTTCTGAAGTTCTGCCACATCCAGTCGTGAATGGTGGTCAACAAACAAACAACTCACTGGAGGAGGAGGCTCCACAAATATCCCCATCTTATATCATGGAGGAGCCCAGCACATCGGTGCAAAAGATAAGGCTGAAGTATTCACAACAATCTTCAGCCAGAATTGCAGAGTGGATGATCCAACTCAGCCTCCTCCAGAGGTCTCCAGCATCACAGGTACCTGCCTTCAGCCAATTCAAATCAGTCCTCATCGCATCAAGAAATGGTTGAAGGCACTGGATACTGCAAAGGATATGGACTCTGACAATATTTAAGCAATGGCACTGAAGACTTGTGCTCCAGAATTTGCTTCGTCCCGAGGCAAGCTGTTCCAGCACAGCTACAACATTGGCATCTATCCAGCAATGTGGAAAATTGCGCAGTTATATCATGTACTCAAAAAGCAGGACAAAACCAACATGGCCAAATACCGCCCCAATATCTACTCTCAATCATCAGTACAATGTTGGAAGAGGTCATCAACAGTGCTATAAAGTGGCACTTGCTTAGCAATAATGTGCTCCCTGACGCTCAATTTGGCTTCCGCCAGGGTCATTCAGCTCCTGACCTCATTACAGCCTTGGTTGAAACATGGGTAAAAGAGCTGAATTGCCGAGGTGAAGTAAGAATGACTGCCCTTGACATCAAGGCCACATTTGACTGAGTGTGGCATCAAGGACCCCTGCAAAACTGGAGTCAGTGGGAATCAGGCGAAAAACTCTCCGCTGGTTGGAGTCATGCCTAGCACAAAGGAAGATGGTTCTGGTTGTTGGAGGTCAATTATTGCATTTCCGGGATTTCACTGCAAGAATTCCTCAGGATAGTGTCCTAGGCCCAAACATCTTCAGCTGCTTCATCAATGACCTTCCTTGCATCATATATTCAGAAGTGGGGATATTTCTGATGATTGCACATGTCCAGCACCTTCGTAACTTCTCAGGCGCTGAAGCAAATGCAGCAAGCAAATGTCCAAATACTGCAACACCTGGACAATATTGAGGCTTGGGCTGACAAGTGGCAAGTAACATTTGCGCCACACAAGTGTCAAGCAATGACCATCCCCAACAAGAGCGAATCTAACCGCCGCCCCTTGATATACAATGACATTACCATCGCTGAACCCCCCACTGTCTACATCCTGGGTTAAAGATTGACCAGAAACTGAACTGGACTAGACATATAAATACTGTGGTTACAAGAACAGGTCAGGCTAAGAATCCTGCGGCGAGTAACTCACTTCCTGACTCCCGAAAGACTGTCCACCATATACAAGGCACAAGTTAGGAGTGTGATGGAATACTCTCCACTTGCCTGGATGAATGCAGCTCCAACAAAACTCAGGAAGCTTGACAGCATCCTGGACAAAGCAGACCATTTGTTTGGCACCCTATCTACAAACAATCACTACATCCACCACCGACACACAGTAGCAGCAGTGTGTAACATCCTCAAGATGCACTGCAGACAAACACCAAGGCTCCTTAGGCAGCACCTTCCAAACCCACGACTGCTGCCATCTAGAAGGACAAGAGCAGCAGATAGTGGGAAGACCACCACCTGGAAGTTGCCCTCCAAGCCACTCACCACTCTGACTTGGAAATATATCACCTTCCCTTGACTGTCACTGGATCAATATCCTGTAACTCCCTCCCTAACAGCACTGTGGCTGTACCTACACCACAGGGGCTTCAGAAATTCTGGAAGGCAGCTCACCACCACCTGCTCAATGACAAATAGGGATGGACAATAAATGTTGGCCCAGCCAGCGATGCCCGGGTCCCGTAAAGGAAGAATTAAAAAAAACCTCTCATGGGTGAACCTGGAATTATGCTCCTGGAATTAGGGGGGCACCGTTTAAAAAATAATGGGTCTCCCATTTCAGATCCAGATGAGGAGGAATTTCTTCTCTTAGAGTAATGTTAGTATTTGGACTTCTCTTCCCAGCAAGCAGTGGAGGCTGAATCTTCGAATATATTCAAGGCTGAGTTAGACAGACTTTTGATTGACAAGGGAATCAAGGATTATGGGGAACAGGGAGGTAAATCGAGTTAAGGCCACAATCAGGTCAGCCATCACTTCATTGAACGGTGGAGCAGGCTCAGTTGGCTGAATGGCCTTCTCCTGTTCCTATTTATTATCTGATGATTGCTCAGTGTTCCTTTCGCAACTCCTCAAAAATAATGAAAGTCCATTCCTACATGATGGTAGACCTGGACACAGAAAGCATAGAAGGAGGCCATTCGACTCCATTGTGTCTGCACCGGCTCTCTGAGCATTTTAACTTCGTGCCAATCTCCTGCCTTTTCCCTATAACCCTGCGCATTGTTTCTATTTAGATATTCATCCAATGCCCTTTTTAATGCCTCAATTAAACCTGCAACCACACTTCCAGGCAGTGTATTGCAAACCCTAACTGCTCGCTGTGTTTAAAAAAAATGTTTTCTCACCTCGCATTTGCTTATTTAGCAAAACACTTCAAAACTGTGCCCTCTGGTTCCCGATCTGTTTATGAGTGGGCACAGTTTGTTCCTATCTACTCTGTCCAGACCCCTCATGATTTTGAAAACTTCTATCAAGCCTCCTCTTAGCCTTCTCTCCAAGGAAAACAGTCCCAACGTCTTCAACCTTTCCTCCTAACCTGGAGTGTCTCATCCCTGAAACCATCCTTGTAAACCTCTTCTGTACCCTCTCCAATGCGTTCACATCCTTCCTATAGTGTGGCGCCCAGAAATGTACACAATACTCCAGGTGATGTCTAACTAGTGTCTTACATAAGTTCATCGTAACCTCCCTGCTCTTATACACTACACCCTATTAATGAAGCCTAGAATACTGTATGCTTTAGAAACAGCTCTCTCTCCCTGTCCTGCCACCTTTAATGACTTATGTACATATGCACCCAGGCCTGTCTGCTCCTGCAAACCCTTTTGAATATTATCCTTTATTTTATACTGTTTCTCCATGTCCTTTGTACCAAAGTGTATCATCTTGCACTTCTCCGCATTGAACTTCATCTGCCACCTATCTGCCCACTCGAAAAATTTGTCAATGTCCTTCTGAAGTTCTACACTGTCCTCCTCACAGTTTACAATTCTCTTAAGTTTTGTGTCATCTGCATATTTTGAAATTGTCCCCTGCACACCAAGATCTAGATCATTTATATATATATATCAGGAAAAGCAAGGGTTACCAATACCTACCCCTGGGGAACTCCTCCACAAGGCTTCACAAACCGAAAAATACCCAAAAACTATTACTCTCTGTTTCCTATCCCTCAGCCAATTTTGTAGCCAAGTTACTACCGTCATTTTTATTCCACGACCTATAACTTTCCTCGCAGGTCTGTTGTGTGGCATTGTATCGAACAGCTTTTGAAAGCCCATATATACCACATCAATGGCCTAGCCCTCATCAACCATCTCTGCTACCTCTTCAACAAACTGCAGCAAATTAGTTAGAAATGATTTAACAAGTCAATGCTGACGCTTCCGAATGAATCCACATTTGTACATGTAACTATTCGCCCTATGCGAATAATGGTTCCTAGAAGTTTCTCGACCACTGAAGTTAAACTGACTAGTCTTTAATTGCAAGGCAGACATTTACAACCTTTTTTGAACAAGGGCTTAATGTTTGCAATTCTTCAGTCCTCTGGCACCTCTCCCGAATCCAGCGAAAATTGAAAGATTATTGCCAGTGCCTCTGCAATTTCCACTATCACTTCCTTCAATGTTATTGGATGCATCTCATCCGGTCCCCGGTGCCTTATCAATTTTGTACCGACAGCTTATCGAATACTTCCTCCTTATCAATTTTAAACCCTTCTAGTGACTGAGTTTCATCTTCTGTCATTATGGCCTGGGCAGCATCTGCCTTGTAAGTGAAGACAGATGCAAAGTATTCATTTAACACCTCAGCCATGCCTCTTGCCTCTTGTGTGACCCCTCTTTTTGGCCCCGAATGGCCCTACTCCTCCTTTGGCCACCTTTTTTCTATTTATATGCTTATAGAATACTTTGGAATTTCCTTTTCTGTTAGCTGCCAGTCTTTTTTTCATAATCCTTCTTTGCTTCTCGTATTTGCTTTTTCATATCCCTTCTGAAACTTCTGTATTCAACTTGGTTCACAATTGTAATTGCTACCTGACACTTTTTCTTCTTTAACCCAATTTGTATCTCTGCCACATTCATGCCTACAAGAGCCAAGCAATGACCATCTTCAAGAAGAAAAAGTCTAACCACCTCCCATTGACATTGAATAGCAATGCCATTGCTGAATCATCAATCAGCCACACCCTGCGGCTTAGCAAGAACTAGAAACTTACCTGGACCAGCTACCTTATTAATGTAGCTACAGCAGCCAGTTTAAGGCTGGTCATTCAGCATTGACTATATCACCTCGTGTCTCCAGGAATCTTGCCATCATCTAGAAAGCACAAGTCAGCAGTGTGCTGAGGGACTTGCCTGGCCAAATGAAGCTTCAACAACACTGGAGAAACTCAGCACACTCCCGGATAAAGTAACTTCCTTGATCGGCAACTGATCCCTGACAACTTGACTCTTTCCACCTCCAGTGCACTGTGGCCTTAGTGTGTACCACTTGCAAAAACAACCGCAGCAGACACTTGGGATCACTCTCACCTGCAATTTCCTTTCTCAGTCACACACATTCCTGACTTGGAAATATTTGTTGTTCCTTCACAGTCGCTGTGTCAAATACCTGGAATTCCCTCCCGAACAGCATTGTGGGTATTTCCTCAGCACAGGGACTTCACCTATGGCTCATTTGTCCATCCCAAGTTGCCCTTGAAAAGGTGATGCCGACATGTCTTTCATGCTGCCGGATGATGAAAGCAATCCAAAAACGCTGATAGTCAGTTCTAGGATTGATGATAAGGAATGGTGATCTATGTCTAAGTCAGGATAGTTTGTGTCTTGGATATGGTAATGTACGTGTGCATCTGCTGCAGTTACCCACATGGATGCTGTAGGTGTGGGTTTGCATGGTGCTGTCAAAGATTCTGTGGAATTTTACTGCAGTTCATTCTGTAGATGCACACGATGGCTGCACTCTGTGGTGGAGACAATGAATGGTTAAGCTGGTGGATAGGCTGTTCATGAAGTGGATTTGTTTTGTCATGGGTGATGTAGATTTTCTTCAGTGTCACTGCTGCAAGCTTCTATGCTACTAGAGAATATTCCATCACACACTGGGCAATGCTGTGGAGAAGCTTTGGGGAGTCAGGAGATGAGCCCTGAGCCCACAGAATACCCAGCCTCTGGTCTGCTCTTGTAACTCCAGCATTTATGCGGTTGCAGCAGCTAACTTTCTGGCTAATGATGGCTCCAAGAAGTTGATAGAAGGTGATATCATTGGAAGGAATTGCATTGAATTAAAAATGGAGCTGCAAAGACTCTTATTGGAGAAGATCATTGCCCAACATTTATGTGACTTGTGTGGTACGAGTATTAGATGGTGTCTGGGTCTTGTTGTAAGCTGGCCTGAATTGCTTCATTATCTGAGGATTTGTGGATGGAGCTGAAAACTGTGTAACAATCAGCAAATATCCCCACTTCTGACTTTATGGCGAAGGGAAAGTCATTGAAGAATCACGTGAAGATGGTTAGGCCTAAGTCACTGTCCTTGAGGAACTCCTGCAGCAATGTCCTGGAGCTGAGATTGCACACAGTGAAACCCATGCTGGATCTGATACACTGTGAAACCCTGTACACATCTGGCAGGATCCTGATGCACAGTGAAGGCACGTACACACCTGACAGGATCCTGATATATTGTGAAGCCAAGTACATACCTGGCATTATAGGGTTCAGGATCCTGTTTAATCTCCAGCAGACCTCTTAGGAGCTTTAAGCCAATAAAACTTGTTTGTGGAGCATGTTTGCTGGCCTAGGATTTCTGACAATATCTGTGTTGATTATTGAACTGCTGGAGTGTAATGATAATGTGAGGCTAGAAGTGAAGGAAACAAAATTTCAGAATTGAGCTTTGAGGTTTTAGTACTCTCCCGCATGATCAGATTAATGCAGAAGAAAAATTCTAGGCTTGGTTCTAAACAGTTGGATTTTTAACACTGCACAGCTAAAATGGTTGGAGCAGGAAGCCCATATCTTTTTTTTTGCGGTGGTTAAAGTTGCTCAGCTAGAATGACTGAACGGTGTCTGCTCACACACAGAATAACAACATTCCAAGCAAGTATTGTCTTGCCTACCAGCTAGGTGTGGGTAAATTGCTGTAAGTCACCTGACAGCGGAAGAGGTTCCGAAATGATGCCAGAAAGCACATTGCTCTGGCCTGTCTCCATATTCATTACAAAAAAACAACATAATTATTTCACCTCATAGATTCATTGGTACAACTTCTGGGAAGATCATAAATGCACGATTTCAGAATCTTTATGATTAAAATCTCCCAATGGAGAACCTTTTATTTAGAGTGTTTGATCAATTCTGAATTAAAACCACCATTTATTTTCAGAGATTTACTGTTTAACGTGACTAAACACAGGGTGGCGAATTTGGTGTGCTTTTACTAAACTATATTTTAGAAAGTTTTCTCCCTTGAAGTGATTAACTGACCTTCACTGTCCTGGAAGTCTGTGCAGTTCACAAAAGTTATTCCTCAGCCTTAAGTAAAAAACACCAATGACACCTGGTTAAAGGGTATTTTCATAACATACAGTGCTGAAGTGATTCTCCAGAAACTCCAGTTAAACTTCAGATATTCAAAATGCTGCAATTCATTATTTATTCCATGTTTAAAAGTAGGAACATATGAACAAGAAGTAGCCATTCAGGCCCTCAATACCATTCCTCCATTTAATAAAATTTTGCCTAATCTGTATATTCTCTCCAGCCACCAGCTACGTGACATAGAAAGGGAAACAGTTGACTCCCTGTAATCAAAGTTCAGGAGATTGGAGGTAAGTTAGAAAGCAGGGACTCAACACATTAATCTCTGCATTACTTACCGGGGTGGGGAGGTGGGGACATCGTGGTAATGTAACTGGACAAGTCATCTGCCCAAGTTAATGCTGTGGGAACAGGGGGTCAAATCCCACCACAACAGCTGGTGGAATGTAAGTTCACTCAATAAAATCTGGAATTAAAGGCTAGCTTAATGGAACCAATCTGGTACACAACTGCCCTTTAGATAATTAAATCTGCTGTCCTGACCCTACATGTCACTCACAGGCCCACTGCAATGCCCTTTGAAACAGCCCAGCAGCCACTCAGTTATTAAAAACCGCTACGAAGTCTATAAAGGAATGAAAATTGACGGACCACCCGGCATCTGCCTGAGTACTGGAAAGGACAATGGCAAACTCAGCCCTGTCGGTCCTACAAAGTTCTCCTTCGTAATATCTGGGGGCTTGGGCCAAAATTAGGAGAGCTGTTTCACAGACTAATCAAGCAACAGCCTGATGTAGTTTTACTGATGGAGTCAGACCATACAGACAATACACCAGGCACCACCATCACCGTCCTTGGGCCTGCTCTGATGGTGGGACAGAAGTGGCGGCACATTCAAACATACATATGGGGTATATAGTCGGGAGGGAATTACCTGGGCATCCGCAATATTACCTGGACCCCATGAAGGCTCATGGCATCAGGTAAAACGTGAGCAAGGAAACTTCGTGCTGATTACCACGCCCCCAACCACCCCCTCCCCACTTCCGCTGATGAATCACCTCTCCTATATCTTGAACGCCACTTGGAGGAAGTACTGAGGGTGGCAAGGGCACAGAATGCACTCTTGGTGGGGGACTTCAATGTTCCTCACCGAGAGTGGCTTGGTAGCTCAACTACAGACCGAGCTGCTTGAGTCCTAAAGAACACAGCTGTTAAACTGGTGCTAAATGGGATAGATTTCGAACACATCCAGCAACACAAGAGTGGGCAACCATGAGGCGCTGTGATCCATCACCAGCAGCAGAACTGTACTCAACTACAATCTGTAACTTCATGGCATGGCATATCTCCACTCTCACATTACTATTAAGCCAGGGGATCAACCCTGGTTCAATGAAGGGTGCAGGAGGGCATTCCAGGAGCACCACCAAGCATACCTAAAAATGAGGTGTCACCCTAGTGAAGGTACAACACAGGACTACTTGTCTAACAGCAGAAGTAGCATGTGATAGAGCTAAATGATCCAACAACCAATGGGTCAGCTCTAACCTCTGCAGTCCTGCCACATCCAGTCATGAATGGTGGACAATTAAACTAATAACTGAAGGAGCAAGCTCCACAAATATCCCCATTCTCAATGATGGGGGAGCCCAGCACAAAAAACAAGGCTAAAACATTTGCAGCCATCTTCAGCCAGAAGTGCTGAGTGGATGACCCATCCTGGCCTCTTCCAGAGGTCCTCAGCATCAGAGGTGCCAGTCCTAAGCAAATTTGATTCACTCCACTGATTTCAGGAAACAGCTAAAAGCACTGGATACTGCAAAGGCTTTAGGCCCTGACAACATTCCAGCAATAGTAACTGAAGACTTGTACTCCAGAACTAGCCACACCCCAAGCCAAGCTGTACCAGTGCTGTTACAACACTGATATCTACCTGGCAATGTGGAAAATTCCCCAGATATGGCCTGTTCACAAAAATCACAGTGTATCAGGATCCTGCCAGGCGTGTAAGGGGTTTCACAGTGTATCAGGATTGCGACAGGTGTGTATGCAGCTTTGCAGTGTGTCAGGATCCTGCCAGATATGCACGTGTTTCACAGCGTATCAGGACCCTACCAGATGTGTAGAGGGTTTAACAGAGTTTCAGGGTCCTTCCAGGTGTGCACGGGTTTCACAGTGCATAACTTCAGCCGCAGGAAATTGCTGCAGGAGTTCCTCAAGACCTAGGCCCATCTTCAGCTGCTACTTCAATGACATTCCCTTCCCTGTAAAGTGAGAAGTGGGTATGTTTGCTGATAGTTGCGCAGTGTTAATTTCTATCCACAAATCCTTAGTTTTTGAAGTTATTCATGTCAGCTTACAGCAAGACCCAGACAACATTTGTTACTCATACCACACAAGTCATGCACATGTTGGGCAATGATCTTGGCCAACAAGAGTCTTCACAGCTCCCTTTGTAATACAGTGGCATTACGGCCACAGATCTCCTCTTCCATCAGCATCCTGGAGGCTACCATTGGCCAGAAATTCAGCTGCTCCAGCCACATAAATCCTGTGGTTATGAGAGCAGGCCAGAGGAAGGACATTCTGTGGCTTTCATGGCTAATCTCCTGACTCCCCAAAGCCTCTACACTGCAAAGCCCAGTGTGTGATAGAATACTCTCCAGTATCATGGAAGCTTTCAGCAGTGACACTGTTGGAAATGTACATCATTCAGCACAAAACAAATCTACTTCTTCAACAGCCATCCACCAAATTAATAATTCATTCCCTCCATTACAGGTACACCATGACTGCAGTGTGTCCTTTCTACAGAATGCACTGCAGTAATATGCCACAGATTCTTTGACAGCACCACCCAAACCTGAAATCTCCGGCATCTTGAAGAATAATGGTAACGGACACACAGCTACATCACCAGGTCAGATGAGAGTGACTGCTCTTGACATCAAGGCAGCATTTAACCGCGTTTGACATCAAGGAGCCCTAGCAAAACGGAAGTCAACGGGAATTAGAGGAAATGTCTCCACTCCTTGGAGTCATGTCTAGCCCAAAGAAAAATGTGGTTGTTCGAGGTCAATCATCTCAGTCCCCATCATTGTTGCAGGAGTTCCTCAAGATATTGTCCTAGATCCAATCATCATCAGCTGTTTCATCAATGACCTTCCCGCCTCATAAAGTCAGAAGTGGGGATGTTTGTGGATGATTTTACAATGTTCAGCACCATTCGTAACTCCTGGATTGGAGGTCCGGGGTGGGGGTTCGGTGGTCGGGGGGTGGGACGGGTGGTGGGGTTGGGGGGTCGGAGGTTTAGGTGTGTTGGAGTTTAGGGTGGGGGTTTATATAGGTCGGCGCTGAGAGGGCTGGAGGGATCAGAGGCTAAGGGAGTGGGGGGCGTGTAGTGTTGCAGGCTGGTGGTTGTTGGAAGGCGGGGTCTGGGGGATCGGAGGTTAGGGAAGGTTTGGGGTGGGGTTATACGAGATCGGGGGAGTGGGGGCGTAACTGGATCCTGATACACTGTGAACCTCCATACATCCCTGGCAAGATCGTGATACGCTGTGAAACCCTGTACACACCTGGCAGGATCCTGATATACTGTGAAACCCCGTACACACCTGGCAAGATCCTGATACACTGTGAAACCCCGTGCACACCTGGCAGGACCATGATACACTGAAACCCCACACACACCTTTTGGGATCCTGATACACTGTGAAACACCGTATACACCTGACAAGATCCTGATACACTGTGAAACCATGTGCACATCTGGCGAGATCCTGATACACTTTGAAACTCAAAACATTTGGCAGGATCCTGATGCACTGTGAATCCCGACACACACCTTGTGGGATCCTGATACACTGGGAAATCCATATATCTGACAGGATCCCGATACACTGTGAAACCCAATACGCACCTGGAAAGACCCTGATACATTGTGAAACCCCATACAAACATTGCAGGAACAATCCTGTTTTAACATAATGGAGTTCCTGTATGGAACATATTTATACAGTTAATATTACCGATTGAGTTTTTGTTGATTATGAGCTTCAAAAGTGAATTATAAATTACAAACATAGGAATTTGGGACAGAAATACGCCATTTTGAAAGGTGCAGCACAACCCACTGAGAAAATAAATTCCTCCTCATTCCTGTCCTAAGAAAGCAACACTTAATTCTAATACAGTGGCCCTTAGTTCTGGACTCACCCACAAGAGGAAACAATCTTTTCCACATCCACTTGTGAAGACCATTCAGGATCTCCTATACCTAAATCAAGTCACCCCTCACTCTTCTAAACTCCAGTGGGAACTTGCCAAGCCTGCCAAACCTATCCTCGTAAGATGACCTGCTCATTTGATGTATCAATCCAGTAAATCTCCTCTGAAACACCTCCAATGCATTTACATGCTTCCTTAAATTAGAAGATCAAAAGTGCACAAAGTATTTTAGATGTGGTCTCACCAATAAGCATATCATCCTTACTTTTTTGTTCCCCTCATAATAAAGGATGGCATTCCATTAGCCTTCTTGATTATGAGCTGTACCTGCAGACTAACTTTTTGTGACTCATGTACAAGAACACCTAGATCTCTCTGCGATCCAGAATTCTGCAGTTGTTCTTCATTTAAGTAATATCCTGCTTTTGTATCCTTTCTGTCAAAGTGAACAACTTCACATTTTGCCACATTATTCTCCATCTGACAGATTTTTGCTGACTGATTCAACTTATCTATATCTGTCTTTGCACACTCCTTATATCTTTTTCACAACATAATTTCCTACCTATATTTGTGACATCTGCAAATTTAGCTACCATGCCTTCACTCCCCTCAACTAAGTCATTGATGTAAATTGTCAAAGTGAGAGGTCCGAGCACAGATTCTTGGAGGACTCCACTCATCACATCTGGCTAGACAAAGACCCATTTATGTACACGTTCTGTTTTCTGCCAGCTAGCCAGCCAATCTTCTGTCCATGCTAACATGTTACCATGTATACTATTAGTTTTTATGTTTTGCAATATCCTTTGATGTAGCACCTTATCAAATGCCTTCTAGAAATCCAAGTACAGCTCCCCTTTATCCACAGCACATGTTACTCCTTGAAAGAACTCTATGGTAAATTTGTTGAACATGATTTTACTTTCACAAAACCATGCTGACTCTCTCCGATTACCTTTACCTTTTCTAAGTGCCCAGCTATAAGCTCTTTAATGATTGATTCTAACACCTTCCCCAGGACAGACATCAAGCAACCTTCCCTATAGTTTCCTATTTTCTGCCTCCCTCCCTTCATGAATAGAGGTGTTATATTTGCTACTTTCCAGTCTGATGGAACCTTCCCACCAATACATCTACTACCTCATTAGCCATCTCTTTTAAGACTTTATGGTGAAGTCCATCAGGACCTGGGGACTTGTCAGCTCATGGCTCCATCAGTTTGTTCAGTACCACTTCCCTAGTAATTGTAATATCACCAGGTTCTCTTCTCCCTTCCACCTCCTGATTTACAGCTATTACTGGAATGTTATTTTTGTATCCTCTAAAGTGAAGACAAGCAAAATGTTTGCTCATTTCATCCGCCATTTCCTCACTAACTACTATTAACTCCCCATCCTCACTCGCTCTACGACAAACACTCACTACTTATTCTTTTCCTTTTAAAATATCTGTAGAAACTCTTCCCATCCGATTTTACATTTCTAGCTAGCAATTGATAAAGTGAAGTGAGAAATGAGAAATGTCAAGCAGAACACCTAGGTCGTGAAACTCTCCTGTAGAATCAAATTAATGTGCAGAAAATCTAGGCACAGGTTTGATAATCTCTGAAGAAGAGTCATACAGACTCGAAATAGTAACAGTTTCTCTCTCCACAGATGCTGCCGACCTGCTGAGTTTTTCCAGCATTTTCTGATTTCATTATTGATAATCTCCATCCCGAACACTACACAAATGAAATGGTTGGAGTGGCCTGGCCATATTTGTACATTGTGGTGAAAACGCAGATCAATAGAAAAGACTGAACCGTGTGTCTCACTCACACATAGAACAACATTCCATGTAAGCGTTGTCTTGCCCAGCAGGCGGGTGCAGGAGAACCGCTGAGACGTGCCTGAATCGATTTAACAGCAAGATTGTTATTTGTGTTTCCATGCTTCACTGTTTAACTCCAACTAAACAAATTACAGAGCGTTTTATATGTTTTTACTTAGCTATATTTTGCAAAATTCAGCCTCTCGAACGGATCACCTGATCTTTACCATCCTAGAATCCTGCAACTCAGCCTTCAATGTTTTAAAAAAACATCACCATCCTGTTTTGAAACAAGTGAGGAATGTTTTTTTACCTGAAATTTGAAACTGATTTCCATTCAAGTAGATGTTCTCAGTCCATTTTTGTCATGTCACATCTCAGCTGAGTAAAAATTGGCCTTACTTTTGGTTTGTCTTCATCCTTTTCCACAACTACGCTGAATCTAACCGAATTCTGATTGTTACCACTAAAATGTTCTCCTACATACCCCTTCCCAGCCTTGATCCCTGAAACTGAGCCGAGAACAGCTCAATCTCTTGTTGGGCTTGCTACAACATGAAAATATTTCTCTTGAATACATTTTAAGAATTCTCGGCACGCCCTTTACCTTTTACACTGAGTTAATGGTTAAAAGTGTTCATCTGTAAAGCTTCATTGAAACATCAGACATTGGCTGCTAGCTGTTTGTCTGAAAGTCCAAACATCAGTGAATTGGTGCAGTTTTTAACATAGTTTCAGATAAAAATGTAGCGATTCACTTGAAGAGATTTCCTCCAATTGAACTGGCTGTGAGACAGTAATTAATAACAAATCGTTATTAACTGTGTTCAAGGAGTTGTTAAACCGGTTTAATTTTGTGTTATTTAACAATGTCTTCCACTCAGCGGGTGGAGACTGAGCCAGAGTCATTTCGGCACAGCAAGATCTATCGAGGGGTGACACAAATCTCACATTACAAAGATCAGCTTCAATTACTAAACTGTGATTCGCTGAAAGGAAACCAGGAACAACTTCGGGATTCGGGGCAATGAGTTTACAAGGACAGCACTGACACGTTCCACACGAAAACAGAGAACCTGCAGATCAAGGTAAGGTTAATGTAACTCCTGTGTCTGTATTCTGTTTCTTTCCTTAATTTTAATTTTTAAAGGCATTTTCCCAGTAAGATTATGTTGCACAGTCTGTTGTAACCACATTTTCCCTGTGGTTATACCCAGCCACTGTCTGCACTGAGAGAGTAATGAAGTGTGATCTGTTTAACAGTGAAGTCCCAGAATCAGCCCACTCCTGTTCGACACCATTCTTGTCATTGTTAAGACAGATGGAGTGTGATGAATGAGAGTTTTCCCACATCCCAGACAGTTCAGACAGGGATGGCCCCTGGACCTTCCTCGATATGGGTTTTACCACAACACATACTGTGTCTTTTGGGGATATTTTCATTTTTGAAATTACAGGGAACCAGGTTGAAGAACTTTGGTGACCTCGACCTACAGAGTTTAGCTGCACGCAACCCCTGCCCCAGTCAATACTCAGCTAATGAAAGCATTCTCAGGTTTTGGCTAAAGGTCAAAACATCAGATGATCACTGTGACTTTTCGTGATCCAAATAGAAATCATATTCAACATTGTACCCGCATGGGCCCAGTTATGCCTGTCTCTTTATGGGGTATGTAGAACATTCCTTGTTCCAGTCCTACTCAGCCCCCTCCCATAACTCTTTCTCCGGTACAGGGATGACTGCTTTGGTGCCGCTTCATTCTCTCATCTGGACCTGGAAAAATTGATTAATTATGCTTCCAATTTCCACTGCTCCATCATTTTCACATGGCCCATCACTGACAATTCCCTCCCCTTCCTTGACCTCTGTCTCAATTTCTGGTGATAGACTGTCCACCAATAGTCATTACAAGCCGACCGACTCAGACAACTACCTCGACTACAGCTCCTCACACCCTGCTTCCTGTAAGGACTCAATGCTATTTTCTCAGTTCCTTCGCCTCCGTCACATCTGTTCTGATGATACCACTTTCTAAAACAGTTCCACAGACGTGTCTTCCTTCTTCCTTAACTGAGGTTTTCCACCCACGGTGGTTGACAGGGCCCTCAACCGTGTCCGGCCCATCTGCTGCGCATCCGCCCTCACACCTTCCTTTCCCTCCCAGAACCATGATAGTGTTCCCTTGTCCTCACTTATCACCCTACCAGCCTCCACATTCAAAGGATCTTCCTCCGCCATTTCTGCCAACTCCATCATGATGACACCACCAAACACAGCTTCCCTTCAACCCCGCCCCCCCTCCCCCCGGTGGTATTCTGCAGGGATCGTTCCCTCCGGGACACCCTGATCCACTCTTCCATTACTCCACACACATCAACCCCCTCCCAGCGTACCTTCCCATGCAACCGCAGAAGGTGCAACACCTGCCCCATTACTTACCCCCTCCTCACTATCCAAGGGCCAAAACACTCCTTTCAAGTGAAGCAGCATTTCACTTGCACTTCCCTCAATTTAGTCTACTGCATTCGCTGGTCCCAATGCAGTCTCCTCCACATTGGAGAGACCAAACACAGACTGGATGACCGCTTTGTGGAACACCTTCGGTCTGTCCACAAGCATGATCCAGACCTCCTTGTCGCTTGCCATTTCAATACACACCCCGGCTCTCATGCCCACATGTCTTTGGCCAGCTGCAATGTTCTAGTGAAGCTCAATGCAAACTGGTGGAACAGCACCTCATCTTCCGATTAGGCATCTTACAGCCTGCCAGACTTAATATTGAGCTCAACAACTTCAGATCCTGAACTCTCTCCTCCGTCCACACCCCCTTTCTGATCCAACCTTTTTCTAATTATTTATATTTTTAAAATATATTTTTTTATTTTCCCAAATATTTCCATTATTTTTAAATGTTTTCCAATCCATTGTTTTATCTCCACCATTTAGCCTATTTTGATCCCTTCCCCCCACCCCACCGCCACTACGGCTACCTGTCACTTGCTCGTCCTGCTTTCTACCCTTCATGTCACCACTAGCACATTTCTTAGCTAATATCACTACCCTCAACACCCCTTTGTCCATTTGTCTATGATATCTTTGGCAATCCATTCTTTGCATCCACCTATCACTGGCCCTCTATCCATCTCTACATTTCCCACCCCCCTCAAACAGCTTATATTTCACATCATTTCTATTTTTGCTCAGTCCTGATGAAGAGTCATACGGACTTGAAACGTTGACTTTATTCCTCTCCGCGGATGCTGTCAGACCTGCTGAGTCTTTCCAGCTACTTCTATTGTGGTTCAACATTGTCTCATTTACTGCATTTACTGAACAGGAAATTATAACCTTCCTCACTAGCCTTAAACTTTCTTTCCAGCTGAATGAGATAAGGACATGTCAAACTGATTCAATCAGTTTTACTGGAAACGCCATTTTTGGATGCAAAAAAATCTGAGCAAAAACCGTCTTTCGACAGATGGTGAAACTCAACCATATGTGTTATAAACAGGCTCAGCTCAGATGATCAGATTGTTATTTTCTCCAAGAAAACCAGGAATTAGCTGAAGTAAATTGACAAAGACAGAATGTTCACTGAGACAGTAAACAAGGGAAGGTGAAGGTAATGTGAATGTGGTTTCTGAACCTGATTATGAGTCTGCATTGATTTTCCCTGCTCCCACTTGAAGCTGTCTTCTCCCCGAGAATTATGTTCCTCAGGTTTCCTGTGGTAAATCCATCCTTTGCTGCTATAACCATTTTGTTTTTTTTTTGCTTTATTCATAAAATAGCTAAAAAAAATTACAAAATATGAAAATGGCCATTACAGAAGGTACAATTATGTTAAAAGTTTCTAAATGGACCATGTTGCGCTCTGAGATGCTTTAATACAATTGTGATACATGTAATATTTACTCTATGCATTTACTGTGAGCCATACAGCCCGAAGAGTTCTATATAATTGCCAGCCCTTTGCTGAACTGTGGCATAAAGGCCTTTGACAGTGCCATTTCCCTATTGCTCCTCCGCCGCGGCTGCGCCAAGCGTCAGTATAACCTGAGCCTTGGAATGCGGTAGTCTGCAACACTCGGTTCAGGACAATTCTTTGCACTGGAAAACCAGCAAGTTTCAGGCAGACAGAAGAGCATCTTTCACTGAGCTGATGATCCTCCAGCTGCAGTTGATGATGGTCTTGGTGTGCGTCACTGGGAACAGCCCGAAAAGCGCAGAGTCCTGTGGCACAGAGCTGCTCGAGGTGAACCTCGAGAGAAGCGACTACATCTCTCTACAAACCTTTTTTTTCCAAATAAACATTCCAGAAGGAGGTGAACAACGGTCTCTTCTCCAAAACAGCCACCCCAAAGACAATGTGCAGAGCGGTTCAGATTCCCAAGCGTATAGAAAAAATCTGAGGATATGGCCTTTCTCAACAGCAGCCTGCTTGTTCGAAAGTCCTGGCGATGAGGCATTCTGCCAAATGACTTTGATAGTCTGCTGAGCAAACCATTGACAGGATCCAACATCTGCTTTTTCCCCACGGCCTCAAAGACATTGCGTGCAGATCACTGCCTCATGAACTTATGGTCAAAGGTGTTTCTTAGCACTACTTTTTTTCTAAGAAGGTTAGGTGGTACAACATGGCCCAACTACTTGGAGTGTTGCGCAGCAGCGTGGCCAGAACCATCTTTCTTAACGCCAGGGACAGGTAGACTCTCAGCACGCAGTGACATTTGACACTGGCATTCTGAGGGTCTATGCGCAGCTTGATAAAGCCGCACAGAAAGGTGGCCATCAGGGTGTGGACGGCGTTGGGAAGGTTTATTCGCGGCTTATCTCGAGGTCTGTACATCATGTCAGTGTGAACACAGTCCATTTTCGATCTTCAGGTGAATTGGAAGATGGCTCAGGTGATCGCCATAGCGCAGTAGTGAGGAATGGGCCAGACTAGTGCCATGTACAGCAACACCGAGAGTGCTTCACCCCTGATGATCAGGTTCTTACACTCAGTGGAGAGGGAGCGTTGCTCCCACATGACCAGTTTTTTTTTGACCATAGCGACTCACTCCCCCTAGTTTCTAGTGCATGCCCCATCCCTCCGAACCATATCCTCAGCATCTTCAAGCAATCTGACCTGACTGTGAAGGGGGTCAAAGGATCGGCTGGCCCAATTCCCAATGAGCATGGTCACATCATTTCTATGATTTACCTTGGCTCCTAAGCCAGTTCGAACTGGTCTCAGACGTTCATCAGCATGCACACCAACAGCGGTTCCAAGCAGAAGGCGGCAACATCATCCATGTACACGGAGGCTTTGACATGAGTTTCTCCACTACCTGGGATTGTCACCCCTCTTATGCCTACATCCTTTCTGATGGATTCAGCAAAAGGTTCTTTGCAACATTCAAGCAGGACGGGGGAGAGGGGGTAGCTCGGCCTGACTCCAGATTTAATTGAAAAGCTTTCCTATTCCCATTCATTGATTGAAACTGTACTATTGATGTTTCTATAGAGCAGTTGGATCCTGTTGAAAATTCCCTCCCCAAACCCCATTTTGGGGAGCATATCCATCATAGCCATTGTCTAACTGTACTCTCGGATTGTGAGCGAGAAATGGTCTGTCCTGGGACACCACCCAGCTCAGCCTGTTTCTGTTCTCCACCATTCCTCTCATTTTGAATAAGAGGTAACAGATTAACCAAGGACAGGAATGCAGATTTCCACTAATCGTAGACAGTTTAGGCAGACAGTGATGAGATTGTCGAAGTAGTTTCGTGGAGCACAATGTGAGATAATACACTTTGGATTTAAAAGTTACAGGT